>NW_024037058.1:15393172-15999898 GCF_015706575.1 Patiria miniata | reverse complement strand
TTCCATTTGCGACGGATCAACCCACCTTGGAAATTCCTAGTTTTTGTGTAAAACCCATATATCTATTTCGTGAAAACCTTGTGGAGACCTATTCATCTATAAAAATTGCCCTGTGGAGACCTTTACAATGTTTTGTTCCCTATTGTGTGTGTGTCTCCACAAGGATACAAATTTGTAGTCACCCACACGCACACACCCACCCAGGTTTACGTTACATACCTTGTGTGGACATTCCTTTGTTTTCGCGTAGTTAAGAAAACTCGGTACAAAAAATAACTTTACTTAAACTGTGAAAACTCTTTTAACCAATTTTTTTTTCTATGATTCCCTATTATAGTGTTTCTCTTCATTCTGCTACGGATAAACCTAACCCAAAAATGCCTCTAAACCTGTTTTCCAGAAAGGGCAAAACCTTATGTGGACACAGCTTAGTCCACATAACGTTAACACAACCTGCATTATGTTGACATCTCTTGTTCACAAGTCCACATAGGGAATGTAAGACAAACTCACACACAAACAGTACTGTGGAGGTACAGGGTTGCCACTTCTTGTCTTGCCTGTCGAGCTGTCATGGCCAGTGGCGTCACCAGACTTTTCAGTCTGGGGGGGGGGGGGGGGGGGGGCACAGGGGGGGGGGCACCAGCATTTGATGGGGGGGGGGGGCACTTAGGTGGATACGGATCGCCGTCCTGGGGGAGGGGTCTAAGGGGAGGGGGTGCCCTCCTCCCCTTTGGAAAATTTTCGCATACGGAGGATGGGCTAGATGCAAAATGGTGCCACATTTGATGCTAAATTCGATCTGAAAAACCAACTCAGATGATGGGAGTTGAATATAACAAAATATATATATATATTTGTTTACCAACCCAAATCTCAGATGGGGGGGGGGGGGGCACTCGGGGGCACTAGGTTTTCCAGGGGGGGGGGGGGCACGTGCCCCCTGCCCCCCCCCCCCCCCCCCCCCTTGGCGACGCCACTGGTCATGGCGTCGTACAGCTTTCTTTCACCGGAATTTGCTCATGCTTTTTACAATCTGTTTTAAAGTTTTCCTTATTACTTGTGGTTACTAAGGATTCGGAAAATGTTTTGACTACCTTTCCCTAATAGTTTAAACGTAAATTTGTCCAATTTTTCCTGTCCAATACTATCATTTTTTTCCCCCGATTCCTCCTGCCAAATACTGTCCGATTCCTCCTGTCAAATTTGTCCGATTTCTCCTGCCAAATGCTGTCCGTTTTTTACTGTCAAATACTGTCCGACTCCTGCCAAATACTGTCCGATTTTTCCTGTCCAATTTGTCCGATTTTTCCGGCCCATTATACTGTCTGATTTTTCCTGCCAAATTCTGTCTGATTTTTCCTGCCAAAAACAGTCCGATTCCTCCTGCCAAATACAGTCCGATTCCTCCTGCCAAATACTGTCCGATTCTTCCTGTCAAATTTGTCCGATTTTCCTGCCAAATACTGTCTGATTTTTCCTGCCAAATACTGTCTGATTTTTCCTGCCAAATAGTGTCCGATTTTTCCTGCCAAATACCGTCCGATTCTTCCTGCCAAATACCGTCCGATTCCTCCAGCGTATAATACTGTCGGATTCCCCGAATACTGTCCGATTTTTCCTGCCAAATAGGCTGCTATTTTTCCTTTCAAATTTGTACGATTTTTCCTGCCAAAATCTGTCCTATTTTTCCTGTCAGATTTGACAGTTTTGTTCATCCAATAGGTTGTTCGTACATACGCGCATGCAGCCTATGCTCGAGGGCACCGGGCACTATTTGGCACCAGACACAATAATTTGGCACGTACTTAGGGGCCAAATAGAGTCTTGTGCCTACTGCGCATGCTCAGCGGACACTATTTTGGCACCGGACGGTTTTGGCACGATCGACACCGGTCTTGAGATATCACGAAAATCTCATCTATTATCCTTTGAGGAAACTGTACTTTAATGCAGTCTTGATTGCTTTTGTAAATAGTAAGCAATGTATCCTTTATCCCTTTACTAGACGGTTTAAGTGATCTTTACGTATTTTTTTTGATTGTTTGTCTTATTTTCAAGATGCCACTGGCATTTGAGTTTTGATTAATTCATCCTAGTTATTCTTTTTAATGCCTCTTATTGTGTTCCTTTAATATAGATTTTCCGCTCAGTTTAAAGCTACAGTTCATCATTTGCAGCTATCCAAAAGGTGACTGACGTACGTAATTATTGATGAAAACATACTTGGTTGAAAGAAAGCAAGGGGACTAAACTCCCTGTGAAATTATTCTTTCTGGCAAGCTGTCCTTTTGAAGAAATCAACGAAAGAAGGCCTTTCCAAAGACGCACCGTTGGAAATTTCCGTTAGTAGTTCGGCGAAGCGCGCGCCCTCCTGTGCGTCGTTCCTATGCTTGTAAGCGCTCTGCCGAATAACAAAACGAACAACTAATTTAAAATTTCCTACGGTGCTTCTTAAGAAGCACCGTTGGAAATGCCTTCTTTCGTTGATTTCTTCAAAATGAGTGCTTGCCAGAAAGGATAATTTCACAGGGAGTTTAGTCCCCTTACTATCTTTCAACCAGTATGTTTTTCAACAATAATTACGCCAGTTACTTTTTCGGATAGCTGCAAATGATGGACTCGGGCTTTAAAGCTATAGTCCATCATTTGCAGCCATCCGAAAAGTAACTGGCGTATTATTGTTGAAAAACATACTTCGTTGAAAGATAGTAAGTGGACTAAACTCCCTGTGAAATTAATCTTTCTGGCAAGCTGTCATTTTGAAGTAATCAACGAAAGAAGGCCTTTCCAACGGTGGGTCTTAAGACGCACCGTAGGCAAATTTAAATTAGTAGTTCGTTTTGTTATTCGGCGCAGCGCGTGCAAGCATTGACACGACGCACAGGCGCTTGCAGGCTAGGCATTGCTGTTAGACTGATGCACATATAGGGGTACTACTGGCATTGATGCGCTATATCTTAAATTTTCTCCGCAACTACTCGGTTTCAAGACCTGTACGTTTGCCAGCTTGTTGGCCTCATCACAAGCTTCCGAACAAGGTATAGTTTGTGTATAGAACTTCCCAGGTTAAGGTACCTTTAGACCGCGATATACGAAGTTCGTGTCGCGGGCGAATGCATGCATTGCTGTTAGACTGACTGCACATAGGTGTACTACTGGCATTGATGCGCTATATCTCGAATTTTCTCCGCAAGTACTGGGTTTTCAAGACCTGTCCTTTTGTCAGCTTGTTGGCCTCATCACAAGCTTCCGAACAAGGTATAGTTTGTGCAGAACTCTCCAGGTTAAGGTACTTTTAGACCGCGATATACGAAGTTCGTGTCGCGGGCGTGCGCGGTTGCTATAATTCGTCGGATCAGTGCGCGACATCGCGTATAGCTGCAATTCAAAACAATTCAAAACATGATTCAGCAACTTTTGATTTGAAATTGAGATCCTAGATCCTAGATCCATCGTCCTTGGCTCCCGATTTTGTGTACAATAGGTACCGAACTTTGTTGTTGAAAATTATCAAGTGGCTATTTTTTTCCTTAAGGAATAGAAAGAAAAGTCACCATTGTTGTAGGTAGTAAGCTCAAAAACTGTGTAATTACATAATTTAATAGTTGGCGTTTTTCAGTAGCCCAGGCGTGCAGGGTGAAGTTCTGAAGGGCGCCATTTGTTGAAAGTGAGTACCGGAGCACGAGCAGCTTAAAATCGCTATACCGAACGATCGCTATTACGAACAATTTCTGTAGATTCCTGTTCGTTATATCGGCGTTTCACTTCCAGTATTGACATAAAATTTACTAGGCCTATAGGTTTTCCTGGCCAATTTCGCAAAAACAGCGTTCAAATTCATCTTGATAGTGGCCGATTTGAAACGACATATAGCTCCTTGCTGTCATTCGATCGCTTGGTTCGTATAAGTTTCCAGACGTTCAAATTCGTTTGTCAGACCTGACATTTTCATTTTTAACACATCCTTCAATTTAGCAGTCTGTTTGGTTTAGGGTTATTTGCATAAGAAACCTATTTTCGTTTTCATCTCCGCGCATCCCATTTAGTACTTTCTGCATTAAAAATAATGGGAAACGAAGGCAAGATGCGAGATTTATATTTGTATCACTTTTCACATGTTCTTTTATTATTGGTTTCATGCTAGTCTCTTTTGTTCAAAAGTATAATTATGTTAGGCCTATCTGTCTTTATAATCTGAACAAGTAAAAGTGTAAACTAGTGAAGCGAAACAATTAAACATCGTACACGAAAGTCGACACATAAACAATAAACTTATAATAGGCAACATTGAACTAGGAGATCCTTTATACCTCTTTTTATCGCGTTCACATACTATTTTAAACGTTCTTGTTACCTTTTGCTCTTTAATTAAGTTGCGATCTGGGTTTTCTTATATCTCTAACCTTTTCCTCAATTAGCTTTATTTTAAACAAGCTTCATTTCAGTACACGTGCTTTATTTTTATGCAAAATATAGTAATTTGTAGCCGAATCTCGGGGAAACAGTTAGTTTTTATGCATTTTTAAAATTGGAACAAAGAAACAAAGAACAAACTGACGAACAAAGTAATTACATGAACCGGCTTCGAATACCTTTGCTCATATTTCGCAAATGCTTGCTTAATTGCGAATTCGAATTCCCAAACTGACGCAACGTGAAGCTCATGCGAATTTGAATGACCCGATATGACATTTTATGAATGCATTATCTTTGAAATTGAATCGTTGAAAAGTGCAATCGCATATGCTTTTACATTTAAACTTATTTATTTAATTGAATGTTGATCTAAACATGCATCCAAATTCGTGCGAAAATGGGTGATTCGTCACCAATTTGGCTTATTAAACTATTTATATAATAATGATATCATCCACAATCAACAAATTGCAATGAAACGGTACACGATCCTTTCTATAACTTTTTTTCTTTTGATGTCACACGTCAGCATTCTCGTAGTTTAATTAGGCGTATTTCAAGCCGTCTGCTGATACTTGCATCTCGACAGGACCCATTCCATCAACAGCCCCACCAACGAAAGAGCTGATATGCATCCCAGAATAAAAAAGGCCCAATCAAAACTCCCACTCTGGTCGTACATCCAACCTGAAAAAAAAAAGAAACAAGAAAAGCAGTTCCAAACAGTTGACATTTCGTGTGCTTCGTCGATGTCAACATACCTCATTTTAATCAACAAAAATATCTCCTTATATTACGCAACAGGTATTTCTTTAGAGAGACAGGGGAATGGTAGGGAATATAAAATGTTGAACGTATAAACTTTTTAACATGGACACGAATAAGCAACTACCATTGGTGTATGGCTGTGAGAACCCTTAAAAGAGGTGACCATCGACAATGTGAATGGAACAACTTGTATTCGTGATGATAGCGCCCATTATAATAACTGACATACAGATCCGTGTAAAGATGTCTCCTGTACAAAAGAAAGTTGTACACATTGCAAACATTTGTATTTACAACTGTAGTAACTGTATTATATTGCAAACGAACCGAACTAGTAATTGAAGTTGAATTTTTTTGTGAGCTGTACAAGTTTCCCCGAATTTTGTTTTAGGTGCATAATAATAAAACAAAATTTGGCAACTGAATATGTATGAGGTATAGTAAAACAAATATAACATGGTTTATTTCGGGTGGACAGTCGATATTAGCTCCCCTCGGTATTGGAAGTTGACAAACTAGTTCCCTCGGCTTCGCCTCGGGAACTAGTTTGTCAACTTCCAATACCTCGGGGAGCGAATATCGACTGTCTACCCTCTAACCATGTTATATTTGTATACTATCCGCCCATGGGGAATGGGAAATACTATTCAACAGTTAGGATCATGACGCGGTATTTGTGTGTAAATGCATGCTGGTGAGCGCGTTCAGCGTTGCGCGTAGCGCGTATTGTTCCAAAGAGCCAGCGCTACAGCGTTGGGTTCAAACATTTTCGTGAAGGGGTGGTTTGGAAGAGAGAAATACATTTTCCTCCAGTTTTGTATTGAAAAAAAAGTTCAAATATATCAAATGACAAGGATCTATATGTCAGTTATATAAAACAAATATTGAGTGGCTTTAAATTGTGAAATGGCAGGAATATTATCGCTCGGTAGGTAAAACCTGGACTTTTCCAGTTCACTCGGCTTCGTCTCGTGAAATGGAAAAGTCCAGATTTTACCTTGCGATAATATTCCTCCCATTCCACGCTGAGCCACTCAATATTTGTATACTTTCATTGGTTTGGGGATGGTACACAATATTTACATGGCATGTATTGGTCGATGGGGACGGTATACAATGTTTACATGGCATTTATTTGTCGACAAACCTAAGACATCAGAATTGCATTGAGATTAATGACACTATCCCTGCATGCAATATTCTGTTCTCGCAAAAGCAATAAGATGAGACACGAAATGCCTTACCTGGATAGAATCCAAGGCTGAAACCTAAAATGGCCGTCAACGTTTCCATCCAAGCGAAAGCACATACCAAGAGATCAGTTCCAAGCAGCTCCCTAGTGTACAGATCATTCAATAAGGCAATTGCTCCATTCCCAGCACAAAAGACGAAGGAGCCGGCCATCATCAGCCAGTAGGTATTTAACCAGGGAGCTATCAGTAGAGCCGAGGAACTCAGTACGATCATCAGCACCAACGCCGGTCGTAAATTCAACAAATTTCTGTCGACGATAAAACCAAACACAATCCTGGAAACGACGTTGCCGACCCCTCCGGCTGTGGTGAATGTCACAGCCTCGTATGGAGAGAATCCTTTTGCTTCTGCTTGAGAAACGTAATAGATCAACCAATGATCATCCACAAAACGGCCCAATATTAAGATGACTGCTGTGAACCAAAATGAGACCTGGAAACAAACTGAGATTCCAATGTGTTTCACCATGGACTTGAGGGGGTCTTTGAAGGTATTATATGATGACTGCTTCAGGTTGCCTTTCTCCTCGGCACTTGATGAACCAACTCGAGGTTCCTCATTGGCGTCGGTGCTCAACGGCTGATAGCTGCTATTTGTCTCGGTTTCATCAGTCGACGATGAACGCAAGATGGCGCCACACACCCCAAGATGCAGGGCGAACCCTCCAAGAATAAGCAAAGCCCCTCTCCAGCCATACGTATCCAGCAACAGTTGGGCAAATGGCCCAGCAGTGATCAGGCCTATTGGAGCTCCCGAACCCCCAATTCCTGCTGCAATACCATAGTTTGTCGGAAAACTGCGCCCAATTAGCGCCCTTGTCAGTATAGGGACGACACTTAAAGCAGGACCTGCGGATGTTAGACGAGAAAATCAATGAGTGATCAAATTCGACAGACGTATTAAAATGAAGGATCCCTATGCTATATGGGATTGTGACAGCATTGTGTTTTTGTATAGGCCTAATATTTTTTCGAAATTGTTAACGTTGCTTCCATTAACTTGTTTAATGTAAAAGGCCAATGCAATATTCCAGTTTATATAACTGACATACAGATCCTAGTCATTTGATTGGTGGAACTCACATCACGTGACATTCGTTATTGCTCCCATTCACTGTATACTGCACATGTACACGTACGTGTACCATGTACATGTACGTGTACGTACGTCCGTGTGCGGATTTGTGTTAGGAGCACATCGCGCGCGCAGTACAGGCAAGCGGAGCTAGCTAGCCAGGGGGCTGCGAGCGGCGTACGTTGCAGTGACAAGTAGGGTAAAACGGCTGCCGGACAGTTCAGGGAAAAGCTTGGCTTGACAGCATTGGTCAAGGCTAGGTTCAGCTAGAATCTTTGGCTTACTTGGTTCCCCCAGTTAGTGTTGTGAGACTCCGAAACCGGTGTTGAAACCAAGGAAAAGTCTGACGTTGGAGTTAAATAAACCAGTAAAGTCACTGTGTGAAAGCTCTGTTTCCCAACAAATTCGTTATCATAGATAATAATGTTGATTCTAATATAAAGCTAATGAACTAATAGGGAATGCAACAAGAATTTCAGGAATGAATTGCAGGGCAGCTCCGTCGCACAGCCTTTAACGTTCCACCACTTGAAACTTAGAACTGATAGACACATGGATTACAAGATACGAGAACTGTTCGATGGCTCATTGATGTTCTCCGAAGTCACCGTGTTAAAATTAGAAAAAGTTTTAACTATGGAAGGTTGTGAATCTTTTCTTTCAAAACTGAAGGAGGAACTATTGCAGTCATATTTATTTTATCGTCAATGTAAAATCCCCCCCCTCCCTGAGAATTTGAGATTCTCAAAAAATTATCATTGATGACGCCCCCCCCCATGAAATGTTCCAGCACAAAGTGCTTCCCCGTCACTGTAGCGGTCCGCTCCCGCTTCAGTCCGGCCGTCTCTAGCTCTGCGAAGCGATAGCTCGTACCGTGCCCACTCGTTCAGCTAGAATCTTTGGCTTACTTGGTTCCCCCAGTTAGTGTTGTGAGACTCCGAAACCGTTGTTGAAACCAAGGAAAAGTCTGACGTTGGAGGAATCCGCACAAAGTTAAATAAACGACAATTGTTTTTTTACTGTTACATATCCGTGGCAGCCTGTCCAACTTTTAGCTTTTATTTTATGTTTTAAGATTTAAAATAAAATAATTGAATCAAATAAATCAAATAAAGTTTCTTCAAGTCTTTATTACGCTGGAGATTTCCCGATCGCAGTACATATGAGAGGCAGCCCAAATAGGCGCGACCTAATCCGGCCAAATTACGATTTGTATACTAGTTTATCTGTAATAATAAAGAATTTTGGCCCCTGCACTTGAGGGTCTGTATTTGTAGAAGTGAAGGGTCCAGGTCCCTGAATTTGGATTTCTGAACAAAACATTTGAATGGAATCTATATTGATATGGAGTGGAAGGAATCTGTTTGTTTTTTTGTTTTTCAAAATGGCGATGGGGTGATCATCGTTGGAGGGAAAAATCACCAAAAAGTCATAGGTCGACCCCCCCCAAAAAGATTTCCAAAAGGTAAAGAGGATTAATTCAGCTTTCATTTGATGTATGTTTTGATCACCTGTGAGGGTTCAGAGTATGTTCCCCGATTTGTTTAAATTGGGGTATTTATCTTTGGTGCCTATGGGAATTTATGTATTGGTGTGCACCGTTAAACGGAGTGCTGTAAATTCAGGGATCGCATCAACAACTGCTTTTGAATCACACAGTCATGTTTGTGTACCATACTTTCCCACACATAAACTGTTCATCTGGAAGGCTCATGTCACAGGAATGTCCCATTAAATTGTTTAGAAATTATGTTGAAAATAACATCTTCAGGGATTCCCAGCACAACTCCTCACAATAAGCCCAGTGTTAACAATATTTCTCGTTGTGGGTCTGAAAATGAAAATTGTCGGTTTGTGTATTATGAATATGATCAAGTGAAATTATTTATGCAGTATTTTGCCCATTTCCCTCAAAATTGCATATTGTAATATTGTACATTTTTATCAATTTGCTAGAATATGTGAACCTCATCAACAAGTATCTTTTAACGAAATTCAATCAGAATATTTATCAATTTTTAAATTTTATTTTAGTTTTTTTGTTACTTGTTGGTGTCCTAGCCACACTGTACGATGGTGTAGCCGTGCGTTATGCACGTGGATTGTTTACTTTCGTTTTGACGGGGACTTTACTGAAAAGAGTCCGGTGACTGTACATAGAAATTTCTTTGAATAAAAGTCGAATCGTTCATTCATGTACACTTGTTATGCAAAGCAGGGGCAGTGGTTCAAGGATATCTATGTCGACTTGCAGAAAGTGTGCAAGAACGCGACTTGAATGTTTTTATGTGTTCACAATACAACGACGCTGTTTAGTTCAGCGATACTTGCTGGGGAGCTTTTGCGTACGACTTTCTGTACTGTTGTCTCCAGGACAATTGTGTGTACGGTAACCCGACGTACCCAGATTTTTAAAGACGAAATTGCCGACCTCAAACTTGTTAGTGCCATATTTGGCAACTATATGTGCGTTATTAGTTTAATTAAACATATGAACAGGTTAATTAAACATAGAACCATTGAAGGTACCTAAAAGTAAACATAACAGCATAGAAGCTTTTAGGGCGTTACCGGCAAGTTAACACAAACTTGGTGTCAAATAGATCATGGGAGTTACTTTTCTTTGACTTTTCATACAAGGTCACATAAACTTTAACTGTATGACCTGCAGTGGCGTAGCTACATGGGGGGGGGGGGGGGGGGGGGCTTGGGGGGCACAGCCCCCATGAAACCTTGTCGCCCCCTAGTTGCCCCCCCCCACTGAGATTTTGAGTTTCTAAAAAAATTATCATTGATCTACATGACGCCCCCCCCATGAAATGTTCCAGCCCCCCCCCCCCAGCGCCCCCACTGAAAAATTCCTTGCTACGCCACTGCCCTTCACCGACGTACAAACACTGTATACTCAGTGTGTAATATTTTGTCTCCGATGGATAAATTAAGCTGTTGAGTGCAAGTTGTGAATCGCATTCTACGGATGTGTAAGAAACAACATTGGTGTCACGGGCGCCCGGGCGTCGCTAGACCATTTTGAATGTGTGTGCCAGAATGAAATTGGCCGACGGACTGTCACGCAAACTGAGTGTAATTGATAATTTCCGCCCAAAATTATCCCTTTAAAATTCCATTTCTAATTTTCTCCACAAATATATGAATGGTTAATTATGTTGATTACTTTGAATGGGATTATTTTTTCAGTGGGATAAGTCCAACTTCAAAAGTAAATCATCATAATTTGGCCCTATCATATTGAAAAGTTTTGGACATTTTGCTCATCGTAAAACTTAACTGAGTTAAGTAGCGACGCCCGTGATTTGTGTATTGGTTTGTGTTTGTGATATGTGTTATGCGTGATATGTGTTTTACGTGACACACACAACGTGTATAGTACAGTCGATCACGATTATTACGAGTACGGTTGCACGAGGACACGGTTATCACAAGCATATTTCGTCAGTCCCGACCAAAACGTGCACATTTCTATGGGAGAAAATTGGCTTAATACGAGAAGCATTAACACGAGAGGACGGTAACCATGGGCGTTTTTTCGGGGGGGGGGGGGCAAAGGAAATTTTCCCCAAAAATTCCTTAACGTTTTCATTATATTCTCAATTTATCATTTTTTCCGAGCGTGAGCAGGGGAGCATTTGCCCCCCCCCCCCCCACATCAAATTAACAGCAATATGGCTCCGCACCTCTTTTTCCTTTTTTGAGTGGTCGGGCACAACCCGCGGGTTTTCTCCTAAACGGTATATGGTATGAACTTGTAACTTTCAACATAAATTGACCCTCATCCCTAGTGGTGAATATTACTCTGACGTCATGATGACGTCATCGGGTGTCAAATCACAAGCGATTTTCGTTGGAAAAATGACGAACTTCTTTCACCTTTAACTCTTGAACAACACAATCAATCATGTTCCAACCTTATATTCAGATAGACCATAAATTGATAAACATTTTTTGTCGTGTGCATGAACTCGCTTGACCTTTATTTCCGGGTCAACCGGAAGGTCAAAGTTAGGCGAATTCAAAATGAAGACATTAGCCTGAAATCAAAACAAAGCAAAATTTCTTCCTAACGGTTCACGGTCTGATCATAAAACATAGTGTGAACTTGTACCATGTTACAAAGATGTTATAAATTGTGTTATGTCATCATGACGTCATCAGATATCAAATTACAAGCGATTCCAGGGCAAATTTTGACAAAATCGTTTGCACTATATCTTTTGAACTGAATAGAGTATCGTGTTAATTTTTTCGTGAGGTTGTAGACTATGCCGTGAGAAACATTTCTTGTCCCCACACACAAAACCGCTTGACCTTTACTTCCGGTGTTACCGGAAGTGCAATAAAAACCGAATATAACTCAAAAGCGGAAGCATTTTACTACACACATATAAATTATGAAAGTGTTTAGTGAGAAATGCCAGTCACAAAAAAGTGTGATGACGTCATCATTCAAAAGGACGCCCCCTAGCGGCACATTTAATATTGTTTGCTTTCTTTATTTTGAAAACCATCCGTTCAAATTTTACCAGAATGCCCCTTGATGTTCTCTGATTAACCACAGAAAACTTGGCAAGGTTTCAAATTCATGACGTAATCAGACCGGAAGTTACTTCTATTAGAATTTGAAAATGATCATATTTTCAATTAAATTCTATCATTTGATCCATGTTGTATATCTTCGTAGTCCAAATAACGATATCCATTACAAATTTACAATGTTCACCTTTTACTTCCAAATACTGTGACGTCATCAAACCGGAAGTAAGGTGTTATGAATACTACACTTATATTTTCCAGATTTTCATGCGTTAATTATAAACTTCACAATGGATATTTATCCACAAATCAGTATCACTTCCCGTTTGTGAATAATGACGTCATCAAGCAAGAAACTAGAGGTTCGCGTTTGTTGAGTTACAAACGCAGAGTGGTCGGGCTGGCATATTTTCTTGTGTTTACAGTGACTTAATCATAATTGAACTGCACAATACCCCTCCCATTACCCTGCACCCATTACCCTGTGTTTTCACAAAGAAAATCACACAACCTGCAGTTGAATTTGTTGCTTTAATACCTCGACAAGACTTGTAGGCCTATCAGGAAGCGAACATCTGGTGCTGCATGGATGGCTACTCAAGCATACAACCAGTTGGGACTATTGGTAGAGTTAACGAAGCCTCTAACGTCGTTAGAGTTTATGCAAAAGAATTATGCTAATCTTAAAATAAAATGGCTTGTTTGTTTTATTTTGTTTTTGTCTTTTGCATGGGCATAATAAATTCTGCACTAAGGTTACTTAATTTTCAGCATTCAGATATGAGAGAAAAACTGGCGAAGCGCGATTTCAATCGGTTATCGCGAAAAATATCAGAAAATGGACGAGAATATTAAAATTGAATTCATGGTCAGAATTGGAATCGGTAGACTTGAGGGAGCCTCTATGACGTGTTTGAAGCTTAATATATGCAACATTTGATTATCTCAATATCAAAAATAAAATGGCTTATGTCTTTTGCATGCATGGGCTTCCTAAAATTCTGCTAGTTATCCTCGCATATCTGAATGCTGAAAATTAATATTTCCACAGCGTGTAAACACACCTTTTTTGTCGTAAAGTCAGTGCAGAATTTTATTATCCCCATGCAAAAGAAAAAAACCCATCAAAGCCATTTTATGATATGATTAGCAATAGCATATGTTTCATAAACGTCAACGACGTTAGAGGCTCTGGCAAGTCTACCAATAGTCCCAACTGGTTGTATGCTTGAGTAGCCATCCATGCAGCACCAGATGTTCGCTTCCTGATAGGCCTACAAGTCTTTTCGAGGTAAAGCAACAAGTTCAACTGCAGGTTGTGTGATTTTCTTTGTGAAAACACAGGGTAATGGATGCAGGGTAATGAGAGGGGTAATGTGCAGTTCAATTATGATTAAGTCACTGTAAACACAAGAACATATGCCAGCCCGACCACTCTGCGTTTGTAACTCAACAAACGCGAACCTATATTTTTTATTTTGTTTTTGTTTTCCAAGGGGGGAGCAAGTGCCTCGCCTTGCCCCCCCCCCCCCCCTCGCGACGCCCATGACGGCTACGACGAGCATTTTTGGCGACCCGGTTGATTAAAAAACATTATTTTCAACATCTTTAAGACGAGTGCATTTTGAAAACCCCTTAATGAATCCCAACCCAACCCGAGCTTGTTTTAACAGTGCTCGACTGTACATTGAATAGAGACGGCTTGAAATACGTGCTCATGCCACAAAATGTCCGCCGGGGGGGGGGGGGGGGGGGCTTTTCTCAGGAACGGTAAGACATTAAGTAGTTTCCTTTCAACCAAATTAGCTTTGAAATAGGATAAGTAAACAATCACATACGATTATTGGGGATTTCAGGCCGTAATTCCCCTTGAACATGCATTGCATGGTACGACCTCTTGAAAGTACAATGTACATGTAATAACATATTTACCTGCTGCCAGCGCTAGTATTGATGTGAACATGACAATACTAGTGGAAAAAGAAGCGATGATCATAGAGACACCGAGCATGAAACCGCTGATAGTCACCACCGTGCGAGTACCAAACATGGCCTCAAGTGGTGTAGCAAGGAGACCTATTACAACACGAAAATGGTTGGTAATTTCTTTACGTGCTATTATGGGCCCATGTTTGTTTGCCTTTATCGGAACGAACTTTGGTGGGAATCTTAAAAGTAGGAAAATCGGGACATCCAACATCCCATCATTGTACAGACGCTGTACACTTCAAATTCGTTATCCGTGTGGACATTTTGATAAAAATGATGCATAATTTTGTGTATTTGTGCTGAATTAATAATTATGTGAACTACTCACTTAAAAGAGCTTCAGCAAAAAAAACAAAAACAAAACAAACAAAAAACACACACTAAAACAGTACTGTGGAGGTACAGGGTTGCCACTTCTTGTCTTGACAAACACTTATTTGAACCTTTGGTCTGATCAGGTTGTGCTGTATTGCTCTAAAACGACCATATCAGGCGCACCTATAAAGTGGCTCAGATGCGATAATTTCAAACCTTACCGGTAACGCATGAGACTGCATTAATGATGGCTATCATCCAGCCGACCAGCCAGGTTTGGGCCACGAATTGCTCTTGTAGTGTTGGTAACATCACTCCCAAAGCCTTGAGGACCCACGACCACAATACGAAGCTGACAAAGAAGCAGAGAACTGCGTACCAGCCCTGGTGGGAATGACCAGCTTGAACTCTGCCCATAATGAAGCCCCGCTGTCTGGTGTTCTAGTAGTTTTCGCCTTCGCTGTGTAGTTGCCTAAGCAAAACTAACCAACAAAAGATAAGCACAAATGACCATTCTATTTTCACTCTATGGGATTATTATAATTACAGGCGCATAACAATTCAAGGCCGGTGTCGTGCCGGTGTCGTGTCGTGTCGTGCCTTGCCTGTCGAGCTGTCATGGCGTCGTACAGCTTTCTTTTCACCGGAATTTGCTTATGCTTTTTACAATCTGTTTTAAAGTTTTCCTTATTACTTGTGCTTACTAAGAATTCGGAATTTTTTTTGACTAACTTTCCCTAATAGTTTAAACGTAAATTTGTCCAATTTTTCCTGTCCAATACATGTACTATCATTTTTCCCCCGATTCCTCATGCCAAATACTGTCCGATTCCTCCTGTCAAATTTGTCCGATTTCTCCTGCCAAATGCTGTCCGTTTTTTCCTGTCAAATACTGTCCGACTCCTGCCAAATACTGTTGGATTTTTCCTGTCAAATTTGTCCGATTTTTCCTGCCCATATACTGTCTGATTTTTCCTGCCAAATTCTGTCTGATTTTTCCTGCCAAATACAGTCCGATTCCTCCTGCCAAATACTGTCCGATTCTTCCTGTCAAATTTGTCCGATTTTCCTGCCAAATACTGTCTGATTTTTCCTGCCAAATACTGTCTGATTTTTCCTGCCAAATAGTGTCCGATTTTTCCTGGCAAATACCGTCCGATTTTTCCTGCCAAATACCGTCCGATTCCTCCAGCGTATAATACTGTCGGATTCCCCGAATACTGTCCGATTTTTCCTGCCAAATAGGCTACTATTTAAGGCTTCAAATTTGTACGATTTTTCCTGCCAAAATCTGTCCTATTTTTCCTGTCAGATTTCACAGATTTGTTCATCCAATAAGGGGCCATTCAGAATTTTCAATGTTTTAAAATTTCGATCTTTTTTCCAAATTGTGGGTGGGTGGGTCAAGCTACATAATTGAAAATCGAAATTCACTTTCCATGGAAAAAAGATTTTAAAAACAAAGAAAGATAGTTATTTCCTAATTCGCAGGCTCAAACGGAAATAAATTATTTCCTATTGCGCCTGTCATCCCTCGCTGTAACAAAACATGTTAAATACACATATATATGGGGAGCACGGTTCTTCGATGAGCAGCCGACGGAGTCCGTGAACTTACAACGTACTAACAATTTTTCTAACTCACCGTGAGTCTCGACCAACATCGATTATATAATAATCTGGGTACGTCGGGTTACTGTACACACAATGTGCCCTGGAAACAACAGTACCAAAATACAGAAAGTCGTACGCAAGAGCTCCCCAGCAAGTATCGCTGACGCCATTATGATTCCAAAATTTCTCACTGTGTCACACAGTGAAATAACTAAACAGCGTCGTTGTATTGTGAACTCATAAAAGCATTCAAGTCGCGTTCTTGCACACTTTCTGCAAGTCGACATACTAGATATCCTTGAACCACTGCCCCTGCTTTGCATAACAAGTGCACATGAATGAACGATTCGACTTTTATTCAAAGAAATTTCTATATACAGTCACCTGACTCTATTCAGTAAAGTCCCCGTCAAAACGAAAGTACACAATCCACGTGCATAACACACGGCTACACCATCGTACAGTGTGGCAGGGACACCAACAAGTAACACAACAACTAAATTTTTTTTTTAAAATTGATAAATATTCTGATTGAATTTCGTTAAAAGATACTTGTTGGTGAGGTATCACATATTCTAGCAAATTGATAAAAATGTACAATATTACAATATGCAATTTTGAGGGAAATGGGCAAAATACTGCATAAATAATTTCACTTGATCATATTCATAATACACAAACCGACAATTTTCATTTTCAGACCCACAACGAGAAATATTGTTAACACTGGGCTTATTGTGAGGAGTTGTGCTGGGAATCCACCAAAACATAAATTCCCATAGGCACCAAAGATAAATACCCCAATTTAAACAAATCGGGGAACATACTCTGAACCCTCACAGGTGATCAAAACATACATCAAATAAAAGCTGAATTAATCCTCTTTACCTTTTTGGAAATTTTTTTTTTTTTTGGGGGGGGGGGGGTTGACCTATGACTTTTAGGTGATTTTTCCCTCCAACGATGATCACCCCATCGCCATTTTGAAACAAAAACAAAAACAAACAGATTCCTTCCACTCCATATCAATATAGATTCCATTCAAATGTTTTGTTCAGAAATCTAAATTCAGGAACATGGACCCTTCACTTCTACAAATACAGACCCTCAAGTGCAGGGGCCAAAATTCTTTATTATTACAGATAAACTAGTATACATATCGTAATTTGGCCGGATTAGGTCGCGCCTATTTGGGCTGCCTCTCATTATGTACTGCGATCGGGAAATCTCCAGCGTAATAAAGACTTGAAGAAACTTTATTTGATTTATATGATTCAATTATTTTATTTTAAATTTTAAAACATAAAATAAAAGCTAAAAGTTGGACAGGCTGCCACGGATATGTAAAAGTAAAAAAAAACAATTGTCATCAGACATTTATCCAAACCCCTGCCAATAAAACAGATTTAAAATTCCATTCATAAAAATTAAAGTACTATTGAAAAGTAAATTGTACAAATCATACGAGACGAGACATGACGAGACATGACGAGACGAGACAAGACGGGGAGATGAGACAAGACTCAGCAAAAAAATCATAGAGTGAAACATTGGACAAGCCAGACAGATACAAAAATATAAAAACGAACTAATAAACAAATACTCTTACACCCCAACAAACAAACAAAAACAAACAACCAGACTCAATAACGGGAATGAATGACAAACGGGCTAAAAAGATTACTACAAACAAAACAAAACAAAACCGAGAAACAAAAGCAATCCCATTCCCCAGAAAGAAAAATGCAAACCATAAAAACAAACAACCTAGTTGACATACATACGTCTACACTCACATTAAATACACACACTAAAGAAACAACAAGAAAATACCCGGGAACAAAATGAAATGACACAATTTTACATTGACGATAAAATAAATATGACTACATAATTCCTCCCTCAGTTTTAAAAGAAAAGATTCACAACCTTCCATAGTTAAAACTTTTTCTAATTTTAACACGGTGACTTCGGAGAACATCAATGAGGCAATTGAATAGTTCTCTTATCTTGTAATCCATGTGTCTATCAGTTCTAAGTTTCAAGTGGTGAAACGTTAAAGGCTGTGCGACGGAGCTGCCCTGCAATTCATTCCTGAAATTATTGTTGCATTCCCTATTAGTTCATTAACTTTATATTAGAATCAACATTATTATCTATGATAACGAATTTGGCGGGAAACAGAGCTTTCACTCAGTGACTTTACTGGTTTATTTAACTTCATGGGGATTCCTCCAACGTCAGGCTTTTCCTTGGTTTCAACAACGGTGTCGGAGTCTCACAACACTAACTGGGGAACCAAGTATGCCAAAGATTCTAGCTGAACCGAGTGGGCACGGTACGAGCTTTCGCTTCGCAGAGACGGCCGGACTGAAGCGGGAGCGGACCGCTACAGTCAGTGACGGGGAAGCAACAGCTGGACGGAGCCAGCGAGTGTACCGGATCAAACTATAGTTCGAGCCATGGTGTGCATGGTCAACCGGGGCCAGTGGCGTAGCCAGGAATTTTTCAGTGGGTGGGTGGGTGGGTGGGGGGGGGGGGGGGGGGGGCTGGGGGGGGGGGCTGGAACATTTCATGGGGGGCGTCATGTAGATCAATGATAATTTTTTAGGGGCGACTGGGGGGGGGGGCGACAAGGTTTCATGGGGGGGCTGAAACATTTCATGGGGGGGGCGTCATGTAGATTAATGATAATTTTTTAGAGGCGACTGGGGGGGGGGGGCGACAAGGTTTCATGGGGGGCTGTCGCCCCCCCCCCCACGCCCCCCGTGGCGACGCCACTGTGTACTGTACATGTGCGTCATGTAGGCCTACGTGTATCCAATCGCTGTAAAAACTGGACTATTCAACCACTGGACTCCAAGACTACGAGGACCGCAGCCTAGCTGTGATGTGATGTCTGCCCAAACCTGATGTTTTCTTACAGTCGTACCCCCCGCCCTGCAAACAAGGCGGGGGGGGGGGGGGGTACGAGCGAATGTTTTTCTCAGCTACCTCACGTGACAGGCACAACCTCGTATGTCACATGTCATCCACCTCATCCAGAAAACGACAAAACCACGGTCATCTTTGTGGCTTCCAAAACTGCAACCTGTCATTCCGAACAGCATATCAGCTGGAAAAACACAAGAAAACTGAAGGTCACCAGTGCAAAAGAGGAAGACCGACAACTTCACGCCGTCACTGAACTAGACACACATGTACATGGTGTTCAAGTACATGTACATGTACATGCAAGTGCATGTACATGTACATGTTCAGTTTTTTATTAATCGAAATTAGGGGTGGGTGGGTGGGTCAAAATAATTTGGAAAAACAGTCGAAATTTTAAAACATTGAAAATTCTGAATGGCCCTTAAGTTGTTCGTACATACGTGCATGCACCCTATGCTCGAGGGCACCGGACACAATAATTTGGCACGTACTTACGTGCCAAATAGAGTCTTGTGCCTACTGCGCATGCTCAGCGGACACTATTTTGCACCGGACGGTTTTTGGCACGATCGACACCGGTCTTGAGATATCACGAAAATCTCATCTATTATCCTTTGAGGAAACTGTACTTTAATGCAGTCTTGATTGCTTTTGTAAATAGTTATTTAGCAATGTATCCTTTATCCCTTTACTAGACGGTTTAAGTGATCTTTACGTATTTTCTTTGATTGTTTGTCTTATTTTCAAGATGCCACTGGCATTTGAGTTTTGATTAATTCATCCTAGTTATTCTTTTTAATGCCTCTTATTGTGTTCCTTTAATATAGATTTCCCGCTCAGTTTAAAGCGATAATGGAAACTTTCTGTTGTGAACTGTATTTAATTGTGATCTCTATATGGTCACCCTGTGCGGACACTGTGATTACTATATGGTCACACTGTGCGGACACTGTGATCACTATATGGTCACCCTGTGCGGACACTGTGATCACTATATGGTCACACTGTGTGGACACTGTGATCACTATATGGTCACCCTGTGCGGACACTGTGATCACTATATGGTCACACTGTGTGGACACTGTGATCACTATATGGTCACACTGTGTGGACACTGTGATCACTATATGGTCACACTGTGTGGATCGACACTGTGATCACTATATGGTCACAGTGTGGACACTGTGATCACTATATGGACACACTGTGCAGACACTGTGATCACTATATGGTCACACTGTGTGGACACTGTGCTCTATATGGCCACCCTGTGCGGACACTATGATCACTATATGGTCACACTGTGTGGACACTGTGATCACTATATGGTCACACTGTGCGGACACTGTGATCACTATATGGTCACACTGTGTGGACACTGTGATCACTATATGGTCACACTGTGCGGACACTATGATCACTATATGGTCACACTGTGTGGACACTGTGATCACTATATGGTCACACTGTGCGGACACGGTGATCACTATATGGTCACACTGTGCGGACACTGTGATCACTATATGGTCACTCGGTGCGGACACTGTGATCACTATATGGTCACACTGTGTGGACACTGTGATCACTATATGGTCACACTGTGCGGACACTGTGATCACTATATGGACACACTGTGCAGACACTGTGATCACTATATGGTCACACTGTGGGGACACTGTGATCACTATATGGTCACACTGTGCGGACACTGTGATCACTATATGGCCACCCTGTGCGGACACTGTGATCACTATATGGTCACACTGTGCAGACACTGTGATCTCTATATTGTCACACAGTGTGGACACTGTGATCACTATATGGTCACTCGGTGCGGACACTGTGATCACTATATGGTCACACTGTGCAGACACTGTAATCTCTATATTGTCACACAGTGTGGACACTGTGATCTCTATATGGTCACATAGTGTGCACACAGTGTGAACACTGTGAAAACTCTGTGTTCACACTGTCATGACACTATGAATTTGTTCCAAATTCACAGTGTCGCACACAGAGAACACAGTGTGATCACAGTGTGACCACTGAGTGGTATACACCGTATGGACACTATGTGAACACACTGTGTTCACACTGTCATGACACTATGAATTTGTTCCAAATTCACAGTGTCGCACACAGAGAACACAGTGTGATCACAGTGTGACCACTGAGTGGTATACACCGTATGGACACTATGTGAACACACTGTGTTCACACTGTCATGACACTATGAATTTGTTCCAAATTCACAGTGTCGCACACAGAGAACACAGTGTGATCACAGTGTGACCACTGAGTGGTATACACCGTATGGACACTATGTGAACACACTGTGTTCACACTGTCATGACACTATGAATTTGTTCCAAATTCACTGTGTCGCACACAGAGAACACAGTGTGATCACAGTGTGACCACTGAGTGGTATACACCGTATGGACACTATGTGAACACACTGTGTTCACACTGTCATGACACTATGAATTTGTTCCAAATTCACAGTGTCACACACAGAGAACACAGTGTGATCACAGTGTGACCATACTGTGTATACACTGTATGGACACTATGTGAACACACTGTGTTCACACAGAAGTTCCACACTGTGGTGACTGGGGGGAATTTTCCTAAGGGTGGGTCCCAGGGGACCATAACATTAACGGGTTCAAAAACAACCCAGATCCAGGTCGCCAGAACGCAACCCGGATCTGCGTCGCCTGAACACAACCCTGATCCGGGTCGCCCAGATGCAGCCCGGATCCAGGTCGCCTGAACACAACCCAGAACTGGGATGTTCGGGAGGAGGTTCAAATTACAGGTGATCGGAAAACGACCCAGTTTTGACAGGGAGGTTCAAATTACAGTTGACCCGGAAAACAGGTCAGTTTGGACCGGTAGGAGGTTCAAATTACAGGTGATCCGGAAAACGGGTCAGTTTTGCTCGGGAAGAGCTTCAACCTTTGTTTGCAATTACTCGAGACGATGGTCTTCATTACAAACAAAAACAGAGCAAAGCTTACCGAATTAGCATCCATAGCAGCTTGCAGTGTAATTTCAGAATATTAACTGTAAAAGTACTTTTTGGAGTAATGCTATTACCGTTATCACATATTTATTTCCTTTTCGGTCAAAAAAAAAATCCAAACTTTTCTGTGAAAAAAAAAACGATTCTATTCAACAAGTTCACTTCATGTTTTTTGAAACACCACTCTAGCTAAATAATGGAGTATCCAGCTCGCGAATAAGATATCACTCCTTTTTATGGAGATTGGCCTCCCTCGAAAAGTAGTGGATACAATGAAAATAATGATGCATTAGGACAGAGAGGCACAATGATTACGTTTACTGTAGGATTTATTTAACTAATCGCAAAACAATGGCTTGAGTTAGCCATGTTTATTTTGGAATACTTCAATATGTTCGAAATGCACACATTATCACAAGATGCACACTTAAAAGGTACAGAGAATTTTTTTTAGAAAAGTTCGCACAAAGTGTTTTTTTTTTCTCTTCAAAATTGGTAACATTTACAATGAAATTATTTAAAAATCCCTGATGTTTCTAAAAAAAAACCACTTGGTATTTCTCTACTTTCTATTATGTACACTGAATTTCTTTTAATAAACAGTACATATCGATTTCAGAAAAAGACGAAAATCTGGTCTATTAAAAATTCCAGTCTGTACTGTAAAAAATATTTTACAAATATTTACACGAATGTACTGAGCCACAAAAAACACTGTACATTTCTGCTTTGTGCAATATACGAGGGAATTATTAAAAACAATCTTTGTACATTTCTTAAATAAATGTAAGTTTACAACAGGGTTAAAACAAACTTTGGAAAAGTTACAAAAATTCTAGTTGGTCCACTGGCTGTTCTAAACACGATATAACAGTAATTAAAACATACAAGAGAGAGGGAAATAGATTAAAAACAAATGAGTGTAGTTTTATAACAAATAAGCGGTGATTAAGTTCAACTTATCTCAGAACTTTCTGAAAACCTGTCCAGTCCATTATGCAAACTGCATATAAAATCATGCCTGAATTTGAGATGTATACCAGTACAATCACTGAATTGGAAATCAAAATAAAAAAAATAGCTTAACATCCACTTTCGTAGTATGGTACACTGAATCTTTTTTCTATTTTGGTGCCTTTTTTGATTGCGCAATATACCAAAGTTTTATCAAAGTAGGCAAACACATGACATAAAGGAAGCCACACAAACACACACCTGAAATCCAAAAGAAATGACACGCACAAAAAAGTACAGCATACTACAAAAAACCTCTTTAAATGATCCCAGCCACAAGCTTAATTCAAAACATGTTCTCAGTGGCTCTTTGGAATGTTTTATCCTTCTTCTTTCAAATTCAATAAAATCAACTCAACATTTCTTTGATCATTGTAGCCAGAAAATAGTTTGATCTCTTTACACTTTGCACTCCGCCATAGTGCAGCATCATAGCAGCAAACTTGTAAATCAGCAAAAACATTGAACAATTGTTGACTGCTGTGATGTGGGATATGACGTTCTTAACACCCGAGGGGCGCATTCGCCTCGGGTGCTGTACGCCCCGAGGGTGTTAAAAACGTTATGCTTATATCGTGCCAATAACTTAAAAAGATAAATGGTTGTAATACTGTGTGAGAAATAAACTAAATCACTGTGATGTAACCTTTGATGACTAATGGTTTTGATGTCCTGCCGGACACGAGACTGAGCGTTTGACATTGAACTTCTCACTGCGCAAAGCTACAGTGGGCCGGCAGGTTCCACACGTGCGCCCAACGCGCGCAATGAACGCAGTGCGATATCACCCTCGGTGTGTGACATACATGTACCTTTATTTTGTCCAGACACGTGGCCGTCCTAGACCAATGAAATTACAGTAATCCAAGCACACGATATAGCAACTCATATTCTTGGCTGACCTAACCCTGCTAAATACAACAGGTGAAAGCAACAATGGATAAAAGCTGTTGTTGCGTTTATCAGTCAAGTCCTGTGTTGTGTTGCATCTTGCTGCATTTAGCATGGTTACTTGGTAGCTGCTCAAAGTGCCAAGGCTGATACAACAGAATCCACTGTCACAGTTTGTTGCATGGAGCATGGTAACTGTTTAGTGCCAAGGCGGGTGTTTACTGGGTTCAATCATGCAACGGAATGTACTGCATACAGGGTGAGGGGCCAGGGTTCGGGTGAGGTTGTGGGGGCGGGGGTTGGGTGAGGTTGCGGGGAATTTGCGGTTTGTTTATGCATTCAATAGGGGACGTTGAACAGTAGAGGACAATAGGGTCCCCACTTCCCAAAGGTCTACAATTGACGATCGCGTACAAAACATATGGAAGGTCTACCTAAAAAGTACAAACAAAAGAGGGACAATAGGGGGTCCTCGATTGAAGTTGTTTACAACATTTGATCATGATGGTGTGGGTTGATGGGGGTTTGAGTGGGGTGGGGTAGGTAGAGGGAGCTGGTTTAAGAAGGTATTATAATCTTCAGACAAGAGAATAAAAAAACACAAACCACAAACATGCAGACACTTATTAAAACAAAGCTGCTGACAGTATAAAACTAAAACTACTCAGTTTCCCTTGAATTTCTCCATTTGAGGAATCTAATTGACCCTACTACTGTTCACACTCCTAAGAAACCTGTGTAGTATTGTCCTACTTCTAAAAATACCTGAGGTTTGTTGTAGAAAGAACAATGAAACTGTCAAAATCGCTGCCAAAATGGAACAGAATTTTCTAACACTCGTTATTCAACGGTCATCCGCAGTGCTAACAACTCAACAAGACTAAGCTTGCCTAGTCAAGCTGGATCCGATAGTCTCAGTTGAGGTCATTATTTATACTCAAGTGACTTAGCGAGTCAGTCAGGGACTCAGTGAGTCACTCTCAGTAAGTCGCTCAGTGACTCAGTCTAGCAAACATTCGGGTCCAGCAAAAACATTGTGCCCTTTAGCATATCTTGGTTAAGCACACAAACACAATGCAATTCATGCACAATTTCAGGACTGTGTTAGGAATGAAGTTAGGAGCCCAACCATGATTCAGTATTTGATATCACTTACTACCATTTTTCCCCTTGCAACTGTAGATGAAAGGCAATATTCGTAAGGATTCAAGGGCCTCTAGTCTACTGTTTAAACCCTGTGGCTTTTTTTTTTTTGGGGGGGGGGAGGTTCAATTCTTTTCTCTGTTTTTTAGAAGCAGCAGCAATAATGGGTTTTGAGAAAGTTAGGTTGGGATTACTGTGTCATGTCAATAAATGGGCCAAATCCAGACCACTGTGTAGACCAGATGCGTAAAAAGATATAAAGTAAATAGCCGCTCTGAATCAATGCAATAACCTTGAGGTTATCTGTAAATAAAAAGTGGTTTAAAAACAGGGATGTAAGTGACAGTTTTGCCTGAACTTTGAGGTAAACAGGTATACATGTACACCCATGTATGGTGCCTGTATGTTATTTACAATTTGAAGAAAAAAAAACACAACTGAAATCAGGCAACTGCAGAAGGACTTACATCCCTGTAAAAATGGTTGTACATAAAAAGTAGTTATACTGTCCTGATGTGGCGCTTACTTCCCCCAGAAGTCGTCGCGTCTCTTGCGCGCCCTCTCCAGTACCTCAGAGGCAAGTGAGGAACTCGAGGCATTGGACATGATGGATAGAGACAACTCATCGCTGTCACGGAGTGGCAACGTCCACTGTGGGCTGTCCGGCATCATCTTGCCCCTGGGCAGGTCTGTAGGGACCGTCCAGGCTTCGTTTCGCTTCCTCTGGGCGTCTGCGTTGTCCCTTTCTGAGCGGTGATTGTTGAGGTTTCGTGTTGCGGTCTCGGGTTGATTATTGGCCTCAGCCTCTTGCCTGGACTGTGGGTGAGCTGTCATTGGCCGGCCGTACATGCTGCCTGAGTTTGGCCTATCCAATGGCCCTGTGAATTCCAAAATAGGATTAAATCTATTGTTGGATACACAGCATCAAAAAAGCATGTTGTGGGACACAGAGGATAAAAAAAATCAGCTTGTTCCATCGCACACAAAATTCCAGAAGCCCATACATTTTTAGACAGATACTAAGACCCTTATTACGAAACGCAGACTAGTGACACACATTCTCACTATGAGACGGCAAACTCTGCCGTGTACAGACGCTTTATAATTTTAAACTCAAGGGATCTGTCTGTTTACCTTTGACCCCTGGAGCTTGTAATGGCCCCTGCCTGTTACCATTCATCTGAGTCTGGGTACCAGATGCCACTGTCCTCACAGTCTCTCCATTCTGCTCAGCGTCCCTTGAAGTCAGCCCGCGTGGGTCGCCATGCTGGGGGGCTGCCCAGGTTCGCGGGGGTTCAATCCTCCTGGGAAGGACTGGCATGGCCTGGCTGGTCTCAAAGTAGTTGTTAGAATGCCGCTGGAAGGGAGGTGGGTTGGATGTGCTCTCCCGAATGGGGTCTGGGTCTGTGGTGGTCACTCCTGCAGTGGGAGATCCTTGAAGCTGGTTCAGAATCTACAATTTCAAAAAAAAAACAATGAACCTCAACTCCTCGGAAATTTGTAAATTCCAAAATGCTGCACTGTGTACATGTATGTTCTTTTGAACTGTTACTTTTCAGGGGCATGTTAAATAATAGTGGCTGGGCTCTCCCTTCTTCAGTCCTGCAAAATCCTCCTCTGTGCAGAAACCCAGTGGAAGCCTCTTTATATCTACGAAGTTTCAAGGGGCATCAAGCCCCATGTAAAGCAACAGTCGCCGGGATCCACCTTCCTCAGTCCTACAAAATCCTCCTCTGTGCAGAAACCCAGTGGCATACCCTTTGTATCTACCAACTTTCAAGGGGCATCAAGCCCCATGTAAAGTAACAGTGGCTGGGATTCACCTTCCTCAATCCTACAAAATCCTCCAAAACCTCCGTGTGGAACGTGACACCTACCCTTGTTTTCATGTCCAGTTGGGGTGGTGGTGTTGACACCCTTGGAGTACTGGACCGTTCATCTTCTGAATCCTCATCACTATCATAGGCAAAGCCGTGGGTTATTGTACCGGGAATGATGTTCCTGCGTTGATCTGGGAAATAAGACGAGAGACAATAAAATATTAGCAAATTGGAAGTTCACTGTCAAAAACTTTGACACGTGGTATCAGTTCAACACTTATATAAGGGACTTAGTGTACACTGTGTATGTGTACTAGTTAACAATTGTTGACTGCTGTGATGTGGGATATGACGGGTTTTTTTAAACCCGAGGGGCGCATAGCACCCGAGGCGAAGCTGAGTGTGCTATGCGCCCCGAGGGGGTTAAAAACGGCATATCCCACATCACGGCAGCCAACAATTGTTTTATTATATCGTGCCAATAACTCAAAAAGACAAATGCTTGTGACTAACCATAGAGCAAGGACCCAAGGAGTCAGAACTCTTGGGCGATTTACATTTTGACCATTAACATACCAATCCCTCGGGAATGTCTATAGCTACAGCACTGTGACCGCAAGCCTCGACCATTCAAAGCGTGAATGCCAGCGGCCTTTGAACACGATGATCGTCGCCGCCTCTTTAGTTGGTAACCAACAACCTCCCTATATGCTGCATAATAAGTCATGTCACATCAGTGCTCTTTTTTGAAAAATATATTTTACGACAAGATAGGTTTTTACAACTGCGCAGTTGTTAGATGTGAGTTATGAACTCAAGTTAGCAATGTGCAGTTGTTGGTGCTTAAAAGCGTTATCTGTCCCTGTAATTTGGAGATAAATTGGATTTCTTTCAGATAAGTTTTCTTGTATTTTCAGACATTTTAATTGGCTATATATCATTGATGAAATGTGTTTTTTTGGAAAATTTCACAAGTTTTCACACTAAAGGTACAGAGCATTTTGTTCTTCATGAAATGATTGTTTCAGTGATGTTGACCACATTGTTAGCCAGTATTAGCCATCTCCGAACAAACACTTCAAAATCATTCATTTTTAGCGATGTATGACAACTGCGCATGCGTACTGTCTACGAAGCCATGCAAACTCCTTTTTTTGGCATTAGTGAGCGCGGATCTCTATTGTGTCGAGATTAGCGTAGTGAGCAACTGAGCAAGCTGGCCGCCAGGTGCTTTCTATTGTAGCTTTCGAGCGCAGCGACCATCATTTTACTTTTGAAGTCTTGGAGTACGAACTCCTTGGGTCCTTGCTCTATGGACTAACTGAGTGAGAAATAAATTGAATCACTGCGATGTAACCTTTGATAACTGAAGGTTTGATGTCCTGCCGGACATGAGACTGAGCGTTTGTCGTTGCAGTTCTCATTATGCAAAGCTATAGCGTGCTGGTAGGTTCCACACGCGCGCAATGAACACAGTGTAATATCAAACCGAATGTGTGATGTGCGTTTTCATTGACCAGACACGTGACCGTCCTAGACCAAAGAAACTACAGTATCCAAGCACACGGTATAACAATATACAAATAACGAATTTTGTGAGTGCGATGGTAAGAATAATTTCGTGAGGTGACAGATTGAATGTTCTATTCCACGAGGCGAAGCCGAGTGGAATAGAACATTCAATCTGTCACCGAATGAAATTATTCTTTCCATCGCACGAACGTAAAACATTCGTTATTTGTTTTATACAACACCTGAATAAATTCTCGTCATTTGATTGGTAAATTATAAACTACAATTTATTTTGATTTTAAAGATGTTGAACTACCCCTTCATGAAAATGTTTGAACCCAACGCTGTAGCGCTGGCTCTTTGGAACAATACGCGCTACGCTGAACGCGCACACCAGCATGCATTTTGCACGCAAATACCGCGTCATGGAACAAGCGCAAAGTGAAACGGTATAACGCATGGGTATAACGCATGGTCGCACCGTGCATTATACTGAATAATAATATGTCACGTGATCTACAATTCACCAATCAGATGACGGGGATTTATTCAGGTGTTGTATACTATGAATTATCCCATGAATGTGATTTGTATAATTTATCTTGAACTAAACTTGATGAACAGCAAGATGTGGCCACTTTTTTTTATCTGTTATTCCATTACAAGTGTGTTGCAACAGGAAAACGTGCACATATTTTCGTAAAATACCTTGCACTCCAGGATTATACCACACTTTTGTTGCCATGGATCACCTAACCAGCACCCGATTTCATCAAACTCTTCGTAACTTATGATGCATCGCAGTGATGCGACGCGTCGTATCTCTACGATGCGTCGCAGCTGCGACGCGTCCTGCGATCCATTTCACAAAACACGTCGTAAGTGCGACGCGTCGTAGGTGTATTTATAGCACAACTCGGTGACTGTTTTATGTATTTAGTCAGCGTACAGTAAATAGTCGTCTGATATTCAACAAAGAGTCGTCGGATCTCAGCTCGAAATTTGTTAAAACGTAAAACAAAATGGCGGCCGTGCGATGCAATTTTGAAGGAAAACAAACTCACATTGGACTGTATAGCTACTTTGAAATTTCAATTCTTATATTCCGGTCTAATTCATAATTATTCAATGAATTTTCTATTTACAACTTTACACACATTGCCTCGGTATTATAATCTCGTTAATGTAATGTTTATGGCATAAAACTGGCTTAGAAATGACTCTTCTTATTTTGCGACGACCACAAGACACGTCTTAACTTGCGACGTGTTTTAAGCCGTTGTCAAGGAACTTACGACGCGTCCAACACATCGCAACTTTCGTGAAATGGAAGATACGACGCGTCGCGAGTTGCGACGTGTTACACGTCGCAACTCGAGTTGCGACGCGTCGCAGCGCTTCGTGAAATCGGGTGCAGGTTTGAGGATTCCATTTTGTTTAAAGCTAAAACACTGCATGCCAATCACATAGTCATAGATCCTACATTGACTGTAATGTTGCGTATTATATCACCGCCAAGTGTAAGGAATCATGTGTTCTCACCCGGTGCTGATGTCTTTGCTGCAGCAGGTTGCGTCTTACTAGTAACAGGTGCCGGTATTGGAGGGGACAGGGATCTATGCTTTGGCTGAGGCGACGTTAAAATAGCACCTCCTGGATAAAATATATCAAATATTCATGTTAAACATGTTCCATGTAGTTTATTAAAGCGAAATACAAGAAAAAGTTAGTTTTTTGAGGTGAGAAAACAAAACATCTTTTTTTAAAAGGATGCGGCTTCAAAAAAGGATGCGGGCGGCGACGATCAACTGTTGTTTTTTACGTGGCCTAATGTGGAACAAGTGTTCATCTGAAAGCATGTAAAACCAAAGCAATTTTGCAACAACAGCAATGGCATTTGAGTGTGTTTTATCTCCCTCTACATCACCGTTGACGGGGTACTTGTCCATGAAGTCCATAATCAACCATGACTTGGTCTGACTAGGCAGAAGCCATTTCTTGACTCTTTATCCCGAAGTTTTATTTTGTTTCTAAGCACTTCCAACTTAAGTTTGTACTGAGTCTCAGTTTAAAATAATAAAAAAACATGCAACATTTCTTGAGGTTGACACTGTAATTGATAATATTGACCAGTTTTTTTTTTCAGGTTCAGTACAGCAGTCTTCAAGAGATTATTTTTATGTAATATATAACAAAAATTCTGGAAAATAACAGGCATGCAACTTGGAATTTAGAAAAAAAAACCGAGGAAATTCCAAACCACACAAGACTTTGTGCAGTATTTTTCAATTTGTAATGGCATTTGTGATGAGAAGCAAAATACGAGGAAATCAGTGGATCCGAGGAAAAGTTGTGTGCCTGAAGATTAATAAGCTCCTGCTGGGGCCACACTAGTATAGCTGCTCAGACAGTTGCTGAAATAAAATAAACTTTGCTCAGGAAAAACTACATGTGCTATACGTGTAGGTACTTGTGCTATTAAAATGTCCATCTAAAAAGCAGAGTATTTGACCTGTGGCAGGGGTGGTACGGTCCAGGTGATGGCGTTTAGACAGCCCCTCCTCCCGCAACCTTGGTGTAGGCAGCCTCCCCTGCTCCTCAATGGTATCAACCTCGTCTGAGCTGGGGGTCACTGACCCCTTATAGCCTTCTGGTGTTGGAATACTGCCAATGCTGCACAGGAAGAAAATATTATCAAATGAGATTTTGCACAGCGGTGAATACAACTTTGCGGCTCCACTATCTGAAGAGAATACTTTTAACAAGAGATTTGGTTCGGAGAAGAACCAGAGGTTTTACTTTACTTTGCAATCAGTGGACCCCGACTGTCATCAGATAAAAATCACTTTCTCTTCTTGAGTAAGTGGTATCTCTGTAAACTTTTCCAAAACTTTTCCAAAACAGTAATTCACTCACTGTGGGTTACAAATTCAGATTTTACCCTCCCAAGGGAAAATCCAAAGCAACATAGATTTTACTTTTAAGACAGATATTTGAAATATATTCTTCCACAGTATTTCACAAATACACACTCAATGCAATATTAATGGTGTGCATTTACGGGTAGTACGGGAACCCGGTACCCTATTTAAGTATAACACGGATACCCAGGTATCCGTAAAAGAAACCCAAGCCCCAAAACTCAAATCTTAGAAGTTGTCTAAAGGGCTTTTTAGGTTTACAGTGTAAACTGCAACTTTAGCGAACGTCATCTGTTGCATGTTAAAAAGCACATAAATATTAAATGTGTTCTGATTTTCAATGTAGCCTGGTTTTCATTTTGAAAATTCCCACAAATGGCTTTCAAAACCTTTCTTTTTCATTGTCTGAGAAGTTACTAAGTAATTTGTGAAGTTGCTTACTGGTACCCGATCCCATAACCTTGAACCGGTTCCAGACATCAGCGGTCGGGTACCTGGTTCCGATGCACAACGCAATACGGAATATGAACTCGTATTCCAAGCAGGAACAGCACATGGCATCATGTGGCCTACTTCAGTTACAAGTTCATTCAACGGGCACTATAAACCAATTGCAAGATGTCCTTGATTTAAATGTCACCCAATTTAACCTTTGAAGATTTTTTTGGAACTGAGCACGCAGTTAAAAAAAATGCAAGCTTAGCTATTGGCATATATGCCAATAGCTAAGATATATTCTGAATTCCACACTAATGTTTGTGTTTACCTTGACTCAAGATCACCGTTATCTAAGGGTTGTGGTCCTCCATTTTTCCCTTCCCCATTGCTGTCCTGTGGCCAGGCCAGGCGTCTGTTAACTGGTGGAGAACCCTCCGGCCTACTCACTGGCGCTGGTTTACTGTCTTGGTTTCTAGAAATGAATATCATTTGATCAGACCATTTGCAAACCAACTATTTAAGCCTCATGAAGCACTTCCAAGGATTTACTTATCCACATTTGCCAATGCAGTTGGTATGAGTAGCTGAATTGGTAAAAATTTTACCATATGCTCCATCAGTAGGCCCTATGTCTTAGAGCCAATTTTTGTTTGTGTTTACGGTAATGCTCTAAAACTTACGTAGATTGCTGAAAGGCAAAACCCTCCCTCCCTGACGCTAAATTTATTCTTATACACAGCTTGGCAAGGTTGGTGTTTGAGTGGTAAGACGTCTGCACTAGTAGGCAGATGGTCGTGGGTTCCAGTGCCACCCGAGAAAGGTTGTGCATTTGTTCTTGCCAGTCCTCCATCAACACCGAGTATACAGTGTTTATAAAAAATACGACGGTGAAGGGCAAAACCAAATATTAGAAATGTTTTGTCATTCATGTCAGTGTAATGTATAATGGGGTGTGTGACATCAATTGTCACATAGTAGCTTTTCTGTATTGTGCCTTGCTCACACTGTCATGCTTCTTCCTTTTAGAGTGGCATTCAGTGTCATGCCAAACAAAATTATTCTAAAGCAGTGGCACACCCAAGGCCCCCCCCCCAGAAGGTTGTAAATTGTTGGTTTTTTGTTTTGTTAATTTTTTGTTTTTAGTCCCATGATTGGACCATGGTGATATGTATGTGGCCTATTTTCAAGTAGTATAATAGGGGTGTAATTAGCACTTTGTTATTTGGCGCGACACTGGAACGTTTAGTCGGAAACAAGTGTTACATTCTTACCGATCTTTCAACCCTGTGTCAACAGAGGGCGCCGAGAGTGAACTGATGGTGCTGGTGGCTGTGCTGCTCTCGTCCCATAGACGGGCCTGATTGGCTAGAATCTGGGCCAGGTGTTGCCGAGAGAAGTGGGTTCCCTGAGCCCTCTGCCGGTAGTCTGCTGCCTTCTGACGAAGCTCTAAGACCTGTGGGAGCCAAAAACACACAAGGTTATATTCCTCATTTCGAGCCGTGAATTGGAACTTAAAAAGCATTTGGATTATTTGCATTTATCCCAGAAGTAAAATACCAAATTATTATCAAAAGGCTTTACTTGGATTAAGTACCAGCTTCAATAACGCACCTGTACTGAATACAAACGCAGATATGCAAATAGCCGTACAAAAGCCGTACACAATTTCGAGTTTTCCATAGGGTTGTACACAAACATGGATTCGTCCAGCAGGCATCACTTTGTACATCGAGTCAGCGCTCTAGTACATGTAATTTAATATAGCTCCATCACTTTGAGCCACACACGTGCAAACCAGTACATGCATAAAATGTGTCCCAAACACTGAAGCTCCAATGAGGTCATAAAGCGCCATATACTCTTTCTGCAGGGAATCCATAGTGTGTGGGCTTAAATGGCCTGAATTCTCAGAATATTGGGTGATTTGGGGGCGATTGGGTGTTAATCCATTCAAACCAAGCCAGCATTTCCCACCTCAGCAAACCAATTGGGCCTGGCTTCTCGTCTGTCGATGGAGCTGTCGTCTCTTGGCACGATGTGTGGAGGGTCCGCCCCTTTCCATATCCCGTTCTCATACTGATATATGTCAGGCTCTTTAAAGTTGGATGCATACTCCGATTTCCATTTCCTAAAAGGGAGATGAAATCATCATTCTCAACTAGTAGAGGCAATGCATTGATTCATCCTAACCTTCTTTGATCACTGCAAAATCCTTCAAGAAGTTTTTGAGGATTTACAGAATTGTGGAAGGTAGAGCCCAGATAGTATTACTTTAACCCTAACCCTTGAGCCCTTTTATTAGAAAGTATACTGAATCCGCCAAAATCCACAAATTTTATCATGCAAAAAAATGTTGGTAGCCAAGGAGTTAAACTGTAGAGATCCTGAATCCATCAAAGTCCCCCATCTGCTTAATATGGAGGTATCCTGAATCCATCAAAATCCAGCAAATACTGCTAGGCTTTCTGTCCTGAATCCATCAAAATCCCCCAACTTTTTCAATATGGAGGTATCCCGAATCCGCCAAAATCCTCCAAAACAGGGGTGTGGATTTTCATGGATTCAGGTACGTTAGGGTTTAATTGCACTTCAATGATGTCATTGGAGAGTACAAGCAATGTGTCTAGTACATTAAATTGGACCCTTAACTCTATGCATCTACACCAAAAGATAAAAAAGCACTGGTTTGGCTGCGTGGCCATTTGAATGAGGGACCACTGATTTTGTTCTTGACCCTAACCTTCCTCAATCCTCCAAAGTCCTCCGGGTGGCTTTTGAGGATTTTAGAGGATTGAGGATAAACGAAACATACAATTTTGGAAGATTGTGGAGGTTTGAGGGCACTGGACATTCAGTATTGGTTGATTGTGGAGGATTGGGGATGAATGGTGTTTGAAGAAGAGGTGGATTTTGGAGGATTGTAAGCTGAATGTATTTTGAGAGGCAGGGCTATTGGACGATGTTGAAGGATTAAAGCAGTGGGTGTCCTTCATTTGAACATACATGTAAGTTCAACATTTTGGAAGATTTTGGAGGATTGAGGATGGTTCCTACCAAAAAGGGCCTAGGGGGTTTAATAGAGTTAAACAAGTTTTATCCTCTTGTACATACATTTCTACGCTGTCAAGATGAGTCTTGGATGCAGGTTACATGATAATTAACGGAACTGTTTTATGACCTCAACAATTGGTCCCTCAAAAGTGCTCAGGAAGGGTGAAGCAAAGGGTGAAAATTTGATTGAACATCAAACATTTTCTGACACTGTGCCATAGTTGTCTGGACAAAAGTGAACAAATGCAGTGAATGTTTTACTATCAAATACACTCTGCAATAGATTGCGGTTTTCCATTCTGCGAAAGAGTTCATTTCCATTCTGCTCAATAAGAAACGATTTTGCTTGAAATCTTCGTCCTCACCTTATGGTTGTGGAATGTGGAAAGAATGGCTTGGTTGGGTTCTCGGCCGATTTCAGTAATTTGAGGTCGTCGTGTGCATACACTGATGGGACGCCAGCCGGTCGCATCTTATCCGGTGTTAGACTGGAGCGTTTGGACTTCTTGCTCTGAGGGGAAAAACAAAATCATAGAAACTAAAGGGGTAACAAAACTTTATTATTCTCTCAAATGTCAAACCTCTAAGGGGAGTTGAATTTAATTCTGACGGAATAGCCTGATCTTTAGATTTTCCTGTACAATGTATGTGAGATAAGGGAAGAAACATCATGTGATCTCTTTGCAATAAGGACAACCCATGTCAGAATTGTCCATAAATCTCTACTCTTTAACATGAAGGTAACAACAGTAGGCCATGGCAGCAGGAATGGATTTTTGATAGAACTGTTGTCAAATCCAAATATAATCACAAATCAAACTACCAGTCAAGTCACAAGTCCATCACCAGTCAAATCATATGTCAATTAGACAATTTCAAGTCCATCACCTTGCAAAAAACGAGTCAATGACAAACCCACAAGACAAATACACAAAGTCAATCAAACAACCGTCACCAGTTAAATCACAAGTCAAATCATAAGAAAAATTAGAAGTCAATTGCAAGACCACTACAAATCACAAGTTCGGTCGAAGGAAATGACAGTGCAATGTCTTTGTCCCACTTGATCGGAACAGCTTGTCATTTGACATGAAACTGATCGACTTTAATTTTGAGTCATTTTTTTGTTACTTTTGTGATCCTTACAACCATGCTCGGATCTCAGCACAAACCTTTGTCTTGACACGGTATTTGGCTTTGATGTCTCTCTCCGCATTCTCCATCAGCTGCTGGTGGGCTGTGGAAGACTTCTGCCTGACCGGTGACCAGTCCCTGAACTGCATCTTGTACTCACTCTGGCGTGGGATCTTGTCTGGGACGAAGGGAGCCACGTTGGCTTGAGATTTATACACCATCTACAGTTGACAAGAAACACAGAGCATCAATACAAACCAAACAAGAAAATGGTTATAAGGTTGATTATAAAATTGAACAAAGCAATTGACTGCAGTGGAGTTTGAACCTGCCCCCTTTGCTTGGATGTCAGCAAGTAACATGCACCTGAAGAAGCTGGACAATGCGCAACGCCGTGCCGCACGTATCAGCAAGGCTCCTCCGCAGGAGTTGAAGATTGACCGCTTATCACATCAGAGAACTGTGACAGGTCTTCGTTTATTGTACAGACTGCACGCAGAAGAAGTGCCAGCACATCTGAAGACCAAGCCCCCCCCCCCCCCCCCCCCCCCCGTAAGAGTTTCATCAAGGTCTACCAGGGCTAGCTCTTCATTGAGAAGTTTCACCTTGCAAGGATTAACTGGTAACGGCTGGGAGTGGTCACTGGTCACTGGCATACATGTAGTATGACCGTTCCTTCATTCCAGCTATGTTTCCAGTTCCTACGACAACAGGAACCAAGGCCTTCTGCTCAAGGACGCATAACTTTCTTAATAATTTGTAATTTTTCTTCACACAATGTATATTGTTATCGTTACTGCACTTTGTTATCTTTCTTTTGGTTCCTTCTGGTACAAGTGGGCACTGCTTTTATTCAGTGCTTAGACGTAAACAAAAAAAATTCCTGCTCTACCAAATGATCTACCCAGCCATTTGTGAATAAGGAACTGTTTGTGTTCAGTCAGTCACAGTAAGGATTGCATTGGTCTGTACCTGTTCTGCAGCCATGAGGGGTGATTCCTTGGGCAAGGCATTCCTCCATTCGTAATTTCGCTGGTATTCAGAGAGGTATTTGGCGGACTTGGGCCGTGTGTCCTTGATGCCTGCCTGATACTGCAGGGCAACATTCGGCTGTCAACATGACAAAGAATGGATGGAAAGTGGTCAATCAAAGACTAAATGTAGGAAGTCTAAGCTGGCATGAGTGAATGCTCAGTATACACAAAATCTTGTTACTTTTTTACTTCTATTTGGCACCCCCCCCCAAAAAAGCCCCAAACCAAACCAATCGCACCAATATTGTAAAAACATAACCATGTTCTGTAGTGTTACCTTTACTGTGTGTTTATGTGCAGGTTTAGAAGTGTGGTGTGTGTTCTCCTTGTTGTCTTTTCTTCCCGGTGCACTGGCATCCTTGTTATTGTTGACGTTTGTGTCTTTATTGTCGGCCTTGTCAGCTGATGTCGCGTGGCCGTTTGTGGGCTTCAGACTAGCTGCTGTATAAGTCTTGTTCTTAATTGGCTCCTTGCCAGGTTTTGATCTTGAGACTCTGTTGAAACAAACAAACAAACAAACAAACAAAATGGAAATAATTCTGCAACAATATCAAGAGTGATTTAAGTCGGCCCTGGGGTTTTCGAAGGTATTCCGAGGTATATATAGTGCAAGAAATTTTATCTACCATTAAAAAAGGGGGCAGGAAATCCTGTAAATTACAGAAGGAAACATTTGGTCCTCAGGAACAAGTACATATCCTCAAATAACAAACTTTGATGGGAACCTGTAGGTTTTTATGAATAATTAGAGGTCTTGCATGCTTGCAGAGTCAAACAGCAACAACGTGCATAATTAATATGCCTTCCACAAACCTTCAATAACTCCAACTCCTTGGCATTAACGCAAGGAAGCTTCTTAACTACTCAAGAACTGTGGGCTGTCAATCCGAACAGAGTGCCCAGGTGCCCGACCGTTGATGTCAGGAATCGGTTCCAAATTATAGGATCGGGTATCCATAACCGACTTGACAAATAACTTAGTGCATGTAACTTCTCAGACAATGTAAAAGGTTGGTTGTGGATGTCATTTTAAGGAATTTTCAAAATGAAAGCCAGGCTACATGCCAAAACAAAACATAATTCATGTTTATGACATTTGCAGTTTTCACCATAAAGCTTCGTTTGTATTTAAAGCTCACTGTAAACATTTGTATCCTGTTGTATTGACACACCGATGTGGCAGTATCATCATGCAGACTTTTGTGAAAAATCTTAACAGCAATTTCCAAGATTTGAATTTGGGGTTGGGCTTCTCTAACAGCTACCCGTGTTTTTTTCAAAGGGGTACCCAGTTCCTGTACCACCCGTTATGCCCGTAAATGAACACCCCTAAACTACACTGTGCAGACAAAACAGTTAGCACATAATATTTTACTTAACCTTAACTCCGTAGGCATTTTTGCTAGGACATCACCGCAATCCTGCAAAATCCTCCAACTTCCTCCATGTAAAAAGTACATACAGCCTCAATCCTCCAACATCATCCATCATTTTTGAATGCGGTCCTTGGAGGGGTGACCAATGACTCAATCCTACAAAATCCTCCAGCAATCACTGTCAATATATTGAGGTAGAGCCAGTGACATTCTGGAGCAGTGCGGAGGATTTGAAGTATAATCTAGACCTAACTTTATGCACGGCTGAGCATAAACAACACAAGGTCCAGCCTAAGACCTTGACACTGTACATCCTCCAAAATCAGCCATATCTTTTTTGCCAAACAGCTCAATCCTGCAAAATCCTCCAGTTTGCAAAGAAGATTTTGGAGTATTTGGGAAGGTTAGTGTAGAAGATACCTACGACGGCGGCTTGTGCTTCAAAGAATTTTGTCATAAACACACACGGCGGGTGATGACTTCGTTTAATCTGTAACAATAAATATGTAAAAATCAATGAAGAAACTAATATGAATTCGAACAATTATTTTGTAAGCGCAGCGCACATATGCGCAAAGGCTTTGTTGACATTTGTAGCACACTTCTATGAACGATGTTGATTTTTACATGTTTGTAAAAATAAACATCGTTCATAGAAGTGTGCTACAAATGCCAACAAAGTCATTAAACTGTAGAAGTTATCACCCGCCGTGTGATGTTTGTGACCAAATGATTTGTAGCACAGCCGCCGCCGTCGGTATCTTCTACAGTTAGGGTGTAAATATGAAATGCCATCAAACATTACTGCTGTGAAAACTGCATGCTGGTACCATCTTTTATTAAAAAATTATGGAAGTCAGAACACCAAGATATGTGATGAAGTGGCCCTATTTTGGCCTGAATCTCCAAATGAAAGTTCCTGACAAACGACTCATTCAGCCTGATCACATCACATATTCCAAGGGCATGAAGTGCCACAAGGTTAAGGATGTAGGGTTTTAACTTTCTCTATCCTGCAAAAAAAATCCTCCAAAATGTCCTATTGGATTTTAAAGGATATGGGTAAGGGTCACTAGATTCTGGAGTTGTGTCACAATTGTACTGGCTGAGCCCGATACTTACTTATGTGACTTGCTGCCTCCCTCACCAGTCCCGCCAACCTTGTACGTCTTCAGTGGCATCATGGGTACGATCCCACCGCCCCGGCCTCCTCCCACGATGTGCCCCTTCCTCTTGCCGGCATCGTCATCAGATCCAGAGACATCCCCAAAGAACTGCTTGGTTGTGTAGGTCACTTTATCCACGAAAGGGAGAGGAAAGCGCTTGTGTTGGAGAGGCGGTTCCTGTTGGCCTAGTAAGTGGAAACAAACGATTGAGAGGCACATTTTGGTCAGGGAAGTGGACCCAGAGGGGAAAAGAGGACGTTTAACTCCAAGTCTTTTAGTATTTTGACCTTACACACTGCCAACATTAACCCTTTAATTTAACCTTAACCCTACAGGGTATTTTGACAAGAAACCCTGCCAAAAGTAGCAACATATTGACCAGACAGCCTGCCAACATTAACCCTTTAATACCCTATTCCCTCCAGGGTATTTTGGCTAGAAACCCTACCAAACCCAGCAACATGCAACACTTTTCTAAGTGACAAGCCTGCCCAGTGTAGCAAGATCCATCAGGTCAAAAGTCTCAAGGCCAAACTGCCTCAGAGTCTGTGGTCAACGAATGCAGCAGGATACAACTGTGGCATTGTTAAATGGGACTAGCTCTCTTGGTCTCAGAAGCCGTTTATACACTGGTGTTGGTAGCTCAGTGTTTCAAAGTGCACCAGACTTTTCCACCTGATGTACTGTGTTGCGTCTGGCAGGGTTAGGGTTAATAATGATGCAACACAGTGCATCAGATGCATTTGGCACACAGAGTATGTCATGAGAAAGATATTTGGCTAAAGGGACATCGCAGATTTGTCCTTTGAAAAAATATAGGTAGAATAACAAGCAATGGTAGCCAATTTGAAAATTTGGAAAATTGCTTGTTATTCTACCTATGTTTTTTTTCAAAGGACAAATGTGCGATGGCCCTATAGCCAAATATCTTTCTCATGACATACATTGCACACTGACTGTGTGCCAAATTCCATGCTTGTATCATCAAAGGCACAATTCCCCCAATACATGTATTTCCCCTATCTGCCTCACTATAAATCCCTTTGAATGCCCACGCATCAAGGTCCAAAAGATTGTTTACATCTTTTGCAGCTTGTTGACAGGGTTGTGTTGAGCAGGGCCAAATTTTTCTTGACTTTCACAAATTTCTCTTGACTTTTATGTTTTATTCTTACCAGAATCAGCTGACGACAGACCAGCAGTTGGGGACTTCTGCTCAGGAGAGGGTCTGAAGGATGTGGATTTCACAGAATCATGCCATCGGAACTTCTTCTTGTACTCGCTTAATGCCTGGAAAGTGTGGGTAGAAAATAATGTAGGCAATGAAGCCATAATTAAATGGAGTTCCGACTTCAGAAAAAAATGAAAAAAATTATATAATTCCAATGTTGAAGTCCACTAACACGTACATGGCCCGCAATGGCCCCTGTTAACGAGGTGCAATTCTATCTTTCTCCTGTACTGCCTCATCATCAGAACCAAAGCAATTTAAGGTCGAGGGTTACTCGTGCATGAGGCACGGAAACCCTCTAGGAATGAAAGCCACACTGTAGTTGGTCAAGAGAATTAAAGCACGCCTCAGTCGACGGCAAACGATGACAGACAAATGACAGACGGCCGAGTGCGAGACTCAAATGATCCTGGTGAATGCAATTCTGGTAAATTTCACATTTTTGTTTGACATTTGAGGGATTTCAACCCACCCTAGAAGTACTACAGTACATGTGTAATCCCAATACTTGGTCAAACATTTCGTGACAGGAGAGTTTGGACTTGGAGGTCAAAAAAAAAATTGTCACCGGAAAATACAAAAAAACAGTAGCCTAACTGCGCATGTTCAGTGCTGTTATGCATAAACATAATGCTAAGGATCATACTAGCTAGTTCAGTGCATATCCGGCAAGCTAATACTAAACAAAAAAAGTAAAGGTTTGCCGTCTCCGGCAAAATATCCACTGCTGGAGTGCTGGCACTGCCATTTATTTACGGAGGTAGTCCAGTAAATTGGCCACATTTATGGGGCTACTGATGATCTCCATCTCATCTCCATCTCTCATCTCCATCTCATCTCCATTGGTTTATAAGTCAGCAAAATATCCTGCCGGATACATCAACGCTAACTTGATGATCACTGAACACGCTGGACATGCTGAAGTCGTGATCATCAATCATCATGCACACCAGTTATTTATTTGTCCCTAGACTCCAAGGTAGGACTCCTACCTTGTTTTTTACCGGCATCCTGCAGCTTTCACAAAATAATGCTTGAATAAGGTGAACAGGTTACAATGTTCCATTAAAACACATTGCAAACAAATTAATCTTGAGCTAAACAGCGTGATTTTTAAGTTGATTTTTTAATCATCTTCACTTGACATGCGATTCTTGTTGATGTAGCGATCTCAGCGTTCTTTAGCTGGTACCAGTGATTTCTTTGCACGCGTACATTCAGAAGCAAGATGATATTTTGGGTGCGACGGACACCAGCTAACTTTAGCCGTTAATTTTGTTTGGCTATTGAACGGATATTACTTGAGCTGAATATTAGTAAACTAAATCAATCCTTCAAACACCAGAGTACTTTTTAGCAGATTGAACTTCTGAATTTTCGATCTCAGGCATATTTTCCTTCTTCCCGGTGCTGATAATGGCGGAATCAGGAACCAGTTTATGGAATCGAGAACATTATTAATTCTGCTCAGACAATGAAAAAAGAAGAAGATTTTTAATGTCCTTTATGGGGAATTTTCAAAATTTTTCGAAAACCAGGCTCTATAGCGAACATGGAAAAACAAAACAGATTCATGTTCCATGACGCCTGCGAAAATGCAATCTATATACCGTTAAGCTAAAGAGCTCACCGCAGTCTTGTAATTAATGCTCGGTGTTGACGCACCGGCCGATGTGATATCGATCGTGGGGACCTTTATGGTGAAAAGCAACTTCTGAGATTTGAATTTTGGGGTTGGAATTCTTTAACGGGTACCCGGATACAATTCCCGTACTACCCGTAAATACACACCCTTCATTACCCTTAGTAAGCTCTGAAATCATAAACCATGAATATGTGCAGAAATCTCATAAAATAATAAGAGCCACAATGTAATTCAACATTAAGCATTTGCACAAGTCTAGTAAAATGACGTGTCTCAAAAGTATCCGAAATAAGATAAGAAAAGTACAATCACAGTATGTAGTGCGAAACGAACAAAGATACCTCCCTTTAAAGCAACTGTCGATGTTTGTACGTCAGAAAGGTCCAAGTGGCATGCCGCAATTAACAAATAAAGAAATGAAAACTAGTTAATTATGTAATTGCCCAGCTTTTTTTTGGTACCATCTTGCTCTTTTTTGGTAGATCTTGCTCTTTTTTTTGGTACCATATCATGCCTCGATCCGCGGGGGAAGTGTATGGAATAGACGCTTGACGGCAAGCGTTCTGCGTTCAGAACATGCAACACTAGACCTCCAGATTGTGACCATTCAAGGCGCTTTCTATCATGTCTTCGGTAACCCGATTTTGTATATAAGAAAATACATGGCAGCTATTGACCAATCAACGCCTTTCAATTTCTCAGTGCTCTAAACGACGTCACACTACTCGTAAAGGCGGCTCCGATTGGCTCGGGCGTCGCATAACTGAATTAACATTGCACAGATCATCATACGTTCGCAGTGTGGCTATGCAAACGTCTACCGCTGGGGGAGATGACGCGCGACGGGGGAGGGGGTTAATGGGGGTATTTATCCCCCCGCCATATTTTGTAAAGAGTGCCCTTTTTATTTACAAGTACCTTTTTTTCACGAGCGCCCTTGTGTAACGAGTGCCCTTTCTTGAAACTTCGCGTGAACGTCGGCAATAGACTCCCCCCCCCCCCGCCCCCGCTGGCTACGCCTATGCAACATGATATTTTTTTTTGGGGGGGGGGGGTGGTTACGGTTGGAAATCATTCTGTCAACAAATATAGCAATACCCCTGATCGTCCGCCAGTATGCAAAACAAAATCCGTATGTGGGTTGATCGGAACATTAAAAGCTATATGCGATAAAGCGAATTCGGAAACGAAGCCGAGTTTTTTAAAAAGGGCCGTCAATGTCGTCATGTTTATTTTTAGCCACGGAGGCTGCCTGACCTACAATTTAGACGTGAGCGTCGGGAATAATTGTCAGGTCTGGGAACCAGACTATTTAGACGTTTAATTTTGTGCTCAAATTGTGGAACCCAAAAATTTGCTCACTGGAAAAAAATGTGAACAAAAGTTTTCGTATTGGCTTACTGCCACTATGAATATACAAAATTATCGAATCAAGAAATGGCGTCGACAACAATTAAATATCTAAAATTCTGGATTTTTTTGGTGCTGGAATATCTGTTATATTGATGTTTCTGCCTGAAATGACATCACACGGTTTGCTCATGAATATGGAAATTCGCATTAGCATACAAACCAAAAAGGCACCTAAATAACTTTGAAAATATGGCAAAACGAAATTCAATTTAAGTTTAATGATGGGACACATGTATTTTGAATGACTGCATAACAAAAAAAAAAGATTAATTGCATGAGCCCTTTATTCCGTCGATACCTACGTTGAGATTCGACATGGGGGGGGGGGGGTGGTGTTGACACTAGATGGCACTGTTCATGTAGTCTTGTGAAACGTATTGTATACATTATTAAACAGCGGCTTAGTTTTCACAATTCGGCTTGGGGTGGATGCTCTCTGAATCTCATTCACGATTTTTTGACATTTCTTTTTGTTCAGCACGAAATTGGGTGTGCGTGTGTGTGTCGGGGGGGGGGGAGGGGGTGATTCAGTGGTCTATCCCCTGGTCAAAAAGTGGGGAATATAACACTTTAGGTCTATTCACTTTTGTAACAATATTAATAAACGGCCCACGGACAGACTTGTGTTGGACTTGTGATTGTATCTGTATTACTATTAAAGCATCCCGGGGGAATCATCACACCAACTTGTTGTGCATCTCGTGTGGGACTACGCCAAAACGATTGAACTCGACTCACTGAGTTTATTGCTCCCTCAATCCGTTTACAAGAGAACTTTTAAACTGATAGATATTATTTTGCCTTGACATCAAGGACTGCCGGACTGCCCATTTTTTCGTCCCGTACCATTTGTCCATTTCAATGTCCCAGTGTGAATGAAGCCGTAAATTGTGTGTGGCGCGCCATAGCTTCGCAATATCGATCTGGTACCAAGCTGTTTATCGAATTGCGTGTAAAAAAACCTACAACTTGTCTGGTTTCCGACTCGTTTCAGTGCCGTGGCCGAGCGAACGCGAGGTAAACATTGGTGCATTGCATTTGCTCTATTGTACTGACGTGTAGAAAAATACGTTTTCCATTTCAGCCGAACGATTAGCCTACTTCCTACTCCTAGTAAAAAAAAATGGCGTCCATTTTAGTACTCGGACTTATTGGAGTTTTAATTGCCATAGTGGTCACGGTGTTTTACCTACTTGTCTATTCGGGCCTGTTCCATTCCATTGATATTGGGACAAAAAAGTCTCCTATCTCTAAAATCCACGTAGCTTACAAATTCGCTCGTGGAAGTTACAGCGATGGCGGACCACTGTGGACTGAAGTGTCGAAAGCCGCGCCGAATCTCCGATGTTTTGCAGTGTATTATGACGATCCAAAAACGGTAAACGGCTGAGAATTAACAGGTTTTTGGCAACAAGAATATCTTTGGCATGATCACAGCACATTTACAGATATTGAAGCGCTCTTTTCTCTGAGCATTTGATTTGTTTACTGTCAAAATACAAAACTGCAACTGTCACTGTCTAAAGCACACACACAGAGGGCAGTTGTCAGGATGTATATTTTGTCACATCACCAGATCACACGACCTCAACTAAATCTGCACTAAATTGCAGATATAGATAACATTTTGTGTAGACATTGGAAATTTGGAGTATGCATGAGAAATGACCCCACTAGTTTTTGTTAAGACATGTAACTTGTAAGATTGTTATCCCTGGGCTATCAAATGTCCCCCCCCCCCCCTGGATTTTGTCTCTTCAAAAGTGAAAATCCCCACGTCTTGGGTGGGGCAGCCGGGGGGGGGGGGGGGGGGGACAATTGATAGGCGCATAATACAACTGTCATGACTGGTGTGCATGTGTTTCATTTAGCATGTTTAGCTATGTTTATGCAGGGTGGTGGCTTTAAATTATGAAATATTGAAATAAATTAGCAAAAGAAAAAATAAATGAACAATTAATAATAAACCTTCACTATTCAGAAAGAAAGAAAAACCAACTGTTGCGAAGACAAAACAAATCCTGGAATTGAAGTTGTAGCACTTTTTTTTCAAAATTTGACAAACGATGAGGATGTGACACATTGTTGACACGCCTGTCCCTTCATGAGAACAGACTGGCAGACAAAATCCTGTGCAGTGCTTTCCCAATTTATTTGATAAAAAGATTAAAAACAAGTTATGTAAGCAAAGGGGATTTATATCGACAAAACCCAATATTGAAATCAGCACAAATAGTTGCACAGTATCACAGTTATAATGTTCATGTATCCTCTGCCACCAATAAGATAATGGCTGACTTGAATTTCAAATCCCAGTGAATTGCAGTTTTTCTCCAAATACGCTTTCCCTTACCAGAATCCTGCTCCGAGCCTCCGATACATTGTGGGCACGATCCTGAGCGAGGGCGACAACCAGGCCGACGCGGAGCTGGAAACACAACTGGTCAACCAAGGCTTCAAGATTGCTGACTTCCCTGAGGTGTCCAACATGGTCCAAACCACATTCCCCTATGTCACCACCTTGTCTATCTACATTGCTGTCTACAGAGTCTACGCTGCGCTAAGTGACTATTTGACGGTGAGTCCAAATGGTTATAAGGGTAGTTTTGCCGTTGCACCTTGTGACAAGGAATTTTTTTTTTGCAACTTTGTGTGGTTCTAAAAAGAAACGGTAGAAACTCAGCAGTGCTGTGATTGTTGTCAGGACAGTGGGCAGAGCGTATATTTACTGTCGAAATATTCAGGTTCCTCTAACAACACAAAACACACAAAAGGGAGTTCTTGTCTCAGGTGTCAGGGGTGTAAGATCTCAGTTATAAAGCTGATTTCAGCTTTTTTGTTTTGGATTTCAGCTTTTTCCCTCACTTGCTTTGTACAAAAGTATAGGAGATTTCAAAATGTCAGCTTGTTTTTTTTACACCTTTTCCAGCTGTTTTCAGCTATTTTTATCAGTGGTCACTCACACCCCTGTTGTCTAGAGATACGACTGCAATTTTGCTCTTATTGCTTTCAAGATCTTGACCTACATGTACATGTAGTACATCCACGACATTTGCGCAACTATGTACATGTAGCAGGCATGCACCTTTTCTTCGGATCAGGCACTGATTTCCTGTTCTTCTTTTTTTACTTCCCATTTGTGCCATTAAAAATAGAAAAAACGCTGCACAAAAACTTGAAAGATTTGAATTTGGATGATCTTGAGGGCACTTTCAACTTTATTTGTCTTTGCCTTAGTACTGTTATAGTGATACAAGTTTTGCAGGACTTGTTGGAATATTGCTATACATGTAGATCCCTGCATTGCTGAGATCAGCTTTTGTTATTACAATTCAATATTCCAGTGAGCCTTTTGGATTTACCTTGGGTTTACCTTGGATGCCACACCTCCATCTTCATACTGTTGTGATGAAAAGTGTGGCTGGATTGAGGGGGCTTTTCTACCCATTTAAAACCCCAAATTTTCACAATTCCTGCTTAAAGCTTATTCCAAGACTCAACTACTCTCTGGCTGTAGAAGAATTTGCTTTTGTCAAGTCTTGGTTTTGTCTTAGCAAACTTATGGGGATGTCCTCATGTGCTCTGGTATGTATCTTTCTGGAACATGGACAGATGGAGTCTGGGTTGGTTTGGTCTATCTGGTTCATGATCCTGTATGTCTGGATGAGGTCCCCGCTTTGTCTTCTCGTTAGTGTAGTCGGGTTCAGTCTGGTGAATAATCGCTCTTCTTATGAGAGGTTCTTGATGCTGGGGATGAGTTTCGTAGCTCTTGCCTGCTTTTTTTCACAAACTCTTTTGTCTTTTTCCAGATGTGGGCTCCATGCTTGCACAGCATAATCCAGGTGTGGTCTGACAAGTTGTTTGTGATTTCCCTGGAAATTTGGCAAACATAATATAGGGGGCGCAGGGGGGGGGGGGGGGCGCTATTTGGAAAAATGAAAAAGCAAATACCCAAATGAAAACGAGTTTACCCAAAGTGAATAGTAACCTCCCATTTGTGTCTGCCAAAGGCTAATGATAAAAGTAGAAAGTGTCTACCTGTACCCAACCAAGAGGAAAAAGACATGCTTTCAAAGCAATATTAAATGTAAGGCCTCTTTTCCCCCCAACAATTTCCCGGTGTGTTTACAATGTAGGTAGTCATAACACTTCATGCCTGCTGTGCATACAATATTGTGAGCTTTTAAATAGATTGTTAATTAAAACAGGCAAGTACAAGTACATGTACTTTTCCCTGTGAAAGTACATTGTTCATGTACTTTTTCCTGTAAAAGTATTGTATACACGTGTACATATTTTTCCTGTAAAAGTACATGTACATGTTTACTAACACTTGACTACAATCCAAGTGTTTTTGATCTAGGAGTACTAACGTATTTTTGTTTCTTCTACACTTGACTCATTCTTTTACTCATCAAAGAGTTCCTAATTATTACATTCCATTATTTCTGTTCACTTCATGTACATCATGTACATCTCATACTTGTAATGTATGCACATGTAAAGTTCTCTCTTTGCATATTGAATGATTTAAGTAGTACATTGTAACTTAGTTTTAAATTTTCTATCTGTCAAGTGACTGTTTTTGGAAAAATATCTGAAGTGCATAAAAAGAAATGTCAAACATTTTTATAGTCTTAATTAATGCTATAACCCCTTTGCCAGACTGCTACATGTACACAGTAGAACACCACCTTAAATAAATCAACAACCGCTAAAATTTCGTTCAATCCTTCAAGTTTAGTTTTAGTTCCAACCATGTGCTCTGCACCTGTGTTTTCAAAGTTTGTGATGCCAAATGTGCAGGCATGAATATAATTCCCCTCACTGGCATGTTATGTTTAGTCATCTCTGTGCAGTGTTATTTTATCTCCTGCCTAAACAAATTCACACTCGATGGAATTGTGATTAATTGATGAATACTTCGCTCTGCAAACATACCTCAAATTCTACAACTGCCATTGGTGGTCAAATGTCACATATTAGCATTTACATGTACCCTTGCTGATAAGGCTCCAACACTACAAAACAGTGTTTTGTCAAAAACTTAGTTTGTTTCTCTTACTTCATTGTTAACAGCAGTGTTGAAACAATCTTTCACTTTTCAAATTTTGTTGTTATGAATAGAATTAAGTAATGCAGATTTAGTGGGACATAAATTGTGCAGGTGAATATTCAGCGCAGACTTTGACCTACCACTCAACTTATTGCACAAATCAAAACAAACATATAGAATTAGAAAGGGTTGTAGAAATAAAAGGATTGAATGGTTTTGTGTTTTCTCCTCTTAAGCTCTTGCTTCCTATTATTATTCTCAGGCTCAGATTAAAAAAATCAGGGACACATCGTTTTAGAGTAAAAACGTGGCTTTTTAACACAACACACTTGTTTTGTCGGCAAAATCATCCTGTCAGCAAAATTGTGTGTCCTTCGGCAAAGATTTTGGAAGAATGCCCAATTGTCAGATACATGTAGTGTCCATGATCAGCGGCTTTGAACAGCGCCCCCTATTTGAAGTTGATGTCCTCCCCCACCCTCCCCCCCCCTTTCAATATTGTGGAAGCTGGGTGGCCAGGTAAAAAGACCTTTTAGCACGGATGGTCTGTCTGCTTGGTTGTCACCCCCCTCCCATTCAAAGTGGTCTGGTGACGCTCCTGTTCTAGATATTTCACAATGCAAAGCTCCAGCAACTGTGGACTCTATGCAAGGACAATAAATGGCCCTTTGTGACACATGAGTGCACTGGTTTGTGCCAAATGTATGCCGCAATGTACGCACAACGTACTGGTATGGAAGCCTTAAACTGTGTGCACAAAACAAGCACAAAAATTTGCTAAGCACAAAAAGTCTGGCCTAGTAAAAAGCCGGTTACCAGCCAAAACTCCATGTGATTTTCATGACAAGCAAACAACAGCTGAATACCAATCACTTGCAAGCAATATACATCACATGGTTTTGCCAAGGCAGACTTTTCATGCTAAGCAATTTTTTTTTGCTTAGCAGCCCCATGAAATTGGCCCCAGGGGCTGACAGCTGTGTGTTTGAATGTCCCTCCCAGGAATCTCCCCCAACTCTCCAGTTTTAACTGCTTGGGTTACATGTGCACGGTAAATGGGGGTACTTGTAGCTGCAGTTTAGTATGGAGTACAAACTGATTCTAAGTGCATTGACTATCCAATTTTTGAAAAATGTTGTTTTCATTAGGCAAATGACCTGTGTGCCTACCCTTTCATCGAGCTTTACGCCGACGGGCTGATCCACTTCCTAGCTCCGCTCTCCAAACAGAAGGACTTCTATGTCCCCGAGACAGGCGGGATTGTGGAGATCAGTGAGCTGTCAGCTGACCAGATGGACGAAGACGAAGATCAGGAAGACCCCCAACGAAGCGGCGTGGAAGAGGAGGAGCCCAGGGAGAAAGTCGCTGTACCCCCGGGCGAAGAAAGTACTAACAGCGATAGCTCATTCGAGCAGGTAGATCCCCAAGAAACACATTAGCCAATTTGTTGCTTATTTTGCCGGGAAATTTGCCCATCCTGCATGTGTAAGGCCAAATAGAAAAAAAAAACAAGTTTAGCGTCCCCACCCGCTTCCTTTCTGGAGGCTGCCTCCTTATTGTTTTCTTTTTAAACCGAAAAAATGATGAATTTCAAACATTGACATCATTTTGGCCTCTTTGTGTGTTGCATAGGCCTACAATGTTTCATGTGTTTGCCCATATAAAGCTGGTGTGTCATTTCCTGAGTCCAAACGGCGGCCATTTGGCCTAATGTTATGGCAGGTTTTTGTTGAAATAGTATGGGTTCTTGTGATTTCTTCAAAAGTTAAAGGGACTTTTTTTATTGAAATAATTGTTTACAGAGAACAACTTATTATTTTTTTTCTCTTTTCAGTAGTTGTTGACCCATTCAGTTAGAACAGAGTTTCCGCTCAGTAAGAAAATAGGGAACTGACTGATGAAAGGGAGAAAGGAAGTTTGTAATTTGTATTTCTAAAATATTTTTGTCCTGCTTTGTTTTGTTGCTATTTGTTTGTCATTTTTTTTTCCGGGATGACTTTGCTTCAGTTCTTGTGCAAACTAAGAGCCCAAGTGATCTCCCTGAAATGTTTTGTCGTTGTATTTCTGAATATAAATTCAAGCTGAACAGCATTCTACAGTTAAACTATCCCAGTATGTTAGTGATAAAAAAAACCTTGTAGTTACTTAGATCTTAAAATAGCTGTAAATAAACTTCATCATTTTGTAACGTCGAAAATTGGTTTCATTATTGAAAAGAGGGTAGAATTAGGATGCTCCGGGAACTTGAAGTACTGAACCAGAAGTCACATTGTTCTTGTGAGTTGAGGCCATGTTAAAATATAAACTAGTTTCTCATCCTCGCCAGCTTTTCTTTTTTCCTGGCTGCCTCCTTTTTAATTTTTTTTTTATATTCATACATTTGCAAAATATTTGAACACATATATTTTCAGTATATTGTCTTTTTACCCTAACCACCCTAACTCCATCAAAATCCATCCCCCCATTTTGGTGGATTTTGGGGGACTTGGTCCAGAAGGCCTGGCGTGACTGAATATTGATGGAGTATGATGGACTTAGGCCTAATGGCCTGAAGCAGTGCTAGGGTTATATGATTGATTTTGCCTAGCTTCCTGTACTGCTATTGTGATAAAAGTCATGTGTAGCAAATCCACAAATGTCAACCAGTGCGTCAGTGGTGGATTCCACTATGTCATGTACAGTTTTGTATTAGACACATAGTGATTTATGGATTTTGATGGAATTGGTCCAGTTCCTAGTAAAAGACGTTAGAGAGTTAGGGTTAATTTGTTTTCCACAAAATTGTAGCTATGTAGAAAGGGTTATGGCTCCTTTGGACACAATTTTGTATCAGCAAAATAGTCGAGAAAATTGAAGAATCCATCCACCTTCTTGGAAAATCTGTGAAACAAACAAAACAAAAAAGTATTAAAAAAAATGCCTCCTTAATTTTCGCCAAAATGCCGGACCAGAACCTACTTATTTGTTTTACCCGGCCTTATTTTGTAAATGGTACTAGAAATACTCATGAATTTCTTATTTGAGGTCAGTGAACTTGATAAGGATGAGCACACACATGCTCCGGCATGTCCGGTGTCCTACAGCTGTGTAGGAAGTTAAGTACTCTTGAACAGAACACTTCACTCTTTCCTGGACTGAGTTCACAATTAAGTTGTCGTCACTTAGTAAAAGAGCTTTTTTCTTCTTCTTTTCTTTGATTCGAAGAGACCCTCAATCCTGTCAGATAATCAATCTTGCAATTATCCCCCACAAGTTCCATTATCTTTGATGTCAATTTGGACTTCCCGTTGTGCCTGTGGCAACCTTTTAGTTGGTGTCTGCCGTGAATGTCTTTGAAGTGAATTATGGCAGTTTTCAAGTGACCATTTTTTGAGTTGTTTGTCGAGCCTAGGTCAAGATGTTCATGGACCCCTGTTGGTGATTGGCGTTGAATTGTATTTTCCTGTGTTCCTTGTCTGTTACTGCTTATACATGTACACAGTTTATATGCGGTTCTGGTCGCTTTGGTATGGGAGATGAAATTTTTTAATTGTAACTTTTTGTTTAACAGATCAAAATTGACCATTTTATGGCTCAATGGAAATGTGAACATCAACTTAAAACAGATTTTGTGTTTATGTATAAGTATTGTATTAAAAAGAAGCGCACAAATTTGTTGTAGATCAGAAAATAGCCCAATGTTATGTGTTAATAGTTCAGCATAAATGCTACGTGATTTACATGTACATGTATAAGTAATGAAGATCGCCACATCTTGGAATATTACATGCAATAAGAACAACCACGGTTATCTTCCATATTCATTTCAATATCAATAATAAATTCAGTTATATTTCGATGAAGGATAATAGCTCTGTATATCTCTGTTTCAACAAACAAACACTGGCCACTTTTACAAATTTAATATCATTGCCTTAGTCTGTTGAACGGTTTTGAACTGTCACCAGCTTAAACGTTAACTCCCTGCACTCTGGTATGGAGGCAAGATTTGCTGACTGTTTTCCGCAGAACACAGTCATTTGAAGGGCTCATGTTATTGTTTTGAATGCAGTCCTTGAAAATGCACCATTGTGTCCCATTTGACCTCATTTTAAATTTTCATGTTGCCAATTTAAGGGCATTTTTGGCGCCTTTTTTGTTTTTGATAATACAAATTTGCATATTCGTGAACAAAAGTGTGATGTCATTTCAGGCAGAAAATTTAGTGTTGCAGCTATTTCAGCACAAAAAAATCCAGAATGTTTGATATTTTGCTGTCGAAAATTTTCTTTTCTTTGTCATGTCATTGTTTGTTGATTCGTTGTTGTTTCAGTACATTGAAGGGCCAATGAGCAAAGGTTTCTCACAAAATGTTTTCAATGAGCACAATTTTTTTGGTTCACAATTTAAACAAAAAGTCCCTAAACTAGTGAACAGTGTCTTCCTAAAATGACATCATTTTAGCAATAGCGCCCTCATTTGTTTGGAAAGGCATGGACATTTTTAATGTTTAAAGAAGTGCACTTTTCAATACAATTAACCAAAAAGGGATGTCGATTTGTTTTCGTACATTTTAAGAGGAGTAGAAAATTGCACAAAATATGTTCTCAAGTAAAATTCATGTCATGAGCCCTTTAATCTTGGCGAATGTTCCACGTGTGCCTCTTGCCTGATGCGCCCCTTGCCTGATGCGCCCTTGTCACACCCCGGTCTTCACCGGGTCAGGCTCATTTTCTTTTCTGCTGAGGGTGTGGATCTAGCACCCTGACACCTTAAAGAGGTGCCATATCGTGTACAGCCAGGGTGACATGATCTCTAGATAGAGCCCCAGGCTAGTCATGCTGATGATGACATCCCAATTGGTGCAGTCACATGAATGTACATGTGCATGTGTAGTGTTCTATATACATGTACCAATGAAGAAACGACATTGTCTAGGTGTTCAGCTACTCTATTTTCTGTATCTACCGGTACCTAGTATGTTATGGACGAGTCAGTCAGAATTTCTGATGTATTTGGTAGCCAGACTTTTAGAACGGTAATTTTTCTCAGCCTTAAAGTTTGCCGTCAGCGGGTATATTTGGAATTCCACACTGGACCACACACTACTACAATTCTGTACCATTTTGTGCCACGCCTACTCCGAGGCCTATGCCGTTTACTAGACCTACAATTCACGTGAGAAATCAAGTTTTATTAAGTTGGAGCATCAACGTGGTTGATGTGGTATTATTATAAAAGTATGTACACATGTAATTGCTTATAAAATTTTGAATACTTTCCTAACAGGCAAAATGGGTCCAACAAGTATTATAAAGTTACATTGGTATGCCTGTACTCTTCAAATCAGAAATGTACATGTAGTTAAAGTATTGTATTAAATGACACAACTTTCAATGTATATGTGTTCTATATGTACATGTATTAATAAGTATTGCCTAAATTATATGATAAACTGCCAAACACCCGGGTAATCACATGTCTTGTTATTTTCTGTAAACCCGCTAATTCGTTCTTTTCTTTTAATGCAGAATTTAAGTGTTATTATTTACTGCCAGTATCGGTAATAATATGCACCTACATGTATATTTGTCTGACAATTGAAATCAGGTGTGTGGTTAAGTCAAAATGACAAATGACGACCTCTTCCCAATAAGTTTGGTTTTCTTGTGTTTTGCTACCATTTGTTGTTGTGCGCCGTTACCCTTTGGTAATAGTTTACCCGTTCTGTATATAACTTGTCCAGTACAATAAACTGTTGAAATAGAAAGTTAAAATGATTAGTTGCATGTTAATGCAGGGGAAAACATGATGTCGAACAAGAAGGTTCATTGATATTCTTCTGTGTTTGATTGTTAAAGAAATCTCACGTGAAGTGTTGTGAAACCTTAAACTTTATTTGATTTTTTTATCGTAGATGATGAATGCCTAAAACAAAGCGTTGAATGTTGCCTAAAATATAGTGGATGAAACAAGAGCTAAATAAACTTAAACGAGACAAGTATTTACAGAGTTTGCAAAGTTATTTAGGCTTTGTATTTTGGGCGTAAAACCGGGAGTGTACAAAAATCTCGTTTGAAGCTCTGGCAGGAGCTTCTACATGTCACTTTGTGGTCTGTCTGTCTGTCTGTCCGTCATTCTGTCTGTCTGTCTGTCCCCGGAAAATTGACCAAAATAAGCCCCATAAGTTTACCATAAAATATGAATACTAAATTCTAATTTTCCAAAAAGCAAACACAATAAATTAAATACTTCCCAAAAATTGTTTGTAACAATTCGGAAAGATGTTTATGAAAAGTTTGTAAATGGAGGCAAAATATGTGCAGTAATGTTATAGGCACGTGGTATTTATCACAAGTCGCTATTAATCTAGGTATAAATCTAAAGTATGGTGTTCCATATGTGCCATCGGCGTCCCATTTTAGGCGTCGCATTTTTAAGCTCTGGCAGGGATCATTTTGCACTCGGCCAGAGCTTATTGTACACTCGCACTTGTTCTTCAAATGTAACCCGACCGACCGGAAATATTTGTACAAAAATTGCTGGCTGAATTTTTTAGTACGTTGGCAAACAGAAAAAGTGTTGCATGACATGCGGGTTGATCCTTGAACGTTGGTGAAAATGAAAAGCAAATATTTCTACATCCGAAATTTATGAACTTACCGGAGTGGAGCTTTTGTTTTTTATTCGATCCAATTAAAATAAATCTTTATAGAAAGCATCAGAATTGTATTCGAATTGTTTGCTGAATCAAAGAAGGGGTTTATATTTTTTTTCGAAAAATCAAATGTTCCAAAATGTACTGGTTTCAGAGGATTTGACCAAGAGCTTAGTTTCAGCTGATGAAGGTCTGCTTATTACTGTTATATGAGGTGATTTTGGTGTTAACGCTCAGCCGATAGCTTGATCCTCGCAACAACCCTTACGGACTTATTGTCATTTGAGTGGATTTTGAAGTCATAGCTCAGGAAGGAAAACTCGGAAATAGCGAATATTTTCTTTATATTTAAAGTGATTTGCATGCTCTCTTATTTCAGCCTTCGCTGTCACATAACACGTGAGCAGTTATTACAGTTGAAATATGCTGGTACTTCAGTGGATTGGGAGTCAGGTTATTTAATCTGAAAGGGAAGTTATTAGGTGTTTCATTGAACACTTTATCCTCTTCATGACAATGATGAAAATATACTTCGTGCCGCAAAAAAATCAAAATTGGTAACTAACTACTCCGCAGCTCAACTTGGTTTGAATTTTCTCAATCTCGCTGTTTCGTTTAGAAGTACATGTATAGGCTAAATTTCCTAGAAAACTAGCAATTAAGCAAGCATTGTAAATCTTAAACTATGAAATACATTACAAATCATGATTGTATATGATCGCTGTCCGCAAAACCTTGATAGTGTCCGGCGCTCTGGCTGGTGCATTTCAATCGTTGAAAATACATGTACATGTAATAAGTTGTTCATGGTGCAAGGGACGATACGCGAAAGATCATGCAACAGCCGATTTCCTAGGAGGGCGCCCTCTGCCGGCACGAAGGCAGTCTTTGTGTGACATTTTTCTTTTACTAGCTAATTATAATGGAGTTTTAAAACACTACTTCACACATCTGTAACCCTATACCCTGGTCCTGTGTTTACATCATTTCCAGATCTTGGATGTATACGTCTTAATAATGATATTGAATGTCAGTTTTGAACCAGTTCTGACATCATTACTTGTCTTGCAAAAGTGACTGGGGAAAAATCCTCTTCAATAATGAAGCTGTGTCGATCAGAGGCAATTTTAGAAAGTCACAACGCCAGTTAACATTTTGTTTTGGCAGATCACATTTCAATTCACCAAAATAACAAGTGTCCCACATGTCTGGTTTCAACTAAAAAGATATTAACACAATCTAGTGGACAGTCCGCCAGAGTAATCAGACCGACACCATGAGTGACTACAGAAGCAGAATTCTCTCAAGACGGCACAAAAATACCCAGATGTGAACAATAAACATGTCGGAAAACGGGGCCAGAAAATATATTGAATGTCAAATAAGCAACACACTCGGTAACCGAAGAATGGTAGAGAGGAGTTTATTTTGATGACATTTTCTGATTTCTGAATTGGGAGAGAAATATGAAGGGCTTCGATTTATTGGATTTAAATACCCTCACTTAATGAAATAGTGACGAGAAAAGAACGCTGGTCACAAAACTCGATCTGGGTCTCTTAATGTCTTCGTTATTTGCATTGTTTTTCCCTTTTTTCAGATCGTACGTCATGCAGTTATTAAGTTGCGGCCAGCTTTTCCATGAGTCAGTACTATGCATTCCCCGAGCTTCATGAGCTAGCATAACCTCGACAAATAGAATAATTGTTTCAATTGCTATTTTCCTGGCAATATGAAAGTTATATTCACTTTTGATTGAGACCTTAAACAAAACAATTCCACCGACGTTTAGTTATTGAATTATCTCTTCACAAGATTCGAATTATTGGCTGACAGATTGTCATTCGGCTCTCGCAGGGCAGGTTATTTGTGCACAAAATGAAATCCCTTTTTAAAGGGTTGCAGATGCCCCCAAAATCGGAATGAATGTAGTTTGTTTTTCGTTGAAAAAAAAATAAATTAAAATTCGTTACGAAAATTGTTCTGTGAAAACAGAATATTCAAGAGTCATGAGTTTTCCTTACTTTTTTATTTGAAATCAAGTGTTCTTTAACCATGTCTTCTGTGACACTATAATTGTGATTTAACCGGTTTCCGAAAACATACAGCCACGTTTTCTCTCCTTATTACTCCTAATTGTGTGACCACAACAAACAATGTATGCCATTTCACAGATACGGCCATCTTTGTCGTCACGCGTTTTAGTTCGTAGTGGTGGCGGTGGTGGTGGGGGTCATATACATCCCATCATGCCACTGCACCCTGAACATGTTGGGACGTACTTTCAATGTTATGCCCCTCATAAGATTACAACAAAGGGTGCGTTCGATTAGGTTACACGTGTGATATAAAAAAAACCTTACACGAGAGGTTCGATTAGCCATCACGTGATACTCGTGGCTGCCCCAGTGTCAACCACCAGATGCAATTTACGTTATTTGATCAATATTTGACAGACATGTTTTTGATAGTTCAGAGCATATCTTCAGCAACAGTACGCATGGTGTTTTACACTTTAAAGTCCCGCCATACAACAACCTTTGACCTTAATTTCCCAGAATGCCAGACGAAAAAAACCCGCGACGCTTGATTAGCCTCATTTCGTGGCTTCCTCGAGTAAAAAAACACCCCAATCTATATGCATGAGCAAGCTGCGCACCTTTGATGGCGGTATCCGTGAAACGATCTTTGGTCAGTGGGTCCTTCGCACGGTAGCTTGATGCACAATCAGATTGTTGTTGCGATGTCACTTTTGGTATACACCCTTCACTCACGGTGTTTTTGTGTTCAAATTGGGAGCCCAAAGTATTGCTCATCGAAAACATTTTCGCAAAAAGTTCGCTCAATGACTTTGCTGTCATGAAATAACAATGAATCACCCAAAACAGAAAATGTACCGTGGCAACCCCCAACCCAATTCCCGGTAACTTTTGATGCAGAAGCGGCCGCTGCTGTCAATGCAGTTTCTGCATTGAATAACATCACAGTTTTTGATTATGAAATTTAATTATAAAACGTTTAACCTTTGGTATAAAGCGCTATCACTAAGTGCCACATTTTTACATGTATTATTATTGTTATTAATTTTCGCATCAACATAAAAACCAAAAAAGCACCGCAGCACCATTGAAAAGGAATTACGAATGTTGAAAATAAAGGAAAGATGGGACACAAAGGTGCATTCAAGGATTGCACTGAAACTTTTTTTTATAATAGCCATTTAAGCGCATAACAGCCTTTACTGGGAAACAACTTGAGAAAAAGCCTTTGTTTTTGGCAAGTATACAGCCTCTCTTTCGTTTCATAACATAGTGATCCCACGCAATTATGGACGTATAAGATTTCATATCTCCAGTCATCACAAACTGTGAATGTTGGTTTAAAGGCCGCGTGCATTTGAATGGCCGGCTTTAGAAGAAAAGGCTACTGCATCCAGGCAATTGAGAGCGGTAAATGCGTGCTCCAGAGGCAGCTGAATGGACGCTGTGTGGGGATCATCTTCTGCTCTGGCGACGGACGCGACAATGAATGCACATATATCCTGTCTCACTGAAATGTCTCCCAGCAGTGCTTTTCATTGAAGAAGAGTGGATAGCTCACATAATTTCCCAGGAAGCCTTTTTCTCTCAACCTAATAACGGCTTAGGCCTCAAAAGCCTTGCACGGTGTATTTCTTTTGACATAGTATCAACGCAATTTCGTATACGAGATATCTTCTTAGCTTATTTTTTTTTAAAACTATTATATTTTTCTAACTTTTCAAGTAATCTACTCGAGCGTTTTACAAAATTGACCACGCTTACACTTTCACAGAACAGACTTACCTTTAGAACACTTGTATAAACGGTGGAAGCATTGCCAAAATAAACTGCTAAAATTGACTGACCATGCCATATTTAACATAAGCAGGTTTCTCCCAGCTGAACAATGAACGGACCATGCATGCAAACGGAGTGTGATGTGTCGATTAGAATATTTTGGCGTTAAAGAGGTACACAACATATTTAACTGGTAACTATATAACGGGTACTTTAGTTTTACAGTATATTATTTTCAGAAGTCCTAATCAGCAGTTTTGGCTTTTTCCACAAATTTCATCAGAATTAAGGAGAGTAAAAAGAAGCAAACTTCATTTTAAATCCGTCCATATATTTACACACGCCATCACAAACGGTCTAAAAATAAGGCGAGGATTTAAATAATGATAATCTTTACATCCTCGCAAGGGGCAGACGCAGAAAGTAAACAGAAACAGCGACTTTAAAACATCAAAACATCACCAACCAGACTCGGCAGATGTGGCAGATCCCCTTTCATTTCATCTCGAGCTTGGTGGATTCATGTCATGCGCGCTGATAAATTAAATTTCTATTGAGTTTTGCGGCGCGGCATTCGTTCCAATTCATCTAGTTCATTCATTCATGTTTCGCGCCGGCTTGATATAATTCAGCATTTATTCCGACTGGCCGTCTCCCTTGTCGGTAAATATTGCTCGTAATTTTGGAATTTAATTTCCAGTCCTTATTTTAATTTGAAACCTACATGCCGTGTTGCACAATGTTTTTTTAGCCTAAGCATTGTGTTTGCAGTTTGAATCTATGACGTATAAACTGTACTATTTCAGCAGGCGAAGCTTGAACTAGAGTCGGTCAACGATGAAATGAAAGTAGACGGGACGCATTCATTTTTTTCTACAGGCTAGTAAAATTATTGACCGTAATACGCATGCGTGAAACATATCTCACGTGAACAAAAAAATATGTAATATGATTTGAAGTAACTTTTGTAAAGCTTATATTCCAGTGCGGATAGCGTGGCTTCACTGTGGAGCGCTACGCTAATCTGGTGGTCCAATGCTGCGGGTTCGAATCCCCGGCGAATTTTTTTCTTTCCTAAACTGTGTTGAATCAAGTCCGACTAATCGATAGAATAAATGTCACCTTTTTCTTCTCATGCATGCATGGCTTCGAAGGATTTTTTTTCAAAAAGAAGTTAAGTCCGAGAACCATTCCGTTACCAACTGACGCATGCGCTAAATGGTTATTGACAATACTTGGAAAAAATACATAATTGCAGACGCGACGGTACCAAGGTGCAAAGGTGGCACCAGACTCAAAGCAATAACAGAACGCCTCTGCGTGCCTCTGCGGTCCCTTGGCACGATGCGTGTTCACCTGCTTTCTGCAATGTCTGCAATATTGGCACTTTGGGCGTCGTGAATGCGTGATCTGCATTAATACCTATTGCAACCGGGAATTAATGGCAGCATGTAGTGCAAGTATACACGCCTTTCTGTATGGAGATCAGCAAGGACAAATTCCATGGACTTCTGAGCAGAAAATACTTGGTTATACAATGGCAAATATTCGTGCTGGGCCGCATTTCACTACTTTTACATACGGTCAGTCACTAGTCTCGCTAACTTATACCAAACGGCACCCACAGGCATGACTGCTCACCAAAGATGCCGTCTGGACGATTTTAGTGCTCACATCACATCTTGAGTCTCACAAACAAAAGTAAATGACAAACATGATGTTTACCAATCATTATCAGACTAGATACGTGCACTGCATCTCATTGGCTAATCGGGAGCCATGCATAACATTTGCACGTTTGACTTTCGCTTGAGGCCCAAGTGACGTGACTAACTGGACGCGCCACTTTTTAAAGTAATTTACCAAGTCAACATCGGTGTAAAATGATACCCTAGATTTTTTTGTATCGCTATTAATACCTCAGGGTAGTGCTGTATCCTCTCATTAATTCGTTTGGTTACAGATGGACTGCACTAACGAAACACTATCTATATCGCAAGGCAACACACAACGAGCAGCATAATTCCAATGGCATAAAATGAACATCTTAGAGCAGTAAGGCAGAAAGGGAACCAGTGAATGATCACCAGCGAGCATAATACAGAGCAAGGCAACACCAAATAAGATTTGCTTGAAGCATGTCAACAACTGTATACGCACCCGGAAAAAAAAACATCCTCTGCACTCATCTGAGTCTTATGCATCTTTCTACCTCTCTTTTTCATGTCTTAATAAGATTACTTCTCTGTGATGACAGCCTGTCCACCCTTCATCGCACAGGCTAAGAGTTGCGTCCAGTAAAAATAGCTCAGATAACGGCCAAAGGGTACATCACGAGCAGTTAATTGAGAAGGGGGAACAGTTTTGGCGGGCGGGAGGAGTATTTGACTAAAGTATGTCCCATGGCTGGCCGGCGCGGGAAGTGTTAGGTCCGTCCTCTGACCTAAGGTAAACAGGCTGAGACAAGAGGTTTCAAGTTTCGGATCTCAATAACGACCCAAAAGATAAGCTAGCCTTGGCTCGAGGCGGCTTTTGGGGTGCGCGTGACTGTGAGTTTTTATAGGATCGTCCCCACTTTAGAATTAGTTGATGCATGGTTTAGGTAAAGCGCGATGAGATAGATAATTGTATACAGCAGATTATGGAACAGGAACACGTCATATAAATAATGCATCTATGCTGATGGTAGACTACACAACGGCAGAAATCATCTCACACAGCTGCTCGACTGTTTAGTTCAAGTACCCACGATGGTGTATTCACACCGCATAAGCCAGGGCCCTTTACATGGTTGGATTGAAAGAGAGATAGATCGTCAGCAACTTGTATTGTTCTTACGTAGTACATATTGATAACTATACCATTCCGAGCACGCTATCAGCCTATCAGTGTACACTCACGGAGGCCACCTTCAAAGCATTATGCGAGCCATTGTAAGATGATCCGTCATGATGTGCCATAATCTATTGTCGCTTTAATTTTGTACGATAGCGTTCACCATTGAAGGGGCTCCCCTAAATGTACAGCATAGCGTGCTCGTGTTGGTCAACCTCGTCCCCAGGGCTTACTTTATTTTCAACCTCGTTTCCAAAAGTAAGCCCTGGTATGGGAAATCGTTCCCTGTATCCTGATTCGATAGTGCAATTAAATGTAGCTGGTAATGGATTTATATCGTGTACTTGGTGTTGTTATTTCCAACGTGTATTACGTGTTTTGGGGTATGGTGGGAGCGTACTGCTCGAAACCCTGGGAACGAGGTGTGTATTGGTCTATACACAGTGCCTGTACACAGCAATGACGCGAACGTGTCTTATGGGCAGTCTTGCTTCGCAAGAAGGTATGTCCTGATAAAGGCGCACCGATTCGATTTAATGCAACCGATGAGATTGGTCTTTGTTTCATGCACGGCTGATGGTCACTTTATAGCTTGAATAGGCTTACTTGAGAGATCTTATTCCTGATATCGTTCCCGCCTCCCTGACGATAACCGGTTGACTTCTAGTGGAAGATCTCTTATCGAATCCAGTAAGATTGGCCCGAAGACATTCCTATATATAAACGCAATTGCCATTGTCTGGGGTCCACATCTGCACATGGAAAGTGAATCTTTGCAGAGCGATCCTGATCGTAGTCACAGATCTGGAGTATCGGGCTACTTGTATGGCACAAAAGGTGCCTACAAAACCCTTTTTAGGAGGGGTAACACTATCCCATTATACGGCTGCTAACAGCTGTGGGGCATTCTTAGCCTTTTGATGCTGACAGACTAATCATTGGTGTAGAGAGTCTGGATCTAGACCGGACCGGACCCGACTATTCAATCGGCGATATGAAGACATTGCACTATAAAGCTGGGCAGTGCGATTGCACTTAGCCGTCCGGGCAGCATTGAAATCGAACACCGTTAACATTTGAAACATTGTCAATACAATATTTGTGTTAGGGCGGAATTTATCCACCATTATAATTTGTAAAGAAATTAGATACCGTACGCGGTTTACCGAGACACACTTTATAAACCCTTCTCAATAAAATGCCAATGGGCCATTCATGCATTACGCTTTCATGCCGATAGTACACAACCTAAATATGTACTATGTTTGACCCTTATTTTGAGGTGTAGTTTGCGGTTCCACAAAATGTATATCTTTAAAAGATCTACATGTGAAACACCTAACAAAAGAATTGGTATATGTTGCGGTATGTCAAATGTATTTATAGCATTTTGTGATTGAACAAATTAACACAATATATTGTTACTTACTTTTAGTTCTCAAAAAATTTTCATTTACATTTCATGTTTTTTTTAATATCATTGTTTTGTTCCCACAAATCATTTATAAAGTCTTTTTTCATAACTATTTAATAACTTATTATTAAAAAAAATTAAAAGAAATATTTGTATTAATTAGTACTACATGTACATTCATAGATTGATAAATTACGGAGCAAAACGTTACTAAATCAACATTTCACATTGTAAACCCTGTCTTAAATAATCTGTTACTCAGCTTAATATCTAGTTTCGTTCGATGACCCATTAATAAGTTAGCAACTGAATTTGAAAAATGATTTTTTTCGGGACCCAAATGAAGGACCCATCATCTTTAATTGCAGCTAATCATGACGGATGAATCTTTTATCAAATAAATAAATGACAGGAACACATCAGCTGAACTTCCAAAATAAGACACACTGTGAGCTGAAGGAACAGATTTCTGCTCAAACCCTCCACTTCAGTGCCCGAGGGAGGCTTTAAAAAGACAGGAAGACGAAAATCGAAGACGCAGAGTGAGTTCCCGAGGGGGATCTGATGAACAAAACATACCAGCATTTGTACGAGGCTCGCGTCAGACACCATCAACGCACTGCAAAGGCACTATAGACCCGCTATTGGTTTTCCATTTCCTTGGGCAAACAATGCTGCCGAAGCGAGCATGGGAGATGCTCGGAGTTTATATCCAACAAAATGTAAAGATAATATTTATAGTACTGCTCTGGAGCACAAAGGCGTAAAAGGAGACTGCGTCTCGCCTAACTTGTTTTCGTGCAGGTGAATTTCGTCCAATAGAGAAAGCAGAGGCAAAGGGAAAAAAATATATTTTTCATGGATAGAAAAACAAATATATATTTTGAGGAGCATTGCCTGTAATAGACACGGATTACCAACGGTCGTTTTACTCATCTGGTTCTAATAAAGAAACAAACTTCTATTCCTTAGAGTGACATTCTGCGTAATGAAAATTAACATCTTTGAGGACTTGTGTTTGAAGTTTGAGACATTAGTTTGAAATGTGGTGAAATACAAATAACCATCCGATAGGGGAAATGTTACTGAACAGTTTATTACTGATGTTCAACACTGATGTGACATCAGTATACGCGATTTCAATAAATTTGTTGAACCATGGAACCGTGGTCAGAGTGTAGCGTGTGTTCTTTGCTAGCGCTTTTCTTCAAAAGGGTACAATGGATATACACGAAACTTTCACCAAATATGTCAACAATACAGCCTAAAACATATCTCATTTGCACTTGTTTTGATAATTGCTACGTATTTTTAATATTTTCTTTAATTTGGGTCCAGATCATTCTGACTCGCCCTGTATAAAGATGGAAGCCTGATATTAAAAAGACGAATCTTATAAGGGCATGCCTTACTTCAATGCAAAACTGTAAAACATATTATATCTAAGAATTCAAAGAAAAGCAGACAAACCAATAGACAGGGCTCAAAGACATTACATTATAATGAGACTAAATAAATATTACAAGGAAATAGGGAGCCAAATAGTTGGTCGGGAGGGAGAAAGAGAAAGATACTTTGCTAAATAATGATACAAAAGATGTAAATTTTATAGTATTGTTTTGTATAGAATAGGGGTTTTTGGATTTGAGTGCTGTTATTTAAGGTATCTTTATCATAGAAATGGGATGACGTTATCAGATTCCGAGAGGCTGTTGAAATTAAGGTCATAGTAGAAAAAAGGGCGTAGCATGGTGCTTACACGCCCTATTTTAGTATTTATTTACCAACCAGTTACCAAGGGGAACTGCTCGCAACAAAGTAAAATTGAAAAGAATAATATATGCCAAGTGGATGTGCAGTGGATATTTGTCTCTCGGTGGAAAAAAGAAATCAGGTCATGCCTAAACGGTCTTAACGGCAATCAGGTTACTTCTGTTAAAAAAAACGAGAGCAAAATACGGACAATCCAGTTATAGAGCACTGTGAGTAATACAGCAATATATAAAACTATACAATCTCTACAGACCACTGTAAAGAATGTTGCGGAAACCTTGACCGATTACTGGCAATAAAAATTTATGATTTTCTTCTTCATTGTCAGAGGAGATCAGCATCTTCAATTCGATTTGCTTCGCTGCAGTGCACGTGCCGACGAAATTGGATCCGAGTTGTGGACCGTCCTTGAGAAATGCCCACGTCTGGCTCTCCCTTGGAGAGTGATGAATTTTAATGTCAATCAATGCGACTGTGGACAGGTGTTGCGAGTTTTGGGTATATTATTTTCCTCGCACCTGCGCTGCTAGCGACTCATCATATTTCTCTGTAGCCCTTACATGAATGCAAATGAAACTTGGACCATGAGGCGTTGGTAACTTCGAGAAATTAATCGTGAACAAAGGACACGTGGATGTTGTTTCGTACTTACTTTGAGAAGTCTTAAAACAGAACTTTAACTAGCGCTGCTATTAAAAGTTACGCATATAATTGCTTACCCCTGAAGATAGACACATCATAAGTTATGTGCACATCTGTTGGCATTATGCCAGATAAGTTGTGCTTAATTTTTGCCGATGACGTACCAGATAGAAAAGGGTGTTTAATGTGATTGGAGCACAATATTCTTTTTCGGTTTTAAGAATCGTTAACTTAAAAAAAACCCTCCAAAATCTTTATATATTTCGTACTCCTTATTGTTTTAGAAACACTTTTAACCTTTATCTATTTCTTTTTTTTGTGATATCTTTTAGTCCTTAAGAAATAATTAGTGTAAAACAATTGAAATTGATGTATTTTTAAAAGAATTTAAACCTGAATTGCTTGCGCAATTGCTGGGTTTTTTTTACGCGGTGTTTGAGCTTTAAAATAATTCATTACGAACATTTACAAACTGTGTAGTTCCTGATCATATTTTAGGTCATGTTAGGTTTCGTTTACTTCAACCTTTACTTTGAGTCAGGCCTGTCACAGGATATAACCCCTCCGAAATCAAACCTGACATTCAATGAAACGATTTAATTAAATTGCAGAGTCAATTGCTCATCGATTGGCTTCCGTCAGGAAAGCACATTAATGTGCAGGACACTTTAATGAATTATTTATTGAAGGGCCTGCGTTGTCGAGGCTTTATCAATCATTGGTATCCGATGACAAAGATTGCCGGCAGTTTGATAATGTGCGCGTGCATTTTGAAATTCTATTTCCGGAAAAGGTTCCCTCGGACACAGCCTTTACCTTGAGGTCAATGAGCCCGTCGTACTTCCGTATCGTTGACATTAGATTTCAACATTAAGAAGAAAAAACGTGTACTGTTGCACGTTTTGTTGACATGCCCTCCTCCCGTAGCTGTCCTAAGTGTACCATACCAAAAGGTTTGTGTGATCCACCGAGGTTGGCTCCGTTTGTACCCACGGGCTGTTCCGTTGCTGAGCGGACGACTGAGCCGGTTCAGCGGGCCGCGCGAGGGCCAACTTACCTTGGTAGAACTCATACTAGCCACAGGCCAATAGCTCATTGATCTCGCAGTTTCGAGCAAACCATAGGAATCCACGGGCCAGGCCATTGACAGGCCGGACACGAACGGGCCTTTAGGGAGCAGGGGACGGGGGTGTATGACTGGTATCGATTCCCAGCTCTCGGCTGAGGCAGAGCAGAGGGTAGATCGCACAATCCGCCTCTCGGTATCTATACCAACGTCTCGGCGGTAGCGAAATAATTACGTGCCGATGACCAGAATAATACAGCATTTTGATCTGCTCGATATTGGAAAAATCGGCTCCCCGTGGCGGTGTTCCATTATCGTGTTTTCATTACTGGAGGGCATTTATCGGTAAAAGCGCACCTTGTGCTTGGGGCTTCTAATGTTTGGCTTAGTATGGATTGCGCACTCTATGCTGCGAAATGGGCCTGTAATGAAAGCGGCTATTCTGGATATGTTTGGCTAATATCGGATGGAATGCATTGTTGTATATAATTAGTTGACAGGATGCAAACATAGAGAGATTGTTGTTGTAAATTCCAGTTGTTGAAGTTGTCCGTACAATTTGCGTCAGTCATTCATTACTAGCCTGTAATAATCCCCAGAAATAATCTGAAAACTTTGACGACAGTTCATGCAAGAAAGTATCACTCTTCACCAAACCAACCAACCGGAACACAAAGTCACCAGTTACATTCAAAGATCAAAGACACAAATAATCCAATTAGTAGTCGTATCGACGTCAGCACTTTTGAAGGTTTCGTCGCCCGCTTCAAGACGTTTTCTCAATTGGTCTTAACGAGTTGGCAAATTTCCCCTAACACCTCAGCCGGAGCGTCCTCGCCCACAACCGAGATATTCAATGACTCCATGGTCTGATCAAATCACGGTTGAAGTTGCTGTTGCACGCGATGCAAAAAAATCAAAAAAATCTCCACACTCTTTCCACCTTACAGGGTGGGTAAATAAGTGCGAGTGCAACAATAAGCTCTGGCCGCATGAAAGTCTTGCATGAATTCTATCAAAATGATCCCTGCCAGAGCTGTAAAAGGCGACGCCCAAAATGCGACTCCGATGGCAGATATATGGAGCACCATACTTTAGGTATACCTAGATGCTCCGGGTAGCCAAGTAGAAGGCAGGGCAAGACTATAAACTCTCGACATTAAAAAGCATGTTGTTTTAACATTGGGAGCAAAAGGGCTTAAATAAAAGTTATTATAAGTGCCAGTTATCATGGTTATGAGAGTGTTCTGGCGTGTTTTTGATACGTAAATTGTTTACATTTTGCTGAAGTATCACTTACCTTTTACTGCGATCCGTGGACAAAATAATAAAACTGTGCTTGTGTTTAAAAGTCCATAACCTGAAAAATACATGAGCGACATGAACGGTTCTTTTACTAAAATAAAGCTGATTTATTGGACTTTTACATCATACATCTTGAACGCGCTACATTCAGAATTAAAAAAAAAAATGTGACGCCATTTGGGTTTTCCTTTTTTTTTTACTCATCCTGTATTGGCACCAAAGTGAGGGTAAATGTATATTGTTTGCCCAAAAAAAAAAAAAAAAAAAAAAAAAAAATGGTGTTACGGCGTCGTGTTCAAGAAGGATGTCCAGCTTGTACGTAATAACCCATCCCACTGACCACAGTTTGCACGTGCAGTCTCATTTTCTAGCCAGCCATGCAAAAAACCTCTTACCTCACTCGTTTCTTAAGCGTGAGTGGACCCAACACTGTGTCACCCCATGTCAATTTCTTCGTTCAGTATAGCGTACTAATTGCTGTGACTTGCAGATTGCAATATCCCCAAATACTTCTCTGTAGGTGTCGGATTATATTTCGGGCGTAACATATTAAATCGTTTGACCGGTGATGACGGAGGCAACTGTATAGGCCGGTGCTTGCGGCTGCGAAAATGGATAAAAAACAACCGGCATTAGACCCAACTGAACAATTTGCAGAACGGCTTTTAAAGTCTTAACGTTGACTTTGATGGGAATCCGAGGGGCTGTCGATAGCTTTGTCTCTGGTATATATTTAGCACGATGCAGCACCAACGCAACCTCGTCCCCAGTGCTTACTTTATTTCCAACCGTGTTTCCAATAGTAAACCCTGGATAGTAAACTTTCTTCCTGTATCCTGATTCGATATCGCAATTGGCTAGTAATGGATTTTTATCGTGTACTTGGTGTTGTTATTCACAACGTGCAGTACGTGTTTTCACGATCATTCGTCCACGCCTTCTCAAAAACATTCCTTTCCTTTTCCAATTTGTTCATATTAATATGAAATGTGATACTGCATGTTGTCTCGATAAGATCGTAACAGTTTAATTAAATAAATCGCGTTTTCGTAACTCACGCTGTGCTCGCGCTGCGACGAATTGACTCTGTTTTTACCCCAGACACCGCATACAAGAACGAACGATAATGTAACGCACATGCAGGCACCAGACTATTCCTCATTTGCATACGTGTTCAAAAATCTTGCACATGCAAATGATCCAATACCAGGGTGAGAGAGCAGGTAGTGATGGGCGCGTACTGCTCAACACCCTGGGGTCGAGGTTGGCACCAACGTGTATGACGATGGGTTTGTTGGGTCACTGACTGATAGTAAAAAAGCGATCCTCCACTATGCCTTATTAACCCTCATTGAGTGTTTGATGAAGTTCATTGAACACTGCAAAATCTATAATTCTTCATTTTGCAAAGTGTATGTTGTGGTCCATGGGCGTAAATGGGGGGGGGGGGGGGATGGGGGTTTATATCCCCTCTTTTTGACCAGAGGGGATGGGCTATTGAATCCCCCCCCCGGGTTTTTTTCCTCGTGATTTCAATGTATTTTTCGAACATCCCAAGAACCAAAATGTATTCAGTAGCACTTAAAAGTGAACTAGAAACAAAGTACTAAAGCTTTTAAAGTGCGCCGTTTTGATGTAAGCGCGAGTATACATGTTGAGTGCGTTCGATTACTTTCCCCAGCTTACTCGCGCCTGGCTCCTCGCGTGATGACAGACATGCGCAGTGGAGCTAACTGAACGAACGATTTCGGGTAAAGTTTCGTGCAAGAGCTGGAAAGTTCAACTTTGACATGACACTGAGGCTGCATCCGAATCAACTGTCTATAGCTAGGTCTGGGTCCACGCCCATTGAAAATACGCGGACAATAGTAATAGCCGTAGCTCTCGAAGCCCGTTTCGGACACGGCCTGAGGCGCCCGCCGGACGTCACGTTGGCAGCCATGTTTATTGCATGGCCTTATGGGATACTTACCCAAGTAACCGGCTCGGCGAGTCGGTTACTTGGGCCAGGCTCGAGTAAGCGCGAGAAGCCACGTGAGAGGTAAATCGAACGTTGTCGCTCTTGCACGAGAAGCAATCGAACGCACTCCTTGATATACATCTATATCCTGACACCGACGTGTAGTTATTGAATTACTCCACAGAATTTGAATCATTGGCTGCCAGACAATCATTTGGCTCTCCCACGGCAGGTTCACTTGTAGGCAAAATGAAAGCCCCCTTTTGAGAGGGTTCAGAGGGTTACAGACGCCCAAATCGGAATAAAGTATTGTTTTTTCAATTAACACAAAACATATACAAATTGAAAATTCGTCAGGAGAAAAAGAATCATTTCTTTGAAGAGAACGATGTATGCAACTTTAAGAGGGAAAAAAAACAAGCAGCTCTATCCTACACCATATTTATATCAATTGCGATAGTTAAATTTACGACGAAACACTGTGTAATATGAGGAAAATATGAGGATGAATATGTCGCTGAAGTGTTGCATGTAGTACTTGCATGACGAAGATCTCTCCAGACTGTAGTGCAGTGTCTCGTGGGCATGAAGAGAATCATTATGGACATGCAGAGTGCAAAGATAATCGACAAGTAAATGGACTAGGATAAAGTGAATACAGGCTACAGTTTGCTCAAAAGCTTGATTACTTGAAATCAATTCCATAACGAAAACCCGGCTTCCGTCAACGCGGTGCTTGATAAAACAGGGGCGCGTTTTGGCGCTGTGACCGTTAACATGTTTCTGGTTCGCGGCCGTTTTGGCACTTCGGTTACACTGAAATGACGTCATTGTTTCGACCAAAGTTGAACCGAAGTTTCGTGTCGGTTCACTTAAGTTTCAAGATGGCGGAAAGGTAAACAAGCTTAGCAGACGACGTTACCTTTTACCATTAATGGGGTTTAAATAGTGGGTTTTTTACCTTCAATTGGTACGAAAGTTGATACAGAATATCAGGCCTACTCTTTTTAGAACTTAAGGGAATCGCTATAAAAAAAACCTCCCACTTTTGCTTTGAATGTTATTGTTAATCATGTCCGGTCGCCTCGTGATTTTTTTTGGGTTGCACGGTGCAGTCACGTAGCAGTAACATGACGTCATGAACAATTTTCCGGTCAGTTGTTTTCGCGGTGCATAGGAAACATGTTTCAGGTCACGGCTGTGACGTCTGAAACATGTTCCAGTTCACGGGCCGCCAAAACGTGCTCCTGGTTGCCGGGGGCATATCGAGACAACATTGGTGTCACATTGTCCCCACGGCTATGTTACTCACAATGAACCCCTTCCGAAGTGAACAAGTTGACAGGTGGCATTGGTACCAAGCATTTTGTAATCTATTCTACTTTACAATTAATACTAGGAATTTTGGGGTCTTTTATATATTAATTAACCAAACGGTGTTATGCGAAGATTTGAATTTGAAATATACGGAGTCTTTAACATTGCACATGCAGAAAAATGAAAACTGTACATTTCTTGAATTCTTCGAAAGGACAGCAAGCCAGACGGAATAATTTCAAAGGAGTGTGTCGTACTTGTATGGCTTTTAGATACAAATTCGGTAGGCCTACGTTACTTTTGGGAATAATGCCAATGATCCTTTACGCTTAATCTGTCCAGTTGGAACTTAATAACGAGTGCATTCATCCTTTAACATACCAAACTTTACCTTTGATATATTAATTCGCGATATTTATAGTTCACAAACCTTTCCCAAATATTAACAGCCGCCTCCCCGTCGGTTCCTTTGAGGAACAATACTCATGCAGGAAAACATAAAGGAATCTGTTCAGATTTTGTAGCAACGTGGATGGAGTTAATTCCACTTGGCTGAACGCTTCCTGTCGATACAGGCATTCGTCAACTCCAGGAAAAGCACGCCTAGCTTAACTAAGAGGGACGTATCCGTCACGTATAACTGCGGTACAAACAAAGGCTGTAGATTGCCAGAATCCCATTACTGCAATCCTTCAATGGACTTCAAACAGGGACCTTTCGGCCGTTGGTGTATTTTTTTGTATGAAAGAGCATAGGCCTACCTGTTAATAATTCCTGTAATTCGAACAGAACAGAACACAACAGAACAGTAAATCCATGATGCAGTAAGTTAAATTTGGTACGGATAATCCATTGAAAACAGTGACAGGTGCGCACAAAATCATAGGCGTCCATGGGGTCTATCGTATAGGCTGCTATGTACTCTTGCATTTGTTTTTGCTAAAGGAAGGATTTGTTTGGTCATATTCGAGTCCACATGTATTATGCAAATTAGGTCCAAAATGGCGGCCATTTTGAACTATTCAAGATGGCTGCCATCCATTGGGGGTACACCATAAACGATGATTTACTCGGGTTCCTTGGTATCAATAACATGTGGTTTCCACCAAAAATGGACTTTTACGACAATCATTAAGTCCGAAGGTATGATACAAATTAGGTCCAAAATGGCGGCCATTTTGAAATATCCAAGATGTCTGCCATTCATTGGGAGTACCCCATCCACAATGATTTACTTAGGTTCGTTGGTATGAAAAAATTGGGTTTCCAACAAAATGGACGTCAAACGACAATCAGGTCCAAATTTTGGCCTATATGATACAAATTAGTCCATTTGAAATCTAAGATGGCCGCCACATGGTAGATGGAAAAAATGTTACCAATGGATTTCTTGCTTAGGAAGGTAAACTCTATCTAAATAAATAAATAAATCTATCCATATATAAAAAGTGCCATGAACAAAAATATGACATTATGTTCTATACTACTAATGAAATACGTGTTTGTACTATAATTTTATGAACACTTTTCAACACCAACATTTGGTGTCACTTTGTAAAAACCTCAGTGTTAAATTTAACATGACGTTTAAAAAAATAACACGTTAAAACACTGTCAGGTATATTAAATATTAAGTTGATTCACTCATCCAGCACAACATGATGGCAATTTGAATTGCAAATACTAAAAAACCCTTCTCATGTTTTAAGAAGTTTAACAAAATGCCCAAACGACAATACAATAAACTGATCTTTTCCTAAATACAGACGAAAGAGATATTAACAGTTTAAAGGTACCAATTGAATTTTTTTCAAATCTTAACATTATTTTTTCCACCAAAGGCGCTTTTAAGGTAGGTGCACGTGCGCACAATACTCGTTTACAGAACATGCCGATGCTTACCCGAGGGTGTGAAAGCCCACACCAAGACCAGCTCCCTAGAGGCGTCATCCGATAAGCTCAAACAACATGAAATGAAGTTCAATATTTAACAGATGCATATTTAAACCTTTCCCGCAATAGCTGAGAAAGTGCTCTTACCTCTTACCCAGAACGGCTTCGATTTTCATATCTGAAGCTGCCCGGGCTAGAGTGGAGGAAATGGCGCTTTGGGATTTTAAGGAGGCCCTTCCTAGCTATCTCATGTTGACACGGGGGAGCCCACCAAAAAAAAGTAATACAAATGATAGAAAGAATAAAGAAGAACGCTTCCCCTCCGCGAAGCCTGGCAAACATTCATGAGGTCGCCAATCGGAGAGTATTTGGGAACTCCCCATGGCAGCGTAAAGAAAAAAGGATCCAAGGTATATCTTAATCGCAGCAAAACAGACAAATCGGATGAGTAAAGGCACGGTGCATTTCCAGCTTGGGATTTGTGGATTTCCCCAGCAAATTGAAAAATCTCCTCAGAGCGGAATTGTCACGGACATGAAGGTTTTTTTACATCAATATAAGCTAGACTCTTGCCATGAAAATTGGAACGATGTGAAACAGACCGTGCATTTCTGATCAAGGAAAGTGCCAGCCAGTTGAGATCGATAATTTTAATCAGTCAATACAATGTAAAGCCACACAAAGCAACATTTCGGATGTTCCATCAAATAAAATCTCCTTTTTTATTTGAATAAAAGTGGCAGCTTTTCTGGTGAACCGTGAAACAGCTGTCTCGAATGAGAACATGTATCAATAAAACGCGTGGCGGTTGACCTAAAATTAAAGATTTGATCAATAGAAACTCAGAAAAGAAAACGTGTATTTCATGTGTATTTCAATGTATTTGGGACATTGTTTACATACATCAAAGTGTATATGCTGTAGGCGTATGTAAACAATCTGACGGTTTGTAAGCTCTGTTTGTAAGTATGGTCCAGAGAAGGCTTGGTTCAAGACTGAATTTTATTGCATTATTTTGCAGCTGTTCCCATGACAAACGCAGTTAAGTGGCCGCGGCGGTGGAGGTATCTAACAAAAACATGAATCAAATCCAGTCTGGGTAATATTGGCAGCGATACCCATGAAATTGCAAGCAAGCCTCACGGGCATGCATTTACCTTGAATACAGCGTACGTGAGATATGCTCGGAATTTCATGGGTAGCGCTGCCAATATTACCAAGGGTCCATGACTGGATTCGATTCATCTTGTTGATAGCGATCTCGCTTGTCACGGACCGGCTTTATATGGTAATTAAATCCAAATCCAATATTGGACTTAAAGACTATAGGTCTAATATTTCTCAACCTTTTTTTTGGCATCATACCTAAATGATATGAATTCGTTTTAACAAAGCAACGAACAAAAATATATATTGCGTATCTTTAATATCTCTTCCTCAAATGTCTCCAGAAGATTTGTCGAAGACCTTGTTTTTCCAACAATGGATGCAGGCAAATGATCGAATTTATTTAAATTTGACTCATGATTAAGTCAAACTTCAACTAGAGGCAGTAAGAAAGACCGATAAATTATTAGGAAAAAAAAAAACCCGAGTCTCATAAATTGGCGAAGGTTCCGGGATGACACGCCAGGTTTATCAATTTAATGTTTTGACTTTTAAGTTACCCGGGAGATATATCACAGACTGCATTGCGAAATAGCAAAATAGTGAAGGCGAATGCATCTTGCGCTCAATGGTTTATCTTTAAAGGTACATGTGATCATTGCTTTTTGTTCCTTTTTGTTTTTGTGTGAAGCACCAAAATTTCTCAAAATCCTAAGAAGGGTGCATATTAACTGTCTCATCTCAGTGGATACTATATAGGGCGAGTAAAACAAACAAACCAAAATGTCGGGACCATTTTTATTTAGTCAAGTTCTGCATGTAGCACTTCCAAAACCTAGGATATGAAAGCCCATCATAAGCTTTCTTTTAGTACAACAATTCACATACATTCCTATGTGAACTGTTTTCGTTTGCTGAAAGAGCTTACCTTTTTTGTGATACGTGGACAGAAGTTTAAAACGGTGTTTGTGTTTAACATTCAGTAACTTGAAAAGTACATAAGTGATTTGAATGATTCTTATTCTAAAAGAAAGTTTATGAATTGGGCTTTCATATCCTAGATGTTGAAAGTGCTGCATGCAGAACTTCACTAAAAAATGGTCCCAACATTTTGGTTTCATTTTTTTTGACTCACCCTGTACTTTTTAAGAAAACATATAAAACGTTTGCACATATTTTTAGGGTCTTGGAAATGGATTCCGTAGCTAACGAACGTAAAAAACACGTGCCTGCGGGTACATTTTCGTAAATCACCTTCAATTGCTGTTTTATTCCGAAAGATACTATGTAAGGCCGAGTAATTTCACAGGGTATTTAGTTCCAGTCCTATAGCTTAAGCAAAGATCTTCCCGTTAAATCGGTGGGAATGTTTCAATGGTAATGGAAATGTTCCTGACTGTAACAATTATAATCAAGATGGTGCATGTGTGGTTGTGTATCTAATGATATGGTATATGAAATGTACGACGATCACAATGCGTCTATAAACGATTCCTTCTCGTTGATCCAGCGATAATATCTTGATTATTAGTTTGCCGAGAATGTATGTAGGCCTACACCTAGATTTGAAAAACGGAAACAAATTCACTGATGCTTAAATATTGCTGGATGTGCCATCGGAGGTACACTTTACGCTGGTGGCTTAGCCATAGAACCCCATCGTCCACTGATTTTTGTTTGTCAACTTCTAAGAAATCAACGTATTCAATTCGGAAACTGCAGTTACAAAGCCCTTATGTTATTCTTAATATAACATTATTTCAAATAGAAAAAAATACTAAACTTATCCATAAAAACGGACGGTCAAAATAAAGTTTTTTTGTTCTCTACTATACTACGAGTCATTATTTGTACGGTTATATTGAAAACGAGGCTGACTGACACACTTGTGCTACTTGATAGGAATTCTTACTTAATAACTTCGTAACCTGCACAGCAACATGGACAGCATATTGTTAATGAAATCACCACTGTTCCGTATTGGTAGCCTCATTGCCCTTTTCTGTCATAACATGTTATCTCATTTGATCCCGTCAAGAAAGGTATTGTAGTCCGACAGAATTTAAATTTCCATTCGTGTGCTTATTCCGAATCCAAAACCACAGCTAATGAAAAAAAAGGCCTAGATATAAAAACGAAATACTATTTAGAACAGACGGCAGGTGGGTTTTGTATCCTCTCCTTGGAAAACCACCTTCCTGATTTGTTTCCAGATTTCGCAAATCTGCCTCACCCACAACAGTATCAATGTGAAAAGGGTCTTCTCTGTGTTCACCTAATGCTCATTACCACACTCTGAAACCCTAAAAAAAAAATGGCGCAAATCATTCTGGATCATCCTCTTAATATACCAAGAATTAACATTTTAAGAGATCGCAAAATTGCCCCCAAGATAGAAGGGGGCACTGTCTTTCAGCGAAGGAGCCTAATGGGGCTTCAGTCTGGAACCCCAGGTCACATTTCCATGTTCTACTTAACCGAAATGGCAAACTTAATATTACCGGTCACATACGAGTACACGCTCAGGGGGGATGGCGGATAGAGGAGGCAAATTTGGACCTCTCTCGGGTGAGATTTTTGCTAGAGATTATCGATAAAAGCACCGCCCAAAGCCACGATTATTCCGTTTTTTTTGTATAGCTATATCCGTCTTTATGCTTTGAAATGGATAGATGAAGGCTAGGAGGATATACGCACGGAATTAGACTTGTATGCATTCTTTAAGACGGGCAAGATTTTTATAGTAAAAACCTCACAAACAAGGATTGTGGTGTTGAGATACGTATTGATACAAGCCACTTATTATGTACATTGATTTTTATTTAAGGGCTATTTTCAAAGCAGTTTTCCTTATCCGAGGGTGAGCATTATGAGCGTGAAAAGATGTTTGTCAGAATTGTACAATCCAGATTTCATGCCACGACAGCTATCATTTACTTATTCATAGGCCGTGACCAATGCATACAAATCCGTAAACAAAAACTGGACTGGAAAAACACCCTGAAGCTTTTCATAGAGGAGGTGGAAAAAATATCCGAGAGGGTAATATGATATCTACATTTCATAAATGTTATGAACTGAGTCAATAACAAGAAATTGTCAAAAAGAAATCAACATTGTAGTTTCTGTTCTGTGAATGGTATATAGGCCCAACCTCGTCCCCAGGATTACTTTATTTTCAACGTGGTTTCCAATAGTAACCTCTGGGTGGGAAAGCTGCTTCATGTATCCTGATTCGATAAAAAAAAGTGATGGATTTATGACGATGGATTTATGTCGTGTACTTGGTGTTTATATTTGCAACGTGCATCGCGTGTTTTAATGTTCAATGTGAATTTTTACGTCCACTCCAACTCGAAAACAATCCTCTTTTTCGATTTTGCTGATAATAATATGTAATGTGATACTGCATATTGGCTGGATAAATGTGTTTTCGGATCTCACGCCACGACGAATCGATTCTGTTTTTACCCCAGACATACCCCGCATAATAAACAAACACTGATTTGAAGCACATGCAGCCAGGCACCAAACTATTCCTAATTTGTATACATGTGTGAGATTTTTGAACACGCAAATGATCCAATACCAGGGTGAGAGAGCAAGGAGTGGTGGGAGCGTACTGCTCGGCACAATGGGAGCGAGGTTGGTATAGGCCTACATTTCGAAACAAAGCAGGGAATGTTTATGCATACACGTACGTTTCTTTAATATTTCAATGTCAGTGTCAAATAATTTGAATGTGTTTAATTGGCAAATTTTGTTTTTGCCTGTCAGGTAAAAAAAAAACACGTCAAAATAATGTTTTAAAGTCTTGCTTCTTCAGAACGTGACTTTAATTTAAATTGTCTAAATTATTATTTTCACCATGACGCGCCAACGAAGTAATAACTAATATACTATGATGTTGGGAACGTGTTGCCATGCCGACGCTTCGAGGATGCCAATGATAAAGAACTCATTATTTCCAATGAAACAGACACTAGCCGCAATGTGCAGCGAAACAGCCGATTACCGCAACTGACTGTCAGCGCTTCCGCAGCTAAATAATGATCAATGGAGCATTAAACATTTTTTTAAAGAATGACTTCACATTCTTAATTTAGTTCGAAGGACGTGAAATTTAACGCGGCAAGGGCGATTTAATGTCAATATGACTCCGTGTGTAGGTCTATGTTTCAACAAGCGATCTGGTGAGAAAACCTCGTTCAAACCGAAGACAGAGCTGGTCCAAAATACCCTTTGAAAATATTCCGCCAAAACTGGATTCGATCGAAAGAACATCATTGAATGTAGTTTCAAAAAGTGTACCCTCGGGCACATTTTTTTTGTTTGGGTTTTTTTCTTTACGACTGTGCATACACCCCATATGCTTTCTCTGCTTTTTCCCCAAAAATGTAAAGTAACCCCGGTGCTAAAACTTAAGCAGGCTAACTGATATACACCCTGCAATAAGATTTTAGCAAGATTTGAGGCTTTGCATGGTGGAGATACTAAATAATGAAAGGTTTGCGGAAACACCATGTGCGAATAATTTCTCAACTAAGAGAATGGTTCTGAAAAGAACCAGAGGTATAAACTTTTTATACCTCTGGTTCTTTTCAGAACCATTCTCTTAGTTGAGAAATTATTCGAGTTTATACCTCTGGTTCTTTTCAGAACCATTCTCTTAGTTGAGAAATTATTCGCACATGGTGTTTCCGCAAACCTTTCATTATTTAAGATTTTAGCACTTTGGTTTTTCCAAACTAAAAAAAAATCTGCACAAAGAGCAAAATGATCCCTTATCTCTACAACCTGGGGTTCAGTGGCCGCTTCAAAAATGATGAACGGAAACACCAGATCATATGTAGCATGCTGAGAGTGGATATCATTCAGCTACTTTAAGCAGAGCCGTCCAAGGACTTCAGATATTTCTAATTGGTTTCTAATCGGATTTTTGGTCTTCATGTTTCGCGCGGACAATCCAATTATTCGCCACGGCAGAAAGACGGCTTAACGATATTTTGGAACGCCACTTTTTCGATGCACTATATATTTTCTGGCTCTTGTTTCCCTAGCGGGACGGGGGAAAATTGAATATATCGCAGCTTCATCTAAGAACAATCCACTTACCGTGCTCTTGTTATTTGGTGGTTCAGTCTTATAACCTCCCCGCGTGCCAAGACTCCAAGATGCTTTTCAAGTAATATGAAAAGAAATGTTTTGTGGAGACCTTTCCACACGCACCGCGGAAGGCCCATTCAAGCAGAAGATTGATTTAACTCTGTTCAACTGGTGAAAGTAAAACTTGTGCGTTTTTTGTTGTAACATCAATTCGCCCATTAAGTCACCACGATATAAGAGTCTGACGGACCAGGGAGAGTGATGTAAACAGCAATTGCTTTTCAAAAAATATGTTGAAGCCCATCCTTTTTTTTCTTTTCTTTTTTAATGTACAAAAAAGTTATCAAATGTTTATAGGTTTAGACCTCATGGGAAATTGTGAATCAATTTAAGGCTACTATCGTCCATTATCATGTTGCGGCCATCTTGATTTTTCCCGGAAAAATCAACGTAACCAAAGCGAGGTTGGAAGGAAAAAAATTGTCTGGTCATTTTTACACAAAAACATTATCATTCAGTAGTACTGTTATTGGATACAGGGAATATGACTGAAATGGTGGCAGCATGATAAAGTTCCATAGGACAAACGCATATAATCAATGTAAGAAAATAATTATGTTTCTTTCCTACATAACTTACATGATTTTTATGATTTGAATTGTTGTGTTCATTGAAAAGAATACAACTCTATTTTCTTTTTAATTATTATATTGTAGGCCCACTTTGCCCATAAAGCGAGGAATTTGTACCAATCGGGGGTATGGGTGCAATGATTTTGTATAGGCCTACGTCAAACAACAGCATGTACAATATTTTTTTTCTTTAAACAACCAGGCATTATTCTCAGACAAGAACGGCTAGGCAGTATCTATAATTTAAGCCCACATACAACTTGTGGTACGGGAATATCTTGTATATAGGTCTGCCCATTTTCGAATAATTTAGTATTCGATTATTCGAAACTGCACTTGACCGAATACTCGACTATTCGAAACTTGCTGTTCAAGCTGTAGACACGCCAGCTGCAGCTGCCGTCCTTACTGGTCAGAAGTTGGCGGTTAAAGTTGACTTTTGGCGGTGGATATTATGGGCCACTGGAGTGTTTTGCAGTAAGTAGTGTGTAACTGTCAAGGGACTTTACCCAGATAAAAAAATGAGACCATTAAGCAAGCGTCGACAAAAAAAGTTACCATCGACAAAACAGTGACTTGCACCCGGCAATGAAAAACGCAACTTTACGATTAGAATAACATCCCAATCGTGTTTGCACATGTCTATTTCTTCTTTTTTTGAATATCAAACCGAATATTTGGTTGATGATCGAATATTCGAATATTCGGTATATTTTGGACAGCCCTAATCTGCTATGTGACTGAAAATCTGAGGTATTAATGGTTGTACCTCGCGCGCCATGTTTATAAAAGCAATGCTGCAGTATATAAACAATGCAGAATTTGCATATGAAAACAATTTGGTCGAGTGTTCACAACAAAATTAATGATTCACGACACTAACCGCAGAAATTGGAAATTTAAGTGAGTCATTCTATAAATTTGGGGTCCACTTTTTTTTGCCTCTCCCTGTTATGAACTGACATGTATGATTTTATAATTCTGATGGACCCTTTCACGCAGTCGTCCTCCGAGAGTGATAATGAATAGCAAACTACTACCCAAACAAATTAAAAAAAAAAATTCAAGTGAAGTCATATTTGAATATCAAAGTACCAAGGCAACAGGGACAGGAAAAATGTCACACTTTGGACTCTAAATTCATATAATGACCCATGTAGGAACTTTGTAGAAGAGTCAAAGTGGCAAACATCTGATTCGTCGCTGAGCTTTTGTTTGATGCCTGGTGACTTAAATCAACAACAAATACCATTGATCATTGGCAAGAGGCAGTAGAATCCAACGTGTTTCCCCCCGTGGTGAACCATTTGCAGCATTCCCTGCAACTCAACCCCGGAGCCGAGAGTGACATTACACGGTTGAAACCGATCTTGACAAATCGTCCCTTTTACCCTATTAGGACAAACAATTATATATAGTATACAAACAAATTCCTCACCCCCAGCCTGGGCTGCAATTTATCGGATTACACTGACCGTCATTGATCCTCACTGCTCCCAGCTTGAGTTATAAGATAAATTTATGGTTTGGTGTCAACGTGATATTCCCATTATGATTTCACTTATCTCGGTCCCAGCAAGACGTCAGTGGATTTAAGTGGCCCGGAGGCAACCTGAGGGGGTAAAAATCACAATCGCTAGAGAGGCAATTTCGCAGAGGACATTTAAACCGGAAACTCCTTGAAAACACAGTTTCCTCTTTTTTTGTTTACGGTGTTATACCGTCAATCTCTTTAATTATATATATATAAAGATCCCTGACCTTACATTACGAAAAAAAAACAATATTTTGGTGATTTACCAATTTTTGTTTTTGCCTTATTCACTAATTGCTGAGCACTATGGCACCTTAACAGCTAAGCCTGTTAACATCTTTGTTCTAATTGTTAAAAAAAATTACCTTGAAACCCCCCCCCCCCAAATACCATTTATTAATCTTGCATGTGCGTCACGCTTTGCGATGTCAAATGAAGATAATTTAATTTTGGAAAGATTGTGTACTAAAATTGACTAAAAGGAAAGCCTTTTTGTTCTCATTTCTTTTAATTAGTGAAAACTGACAAACAGTGATTAATTTAAGTACAAAAACGCCGTCCTAAAATATTTTTTTGCGGCTCCTTGTGGTTTTGCAGTTCTTAGGTCACTAAAAGCAAGATTAGAATTGCCAAGGTTGACGTCATGAAAACGACAAAATTCAATTGCGGAGGGGTCGAAACCCGAATCGGAATTGCTTTGCAAACGTATACCTGGCAGTTATATTCTCAGTTAAACACATGAAAATCCATGACCCTACTTAAAACAAAAATGGCACATCGATCCGTACGGTAAGTCAAGGCTTTCTATTTTAGTCTGCAAAAACAAAATCTGTTATTTAAATCATACGAAGCACAATAAATACATTAGAGGCTTTATTTGTAACAATTCATCCGATTAGAATTCATTGTATAGCCGAGCAAACGTACATTATACCTTTGCGCAGCAATAAGACCGATAACAGTCCAAATACCAAACTAGTCGTCTAATTTAGTTAACGACCTAGCTGGGTCCACTCCGTGGGTACCATCGTTCCGCTGCGCCCATCACAGTGTCTTTAGATATTTTAATGTTCTTTGCATGATTGTCAGCTCATATTTCCATATTGTCTGCGTTACAACCACACAGAAAGAGCCTGTAATTTCTTAGCCTAGACTTAGACCGGACCACGCGTAATTTCCTGGCGTCCGTGTGGAATTTACTCACCCCGTGCCCAGTGATGCATACGCACCGGAAAAGCCCCCCGAGAGGAGTCGAGTAACAAAATACATCAATAATTTGAATTCATGACTTCGAGCATAATTGCTCCCTCTGTACTGCCCCACTTACAGACCCGTATAAAGTATGAATCATGGCTTATGAATTATGAAAACTAATCTGTGTGATTACGCTGCACCAAAATATAACGGCAAAGGTATTTATTTATTTTTGTAAAATGATAGATTTTTGGGTGTTTTTTTTTTGGGGGGGGGGGGGGTATAGTCTACGGATCGGACATGCACGTATGAAAAGCCACAGTACGAACGTTTGATATATCGTAGCATGCAAATTGTATGCGACCCCGCGCGTCAGCCTATCGGTATGGACTTTAGAAACTGTGACGTCATTTCAATCAGCACCTAAGCTGTTGATTGGTTAATTTGGATGCCATGGTTTTTTTAATACAACATCGGGTTATGTAATTGCCGATAGAAGGCGCCCACTGAATGGTCAGAATCTGTAGGTTAAGACGCAGTCTTGTTTTGCATAATTAATCGCCGAATCAGTGCGAATATCATAGACGCTTGTGTGCAAGCAGCTGTTACAAAAACTAGGGGCAGGGGCGGATCCAGGAATTTTTGCAGGGGGGGGGGGTCAGGCTCGTCAGATTTTGTTTATGTCCGAATGTTGCGGACAGGCGGACATATAGGTAATGCAGCACATTGATGCACTTATTGCTCTTTTTTTTGGGGGGGGGGGTGTCAGAGCAGGAGGGGGGTTGGGTTCGACCCCAAACCCACCTCTGGATCCGCGCCTGAATGGATAGGTTGATGGATGTTCAAAACTTAATTCATTTCCAATTGATGCACCATTAGATGGAGTTACTGCGTCCCTGCGGTGCTTCCATAGATTATGTTGTTCCAGTAAGCAAACAAATCATACTATCTCTGCACACACATCAATCAAAGTAGTCCCTGCCCAGGCCCGTACCTCCAAACACGATTGTTGACTCTAGGAGTCCAATTAGGCAAATTTGTTTTAAAGCGCCGGTCAGAATATTGACAGGTGCTGGTAACACAGAGACGATGAGTGACCGACTTCCGACCGGAGGTATGCGAACATGCGATCATAATAATGAAGATATTTCCATAGTGTACTTCTGCTTCACCCAAGTGTTGTGCCCCACATACATGAAATGTCTTCAGTGCAGTACAATAAGAAATTCCATCTCTTGAGATACATTTAATTGTAGGCAATTAAAAAAATTCATTTGGAGAGTGGCATTGCATTGCAGGTCCGGAAGTAATTATGTAAAAAATATTTCGGATTTGCGGAGTGCTTGACATTGTAATTGTAAGTCTATTCGGACTTCAATTTGAATGAACCTACACGCTGTTAACAAATACATAATCTCATGATGTGACGAACCATGAGAAAGTTGACAATTTGGAAGCGGATTGCGATGTTGCAAACAAACACAATGACAGCTCAAGACATGTTTGATCTCATGTTATTTTCGCATATACTGCAACGGGTAGTTCATCGGTATTGCAAACATGCTGGACAAATTATTATGCATTTATTATGCATGGGGTTGGTTCGGTTTGTACCCTACTTCCTGACATTACTCACATCGCACAATAGACCTTATGCGTGGCGGTCATTTTATTACCCAGCATCTTTTGTTATTTAAATTCTGTAACAGTGATTGCACAAAAGGTTCACTCATGCATATCCCAGCAATACAAAGGCATTGCTGTCTAAAGATGGCTGCTACGCATAAGGTATATCATATTAAACGATTATAATGATTACTGGGAATGGTACCTTAGGGGACATTCCATTAGGGTTGTGCACAACATTTGTCCAACTTTGATTACCCCTAAGTCCAATTTTCCATTGCATACCCCAACGAATTCTGTTGTATTTACGTTTTGGACCATGAGCAATCGATCTAGCCTATTTGCAAAAACAAAATTGTGCCTCTAAATAGGAGTTGTGACATTAGGGAGATATTGAAATGTCTCTTAATGTCCGGTGTCTCCCTAAGGTATAACTTATGACAAATAATGTCTCATTAAGGATACATTAACAGGAATACACATTATGAAGATTGTTATCAGAGTTAGACAATAGCAAGGTTCTGTAAGATGCCTTTATCCAGCCAAATCTATCACAGGCGAACCAGATTGTTGGATGCCCAAATCGGCAGCATAACTTTATTTCCACTCGCCCAAAGTTGTACGAAGCAATCCATAAATTATTATCAACTCAATGCACTGATTTCCAAACTTAAATGATAAATTTGAATTTAAAATGATTATGAATAGCAGTACTTAATCTCAGCATGATTAAATCAAATATTTATTTGTAATAACTCATACAATTAATTCAATAAAATCCATGTGCTTTTATAATTGCTTTTATAAATGGTTTGTTTTCTCGCGATTTTGAATTCATTAGGCATCATCGGTGAATAATGTTCTTTCTGTTTTTCTTCCATCATTGTATAACGTAACGCACGCACATAAAAATGCAACAAAGGACAGTGTATACAACCTTTGCATATGATTGTTTTTCAACGCCGATGTGCCGGAATGCGCATTGTTATTTGACAAAAGCAAACACCCGCGCTATTGACAGAACGCGATGGCATAGAAGAAGATAGGCAGGGTAAAAAAAGGTCTCATCGGTGTTGGGGAAAAGTGCAAGTGGTATGGTATCGCGCGCAATTGATGTCAGATCTGTATGCATTGGGCGCGCTAAGTCAACATTGGCGCGATACGGAGCTGTGTCGTACAACGCGAGATGTATCCGAGCACTCAATGCCATCACGCAAATTAATTCTCAGCTAAACTCTCCCTCTCTCAGTAAAAGACTCAGAGATAGTCACAAGTCAATCGGGGCGATCTGATGTGCGTAGGTCGCTATCATCACTCAGATTAAAGCTGAATTTCCCCCTCTCCTTCTCTGTTCTCTCCTCATTCTACCCTTAAGCGCTGAAAGAAATCTCTTCCAGACGAGTGAGTCAAGACAAATGTAGCGGAATAGGGCAGGGGAAAAAGGATGAAAGGACTTGGGATGGGAGGATGCGATCGGATGAACCGGGGAAAGGGAGGCGGGGTGGAGAGGTCATCATGCAAGGGTGGACTTAATAAGGACGCAGGCATAATAAATCTGAGCGTAGATAGGCCCTAATGTAGATAATGAAATCGAGGATAATGTTTACAGTTTTGAGTTAACCTGTATCCCTTAAATTGGGCCGTTTCATGTTTGTTTGAAGCCCATTATTGGTTAATGATCAAAATGACGCATAGTAAACGTTGAAGTAACTCGAGTGTATAATCACACGATGCAAGACAGCTGTTATTGTCCTAAAAAATTGTTTTAAACGCTTATCTGTTAAAGATTACACACCATTTTTACAAACTGTAACAAATTTTATTTTTGAGTTCTTACAAGTTGAAAGTTAGAGCGTTATTCATGTCTGATTTTCTAATTGACAAAAACATAAATAACGATGCTTATCACAGCAAGAAAAAAATATATAAACATGAAAGACCAATGGTCAAATGTATGTACACGAAGGAAGATAGTATAGGCCTACACCAGTCTGTAATTATAATGATTCTTGAAACGTTAATTTGGGGAAAAATAAATGCAATCCACACATTGAAGACGACCTTTTTTATCGATCAAGGCTGCCGTCAAATGCATTTAAAAGACACATCTCGGCTAAAAAAAAAATTCATTTCATGCCTTTGAATCTAATTTGCCGTTAACTTGCAAAATATCAGTCCCGGGCAGTAATCAACACACATAACGACGTTTAAGTGAATTCATGCCGTGGAGCAGATCAAATTGAAAGCAACCTACATATGTTTAAATTGCCCAACGAGTTGAGGCAACCACGTGACACGAGCTTTATTGATAATGTTGAGGCATGCACAAATGAAACTGTACCACATTATAATCAGGGAAGACAATTATGCCTATCCATTGCCTAACTGTCGGGGCGAAACCTATCTATCAGATGATAACTTTAAAGGAACTGTATGGCGTGACTTGCCAAAAACCTATCTGGGCTGAAAATAGTTTGTTTCACCGTGTCCTACATATTCAAAATTGCATCGGTCTAAAACTTTTGGTACCAAAATATGACTACGTCGCACAGATTCATTTCCATAACGTCAGCTGCTTATGTTCCTCAAGAAACTTGCTATTAGAATATGTAGGTTTTTCGTTTTTCGTTTTTCGTCCTGTACGATTTTTTTTCGATTTTTGGGGATTACTATTATAACAGTGTACCCTCGGGCCACATGGCACCCCTCGGACTTCAAAATACAATGTTACATATCACAGCAGTCAACAAATGCACCATGTCAGTCATTCTGATGCTTTTTGTTGCCCAATGGGTAGATTGACACAATAAAATAGACGCATGGAAGGTCGCTCTAAGGCTCGGCGTCATCGGGGAACTGATGGCAATCTCAGCCGAGCAGGTGCTCAAACAAGGGGGCCGGAGACATTATTTGTTTATTTTTGAATGAATTTGTCAAAGCCTAGACTGATGCCAATGATGTAAACGCACCTGCATATTGCATTCGGTGTGGAGTTCAAATCCATCCTTGGAATCCGAGAGGAGCGCGTCTGCCGATCTTCAAGTTCAAAGCCTGGCGCAAGGTTGCAAAAAACAAAATGTTGTTCGGAGTGATTGTAATATTGATTTTTTTTAAATTCAATTTGTCAAAGATTTTTTGTATGTTTCAAATAAGTCTACAGTCGATCAATATCATAGGATCATGATACAACACATTGACATATCTTATATAAATATTCGTATTGTAATGTCATGCAATTTGAAAGCTTATTTTGAAATTAGGAGTTGCGACGCAAAGCCTCTAGTTGCTGCAAGAAAATATGTTACAATTACTGCTTGAAATATACATCTGATTGTGATTTATTTGGGGCACGATGAAAAAGCCCTTTGAAAAGAAGTAAACCACCTGCATCCATCGCTATCTAGGCCGTGCATATCTCCATAAATATTATAAATCCCAAATGCCCATCCGTTAGATCAGCAGCATAGTATTCCCTGAGCCCCCATGATGTTTGTCTGGCAATGCGACGTAATTGCATTAATGCGTCAATCAAGGCCCTGCGTGAAAGCTCGAAATTCTAACAACCAACACTCGGTGATATTCAAATACCCTGCTAGCACTAACGCACCGCGCAACCGCAGTGGATTGTCTAAACGAGAGCCTTTTCCCCCCACAATCTGAACAGCGCAGCATACAGTTTGTCAGTGGACGACGTGTTTTACACGCACAGTACCACTGCGCGGCGTCGCTCGTTCATAGCGTGCTTCCATTCCTGCTATCAGCAGTAGATAAGTGATGAACTCCCCGTCTGTCGAGCTATAAGCTACGCCGCATAGCTGTACTCGGGCACCAAAGCTTGTTTGTTTGCTCTCAGAATGTGCTGGGAAGGATACGAACGTCGTGTCATGCGACCAACATACTCCCTGGAGTGCTCAAAGAAGGAGAGTTGCCACTGAATTGATAAGTTGACAGCGCTTTCCCGATCCAACATGCTAGCAGCGATAGGTAAGTGTTCCAGGTACTCTAGGACTCAAACAAATGCTCCACTTGACTTAAGCGCCGTCAGTATTTACCGCGAGTTTGATGGACATGTTTGCTACTTCGTTTTCACGGAAATGCGTCATTTTTTTAAAAAGCATTTTACAATGTAAGTCTTTCAAGTAAGGCAAGGATTTATGGGTCTTATCTTTCTTGACATGCGGTGCCATAAAAAAAACCAGTAATACATCGCAAGCTATTGTAAACTGAGTAACAGTTTAAAGTGGAATTCTTGATCCGCACACTAGTCCAAAACTTGTTCACCTTAAGTTCGCCACGGCTTTTAACGGAATAAAACTTGAATTTGAAATGAAATCGCACTTCCATCATTCTTCTTTTCGGGGTTTTGCGACGGCCAAGACTCTCGAAAGATAGCATTTGAAAAGCGTGTGCAAACTATTGATAAAAGTGCCTACCCGTAGATTTTCTTTCACTATATCGAGGACAGAAAGAAAAGCAGATTTTTTCCCCTTCATTTTACTTCAGCTGGTATTATACATGGTTGAAAAAAAGGGCACAGCACGAAACTGTCTGGTGCAGACTGCGGTCATAGTAGGCCTAGTCCTTGTGTGTTTCTAGCAATAAATCAAATATTGTGACTGGACCATTATATCCATAGTCATAGTTGCTCAGTCAAGCGCGCAAATGTTGCGGGGTGCATATCCACACAATGTGAAAGAATGCAGAATGCTAAAAATAGTCACGCAATTGCCCCAGCATAATGAAAAACAAATCATGCGAATTCAATGTAAATGGGACCTGCTGGCTTCAGCATCATGATAATGAGCGAAAAGATACATCAACTATTAATGCCTACATCAGTTCGGTCCTATGATGTTTATTCTTGTGGAAGGTCTGCGAGGAATTTAACAGTAAAGAAGTATCAGATTAGACATTCGTCTATCATGTAACGTAAAACCTGTTAAGACTCGTGTTGACGAGTATGTATAACATGAATACAACTTGTTTTTATTATTTCTAATTAAGCTAGGGATTATTGTCCAGTTTCTTAATACATGTATCTTGGTTTCCATTGAGTATGATCTGTCCCAGTACAAGCGTTTCGTCAGTTCTTACCGTTCTACTGGAATTATTATTTTTTTCATTGGATTTCCTTTTCTGTCCCTTCCTGATGTAGCCCTCACCTTGAGTCGCCATATTACAGCCTGGAATGCGCCCAGGCTACAAAACGCATTAGACACGAAGTTACATTAAACGGAGAGAGCATTAAAAAGTAGGATATAAAAGTCCGCACAACCTTCCTTTAAAAACTGGGCGTTGTGTATTATTCTTGCGAGAACCATTCGAGAACGAATTTATGGGGTCACAATTTTGACTCAATTTTGAAAAATCTAGCTGTTGAGTGCTATAGTTGAGAATCCTGCCGCACAGTGGTTCGCATTCTGCGGACGTGTAAGAAACTACATGTGTGTATTGGTGATGTGTGCATTGTGACACACACACCCAGTCGTGTTTTACTATACTCATGAGGACCTGCCCCTTTTCTTCTTTTGTTCCCTTTTGTTTGTGCTTTAACTTTTTCTCGACAGCTCCCATAAGGTTTGTACACGAAATTCTCCCGAGGACTAGTGCCCAGGTCCTCGGGCAGCGTCACCCCATTGTTATTGCACACACCCCATTGTCCCGAGTGCTCAATCATATAGGATAATCTGTATGGGTGAGTATGTAAACAACGGCAATCGTGGACTTAGGACAAAAGAGTTAGGGCAAAACGTCCACGATTGACCGAACGTCCACGATTGAAATTCGTGTACAAAAACCAATGAGAGCTGTTGCTAAAAAGTTAAGAGTACAAACAAGGAATGAGGATTAGGGACAATGGGGGGGGGGGGGGGTCCAAAATTACCGGTGTTTACAAAGATGGGTGTGTGACTGCACGTGTATACAGTTCATTGAACAGAGACGGCTAGAAATACGTATGCGTATGCCACAGAATGTCCGCCGCCTCCGATGTAAACAACCGCGGGTTTTCGTCTTTTCTTGGGAACGGTAAGACATTAGGTTAGTTTCTTTTCGAACAGACCTTTGGAATAGGATAAGTAAAAAATCTAAAACATGACATTTTGGGGGATTTCATGCCGTAAATGTCCTTTAAATACGGCCTTGTGATGGTGACTCTCATAAAAGAGCTGTTTTCCCCCGAACCAACCGAATTCCTCTCTCACTGTCAATACTAGGAATACCCAATGGTTAAACGCCTTTAAACATCACCTAGGTAACTACACGAACACATATACAGACATTCTTGATGTACTTCATTGAAATGGTACGGTACCAAGGATACACGCGAGTCAGAAATCTCGAGATTGAAAAATAATTTCAAAAGGAAAACATCTCGCCACGGCCAACCATGTTTACTCCCTATTTTCCGACCAAAGACCGATTTTGCCTCTCTCCATACAATTTTCCGATTAATCCTGCGACCATTGTAAGCGCTCGGGGATTCACAGTATGTCTCCAAACAATCTCGAAGGCTGCGAATTCGTGCAGATTTTTTTCCTTAACCTTTTTTATTTTTATTTGGCACTTCCTTTCAGCAAACACACTCTAAACACCTTATCAGTTGACTCTGTGCAAATAGCGATCGCCGACTGAGATGCTGTGGGTCGAGGACCGAGGAATTGCTCGGCAGACCTAGAGCGGGCCAAGCTAGCCACGCTCCGTGTCAAAATTTAACAAAAACATCAACTGACCCGCAGATTTTCAACGGCGACAACGCGGGACGACTGTGCAGAGATTCGGTCCTGGCTTTTGAAAAACTGATAACCGCAAAAAGGAAGTTAAAGTGTCTACATTTTTAAAGGGAACGTGGGTAACATTTTGCAAAGAAATGAAATGACAGCCGTGAAATGGAAGGAACAGCAGCAGTTCTTATCAAACATTAATAATGGTTGCCAGTGCCACATTCGTGAAGTGGTGTTGGGTTGTTTTTTCTAGTGCGTGTGTACATGTGGATGCTCATTAAAAAGCCAACGTGTGAGTTAGAGATTCGGTTAGACGTGATGAAATTGAAACCCCAGAGGGAATTAGGGGCAATGATTCTTTTTTTCATTTAATCTGTCCTCGACCGTGCACCAGTCGGACAGTGATGTGCGGCATCTTAGCTGCAATCTCTTAAATGTCAATCGGGCATGTCCTCTTGCACCGCACGCTGCTACATGTATTATAATACTCGTAACTTACAATACACATTTTTTTTTTATTTATGTTTGGATTTCGCGATGATCCCCGAGTCTATCCTGCACCCAAGTTTCAAAATCCACAACACATTCCCCCGAAGTCAATTAAACATGGGACATAGTGCAGCATCAATCGATCAGAGCGAAACAGACACTCGGAAAGGGACGGGTACTTTCGGCGCCGCCTCTATATTCTGTATCACGTATTCCTCCAAACTACTTCCTTTTCTTGGATCGCGCGAGCATGCAACGTGTGTGCACCGCGCGCGAGAAAGCACTCATATTTCTCGATTGTTTAATGGTCATTAATTGCACCTATTTGAGGCCGTTAATTGGCGTTTATCTTTGCTTAAGAAAATCTTGACAGTCTGGTGCTGTTTGGGCTTATATACAGTGAAATATGCCATCTTGAGTGACTCAGCTGCTATGGGTTATGTATAGACATGAATTATTAAGATGTAATCGCATAGGTAGCCTATGATAATCAAGACATGAAATATCATGATAAGCTGCTTTTTTATTAATAGCCTTCGTTGCAACATCAGTAGTGAGTTTGCATTGAAAACCATAGATTAGATTTTAAATAACAAAAACCTTGTATAACTGACGTGTGTAACCATGAAATAATTAATTTTTAAGTGGCATACCCCTCCTCGTTCTGTGATGTTTTTAAATACTTAACGTCAAGCTCGGATGTCACATGCTTCAATTTGCCATATATTAAAAAAACGGCGGTTAAGTTGTTTTCACGACCTTAGTTCCATCTTCATCTTTCAGATGATATCTCTAATTGGTAATAAGGTGTTGAGTGATGATCGTACATGGTAAGCATTAAACAACATGCCTGAATTCATAACACAATTTCACAACACAATTTCACAACACAAGGCATGGAACAACACTTGCGATACTCTTAAGCGAATTTATCGTCATTCTAATTAACAAATCGGCTTTGTGACGTTTGAAATAATTATTATTATTGGTTCATTTCCGCTTGCTGGCAACCCAAAGTTTGAATTCTAGAGTGGATACACCAATAAGACCTTTAAAATACAAATTTACAAAACTCATATTAAGATTGGGATAAAAACACATAGGCAAGCAAAACGTTCAATTACTTTTTTTTTAGAAAGAATGCAACGTACAAAGATCCCACAATTACAAACAAAAAGTTAAAAAGTTGAAACAAATGACTGAACAAAACAGCAGATTTCTCGTCAAGATTAGATTTGACGATAACCAGAGGAACATAAGAGACACCCCTCCCAGATTAAATCGCCATTAGGCCTACGTATAAATGCCTACCACTGCTGTAGGCTATTATGGCTGGTATTCAACTTGTGGATGACCCCTCCAAAAATGAGACTCTGGTTCCGTTTTCCAGTCAGTATTTTTTTTCTGGCAGTTTGTAATGTCAGAATGAAACGAATGTCATCGCGCATAACAGCGAAAATCAGTAAAAGGAACATAAAGGCCTCGCCAAATTGTCATCCATTCTCTTGTGCTCCTTAAAAGAATGGCTTAAATAGTGGGGCAAAGAGGGGAAATATTTGTGGGAATTGTGCCTTCGATGATACGAGCATGACATTTGGTACACAGTCAGAGTATGTCTTACAAGAAGGATATATGGCTATAGTCCATCGTAGATTTATCCTTTGAAAAAAGCGACAGATAGAATATCAAGCAATTTTTTAAAAGATTTTCAAAATGATTGCCATTGCATGTTTTTCTTTCTATATATATTTCAAAGGACAAATCTTCGATGGCCCTTAATAAGCCAAATATCTTTATCATTGTACATACTCTGTGCCAAATGCCATGCTTGTATCATCAAAGGCACAATCCCATCACCTATCTGCCGTACTATGATATACTTTCGTAGTTGCATATTGGCAATGCTGCTGCTTGGCTTCGACGTTCGTGCCGCACCTACGCGTTGTTACCGTGACCAAGAATGTGTAAAGTTGGTTAGTCTGGGGAAACAGAAATCTCTGTTCCGTTGAAAATATCAAATTAAGCATGCCGAAAAGCCACGAGCATAATAAATGTTACCTTTTAATGTAACAGTGTTTGCCATTAGCGTGAACAAATATTTGTGCCTGATCTACAGTGCACACGTTCCTTGGCAACATTTTGAAGCCAGTGGGCGGAATTGCACATATCATAAGCATTTTCAAGAAAGAGGAACGTATTTCCAAACGCTCTTTGGTCAAAGAATCACGTGAGCTAAAGCAGAGTAGAGGTGGTCAATAATTATCATTAGCCAAACCTTCTAAAGTTTAAATAAAGTTGGGGTGCATGTGCTGAGAAAGGCATCTATTTCTACTCCATGCAGTATAGTCGATATAGTCTGCGAGGCGTATCGCGCAGAAAACAAATTATACCTAGACGTCGAGACACCCTAATGATAAAATAATGACATTAACACTCCGTCACGCAGCTTTCACCGAACATTGAACATGCACAAAATAAATTGCCTTCTGAGTTCATTTCAAATGGCGTCTCCCTATTTACGAGCAAACTGTGAAGTGCGCCAAATCAAACCTTAGCACATGTTTGGGTTTGTGTTTCGAGGTGAAGCGTGAAGGCCTTTTCAAATGGAAATATGTAACCAACTCCGTTACCAAAGAGCGTACATGTATTTGCTTTCAGAGTACATTACAGAAACTATATTGATGCCCTGTATTAACCACTAATTCTACGCTCCTGATTACCTTTATGTGCTTACAGAGTTAGGAAAGAAATCATGTTCTAAACCTGTAACCAAGCCAAACAAAATACGAGATGTACGTGCGCGTGAAGATAAGCCAAATAGTATGGCAGATAGGTGATGGGATTGTTCATTTGATGATAAAAACATGTAATTTGGCACACAGTCAGAGTATGCCATGAGGATATTTGGCTATATATAAACCGGCCATCTCAGATTTTCATTTAACAAAATGTAGGTAGAATAACAAGCAATGGCAGCCATTTTGAAAAATTTGAAAATTGCTTGTTATTCTACCTATATTTTTCAAAGGACAAATGCGATGGCCCTATTGCCAAATGTCTCTCTCAGGATATACTCTGACTGTGTGCCAAATTCCATGCTTTTATTATCAAAGTCACCCCCCCCCCCCAATATTTCCCCTATCTGGCCCACTAAAAACTCCTTGTCCCACTAAAAACGCGAATTAAGTAAACCGTTAGCATGAATTTTTCTTCTTCAGGTCTTTTTCCCCCCGGAAATACTCTATTTAAGGTATTTACGTATAGCCGTTAAATTGAGCCAAATATGTCACAGTCGTAGCCTTTGACCCCATCCTCCTTCACGACCTTCTCCCCAACCAACCCTTCCCCTTCACAGCCTCGTTTAAACACTTCTTAGGATTGTTTCAGTTTAATCATGTCACAGATGGCCGTACGCAACAAATCCGAGAGATTATTGTTGAAAAGAAAAAAATGCGACATCTTATTAGCCTCGCTGATATGCCGCCTTGGCCACCTTAAACCCAAAGTACATTGCACCTGTTCGCGATTGCAACGACCCCAATCTGAATTCTGAAAAGATGAAGGTGAACGAAGAAAATTCCGGTATCCGACCACAGGGAACTGTTTTCAGATTGGACAGAGGTCTCCCGTTTCAAAAAAAAAATACCTCAACATTACTATAACCATTAGGGAATATCACCTTGTCCTCGGATCGTCTTATGTAAAGGACTGAAAAGGCTTTATTCTCAACCATACATTTTGGCGCACCTTCTGTAGTAAAGATATAATAGGAACCTTTGCTTTTTATACATTTTGTTCGTTTCCTATAATAACACCACTCAAAATTCAAAACAGAATGTTCAAAACCTAACCCGTTGGAGATTACGCTCAGTGAATATACACTTTTCGAGTTTAACAGTGAAAAAAAACCAAACATAAACAATGTTAGATCACGGAGCGCGATTTCGTCCATAACACTCTGCGTTCCAAAAGTCAGTCAATTAACTGATCGTTGGAAATCACCTACATCTTCGAAAAGAATTAAGTGTTCTTGCCTGAAAAGGAAACAGATCTGAAAAAAAAAGAAATACGAAATGAGATGCCTGCAAGCAAGCCATTTCGCCGTTGTGGTTACTTACCTAAGATTTACATACATTCTCCGGTATGTTTTTGTCGGCTGATGTGTTCCCTCCAGGGTCGATCCACTGTGGACATTGACTATTTGTCATGTGTGTGTGAGTTTGTCTAACAGTCACCATGTGGACTCATATTGCAGGTTGTGTTGACGTTATGTGGACTAAAGCCGTGTCCACATAACGTTTCGCCCTCTCTGGAAAACAGGTTTAGAGGCATTTTTGGGTTAGGTTTATCTGTGGCAAAATGAAGAGAAACACTAAAAGGAATCATTTGGGTCGAAAGAGTTTTCACAGTTTAAGTACAGTTATTTTTTGTACCGAGTTTTCTTAACTACACGAAAACAAAGGAATGTCCACATAGCGTATGTAAAACAAACATGTGTAGATGTGTGTGTGTGTGTTTATATTTATGTATTTATTTAATTTGTAAAAATATACCAAAGTGGCCTTGGCACCAATTATCACTGACAAGCATGAGGGTAAAACCAAAACAGTGGTTCAACACATGTGATCGTGGAAGAGCCTTAAGACTACATGTAAAACCTTGTGTAACCTTGTGTTAAGTAAATACATTTAGCACGCTCAGTCTTTAGCACCTATACCATTAATTATCAACCATACATGGATTGCCCATGTTAGCTTTAACCCAAGATAAAGGCAATCACCTGTTAGCGTGTGTATACCTATAGGGCCAGCTCTCTTAATTAACTTGCAAGTAATATCGAGGTGTTGATCAAGAGGACGAATAAATTAAATTTGGAATTTAATCAACAGCTATGTAATCAGAATGGTAGGGTTGATGTTATTGCACGTGACGGGGCGAAGTTGTATAACCGCGGTTTCGCTCTTATATTGGCCATTCTCGAAACACCGGTTTCGTGTCTGGCTTAGGCCTCTTCCCCGGCTCCAGCGTTATTTTATAGAAGTATATCATGCTCAAACCACAACGAAACACTCTACACCTTCGCTCTTAATTCTGATTAAATGCAAACTCTCCTAAAAAAAGTATGTGAGCCTCCATATGGAGCCGGGGTCCTTGAAATCAAGGGGCTAAAATCGTCTGACGCCGGCCAGGATTGAGGCAGAAGCTTAGAAAAAAAAACCCTCCCGTATTAATAATTATATGTAGTAAATTTCAGATGGGCTTGAACACACCAGACCATATGTAATCCATACGCCGGAACGTTCCCGATGCATATTCCACTGTGATGCACATAAAAAAAAAATCCCACTGTTCGCGACAATATGAAATCCAACAGGTGGATCCATATTTTTTTCAACCAAAACCAGACATGAATGAACCAGATGCATACATCAAGGTCATGAAAATGTATTATTTTGTATCGACTTATGGTAACTATTAGTACTATTCATTGGCCGTACACTGCAAACTTGCAGTGCTCCTTGTACAGTTTTAGTTTGGGGGAAGCAATACAAAACACCATGCGAACACCTATGTTGAATGGTGGGTGTTCTTATCTAGTGTTACATTTTCTCAAACTAACAGCAAAATGTATCATTTTTTGTGTGAATTCAGAGTTGGATTTGGTGCTTGACTATATGTAATATTATAGTTGTTACAATATCTGATGTCCAATTAATTAATTGAACTCAATGATTTTCACGAGTGTAAAATATACCATTTGCTACATGTTTGCATGCTATCATTGCAAATATGTAGTTGATGTAAAACTGTTGTAAAACAAATTCTGCTCCTTTGAAATATTCTTTAAAGATATCATTGGAAATATATCACGGATTTTTTGCGGGCACACTTAACTGTACCAATAACACTACAGGTCTGTATTCATCGGCTGAAAATTTTTACAACATAAGGTATGAGATATTTTGTTTAAACTATGATATTACGTAAAAGTCATGTTTGTGATTATCTACCACTGCAATTAAATATATAGTATGGTATTATGGAAGAGATCATAGACAATTGAATATTCACTCAGTTTGATATAGGCTCATAACGATGCAGTTTATAGCGAGAGCTGAGCCCACCGATCAGTGCTTGACCATATTTGCACTAGTAGATTGGGTATTGATCGGATACCGCAATCATATACGCATTTGATTGCTGAATGCATGTACATATGCAGACTGCGTATGCACGCTTTTTCAGCGACCGTTATCCAGGTGTGCGTGGCCGTTTACCTTGGACAATGCGCGCGTGCTTTGATTAATTGTCCAGACTCTTCTGGTACAAGTGATTATACTCTGATTGATTAACTTGCACGAACGTCAACATTTGGCTGTCAACGGGGAAGGACAAACTGTATTGGACAAGTATTTCAACTCCATAATGCAACTCGATATATGTGCCATCTGCACAGTGTCCAAGGTATCGAATACAAAAGTATGCGACAGTTTTTTTTTGCATGGCCTGTAATGGTATGATTTTAATGTTAATCACCATCTGTTTTGCTGCCTCTTTCAACAAATCTGCCGCACCATGTAAAACCCCTGTGGACTTTTTTTTTAGTGAGGTGTTGTGAAACATCACCACAACCTAATTACCGGTTGTGTCGCGATACAAAGCCGCCATGCTGGGAACATCAATCCCTCACTGACAGGATATCGTGATGTATGAGATTCATCTTAGTGCAGTCACATTGGCCCGCCACCGATGCCCGCGTTAAATAGCGAACCGCGCGCCATTTTGTTTCAACCCCGGTGAAACTTACTTTGAAATTCCCACAGGCGGTTTTTGCGAGGGTGCGTTTCTGATTATAAGTAGGTGACAACGTTTGCATAAACTGGTATCATGTTGCCGACTCAAGAAGCAACAGTATAATTAATCTATAGCAGGTTATTAAAACCAAACCTGTCGAAATATAGGTAGATATACTTTTTGAGCAAACTGTGGATATGCATCCTACTTTTCTTGACGCAGAGCAAGGGTTCCTTTGAAAGGCCTCCCTTCCAAAAAAATTCAACAAAACGTTTGGACTTGCAATCTCTTGTGATAAAATAATTCTCATTCACGGATATGATAACCGATTGCAAACCAAACGAGATTCGCTCGTTTGGGAGCAGCATTTGAAGAAAAGAAAATTCTCGCGATAGCTCCAAACCATCGAGTGGAAATGATGTTAAAAATTCTTTTCTTGAAAATTACCGCAATATAATATTTTGGCAGTTTCGCTATTCAATGTTTGCCCAAAGATGTTTTTACCTTTAAACTATAGCTGGGGCTGTTTTATCCAGTTACGTGAAAGGTTCTCAATTGTCCACGGTGAAGTACATCTGTTGATTTCGGCACAGCCCCAACCTTAGTATTACGAATTTGGTAAATTGTCTGCTTTTAAAGTGACAGCTGGTCACTATATTGAACGTGGATGGATATCTTGCACGCGATATCAAGAACGCGATATTAAGTCCAATTTTGATGCAGTGAACCCTTACTTCGAAATTTCAGTGGAACTTGTCGCCCTGTGGACGAGATCCGAGCGGCAACAATCGCGACCTTGGAGGTTTGAGTGAGAAAAGACGTCACTTCTAAGATTAATTTCAAACTAAAGGTTTTTTAATCAAACGTATAACCTTCCAAAACGACTGGAGCAAAAGTGAACCAAAACTCAATGTCGTTGAGCACTGCAGGTTTATACTGGAAAGATTCAAATTAGATTCTTTACAGTTCGGATTAGAATTCCCTGGAACTCCCTTCACCTTGAATATTTCCCCCTCTCTCTACACAAACCATAGACAATATTTAGACGACAGTCAGTGAGCATCCCGCATAATGACATGCGAGTGCACGTCCCTTTAATTTGCCTCCTAGTCCCTTGCAAGTCAGAGGATGTCCCCAAAGCGTTCCATGTAATTACCCCCGTCCAGATCTTGTTAAAGGGCGTTGATGAGATAGGTCTCTACGGAGCAAGGACCGCCATCATCTGTCCGAGGCAGCTCTCTCAGGCATAGCCCCAAATCGATTGGGGCAAAACCTTTTTTTTTCGCCTACTAAACCAGATATGTCACAGACATTGGGAAATGAACTTACTCTTTCCATGGCGCCGGACACGAGAACATTAAAGAGGTAGCTTTTCGTGGTGAGCCATGACCAAGCTTCTAGTTAAGCACATTTTTTTGCTAATGAAAAGCATTGGAAAACAAAGCCATAAAGGTAGAGACATTTCTCCAAATGTACATTTAGACAATTTCTCTCTACTATTTATTTTACTAATAATTACGTCAATTACTCATTTTAACATGTTACTTAAATGGACCTAAAATGACGTAAATTAAAACGCATAGATTAATATTTTAGGGGGTTGGATGGGTAGAGAGATTTATGACTCTCGAGGGAGATGAGCTTCATAAATTGTTCACGAACTATTGCTTCTAGATTTGACACACCTGTAGATCCCCACTGGCCTCATAATTGATGGCATGGCAGGTTTTATACCCAAAGGGATTTATTTCATGATGTTTTGACGAGCGGAATGTAAATTATTCAATGCGGTAGTAAAGCTTTCCTGTCTGAGGGGTGACAACCATTGATCCTCAATGATGTACTGAATAGTTTGGTTGCCGGTAAATCCATGATATCTCGGTGTTTTACGAGTCACCAGCAATGCATCAAAACATCAAGAAACATGTCTAGTGAAATTCCTGCGTTTGTTTGCGCAATGGATGTCTCACGAGCGGCTTTAAGTGTCTCATATGTCGACGCCAATTGACCTATTCCAGCTACATGGCTGGCGAGATCCGCGAGAAGAGTATGGTGTCATCCGATGGCATTCAGACTACGCTTGCTTGTCAAGCCTAGGCCGAGAGCCAAGTAAATCGGAGTTAACATATTAAAGTTGGATGACAGAACACCAACCCTGTTCCGAAAGAGACGGTATTTTCGATTGCTATTTTCGATATCAGGGACGCGCAATCACCCATCAAGAGGCGATTTATCAGGGTGGAAATGTTGCAGCTGCAGGCAGACTCAGCGAACATGTACTTTTTGAGAGGGGATGTGATAAATTGACTTGTGTACCGATAACGGAATACCATTGGAGCGTTCGCGTCAAGAGTGCTTTCTGTTTTCTTGGTACTTACTGCGTAGAGCTAAAAAATGTAAAAATGCTTCAGAGAACTGGGACCATTTCCTGGCGCTGCTAAGCACAGATATTTGCTTTATCAAAAGAATTTCCTTTGTAAGAACAGGTGACAGACTTAGCAAATAGCAAGTAAATGATGTAAGCAATACTTTCAGCTTGGTAACGAGTCCGTGAAATGAAACATAGTCTCTTGTGATACAGAATTTGTTTTTATTTAGATCCGAGCTTTAAAAAAAAAGGCTGATCTTAGACTTGATCAAACATTGGTCGAGATGTCAATGCGCTTATAGGGTCTGCTGGGTGCAACTACAAAAGCAGTCAAAATATATATCAAGTCAGGATTATCACTGAGATATAAACAAAGTGAATGGGGATTTAATCGAAAACTAAAACCATTGCCATTGTTTTCTGCGACGACTAAATCATTTTCAGTTCTCAGTAACTGGAGAACCAGTGCATGTATAAATGCCAGTTAGAGCTCACTCTGGTATTTTTTGATGAATAGTCTGTTGCTATTTTGTCTCCATCAGTGGTGGATCTAGCTTTAAGGTAACGGGTGTTGATATGAAGGGGAGGGAGGGAGGGGGGGGGGGGTGTTGAGTGAAGGCGTGCAGAAGTCACTCCCTGCATGAGGGTCCGGGGAAATTTGGAAATGTACGATGCTTTCTCCTGCATTCTAAGGCAATAAATAAATTAAGGATTTTAGCATTCCATTTTGCTTTATATTTTGCCCCATTTTATAAGTATAATATCATTTAGTCAGCGGCTGAACGGGATCAGGGTGTGTGTGTGTGTGGAGGGGGTTCGGTTGCACCCCCGATCCGCTAATGTCCGTTTCAGCCATGCGAATACCATTGCAACGGCAGCCTCACTAGAAAGTGTTTGGAACCTTTATTCTTGAAGCCGTATCGTCAATGCTTCATTCATATCGGCTGATGTCACTTCGCCACTTTGCAAGATGGATTTCAAAGTTATGATAATTGGACTTGCGTGCTGGTGATGAAGAAGGTATGGTCTAATTAAGCCATGCGGGAATTTTTGTCGGCAGGGAAGAGGTGGGGGTTCGTGGTCGTCCCATCTGTGGGTAAACGACGACTGATGAATTAGTCCGGCCCACGATCGCATCGGTCACCTAATTCACTTTGGTATTCGCAAATAGCAGTGACTGCTCTACCTTTCGTATACGTGTTTATCTAGATTCGTTTTCTGAGGATAGGCCTAAATATTGAGAATAGTGTATATTTTAAAGCATGTTGTTGACAGTGGAGGTAGATACATACCCCTGCTCCTCAGACTAATGAAATTAAATGTTTTATAACACCTCACCCACAGACTCTGTATCTTCAATGGCCGAGAGCGAGTGACATGGCATTCGCTATTTTGCTATCTTGCTATGCACGGGCTAAAAGTACTATACCTGTAGCAACCAAAGCACTATACCCGTAGCAACCAAAGGACTATGCATACGAGTGTGCGTGTTAAAAGCGCTACGCTACAGAGTTAGGTTCAAACATTTCGTGAAGGGGTAGTTTGGAAAAGCTCAACTCGTACTTATCTGTAACTGGATCAAATCTAACAAGCTTTCCTCAATATCCAAAAGACTAAATGTATGTTATTTAGTCATGTTTACGATGTTCCTCCCAGCAATATTGTTATTGGTAATTCCATTATTAACTATACTTATTGTACTAAATTTCTTGGTCTGTTCATTGATAACAAGCTTTCATGGAAACCTCACATTGATTATTTATGTAAAATTATTGCTCGTAATATTGGTATTATTAATAGGCTTAGATCTTTTCTTCCTCAACACATTCTACTTTCTTTGTATAACACTCTGGTCTTATCATACATTAATTATGGCATTTTAGCCTGGGGTATGCTTCCCGCTCCACAACTAATATAATTCTTTTTCTACAGAAAAGGTCTATCCGTGTTGTTAGTAATTCTCATTATCTAGCCCATACCGATCCTCTCTTCAGCCATCATAAAGCTTTAAAGGTCGCTGACCTTTTCAATCTTCAGCTGGGTGCATTCATGTTTCAAATGGCTCATAACGAACGAATTCCGAATAGCCTTGCCTCTTTGTTTACTAGAAATTGTTCCATCCACTCTCATTCCACTCGCCAAGCTCTACAATACCACCTTCCCCTTACCCGTACCAGCCTCTCATATAATACCGTCAAGTTTGCAGGTCCCAAACTCTGGAATTCTTTAGACATATCTTTTCATACTGCTCGTTCACTTAGTAATTTTAAAAGTAAGTTCAAGCGTCACGTTCTTAATAACTATAATATGTCTTAATGTCATTTATGTTTTTTCCTTGGCCTTATTACTCATTAATTCTTTATGCCTTCTGTCCTGTATCCTGACTATACATTTATTTATATATATTTATCTGTCAGTCGCATCTTTTGCGTTCATTATTATTGACGTGTTTATTTTGATTTACCTATCCAATATTTTTGCATGTTCACATGATTAACACTTTTGTTTTTGTTTGTTTACTCTTATGTTTAATATTCTAAGTTTATGCATTTCTCTTTGGCCATCCTATTGTTTGCCTTAATATGTCTCGTTTAATTCCTTCTGTGTTTACTTTGTTGTGTTGCTTGTAGCTTGGGTCCTTTCTATCATTGTGTGCACCCAATCTACAAACAACACAACTTTAAGGGGGCCCATACTCGACAAGCTGTGCTTCTTATGGACCCCCTCTCATTAATCAGTTATCGCTTAAAATCAAGCAGAATCTGTGGGAGAGGTGTTATAAAACAAATAATGACTGCTTTATCTCGTGTTGTAGTAAAATAGCCTCACTCACACTCGGTGATACGTGTAGCATTCTATTTTCCCTCGGCATTGCCTCGCGAAAAATAGAATGCTACATTGATCACCTCGGGAGGCTAGAGTATCCCCTGATATTCAATGGTGCATTATGTACGAATAAACAGTCCCAATTCCCACTGATAGTTGTGGCATACGTCTTATCGACATGATACGCAACGCTTCAAATAGCAACTTCTATTTATTGCTGATACCTGAATGCCTAGTGTAAAAAACCTAAATCACAACGAATATCTTTTCTTTCTGTGTGGCTTGCGTTTCGGATCTTCGTGACCGATAAGTTAATTACATTGCTAAAAGGAGCTACAATTCCTGGGATTATAGTGGATCGGGATTTTATTTGTAACCAGTTTAGAGTTATTTTCTTTTCTTGACGTCATCACTTCACTCTTTCCGCGGACATGTCTTTGTTCCTTCAATTTGCATGACAATATTCGCTACGGTAAGAATTTGCCCCGCAACAAGGGAATCAACTCGAAAACAAATTACTCTGCTAGCACGCTCTCGTATTTTTTATCTTCATTCATCCCGGGGGTAGTACGCACGTATCGCCGTTGTGCACAAATAAATTGAGGTTTTTGTAAATTCCTGCATAATTATACATAAAGGTAACTTGAAGGTAACTTTATACTTCAATCAAGGTTGTCTTTATTTATTTTTTTCTAAGAAGATAGAGGTAACATACAAAAAGAATTATTTTAATGGATTAAGTGTGACATTTGGAAGCAAAAATAAATGACGTTATCAGGATCGTAAGCATTGAATTAAGGATAAAACATGAGCTAACTGCTCTTCGTGTATGATGTCTGTTTCTTTGGAAAATCTCTCTTTGCTAGAGGCTCAGATTAAAGTACATCGTATAGACCATGTGCTCTGTGATGTCATACCGACACGAAACCGCCAGGAAACCCAGACATCTAAGTATCTTTCACCTGTTATTTGGACCACATAAAGCAGTTTATGCATGCAGTTTTGAACGATTCACATTTCAAGAGATATACATGCAGTGCAGAAAAGAAGCTTTGCTGAACGTTGTCATCACGTGAGTGACGTGACCACAACATCCAACTTTGTAAACAAACGTCACATGGTATTGATCATGTTTGTCTGAAATCACGCATACCCGTATTCTCACGTTCACACGGAATTCGTGTTCTCATATATGAATACTTCAGTATCTACTCATCTTTATGGAATCATGTTCTCAACCTCAAGACTTCCTTTTCAGCTGATCGGGCTAGTAAAGTGGCGGATAAATCACAGAGTTTGATGTGAAATCATATTTTTTAGAGGTTGATGAATGAATCATTCAAGTTTTCTTCTGTGTTTTGGTGTTGAAAAATTGACAAACATTTCTGTCAGTGTGTGAGCAGTTAATTATGGAGAGAAAATTAGGTGAACACAAGGTTTTTTCCGCAGACTCAATAGACCTTATGCGCAGCAGCCATCTAAGAGGGCAATGCCTTTGTTTTGCTGGGATATGCATGAGTGAATACTGAATTCAAATAATAAAATATGCCTGCTAAGATGGCCGGTATACGCATATGGTCGTACTGAGTACTGGCGTCAGACCGTGCTTGGTGTGATCGTAACCCCTGATGGGCAGTGATCGAGATTCAATGGGTAATGATGCTTCCTATAAACCCAATTAAGCCTACCCATGCGTGTTATTAACCAAGACATTTATCAAGGAGGTGTGAGTGCGTCGGACCCAGCCCAACACGAGGCTGCACGAACCCATACATCATATTGCGGAGGAGAGTACTATGCTGATACAAACTACAAGCACGCTTGGTCGTCTTACGTTGCAGCTGTACGCTATCGCTTGGGGTCGCTATGTGCAACAACACAGCGATTTGGCAGACCGAATCAGTTTCACACCTTTAATTACATTGCAATTTACATCAACGCTGTGGTTATGATGTTTCAAATTGCTACGCATCTCAGGTTTCGGCAAATCCCCGGTTAACTGCCTGCAAATACAAAAACAAACCCGCCCCAGTGTAACAAAACAAATACAGTCCTGTCGCGAGGCACATTGCATATAAGAGAGTGCGGCAAGTTTTTCGCTCGGGACTTGTAGCTTGATCCCGACCAATTGGGAGGATTCTGAAGGAACGGCGCCCTTGATGATTGGTGGATTCTGTAGCTTTTACATTGAGTCACAAGTCCACTGGAAATCGTCAAACCAACTTGTCTAATTCTCGTAGCTGTATCGGCTCAAAATAACTTCGTGTTCTTTCAACAATAGTCATAATCGGAACCATTCGATAGGCGCGGAAAGTAATTGGTAATGAAATACTTATGGTCTTACTGGGAACTTTTCCTCCTGAAAATATAATATACTTTAATAACACACAAAACCATCGCTAGCTTTCCTTGCAAAAATGCAAGTAAGTTGCACCAATTCCAAATCTCTTGGACCCATTTTTTGTCTTTATAGACAAGTTATCACTGATACTGACGTCAACAATTACCAAGCCTATTTTTATCTCACAAAAAAGAGGTCATAACTGCTTCTGTCATCTTCTTTCTGATTTTGCCCACTTTCTAAGCCTTTAAGGGTCACTGTGACATCTTAATCTTATAACATTTAGGTCAAAATTCATACCAATCGATAATAATAATGCGTCGCTTTACTGATAAAAACCTATTAATGCCCCAGCTCAGTGGATATTACACTTTTCGAAAAAATAATAGAAAATCCATGCACACGCTTTTGATCACGGAACACGATTTCGTCGACAGCACTCCTCATTTCCGAAACTCAGTTAGTTGACCCATCGTTGGAAATCACAACATTTCTTGATTTCTTCCAAATGACAGCAAGCCAGACGGAATAAGTCCACTGGGTGTTTTGTGCCAATAAGATCGTTAATCCAAGTGAGCCTTTTGAAAATAATTCGGTTGGTTACTTTTGGGATAAATGCAAATGATCCTACACTGACACCTTTAGTATTTTAGGATGACGATGAAACTCAAAACGGGGCGGTTATAGAACGAGGATGTCTGGTGCTATAAATTGCTAATAGGCCATGGACTCAATGGCCGTTGGTGAATGCTGATACCATGACTTCCACGTGCAAGTAATGAGCTGACACCTTCACACGTTCAGCGAGAAGGTCATACGTTTTAAGGTGAAGCGATTTGCAAGGCGCGTTCCCTTAAGGCACCTACGGGGGCTTCAAACTGTCAGGCAGTAACACCGTGGGTTTTTTTTTGTCTTCGCAAAATGATATCTGTACCATCGGTCGGAGATAATGGCAGGCATGGGGAACTCTTACTGTCAATGTTGTAATGTAGTCTACATACCGTTATCTCTTTCAGCTAGTATAATGTCACTCAATGGTATACGGTGATGCAGAGCAATTCTTGATTGGGGAGGTATTTTGATAGGATGCATACCACAGATGTTTATTCACTATGTAAATGCAATTACCAGGAAGAGAACAAAGGACACCAGGAAAGAAGTTTAGATTCTACGATCGTACATTATGTGATTCAGGAAAATAAATCGACCGGTTCACAGTAAGCAATTAAAGGTAATGTTCCTCGAACACATTCACAGCATTATATCCCTTGCCTCGTTGAAGGGCAAGAGCTTTTAATCAACAAAACTTGATTTGAGAGCCCGGTTGGAATTGGGTCGTACCCTATTTTCAGAGAAAGCCGGCTCCTGTTTAATTCAATATGACCAAGGTATCCAAATGGGAAACAGCGTGCTTTTGGTCCCTGAGTCCGCGGATCTGTATTCAGTTATATGGGGCTTGGCATTTTGGAATTGCACATCTTTCTCGTTGTTGACTTAATTTTAAAAGATTGAAAGCAATTCACCGAGAGACCAGCGAGTGAAAAAGGATGGAAATGCATCAAGGCTCTTTGGGATATGATGAGAAGTCCTGCAACAGTAGCATGTGTGGCAGACATGCGTGTCAGACATTTCATGTTTTCAACCTTGGTATGTTCTGACTAGGATTTTTTTCTATAACAAAAAATATTAATATCACTGTTGTATGTCGTCTATATCTAAGCCATGGTGCTTAGTCAGTGTAGAAATGCGTTTACTTTCCTTTTTTAAAATGGCGTTAGTTTTTTCTTTTTCTAGTATTAGGCCTATATTTTTTTGCAAATGTTTAACAAACATAGCTTACCCTGTTCTAATACAATTTTTTGTTAAAGTACGACACGTCCGCTGTTGAGTAAAGTAAACTAAAATAGTCCCCGGAACAGCAATTGACAAGAGAATCTACTGTAAATGTCTGGAGATTTAGGAGAGTTTTGTTGAGTATGTAATTTCAGACCGCACACACAATGGATCCTGTTGTGTATTTGTTCAGTGATGTACAAACTGCACCTGTTCTGCGATGAATCGCGAACTCTACCTGCTGTACTTTAAATTGCAAAGTCAATTATTCTTCACGATGACAATTATAACTTCGAGAGTCTTAATTTATAGCTTTCCTTGGCAAACGGAGGAAATATCGCATAATCATTTCTCCTAGACAAGACTGCTGCGTTCCTTGAAAGTACAGTATACTTTCCAAATCATGGAAACAGTGAATGGTTTCAAAGGCCTGATGCTTTTCTTCATTGCATTCTGCTAGTGCATACCCAGCTTTTCTTTCTTTGAAAACTATGAGTCGCGTTTCTCTGTCTTCTTTCAACAAAGAATCATTTCAAAAAGGTAATTAAAAAGTGCGAATTATTGAAAACCAAATATGAAATCAACTTCAACATCATCTTACAGAGTGCAAAAATCAGAATGTTGCTTTTTGTGACAGCGCCGAATCGCCCCCTTTGAAGAGCAAGAGCCAGAGTTCTCGTAATATTGTTTAAATTCGTCGCCTGCGGCTGTTACCTGTTTTGATTCCGTCCGTGGTATTGATTATGTTATACTTTCCGTTTTCACCTCTGGTGAAATTCTCATTTCTGAGTCAGATATTGCCTGACGCGGTACAGCAGTTTCTTGGTGCCCGGCTCGTCTTATTACGTTTATGCGACCTGTGATACATGCTCGCACATTTTGCCTCCTCTTTCTTGTTGCGTATGGACAATTCTGGCAATATCGGCGGTGAGCGTGATTGTACCACGCCGTCGGGCGTTTGGCGCGCCAGGTCAGTCGCTCTCCTCTCTCGCTCTCTCTCGGACGTACGTGCGTGTACGGAGATGACCGCACAGAGCCGAAAGTACATAACAAAATGCAAGGAGGCCAGCAACATGGAATCAAATAAAGCTGACGTGAGAGCAAACTGTGACATTCTGCTCCTCTGAAAGTTACAACTTGTTTTACCCCTGAAGGGTCTATGTGCTGGAAACTTTTAATCATACAACTTTTCCTTTTAAATTCAGATCAAACTTTTTTGTCGGTGTGACGCCTCTGTAGGCTCCATCGAGCATATCATGCAGTGCCGGGAAGCATCCCTTAGTAAAACGCCAAACCTTTTTTTCGCCGCCAACCCACGCACAACAGATTGCATTACCGCCATAATATCAGTCCTCGTGTAAACCCCGCTATCGATGGAAAAGGCGCGCGAAGCCGGGACCGGGGCCATTGAATTCGGTCATCAATTCATGTCGGGGCATGCATGGAACGGGTGAAGATACCTTCCAGTGCATGCACCTTGCCAAGATCTCAAATTAAAAGCGGGTTGAAGAGATTAAAGAACTCGGAGTTCAAGTCTCCCGTTGGGACCGAAGCTGTAGGCTGGTAAGGTAATACACCAATCCAGCGCGCGCCTCAACCCCGGCCAGAGATAACGTTGCAATGGCTGGCGGCCGGGACGCGCATATACCGTAATGCTAAACCGTTCAATGCATATTAACAGCACAAGTCCGATTACACACTGATGTATTGGTAGCTCTTGGAAACTTAAGAGAAACCGGGAAGCGCTGAAGAACAACTTGCAATGTCAGCCTGGCGTGGCTTTTAGGATACTATTACCAAACGGTTAAATTGGTTGCTCAATGTATATCTTAATCCCAATACAAATAGTAAGCGCTATTATCATACCAGGGGTCAGTTGGTATGTAAAGCTTAAGGCTATAAATTTCTCTCACTGACAATGTTTTCAATGCACAATGTTTTTTGACTTTAAATAATGTCAATGTGGGAAAGAAAAATATTTAAACACCCTGAATTTCAAAGTGTGTGTCACCTTACTGAAAGTTCAGTATGTCAACAACAAATTTATCAAATTTTAGCCCTCCCTGTCGGAAGCTTTTGCTTTGGGATATTGTCGATGTAAATTGCAATGGGCAAGAAAATATCCGTATCACTTCATACATACAAATTATATTAAAGGAGGGCAAACTCAATTCGTGTAATACACAGAGACGGCGTTTAGTTCAAGACCGGAGCCCTGATCCCATACAGATATATACGCAACGCCCTCAGAACCTCTGAAATCGCATTGCTTGCGTTTATAAATAATGCACCCTAATCGCACAAGTGTTGATCCCACGTCAAAGGTCGATCGCAACGACACGTTGGCCGTTCTCAGACTGTTAATCTACTTTGAGAGAGGTTTGGGGGTTGCAAGTTGCAACCCCCCCCCCCCCCTCGTCCAGCCGCTGACTAATGCCGTAATGGATATTGTCTCATCAACGGCTAAACTGTTTGCAGATGACACCAAGCTACGATGTTGTTGGAAAGGATGGCAGTCAGAAGATTGAAAAAGATATGCAAACCCTTGAAACATGGTTTCAAGCGTGGCTACTCCGATTCAACGCTGCGAAATGCAAGTGCATGCATAATGAGCAAGGAAAACCCGAGGGTTGCTAACACCATAAATGGAGAAACCATCCAAACAGTTGAGGAAGAGAAAGACATTGGTGTGCACCTCATCAATGTCTGCAAACCCATCTTGCAAGCAGCTACGGTAATGCAGAGTCTAAGAGTGCATACCTCACAGTAATATGCGCTATATAAGAATGGTTGTTATTATTATTATTAACATTATCAAGAGGACATTCAAGCATGTTGACAAAAGAAAGCTTTGGGATATTGTATAAAGCATACATCAGACCACATCTTGAGAACAGCGTTCAGTCGTGGAGCCTCAACCTACAGAGAGACATCAAAGTCTAGAGAAAGTTCAGAGGAGGGCGACAAAGCTGCCAGGATTCGAGAAGTGAGAAGAACTAGGGTAGACCTTATTGAAACATACTTGATCCTGAATAAGTAAGTAAGAAAGTAAGTAAGTAATGCTATGATACCAGTAAAATGGGGCCAAAAATAAGGAATGGAATGCTAAGGTTTCTAAATTTAGTTTCAAATTTCCTTAAGAATGCAGGAGAAAGCATCGTAGATTTCAACATTTTCTATCAACCCAACGTATCCTGAAGGACAGATCCGCCCCTGTTGAGGGTGCTGTATTCAGGATGTTCAAGCTCATGGAACAAACTATTGTTGTGCTCTGACCAGACAGTTGGATCCATAGAAACAAGAGCGAGTGCACAATAAGCGCTGGCGAAAAATGCGACGCCGATGGCACATATGGAACACCATACTTTTGGTCAGTTTTCATTTCCTCCTTCTTGATACCGTCAAACCAATACAGAAAATATAACGTGACTATAATATTACTGCACATATCTTGCCTCCGTTGACAACAGTTTCATAAACAATTTTACGAATTGTTACAAACAATTGTTAGAGTGCATTCACTGACGACGGCACGGCATTTACTCAATTTTGGTAAAGTATTTTTGGTCAATTTTCGGGGACCAACCCACGGACCTACTGACCGACCGACCAACCGACACCCAAGTGACTTGTAGAAGCTCCTGCCAGAGCTTAAAAAAAGTGAAATCATCGGTCATATGTCGGCCTTTCGTTAAGAACTGCCTCTCTCACCCTTCCTATTTTTAATGAACCAAACATTCACGTTCAAATAACTCCCCAACTTCCGAAATTTCCAGAACTGAAATTACATTTACTCTCAAGCGTATTCCCTGAGGTGCTCGTGTCAGTATTTAAACATATATGCTCACGCTATTAAGGCTCAGCTGTCCGTGAAAAAGCTGTGTACTGCCCGGTCCTGAAGGACTTCGTTCAAACATCCCATGGGTTCTCAAGCGGTTGTCGAGGCCATCGAAAGTTGAGGTGTTTCTATTCACCATTCCCATCCTATCATTTGGATAGAAAATCACAATTGTATTGATGCTTTCTCTCAAGTGCAAGTATAAATGAAGGGGTCAATATCCGATTCGTGCCTGCCAAGCAATTCAGACGTTGAGACAAGTGAATTAACGAGGGATCTGCGCCTTTTTCTCAAGGGTGAACCCTCGTACAGTGTTGATTTCTCGTGTTTGTCTTCCCCGGGATATTGGATGCATATCCCCACGTCCAACAAATATCAGAATTACTTCCAGCATTTTTTTCTCTCGCCTTAAGTCAATATTTCATAAATAGTATGGATTCCTGTAGAGACAACCCCCGTGCTTTTGCATGTTCTTGAGCGGCATCTGGCCGGACAGTGAGATATCCAATTTTGTTTCTTTTCGGATACTCAACTGACAGGTTGCGTTGATACGGTGGTTCGCTCGGGTTTCATATATTCGTCACACGCTGTGCTTTAATTCATCGGTTCAATTATCTTGAAGGCTCGCTTTTTGGGGGGACCTGTCATGGAATCACTCTGCTCATGATGTAGTCTGCATCTTCACGACTGTTTCCAACGCGGCGATTTTTTTCCCCCTTCTTCTTTCTCTTGTCCTGGGCTTCGTCCGGTCTCTCCCGGCCGGGAGCCCTGTCCGACGGCTTCAGATGCCATTAGACGCCGCTCTTTCCGATACGGAAGTCAGCGGCTCATCTTTATTGGATGTCGTCCTGGGCAGAGCCGCTACAGAGGGAACAACACAAGATGAGCCCCAGGCATATACGCACCTGGTTCATGCATTACGATGCAGTGTAATCAGTAGGCTATAGCTGGAAGGATTCTTCAAAAATGGATGCTTCCTTTAAAAACTGATTCCATGAGAGGTTAAAAAATATTCAACATAATTACTTGCACCGATGTAATTTGTATTCCTGTATCCCTTCAAGCATTACAACGTAAACGTACAAAAAACTCAAAACAATTTATAGATATTTTCCCTTTTCATTGATACGTGCGAGTGCACAAATACACGCTTCGAAAACGAAACACAACATAAACAACAACAACAAAACGCAGACCAATCAAACTCTTGAATTGGATGTTATAGGAAGGAGAGGCTGAAGCTGTGATTGAACGTTTGTTGGTAGTTTTATGTCAATTACATGATATATTTTCGAAGTATGTATTCGGAGTTGTACCAAATGAAAGTAGTTATATGCGTGTAATATAAGCAACGTGGTAACAATTTCTTTCTGCACCCGCGTTTATCACTATCAACACACACTCTTCTAATATTTGTTTTTCCTGAAAACAGTTTTCGTCTGTGCAAGGTCGGCCTCGCTTGCGATTGCGATTCCTTATAAGAAGCGATTTATTTAATATCTGGTATTGAAGCAAAGTATTCCTCAAAAGCGCCACTGTGGCTCGCAAGCCTGAAGAAACCTGTAGAGAGAAGACAATGAGAAGAAATTACAGTTTTACTTTAGAGGTGGGAGGAAAACTCCAGAAGAATATTCTAAAGAAAATCCACGGAATCAGGTAGGCACTGAAAGCCCAATCTACATGTGGACCAGGGCAGGAATCGAACCCGGGTCACGGCGGTGGAAGGCGAGGACATAACCGCTACGCCAAACTGGCTTGCAGTTAAACGATTTTTACACAATCATGTCCGATGGAGTAACAAGGTGTAGACAAATATTTTCACCAGGATTCGGCTCAATTATTTCAAATATTTATATATATATTTTTTATTCCAAACCGTATTGGTTTGACGGCATTGCATCATTACAGACATAAACCTAGAAAGCAGGCCAAAAGATAATATGCTTGAAATAGATTTAAAAATTGTCTTTTTCGTTAATACAGTATCAAATTAACTGTTTTTGTTTGCAGCCTTTGAATGCATTATCTGTTAATCACAATGAGAGTAATTCATTTCAATTTGCTTACATCTTCGTATGTAATCACTCACGTTATCATTAAGATAGACGCGAGGTTTCTCGTAATCCAATTATGCAAAGCAATTTAATTGCAAAAAAACAAGAGCAATTACGTCCGAATACGGCAGATCAACTTACTAGTAAAAAAGAAAAAAAAAAAACCCCGCTCATCTTATTAAACTTTCTGTTCTGTTGTTAACAGTATTTTTTGTGACGGGTGCACACGTATTGAATTTCCTGAATTTCATTTAAAAAAATATTATATTTTACTAAATATTATACGACAGGCTAATTATTTTCCTCTTCATATATGCACAGGAAAAGGAACAAAAAAAAGAACGGGTTTATTGATGGTAATATAACTACGAATTATAGATATAGTTTAATTTAAGGGACCTAATAGATCTATATATAGTTTTATATAATATTTGAACCAATGACCAATTGTCACGCATACAAATCAATATAAGTAAATCAATATATAAGGCTTTTTGCGTAAAGAAAATATGTTTACTTTATTCATTTCAATAGACTTGGGATGAATACGGAATAGATGTGAAACGGGTCCCGGAACTTTTCGAAGTTAAAACTAATAGCTCTTACAACGATATAGGCCGGTAGTTTATTTGTTTTTTTCTTGTAAAAACATATTTTTTGTATAAACTTCCCAAGCTTTGCTCTGTATTGTTGTCTTTTCTATCTTCCTATCATTCAATCAATTTTGTTCGGCTCCATGGCATTTTAATTTCCTTGAATCCCAAAAGGTTTATTATTGCAGATAAGAAAACAAGGAAGATTGCTGAATGTTATTGCAGCTTTGACGCGCAGCTATTTCTCTTCGAATCAATTGCGTCTTGACTGACCCTGACCCATGCCAGTGAAAAAAAAAATAATTGCTATTTTTTCCTTCCTTTTGTGGCAGAGCACTGCTATAAATTAGTAAAAAAAAAAAAAAACAGCGATAAAGTTTCGGTATTTTACAATTTATTGGCCACTTGACAGGGTGAAAAAATATACGAGATTGTGAAAATAAGCCAGAGCTTTACATGAAATCTAAAAGAAAATCAAACGGACAAAAACAACATTTAGGAAAGGTTCAATTGCTTCGTAAATTATTCGATGGGAGGTTTATTTTCGAAGAATATTATGACTTTTTCGAAGAATATTGTGAGTAAACAATAAAACAGACTTCAGTAATTTATGTTATCCCGACGTTGTGGCATGTCTGTCAACGGGCCCATTGGTAAAAAAAGGGTGTTAACTGCAGCAACTAAGGAAGACACAAAATCTGCCACGATACCTCTTCCAAAATGAAAACGAAACCATGCGGTCATTAGGGCAATAGTTTTAGGTTTTTCCCCTTCATTTGTTTGTAATTGACATACAATACCTGAGACTACAGTATCATCAAATTTAATTCAAGTCAACTCTTTTTTCAACTCTTCTTTCTTCAGTGTATATTCCCAATAGGGATTATCATTGCTACACAACGTACTGGTTAAGTGTACATTAGACAAATAAATGAACTGATTTAAAGTACCTCTGTATTTACCTGCTGTCACTTAGATCGCATACCTTGCTGCAATCGGGGAAAATTAGCCCGGTTCTCATGCGCTCAAATTGTGTTTTTCTTGTCCGGTAATCTGTTTGCGGGCTCCAGTCTGCACGAGCGGTCCTTTCTCCGTATTACGTTCCCCACTTTCCCGCTCGCTTGGGCCTTTTTTTCAGACGGTTTGGGATTTAATTTCAGGCCCCATCGTCAATGAGGGAGGGAGGTGGAAGCCTAAGGCGTGTTTAATCGCCTTAAAAGGTATATTACTGATATAATATGTATCCACTCTTCGGAAATCCCCTCAAACCTCACAGCTGAAGGTCACCGGGTAGGATGGTTTCCACAAACTCGGCCCCTCAAATTTGTAACACAGAGGCACTCGGGCTAAAGATTCTCTGCCACCGATCGATCGAATTCTGCTACGGGCGGCTGGAGATTTGCCTGCAAGACAAGATTCCGATTTTTTTTGTTTAGATTTTGACTCGACTTTAATAATGTCATCTCGACCTATCCCCCGAGCTTTCCTCAGAGCGGCCGAGAAAACTCATATAACGGGAGCACTTGACTTATATAACCGGTTTATAATATTTGATGGAGGGGATATTTTGAGTCTGTGAAACACGAATCGCCGTCGGGGATTTTCATCGCGTGTGTGGATGGACCGGCCGCGCGGCTTGAGATCCGACATGGCGTCTCGTCGGATCCGAAGACGCCACGGCCAAGTGGAAATTATAGCGTCAAACACAACACTCGGACCAGATTTGTTACATAACTCGATATGAAAGGAAACATTTACTCTGCACTTATTGCCCAGAAAAAAGTAGAGGCCGGAGCCCGTGCCGTGCATATAATGTGAGTCAGATCACACCATTGGGTTCGTCTGCGGATATTAAACTGGTGCCCGGATTCCTCGTTACGATTGGATATTCTGCAGGTGTTTCCTCTCCTCCATATCAAATGCTGTGGATTGTTGATCTGAGTATCGATCCTCATATATGGGTGAACGAGCTAGAGAAAACCGACCGGGAACCGCTTGCATTGAAAACATAAAACAGCCGTATTGACGGGGATGTTGTGAATCATAAAATAGTCGTTTGGAGATGTGAAAAGCATATTAACAAAAAAAAACTGCCGTGTGAAATTGAGCATAACATCACATGCTCGATAGGCACCGTAGGGCAGAGATATGCACAAGGAAATTTCAAGGGTAAATATTTGATTATTGCCGCTTTTAGAAAATTTTTATAAAGGAGTTCAAGGTATAACCAGTGCCGGTATTTTTAATCACAGTGATCATTTGCTTTCCGTTACCATTCTGGTAAGTGGATATTATTTGTATTATTACCTTTTTCAAACAGTGAGTGCCTGTATAAGACAATGCTTAATAACAATTTTTTTAAAATGGCATTTTGAAGCGGAGATAAAAACATTTTTACACCAAACTATTATCATACTTCATGTGGCTTTACCTTCGGCTACCGATTCAACCTATCATTGTTAACATTCTTATTATGGTTGGTTTGTGTATGAATTTTTAAAATAAAAAAACTGGTCTTTTTGTTTTGCAAAGTCGGGTATCTACAAAATTGCACATGCCACAATTTGCAATTTATTAGTTGCTATAGAAGAAAACCAACAAATGAGAATTGGACATCATCTTTAGACAGGGGAACTTAGCCCCACCCCCCATTCTTTCGATGCTCAAACCGGTCATAACCATGCGTTTGCTTATTAGAAAATGTCCCTGTGGTCAAATTAATGTTTAAGTTTTGTTCCACCGTTTTTAAAGAAGCCCCCCGCGATACTCGTTTTTTTTATTCTCAGCAGCTAAAACTGAAGGGACAAACATCTGTGAACATTTCATGCATATTTCATGACTAATTCCTCGGTGTTCCTCGGGATATTACGTGTTTGCCGCAGGCTCAATAATTATAAATGGCAGCATGTCTTATAGTCTATGCCTTACCCGACAAAGCAAGACGCCCGAAGGGTTTTCGTTGAAGCCAAATTGGTTTTAATCATTCTGGGACTAATTATGGTGGGCCCCAGCAACCACTGGCTGTGATAAAAACCGGGGCAAAAATAAATTGCCCTGACAATATTTTGGGCTTATTTACCTCTGCCAAGGAAGTTATGTTTTCATCGAATTTTGTTTGTTGGTTGGTTGGTTGATTTGTTGGTTGGTTGGTCTGTCTGTTAACACGATAACTCAAAAAAGTAATTTGCATGAAAATCTTTTTAGGGGTGGTCCTTGGTAGAAGTACAAATCTATTAGATTTTGGAGAAGTGATCCGGATCTGGGGCTGGATCCAGGATTATTTAAAGATTTTTCAACATTTTTGCGAGTATTTCTTTACGGTATACTGACAATATGGCGGGGAATTGTCTAGCCTTGGCGGAGGTTTGCGCTCTCTGAGTGCTTTCTAGTTACTACTTTTATTTTCTGAAACATCTTAGCATCATATTCAAATGTTGCATGGTGCTAATTTTTGTTTTGATGTTATAGCTGGATAATGTACGTGTATTAATCGAAATTGAGATTTTTAGTCTCGACTTTAAATGCAGTCAGATGTTTAGGTCATAGGCCTATTGGTATAGTTATCAGGTTGCGGTGTTTAGTGAGCATACGTTTGAGTTGGTTTCTGTACGAAAGATGTTGCTGCATTTTGTTCGTTCCCTTAAAATGTCATTTCGCTTCCTCAAGATATTAATTTTGCCATTAATTAAATATTCCATGACGACAAAACGGTATTTTGATGCGTGTAATACGTACATATCAAGTGACTGAAATAATATTGTTGAGAGACCGATTAAGGCTTTTATTTTTTTCTTATCCGTACTCGTCCGTATGGTAACTCGTTATGATAAAAATTTTGCTGCAATTCAGTCTCTTTACTCGAATCTTCGGATTGTTGGTCAAGGTTAGTCCTTTCTGTTCCAGGCTACTTCATTGAATTACACGGCCGGCCCCCGCTGGAAATTACGTCCAATGGTCTCCAGGCTATCTATCTAGCCAGCCCCATATCTCTCGAATCATTTACGTTTTCTCTTAACCTAGTTCTTTTGCATCCAGATTTCAAGGCGACCTCTTTGTCTTGGTTTGCTTCTTGATTGTACGGCTCGGCCGCGTGCTACGTGCCCAAGTTTTCTTGGGCACGTAGCGGATGGTAAGAGCGGATGGATACACATTTAATCCATTAAGGTAGGCCTCCTGAATGCATGATGTTGAGGCTGAGAATTCAGATTATGTCGTCCCTTGTCATTTTAATGGAACAAAAGCCAGTACTTTATGTGTTCCCACACAGTCTACTGAAATGTCCTTCGTTTGGCTCGAAGATGCCACAATATGTGAATTAGTGCCACATAAAACTTGCTTATAGTGGGGCAGTTGGGGAAATATTTGGGGAAATTTGCTATTGATGATACAAGCATGGCATTTAACTCACAGTCAGAGAATGTCTTACGAAAGATATTTGGCCATAGGGCCATCGCAGATTTGTCCTTTGAAAAACTAAAGTTACAATAACAAGCAATTTTCAAAATGTTCGAAATGGCTGCTATTTCTTGTTATTCTTCACATTTGTTAAAAGGACAAATCTGCGATGGCCCTGTAGCCAAATATCTTTCTTACGACATATACTCTGACTGTGAACCTCATGCCATGCTTGTATCATCAAAGGCACAATACCATCAGCTATCTGCTGTACTATTTGTAGACACATCGCTGTACGGTCTACATTTATGGTGTATATACGTGCATATGCATGTACATGATACCAGCCCATAAAGGAGATACATCTCGTCGAGCGTTTCCGGCAATAGTTTCTCTTGTAAACTACAATCAACAGCCTTCCAGATTGCTCTACTTGAACTTTCATATCAAACACTTCATGGAACAGTCGTCTATTCCCATAAACGAGCATTGGGTTTTTTTCGCAGCGAATTTGGGTTTCTTTTAGCGGTTACTGACGTCACTGAATGTTGATTTGTATTGTTTGCCCGCCGTACGTCCCTGCAGCTAATGACAATGCGATATGACATTTGGGCCATCTGATTTCATCGTGCATGTCGATGAATACATCTGGTCGTAAAGGGAGTTGAAGACTGTGAGTCGAATCGCCTGTGTGCCTCGCAGGTATATTCTACCTTAAACGCATAGTAGTCTGAGTTGTTAAAATGTGGTTTTAAAAAAAAAGGAAAGAGGGGATGGCGATAATACTGTGGGGTACGAGTTTGTAGTTAAAGTATCTACAATAAAATTAAGTTAGTTTTGGCAGGACGTATTTATTCCACAGGAAATTAGCATTATGTTTTAGGGAAACAATATAAGGGAAGCAACATTATAACGATTTGTTATACCTTTTTTTACACCATTGAATTTGTCTCAATAATGTAAGTCTTTTGTGAGGGACTCCGTTTGGGAGATATTTCGAGCTTATTTTTGTTCCTGCATAGGATGTGTTGCGTGGGTACTTTGTTTTGTACCATGAAAACAAAATTGTAGAAACAATAACGGATTTCAATAAAAAAATAACTGCAGGTATTTAAGAACAACATTGAGAATGGAAAGAACGGAAGGTATTGCTCTGGTCTTTAAAATCCCTTGATTGAATATGTCGTCTCCTTGTTTTAAGGGTCCAAGTCAGATTGACTTTACCTTTACAACTGCAAAACAACTCGAGTATTTCCTAAATGTAGTTGGGCGAGTGAAGATATACCACATGGTTGTTAACTTCGCAGCACCACGTGTTGAATGAAATTGTTATCTCAGTGCTCGGGCTGAACATGTATCGTCAATTACACTCGGGCCGAAATTAGTATCTACCCTCTGACTGACATTGGTACATGTATCTTGAGTATTACCGGTGAAATTTGTGTCCATAGAACCCAGGCTGAAATCGATATCTTCAATATTTAGGGGGATACTGATACTGGTTTCTTTAACACTTTGGGTTAAATTGGTATCTTGAGTACGCAGGGTAAAATGACATCTCCCATACTTACATTGTACTTGCTATACTGAAGTATTTAGGAGATAGTTACACAATGTGCTTGCTATTGCAGTACGCATCATCAAATTAATGTTAAACTGCAACGTGTTTCCACGTGTTCCCCAACAGGCAACCAGACTATCTTTATGCCTATTGCAGCATCATCATAATCCCATACGGTGACCTTGTCCAATAAAACGCGTCTGAAGGAAAACACAACTCTGGAGCCTGATGCATAATTTCCAAGCAGAATTCACTCAACCGTTGTTCAATGGCTGCATATTGTCCTTGCACGGCCGTGCAGTGAAGGAATTAATAGCTCATTAAGCCAGTTGCGGTCGATGCCTCGCCGGCAAGCAATAAATAAATGTGCTGGTATCGTTAGCAGTCTGGTTGAAGTGTGGGTAATTTGAACCATATTTACCTTGACGTTGAGCGGGCAAGGAGCAAGGCAGGCATGTTGTAACCCGGGACATGAACTTCAACCTTTTAGCTAGAGATCCCTGGAAACCGTAGTACATCTTGCACATTATTCCACACTGGAATCTGTTCCATGCAGTTGAGGTGAACAGCTTTACGCTGATATGTGACGAAACGGTAAGTGTATGATTTCCTATTGAGCAAAAACTCGCTTAAATTGCTCAGTGGGGACCTGGCTTAATTTACAATCGAAATTAGGGGCAAGGACGAAATCTTTAGCAAATATATAGCTTTAAAGGGCAAAAGGTGTCCACGCGTGTTTACTGAAGCTAAAGCAGATTGCGGAGGTAACACAAACGATTTGAATTGAGCCGAGTTGTGTATGGAGGTTGCGGGTTAGGTTTCTTACTTGTGTTTGGTTTTGCTGGTCCCAGAGGGCCACTCTATACAGTCCTCTTGGTACCTATCTTACTGACTCACCGACTGACTGTCACTTTGTGGGTTGACTTGTTTAAACCTCACATTGGCCCAAAAATTAACCCAGATGAAAACGTAGACCCAATCAATGAAATTTAGGTTATCAATATAGAGACAAGCTGTATTTTATTGGAGAACAAGACTAGGCCATCGAATCTATAGGCTAAAGAACAACTTGCAAGCTTGGTAGGATGGCCTAGTCTTGTTAATCACATTCACTGTGTGGACTTCCGAACAAAAGAGGTCCACATAAACAGGTAGCAACGACGTTGTGTGGACGTGGGCAAGTCCACAAAGTGTTTCCCACTCTCTGGAAAACAGAATTAGAGGCATTTTGGGTTAGGTTTATCGGTGGCAAAATGAAGAGAAACACTAAATGGAATCATAGAAAACAATTTGGGTTGAAAGAGTTTTCACAGTGTAGGTAAAATTATTTTTTTCACAGGTTTTTCTTAACTATACGAAAACAAAGGAATGTCCAAACTTCGCATGTAACGTAAACATGCGCGTGTTTATGGTGTAAATCGAGGACACACACGTGCAAAATCATCGATGAATCGAGGGCAGAAACGGAATGTACAAAATCAATGTAGCTGTTGCAAAAATGCTAGTGTACAAACAAAGGAAAAGGGAAAAGGAACAAAAGAAAATCCTCGATTTACACCATAAACAAACGTGTGTGTGTGTGACTGTGTAAATGTCTTCTCAATTTGCAAAAGCGTTGTTAACTTTTTTTCACCGTTTGGATTTTCCAGGCCTAGCTAAGGTCGATTTTGTGCCGCTTGTGTGGCTCGAACATCGGACCTGTCTGCTTTAAAGGATATGTTACACAAGTGGCGGTGTCTTCTTGCCGCCAATGATGAATAAAACAATGCGTTTAGTATTCATGAGTGTTTTGGATGGGAAGGTTCAAGGCTGGAGCGTGTTGGAGATGCACGCTTGATTACGCACTGGCCAATGCTCGACAGCCCAGAGGTTTTAATCATTCAGTGAGGCAGCGACTTATCTTCCTTTGATCGACCTCTGATCAATGATCGATCGCAGATGAGCGAGGAGCCCTGCATGGCTCCTTATCAGCCAAAAGTAAGGAAAGACGGCACTCGCCCAAATTTAAAAAGCGAGTTGTTACAACCGTGACCAAGCGGGCATCTGCAAAATCCAGTCGGTATAATCGGACCAGAAGTTTTCCGGCGACTTTCTTATTTATTTCTCATTTTAACCGGGTCGCCCATTCAGTGGAATCAACTGGTCTCCCATTGGGCCAAGTAAAGAGAAGACAATGCGAAGAAATTACAGTTTTAGATGTGGCAGGAAACCACAGAATGTAATATTCTGAGGAGAACCCACGAAATCAGGTAGGGACTGAAAAACCAATTCACTATGGCCCAGGCGGGAATCGAGCCCGGGTCACAGCGGTGGAAGGCGAGGACAGTACCGCTACGCCAATCTGACTCCAATCTGACTTTGCTGTAATATCGCTGCTTTTCCCTAAAGGTACTCGCGGCTTTAATTACTCATTGCAATGAAAGTAACGGATTTCCTTATTTGAGGAGGTGGGGAATGGGGATAAGGCAGGCTTCAAGTTTATAAGGCTGGGTAGTCCTGTTCAAACGACCTACACTGTAACAGAAAAGGGTAAAACAATGTTGGGCAATGTTGGGCAATGTTATGCCCAACATTGGTATGATGTCTAGTGTTTTCGAGTAGTATAATATAGGGGTGTAAGTGGCGCCACCAACGTCAAAATAGTCCACCCCCCCCAAAAAAAAACCCCCTTTTTTTCTGTTGCCTTAAACAAATTGGGCAACATATTTTGAAAAAAATTAAACTTATAAAAAATTTGGAAAAAAATTGTGAGCCCCCCCCAAATGCACATCCTGGGTGCGCCACTGATGTTTACCTCATTGTTGGTGTTAATACGGGTAATACATTGACCAACTATTGGAAAGAATTTGCCCAAGAAACATTGGGCAAAATAACAACCCAATGCCCCATTTTTTGTTTTAGTATAAAGGATTTTCTGTCTACAACAACTGGTATCTGCGCAGAAACCATTTTTTTTTCCGTGCAGGAATCATTCATCTTATATCTTGATCGTAAGCGGAAATCTCGTTCGTCAAAGGCGGGGTTCACCTGCCGTTGCGGCCCCCGGGGGCAATCTGTAGGTAGATGGCCATGTGGATCTGCCGACGTACCATCATCGCTGGCCGTAAAGAAATTATGTATTAAGGACAAACCTGATTTGATACATCGTATTGTCTGAAACGGCTGTCAAAAGCCTTGAAGGCATTTCGTAAAGGACAAGAATATAGATGACACTGTATTTTCATCGTATTAGATTTCTGTAACAGTTGTTCTGTCATCGAGGATCTAGGTTAAATAAACGACATTGGTTCTTATAAATCTGAAATCGAAGGGCAAAACTTACAAAACTTGGATTTGCTTCTAAGTTATAAAAGTAGGGATGTTTTAAGTGGTTGTAGGGAACAAAATACCGACGTTTGGGATTGAAGTCATTTGATTGTGAACCTTTAAAATATTTGGCATGAACGGTATAAAAAAAAAAATACTGACCGATTTCTCTCGTTCAAGAACTGACTGGAAATCTAGTTATTGCAGAAATACGGCGATAGGTTTACTTTACGACTAGGTTCCCATTAACTGTAAATTGTTTTCAGAAATACATGTATAGTTAATTAGACCGATCGTCAGTTTCGCCCAGGTATACTAAATACCACGTCACGTTTGATCGTTATTTAGTCAAATATGACTACTGTTGACAGTTGTGTTAGTCTGTAGGTAGGTGCTAATGGACAAACATTGATAAGCTTTTTGTACCATCAGCTACTTGTGTATGGGTAAAATAGGGCAGTCATTCTTTGTACTAGAAAGGCCTTCGTAAGTTTTATCAGCAGGTTCGTTTTAAGTGCTTCTTGTCAGTTGTATTTCGGCATGAATTTCAGGCATTGCAATTTGGCGATATAGCCTATGCGATCATCTGGGAGCAGTAGAATGTTAAACCATAGGTTCAAATTTGTTCGACTTAAGCAACCGAAACTTGTATTTTGTAACACACCCATAAGACTATCAACTGCATGGTGTTTTCAACAATTCCGAGTACTTGAGTTGACCAAACGCTGAGCGCCCGAATTCGAATACTGTAAGATGATTGTCGAGGATTCTTGAGGATATCGATCGCAATCGGAAGCTTAGGAGACGTCAAAATCAAGTTACTGTCTACTCACATATCAACAAACGCGCCCATAGAGTGACACCTGACGGATGTTATATAGCTACCAGACCTATGCCGTCCCGTGCTGACATTACCCCGTGCTGTGTTAGCCACCACGCAAAGTGCGCATGCCAATGGATTGCAATCTCCCTGCTGGGTATTACCCAGAGAGGATGTAAGATACTTGTCAGTATGAGAATGCACAATGCTTGTTCATATTTCGCACTCTTTTCCATGTTCTCTGCTTCATCAGGGTTAAGAATGTATGCGTGGACCCGCAGTTAAAGTCAGCAGAAAGGCCTAGGCATGATATATCAACAATGCATTGTTGATATATCATGCCTTGAACCTACTTAAATATGGGATGCTGCCATCTTCATAATGTCTCCACCAGTAGAGAACTTCTATGCTGGTATTGTTACGTGGATGATGTCCCATCAGCTTCACGCCAGTGCTCGGCATTAAGTGCTCGTAATCAAATTAAGGCCGTTCGCCGGGTGTGACATTCGGGTGAGCGTGTCTTTAGATGGATCTATATAGATCTTAGTGTATCATCCCCGGGATTACTGGCAACCATCAGGCATCAGGAGCAATGAGCCTCCCCTCCCCCCCCTCCCCAACTCAACCTTCCCTTCCCAACTCAGCTTTCCCTCCCCAAATCAGCCCCCCCCCCCCCCGCTCCGTCCACCAAGACAGAAATGCATCACACACAGTCGACGGCATGAGCGACCATTATCCGGCTGCATTACATTTAATGAAGACTCCTCGCGTATCTGAACATTCTGGCAGCGTAATGGAGTGTTAACCCTGCGCTATACTTGCCATAATGAACGCTGGTCGATTAAACACGAGCATTCTTCAGGCTTTTATTTTCCTCTAAGCCCCGTTCGATGTTCAGGGACTCGTTGCCATCAACGGTCGCGTTTAGCCTCGTGTTTGATGACATTAAATCCCGCTGGTTTAACATTATCCAGCCATGTGTGTGTGTGTGTTTTTAACTGTTGGGCGGATGGTTCTACGTAACATTATTTTTTCTCTCTCTCAAAGTGTCCCTGTGGTATCGCCTTGCGGAAATGAAAAATCGCAGGTGTACGAAGTCTATGCGTGCAATAATAAATAGAAAGGTACAAGTATTTGTAACAAATAAAACGATAAATAGATTTTTTTTTAGAAATAACAGAAATGTGACAGTACGACTCGTGTATAGGAAGGAACTAAGATAACCTATATATCAAAGCTCGACGTCATTCAGACTTTGGCCGCCGTGTGCAGATCTAGATACCTTAAACCTCTTTGACTTATTGAGGCGACCTAAATGTGACAAGGGTTTTTGTGTGTCGTTCAACATAGAAAATGCATCCGTCTTGTCGGATGTGGGAAGGATTTCATTTGTGTAGGGTCGAGGATCGGACAGGGAACGTGTGTTATCGTACAATCTTTGCCGTCAAGATCGTGTTGCTACTGAAGAGTTCACAAAAGAAGAGGGAAAAGGGTATTCCTGAAGTCTGGGTCTAAAGTCATTAATCGGGCGCACACAGCACCGTAGCATGCACCGTCCATGTCCCTATACGCTGAGCCAAACGGGTCAGCGAAGTATGTTCTGAAGCAATTTTCGAATTTAATAAAGGAATAATTTGCGCTGGCGGCGACAGAGTGGAATTTTGATTTGATATTTCCACTTGGCTGTGCATGGTTAAGCCGGATTAGGTGAGCTACTTCATTCAGCGCTCTGTCAATAATAATGTGTCCAAAGTGCTGCATTGTCTGAATATAGGCTGAAGCTTGCTGCCCGTTTCACGAATAATGCACCAAAACATTACGAGAAACAAATTGAACAATAAGGTCTTTTTACGTGTCATGTTAAAAAGGTGACACAACAGAAATCCATGTATTTAGTTCTGCATTAGCCTTGAAGACATATATATTGAATATTGTTTTTAAAACAACGTCACTCTGTTTAAAATGCCGCCTGATCAATACCAGATTGGTGACGCAATTGCTGCTGTTTTGTGTGTGACCGTTCCCAAACCTCTGCTTTCTCTGTCTGTTTGAACCGTTATTTGTTCTGGTTAATATGTCACGCATACCAATTTGGTGTCGTTACGAAAACCCATCCATTTGCAGACTTTAAAGGGCCCATGCATTGTACTTTTTTACATGCAATTTTTAAAAATGCACCCTTGTGTCCCATTTAATCTGATTTTTGTAATTTTTGTTTTGTCATTTAAAAGGGTATTTTGGTGTTTTTTGGTTGTTATGTTAATGTGAATTTCCATATTCATGAGCAAAACTGTGATGTCATTCCGGGCAGCACCTTCGATGTTACAGCTATTTCAGCGCAAAATATTGCTAGAATTTTGGATGGTTTGCAGTCGCATTTTTTTTTGATTCGTTGTTCTTTCAGTACATGGCAGTAAGCCAATGAGCCTTCTTTCACAAATGTATTCAATGAGCACATTTGGGTTTACAAGTCGAACAGACACCCCCTGAACTTCACAGTGTCCTTCTGGAATGACATCACTGCAACAGTGCCCTCAGTTGTCCGGAAAAGTTTTTTTTTTTAATGTTTATAGAAGTGCGCTTTCCATAAAATGAACCAAAAAGGGCTGTCAAATAGTTTTCATACATTTAAGAGGAGTGCAAAGTTGCACAAAGTGTTTCCCTCAGAAAAAATCCTCGCATCAACCCTTTAATCTCATTGGTGTATCTCAACCAGATATTTTTCAACCGCTGTGGAGTTTTTCTGATATTTACCAGCGATCTAATCACCCACCTGACGTTAATAAAGTTGTACGTTGGATGGTCAAAAAGATATAGGCCAATATATGATATCTGTGAAATTTCCATGTCTTGAACGTACTGCTCACTTTTTTTGCTAACCATTGGTAACACAATATATTTTCCTTGATTCAGTATTATGGGATTTTTTTTTGACACTTTACCAATTTCAAAAGTTCGAACAGTATAATCGCATTAATTATATTTCCCACAAGAAGATACCTGTCTTTTTCGTATAAGGCAATACTAGTTTTGATATCAAAATTGAAAAGTAAACAATGGTCTAATTGACCTTGCTGACTTTTATGGTTACATTTTATGAGCTCTCATCTGTTTCAATCGTGCATCATATTTAATACGTGTAAGAAAATTGCTGCAGGTTTTATTTCCCGTGGGATGACATCTGGGATAAGATTGACCTCCGTCAATATGGTAATGTTAACGGTGTTTCAACTACTCTTTACCTGGTTAACTTAGTGCATTATCTATACAAGGGAGCTGAAGAAAAGCACCATGTGGGAACTGTGGTTCTGACAGACGTTTCAAAAGCTTTCGATCAGTGGTGGCTCATACGGTTTTAATTGAAAAATTGTAACCATGGGGGTCCGTGGGTCCATTGTGCCCTTGACTTGTGGTTTTCTACGCAACAGACAGCAGTGTTCTCGGTATAATGGTGTGCTTTCTGATTATGTTCGTCTCAATGGCGCGGTGTTCCGCAAGGCACCAAATTTGGTCCCATATGGTTTCGAATTGTTATTAATGATGCTGCCACGGACGCTAATGCTGATTATTGGAAGTATGTAGACGACTTGACTTTTGCAGAAAATCGCAAAAGTAACTGTAGAGGCTCTATTCAAAATGACCTAGACAGTTTTGTGCAGTGGTCGAATGATAATCTACTTAAATTGAATCCATCTAAATGTAAAGCCCTCCAGATGTGTTTTGGCAAAACGCCCCCCGTGTTTAATGAGTTCAGAATCGGTAACGAACCACTGAAATTTGTTTCAGAAGCTAAGGTTTTAGGTATGTGGCTTCAAAGTGACCTCAAATTGAACTGTCAAGTTAAAGATATGCTGACAAAAGCAAACAAGAGGCTTTTCATGTTAAGGACACTGAAGAGATTTGGGTTTGATGCCAATGAGCTGAGAATTTTCCTCTGACTATGTTAGACCCACCCTCGAATATTCAGACGTTATTTGGTATTCTAGTTTATTTGGTATTCCGGTTCTTCAGTGTATGTATATAAGAAGGCGTCATCGTTCTTATAATTTTTGTCTTAAATGTTTTATATCCACTGTTTATTTAATATATTCGCATTTTTATTTACTTAAATGTCAATTGTATTTTTTGTTTATTTCATGTACCACACTTTTAATTTGGCCTCAGGGCCACATTTGGTGTGAAAATAAATAAATCTAAATCTAACTCTAAGAAATGAAGGTTCAGCTGTTAAGGCTGTGACTTGTGTTCAGAGGGTCTGTGGTTCGACTCCATAATTCGGACTGTGTGTCACTCTTAAGCCCCTGTCACACTTGTCCGAATCGTCACTCCGTTCATGTTCCGAGTAAAACATTGTGGATTCGGTGTTTAATCGGTTTAAACTGAACTCAAACGGATTTCCCTCGGTTTTGCTCGGTTTTCCAACGCTATATACTCGTGTACGTTCGGTGATGCACTGAGGAACTCGGAGAAATTATTGAACCTGTTTAATAATTTCTCCGAATTGTCGCGGCAACCTCAATACGGACGGTATCCGGTATACACACGGAATATGCACGGAATGCACGGAATACACACTGTACTCATTCGTTGCCATTCGTTTCAATGCGGAATAGGTACGGAAGAGTACGGAACAGGCCTCCGTATGCATTCAGAGTTCATTCCGAACCCACATTGTAATGCCGATCAAAAAACGGACTTTGATGTCACTTTATCCGATGATATACCGCATTACCACGATGTAATACCATATATATAACGGAGACGAACGGAATATAAACGGAATGTTCGGAAAGCGGTCGGTCTTGAGATCAATGAATTTTTCAAAGTTTGGCATGTCCGGTGATGATCGGAGAGGTTCTGAATATAGACGGATTGCAATCGGAATAGCAACTTATTAGATCCGGAATAAGACCGGATTATGGTCGGTGTATTTTCATTTCTGGCTGGTTTTTTGACATTTCTCTCCGAACGTGTCCGAATTAATAATATTTCAGATCGGTTTATGAACGGAATTATAGATTCGGACAAGTGTGACAGGGGCTTTAGGCAGCTTTCCCCAATATAAATGCACATTAGGCTTTATCCCCGATGAATAAAAAAAAAGGTACCGCAACTATAGGCAGTCGCCGACGATAAAACAAAAAATGCCAACACAACGTCTCAAACTTCCGGTGTTACTTTAATAATGTACTGCGTATATGTTTCTAGCTGTATTGAATTCAAATTAGCGCGATCAAGCCGTACACTGCGAGAAAAATGTACATTTCATTCAAAGTCTTTCTTTTTTAAGACCTCGTAAGGTAATATATAGGCGGGATTTGATTGATTATTGGGCTCATATACTGTTAAGAATATTTAAAGCAATATTCGTTAGACCTTTTCCCATTGGGCCTGGTTAAATAAAGACGAAAATAAATAAATAAATGTCATTTTAGGCTGATATTTTTAGTGTTATATCTGATCTGATGGAGAACAAAAACGGTCTATTCTCAATTTATAATTCTTTGAAGATTAACTATGAATATCATGTTAAAATGAGAAATTAATAAGTACAAAATACAGTGCTCAAGCTTTAACAAACGTTCAGTTTTACTCCTTATAATATGTGTGTTAACAAAAACCAAATTTTTCCTGTTTTGGTCGTCGGCAAATCTCTGAAAAAAAAAATATTCCATTTTGGATTCCCTTTTCGCTCTAACATATCCGATCTATAATCGAGCACTGGTTGCAAGTTCCTACATTATCAAACCATAGGGCGGGAACCAGTCTTCACTTTGAGAACTGCGTAAATAATTCAGAATCTGTTAAAAAATATTTCATCTGCTAAACGTTGGCCAAGATTTTCCTTTCGATGTCTCATTCAAACGTTGAAGTCTTTGCATATGCTAGAAAAATAGCAATTGAACAATGTCTATTTTTTCCCGGATGACACTCGATAATACCTGATCATTTCATTTTTAAATGTATGACCCCTTTAATGTTTTTTGTTGGCCACATTTTCCACCTGCCTCTTGGTGGCCGATGAATAAAGGGGGATTTCGGGCACCATTCGCCATATGAATAATACTTGACATGATTATGGCATGTGGCTATACATCCGGCCGGATCACTTACCACTTCCTTTTCAAGAAGCTCTCTAGTGCAAGTTTGCCTCCGGACATGAGAGCTTGAGGTATTCATCATTCATATACACATTATTCATGTTGGCTACTTCATAACTATGCATCATTCATGATGGTCACTCGACATGTGCCCATTTCCCTGACGACCATACCAAGTGATATCAACCAATAAACCTATGGGCTAGCCAAACAGACTCCACTATGGGTACAGTGACGTGAGACAGGATCCAATTTTAGGGAAGGAGGTACCGATTGATGGGGGGGGGGGGGGGGGGGCAAGGAAGACAGTGGCGCCATGATTTGTCGTTAGATGGCGCTGACCAACCGGTAGAAAGGAAGTGGTTGGACCTGACTTGACGCTAGGGGGTGCTATTTTCCCGATTCTCTCTGTCTATTAATATTTCTAGAATCCTCGAGAGCGGGATGCCAGTGGATTTAATTGATTAAAAAAAATACCAGTCAGCTTGATTCTTTTTTTAATTTTTTTTTTACGAATATCCACTTGGGGGATGTGTTGATGACTCCTTTGTTCATGACCCCTGGATCCGGCCAGTGACACTGGCGTACATGACATACATGGAACACTTTTTCCGGGGTACGGAACAAATTTCCCAATCTTCCTTAGAGAGATTTCCTATTTTTATCGGGGATTAAACGTCTACTATAACAGTCATCTTCTCCATTTTGTTGCCTTGCGAAGCCAAGCATCAATCTGTTAATGGCCAGGTTCTTCAGCACACCTGGCCTATAGGGATGCTATTGCCCAATGGCGCAGTAAATTGGATACGCCATTAGTTCTGCGCTAGAGCATTGTATGTGGCGCGAAATTTCCTCGCATGTTGTATAGCAAGAAAAAATAAATCTTAGACTACGTATGTTAAAGTGCAACCTAAAAATGGGTGTATAAGTTTGAGGGATGCATGATTTTACGCGTTCTTCTGAAGAACCACTTGTAAGGGCAATAGCATCGATGACTTAGTCAGGATTTCAATAGGCAATCATTATCAATCCTCTTTATGTTAGTAAAGCCTAGTTTCCATCTCGACTTGAGAGCATCTGGAGTGCCCATTAGCTGTTCGAAGTGAAGTCACCGTCCACCATATTACCACTCCCATAACAATGAAATTGTAAACAAATATATCCTAATACATCCACAATCTTTACCTTATTTCATGAAATGTATTAAGTTTTCTAATAGAAATTGTGACTGAAATATTTTTACATTAAATTGTTTTGAGATAACAGTTATTTTATATACTGAAACCCTTTAAATTGTTTTTATTTTATATGTACGATGGGCGTGGTTATACTGGTTCCCGTGCCCATATGCGAATGGAGAGATGCGGAACCAGCGCGTAGCTTCAAATGTGTGTACAACGCGCAATAGGCAGTGAGCAATCCAGGTTTTTTAAACATGGCGATCAGTGCTTTTAAAGACAAAGAGAGCATCACAGACGAGACCCAAATTATGAAAACATTTATCGCTGATAACCCGAGAATAAAGCTAACTCTCGAAGATGAATCGGAAATGATCAACACTATCTGAGTCGAGTCGCTATGTACAGGCCCATGTAAATTTGTTTGGGGCCTCGTAGCCGAGCTCCGGTTAGAGCGTTGAGCTACGGAGTGGAAGGTTGGCGGTTCGAATCCCAGTCGGACCAACAACTGGAAAACTCTCTCTGACGACCCAACAGTGAAAAAATGGAAGGTAAGACGACGAGAGGAGAGGAGATGGGCACCGCCACTCATTATGCCGCTCCCATTGAAAGAGTGGACCTCTAACATCCCACTGCCCCTGCGGCCAGTAACGGCAATGGGACCTTTACCTTAACCCTTTTACAAAATTGTTGACGGGCGCCTAACGTCACAAACCCTTCTTTCGTCAAGACTCAATGAATATCAGGCTTATGAGGAAATGCCATTTCAATGCTAGCAGAATCGTTGTCAAGAGCATGCATTCGTGACTGTGGCATTTGACCATCAGATATGACTGGAAAACACTCAAACTTCTAAAATGGTTGGTTTGAGTTGGATTTTCAACCCTGCTCCCCACCAAATCTGATCACAGGGTGTTGGTTCCGAATCACGCACACGCTTCTGATGTGTCCGATATCCATCTCTCCCGGGAATAAAACAAAATCCGAAATGGGATTTCCAACGAAGAACGAGTCTGGAATCTCAACGCACCAGACGGCATGATCCGTCATGACACATCACGAGCGCACACATAAGGCCCTCACTTTACTGAAACCCCGCAGTCAAACCATATGTGACGACAAGATATTGACGGCATTTAATTACGAAGCCGGGAGGTGGTCAAAAGGTAGAGGTTTACGGCTGACGGCGCATGAATGAAGTGCTGTCATAAGTAATAACATTCATGGCGGGTGGCCTATTGTATAAGCGTGATGGCTTTCGATTGCCCATCGAGTTAAGTTGTTATAAGTAAGCAATGCTGGTCTATATAGGGCTACACAGCATGGTACATTGACAGCAGCCATGGACCTTAACCTGTGTTTTATTTGATGTATAATCGAAGAAATTTGCGGCTAGGTTAGATAGGTATGTTGTCACATTTAACAGAGCATTTCAAATTATTTGCTAGTTGTTATCAGATTTACGAGGTGGAACTTGTGGACGAGGAAGCTTGCATTTGAAGGCATAAAGGATCATTTGCTTTTCACACATTTTCTTCGTTTCCAATAATAACGTCACTCGAAATCCAAAGAAGAGTGTTCAAAACCTAGTGTCAGCTCGATCGTTTCGAGAAAACATTGAAAAACCATGCCAAACCTTTCGATCACAAAACTCGATTTCGTCAACATCTTTATTTCCAAAAATCAGTCAATTGACTGATCGTTGGAAATAACCTACATTTCCGGATTTTTTCTTAATGACAACAGGCCAGAAGGAATAATTTCAAGGGGTGTTTAGTGTCAGTAAGCTTTTTGAAAAATATTATTTGGTAGGATACTGTTGGGATAAATGCAAATGATCCTATATGCATTTAATCTTATACATGTATAAAACTGTTTCAGATTTGACAAGAACCAGTCAACAATGCACACAGCTGACTTTGTCTAAGGAATTGAAATTCGTATGCGCGAGTGTATAAATGGAATACTTAAAAATATTATTTGAAATTAAAATACAATGTTTGTATGAGATGCACCTTGTGACTTCCCATATTTATCCGAGGCCGCTTTCGGGTAGTCAAGGGGGAAATCAAATGTTAGCTTCGTGCTCTAGCACATAGGCTACATCATTTTTGTTTTGACCATTATGAAACATGTAGGCCGAATATGGAAATATTTTTATCCTTAAAATTAATTCAGAAAAAAAGAAGATACGGCTATAAATTTACACCACTAACCACTTTTGATAATAAGATACGCGATACGAAGATGTCTGCGTTAATGCTGAATGGCAGCCGTATCCCGCAGGCCATTTTGTTTTTCATTTTTAAAGTAAAATTTGTGAGTTTCTCGCATTTTGAAAAAAAAATCATCAATACTAACATAAAAGAAGAGTTGAATTGATGTGTGCAGCTTGGGATTCGTTAATCCTCAGACAAGCATGCTGATTAATGCTCTGAAATGCCATCGACTTATTGTACCTTTTCTGACGCAGCACCGCGAGCATTTTGCGTTGAATTGTCATGGAATTGCGTCCATCAGGCCTGAGGGTGAATGTATCTGATTAAAGCAACGAGTCTCGAGGATTTCATCGGGAAGAAAAATACAACGAATAAGCTTGAAGGCAGAGGAAGAACATTCACGAAGTTAAGAAATCGTGTCTAAATGCACGAGACCGCAGATTTTTTAAAGCTACATTTGCCCTTTTTTCGTATTCCAAAACATGTTCGAAATTACCCTTGAGATACCGCCTAGTCTTTGATGCAGTCATACGCTGATAGCTTTGTCGCTTTTTTCCCCCAGGTTTCTCAGTAAACGTCACTTATTTTTTTTCTTTTCTTTGTGTTTGTGCCAGGCTACACGTGGAATATATGTTTTTGCTAGCAGGGCATTTACTGTATCAATTGGCCTTGGGGAAAGTTTCCGCATTGTATCGACACATGAGGCCTTCACGCTTTTGACGAATGTCATATTCACGAAGTACTATTTCTACACTTCGGGATACCTCTTACACAAACTTTCTGTCTAACACTTAGCTGTACAGGGTGAACGATCCCCCCCCCCCCAACAAGAAAGGCAACCCTGAAACATTTGGCCTTTTTCAAAAATGTAATATGTTAATTCTTATCAGATTCAACCTAAGAGCGTTTTCTTACTGAAAAATCATAAAAATGGCACATTGGGTGGCCAAGAAAATGCTAATTATGTAAAAGAAGTGAGTTTTCATCCTTTTCAATAGTGCTTAAATCTGTGAAATATTTTTCTGTAAGTCCACTGTGCAATTGTCTTTCATTTATGCAATTTCTTTAATTTGTTGACATATTTACGATGCTTAAAAGGTTTTAAAATGGGACTAAAAAGAGTAAGATACCCTTTTTAAGGGGGAAATATTTCCATCAAAATTCATTTGTTACTCTTGCCTTATTAAGCATTAGGACGCAATGCGCTACATGCATTACATGCACAAATAGGTACAGTGTACAATGTAAATCCCTTACTGTGGTAATATGTCATTGGAACGGACCAAAACGGGGTTGCGTTACATAATTGGCATTTTCTAAGCAACTAATGGCTGTTTTCATATGTTTACAGTATTTGAAAGAAAAAGCTCTCAGCTTTAATCTGATACCCAAAACATAAAAATTCACAAATGTTTCAGGGTTGCTTTTTTGATCACCCTGTAGCCTAGTATTAAACATTTCCAGTGCACGGTACACAACGTTGCAACTCCATAAATTAGCCGAATATCGCATTTTGTTCTATATTTGCCTAAACCTTCGAGCATGTAGCACCTTCGAAGCATTGAATCGGCCTTTTCCTTCATGTTGACATCATTTAATGTTTACATTTAATTTTTGTGCTTTTGAAAACTTAATAACATAATCTTCTGCGAAAAACGTTCGGTATATTTTTACCTGAATGAATTTCATTGAGGATTTTAACGTGAAAATAAAATGTCGAATTGAAATGAATTGAATTAAATTTTAAAAAACCTGATTCACAATGACATAAGATGGACAATTATTCGCTATAGTCCGCGCGAGGGACTCTTGTCTGGTGTCCCTAGGGACACCCCCCCCCGCCCCAACCTTCCTCCTTCAAACGCACCGGCGCCCCCATAAAAACTTCCCCCAGTGAACAGTGGACACCAAGTTTCCGGGGGAGGGGCGGCAGTAGTCTGGCCCAGACCGCTGTGTTTGGATACGGCAGGTCTTGATCGATACGGGGGAGGAAATCGTACTATTTCAGCCGTGCACAGACAGCTGGCAAACCAACCTGATCAAACAGTCGATTACAAAAATCCACCCTGGGTATATTTCATATGTAATCGAGGCGCGGAATATGCGAATGCCACCTGCGTAAAAAGCGGTCGAGGATATTCCATGAGCTTTGTCCCCGAGAAATAACACTTGTGTTTCATTTGGATTCTGTTTTTCCTGCTGTTTCTCATTTTTTTTTGTCTCAGCGGTTTTTCTTTTTGGTAATGTCGGATAAGGGTTGAGCAAATTGACTGGAAAGGAAGTTCTGTGTAGGATGCGCCGGATGCGCCAACACCCACACCAAAATTGGAATTATCGCGACTTGCACTGCGACGGTCTTGCACTGCGACGGAACAGAGTCAAATCTTGCATTATGTGTTCACATGCATCCTATTAGAAGATGAGAAAGAATCGTAACGTTGCATATATTGTCTCCAAGATTTGTCGGAAAATGGTATTTTTGCATTATTTACTTTGCAGAGTGTTTACAGGTGTTTAGCGTTAGGGTTTTATCGGAACCACCACTCTGTGGTGTTTCACGAGATTGCACGTCAGTGACTGATTATCATGCGTTTGTTGACAGTGCAGCTGTACTTTTGCTTCGAATTGAACTTTATCTCCGAACATATAATATTCATTACGGAGGGTTCTACTCAGCGATGGCCGCAAACTGCCGGTTTTTAATTTTCACGACCGTCGATTCGTCTGCAACGCACGCCATATGTTGCCAACTCTTACCGTCTCACGCGCTCAGTGAATCAACATGATGAGAGTTTACACAACTTGCTAGCGAAATATATCCGATATAGGTTCCTGTCAACAAGCCGCTTCGCAACTAGAAGTGCGAGATATAAAACAGCGCGGCTGTCGAGTATGTTCGGCGGTTGTACACAGATTATGGTGCTGCTTGTTCGCCGTTTGTTGCCGCTTGTCACTTGTCACTTGCAGCTCACATTTTGTGGCAGACAAGGGGTAACATTGGAGAAATTGGAATGTCATGGTAACATTGATTTTCATGTCTCGCATGCATGATTCGTCATTGAGCCAAGTGCAAAATGCCGAAAAGACAAATGTATAAAAAAAAAACCTATTGCAGAGCTGCGATGCTGAACGGCGTTGCTGAATCGAACAATGTGAATTTCACGTTTTCCTAAAAATAAGATGTCTGTTTTCTCAAAAACACTCATTTGATGCTTACCTTAAAAGTTATGGACTATTTTAACATTATGATAACACCATTTCCACTTTTTGTATTTGCCATTCTGGTTTAATGAAAAATGCGTTTACGTGTGTTTTTATTTGTTTATTTCAACTACAGATGAAGATGAGCTGCTGTGAAATTTGGCTCTGCAACATGGGATCTGTCGATGGTGTGCTCTTGTCATCACTATCTCCAATTTATGAGTTCGTCATCCTTGATGAGTCTCATTCATAAACGTCACTGAACAAAAAAACTCTTCTTCGCATTCTTGCCCAAGATGGCACAAATGCAGAACTGTATATGCATTTTGCCGGTCAGCTTCCTACTCATGTGCTATGCAGTGGTGGCCGTGTATCCAGAGTACTTGGCCAACGTGGGCGAGGGGAAGAAGCTCAGAGTGGACGGTAATATAGTGCTGGGAGGGCTATTTCCTATCCACGAGAAGGGGAAAAACGGGAGCATCTGTGGCATCATCAACGAGGATCGAGGAATACAGAGGCTTGAGGCTATGCTGTTTGCCATTGACTTGATCAACAATGACACTAACCTGCTACCCGGAATTACGATCGGTGCTGAGATCAGAGATACGTGTTCTGAGGACACCTACGCCTTGGAGCAATCGCTGGAGTTCGTCCGCGCGTCGTTGACCACGGTCAGTGCGTCTACGTCCCCGGAATGCCCTGCGGAGTACGTCAATAAGACCCGTCAGCCTGGCGTTGTGGCCGGGGTCATCGGTGGGTCGTACAGTACTGTCTCCATCCAGGTAGCCAACTTGCTGCGTCTGTTTCAGATCCCACAGATCAGCTATGCCTCCACCAGCTCTGAGTTAACGGATCGCAAGAGGTTCGAGTATTTCGCCCGGACTGTTCCTCCGGACACGCTTCAGGCCAAAGCCATTGCTGACATCATCGCATCGTTCGGCTGGACTTATGTCTCTACCATCGCGTCCGAAGGCAACTACGGTGAGTCCGGCATCTACGAGTTCACCAAAGAGGCTGGCTTGAGGAATATTTGTATAGCCAGATCGGAGAAGATCCTCCGCTCTGCTGACTCGCAGACTTACGATAACATCATCACTCGACTGAGGAGAAAGCAAAATGCCCGAGTTGTGGTTCTGTTTACTCGGGTCGAGGATGCCAGAGACCTCCTGAGTGCCGCCAAGAGGGCCAACCTCAGCCAAAACTTTATCTGGCTGGCCGCTGACGGCTGGGGAGCCCAAGAGTCCCCAGTTAAAGGTAGCGAAGCTGTGGCCGAAGGCGCCATAACTATCGAGTTGCAGACTAAAAAGGTTGAGAAATTCGACGAGTACTTCTTGCACCTAAATCCCAGGACTAACAAGCGTAACCCGTGGTTCAAGGAGTACTGGGAACAGAAATTCCAGTGTGAGTTACCGGAGATTCCCGAGGAGGGAAGCTGCGAGAAGAGATCCTTAGATGATGGAACTCACCTGCAAGAGAAGAAGACACAGTTTGTTGTGGATGCAGTGTACGCCCTTGTCATGGCGCTGGATCACATGCATCGCGTTGTATGCAATGAGACATCTTCCCTGTGCGATGGTATGATCCCGATAAATGGGAAACAACTCTTCAAAGAATTCGTCCTCAAAGTGTCATTTAAAGGTAAATTTCATTGTGAACCTTACGATAATTTGCATGCGAACGATTTCGTTTTTTGCTTTTGTTGTTGTTGAGGTTCTATTTCAACTTTTGTCAATATCAACCTTTAATATAGCTGATTCAGCTTTCATGCAAATGTGAGTGCGAAGCATCTTCAAATAATGTGACGTCATAAAACATTCAAGGCAAAATTACCTTGGGTGGAAATATGCCAACTTTACAAATACTTGCTCGTATGTCACTAATTTGCCTTCGCCTAGACTTTCACGCCGATCCTGGACCAATCTTTCATTCTATAAAGTGAATTTAAAAGCGGAGTGAATTCGTAATGGTAGCGTTGACCATCACACTGAAAGATATGTAATTTGTTCTGCTGTAAGAGCCCAGCTTCACACGTCAATATCCAGATAATCAACTTAAAAGAGGTATTAAGGCAATTCAGAACATTAAAAAAAACCCACCAAATCAACATTAGATTACCCTTCACTGACGTAAAGGACAGCTGTATAAACTCAGAGCTAGCATGCATCTCGAGTATCAAAGAGTGGCGGATCTAGGGGGTCGAGGGGATGTAGCCCTCCCATTTTGCTTTTCATATTTAAATAGTATAGTTAATAAGCTTTCAAACAACGAAAAACTCTTTCCAATCAGGTAAATATTTTGTGAGTTATGGCCAATTGAAAACAAGCGCCGCTTTTCATTTTGTCAACGGCAACTGATATTTTGACTGCCGCTGTAAGAACAAGGGCCGAGACTTGCATCCGTGAAAAAAGGCTACCAAGTAGAGGGCAGAGACAGAGCAGCACAGTAAACATCTAAGACGTTAACCAAACAGTCCTTGTTAGGAATACCATTGCTTCCAAAATGGATAATTATGACCATTGCTGCAAAAAACCTAAAAATATAGAAAACAACCCGAATAAAGAAAGAACGTTTAAATCATGAAAGAAAGCTCAACCACCCTTACCCCAAATCCATTACATTTTTAACGAATGACAATTGGAACTGTGGACAGATTGAAAAATCGGCACTTATTTTGAATTGGCCATAACTCAATAAATATTTACCCGATTGGAAAGCTTTTTTGGTTGTTGAAAAGCTACTGAACTGTACTCTCCAAACATGTGTCGATATTTGCAATGTATTTTTTTAAAGCTGTAAAAAAAGAGGGCGCTTTGAGTTGTTGTTGTTGTTGTTGTTGTTGGTTTTTTTTTGGGGGGGGGGAGGACATCCTGTATAATAAGAGGTTTTTAACGTACAGACAGTACAGGCGTGAAGGACCTAAGAGACAGTCCCGGAAGGATGGCCGAAATAGTTTTCTTTCTAGAGCTTTCATAGTACAGTTACATACGACAGTAATTTTTTACAGAACACTATCGGCAAATAGCATGGAACGTATGATTTGCATTTCCTTTACAAGTATAAAAACCTAAATGAACAACCTTTCTCCGTGAATTGCAGATATTGTCGACCAACAAGTCAGCTTCGACGAAAATGGTAACGGTCTTGGCCGGTACGACATCCTGAATTTTCGGCGTGATGAGAACCACCCTAACCGGTACCAGTACGTCAAAGTCGGCAAGTGGCACGGCCAGCTGGAGATGGACCTGCAGGCGGTCGAGTTCCATCCGTCGGTGTCGGTACTGTCGGACACCAAGCTTCCAATGTCCCAGTGCAGTCTTCCGTGCAAGGACGGAGAGATCAAACGCTTGCAGGATGATGACGAGATATGCTGTTGGCTGTGCTCGGCATGTCTGCCCCACCAGTACGTGGAGAACGAGCACACCTGTCAGGATTGCGAGATGGGTTACTATCCTACCAAGAACCTGAGCGGATGCTACAAGCTGACGGAGGAATTCATGGAGCTGGCTACTCTATGGAGCATCATCCCTATGGCTTTTTCTCTACTCGGGATTATGGTCACGTGCGCGGTGGCTATGGTGTTTATCACCCACAACCAGACGCCGTTGGTTAAAGCATCCAGCAGGGAGCTAAGCTACATCCTCCTGTTGGGATTTGCTGCTTGTTTTGCCATGACCCTCCCGATTCTCGCTATGCCCTCAGTGACAAGCTGCTCTATCCAGCGAGTTGGCCTGGGTCTGTCCTTCTGCATGTGCTACTCTGCCCTCTTGACCAAAACCAACCGGATCGCACGGATATTTGACAGTGCCTCGCGCTCGGCACAGAGACCAAAATACATCAGCCCAAAGTCCCAGTTAGTTATCTGCTTTGGGCTGGTCAGCGTGCAACTCTTTGGAGAGCTAGTTTGGCTGATTGTTCAGCCCCCAGGAGCTAGCGTCCACTACTCCGAAGCTAGAGATCACGCCATTCTGAAATGTAATATATCGGACGTGTCGCTGGTGGTATCTCTTGCCTACAACATGTTTCTTATCCTTTGCTGCACGGTGTATGCGTTCAAGACGCGCAAAATCCCAGAGAATTTCAACGAAGCCAAGTTTATCGGTTTCACCATGTACACGACCTGTATAGTTTGGCTGGCGTTTGTCCCGCTGTATTTTGGAACAACTTGGGATTTCAGGGTAAGTGATCTTCCTCTTGCAGCAAAAGTGGTGAACTGTTTAGGCTCTATAATAATAATACTAGTTGCATCTTGCATCTTACTGTTGTTTTACACTTTCTTAGAAACCGCAGTAAGCTTGCATCCAGCCGAGTTAGTGGAGCACCGAGAATTTGCCTTAGGGAGGGAGGATGAGGGAAAGGCTCACAGGGTTATTTTTTTCCGACTGGCAAATGCAAATTAGCCAGGGGGCTGCATTTGACGCTGGTAATTAGCAGTGATTGTATATGCATGCAAATCACATTCAGGGTAGGTGCTGAATGGTCGGATATGGGAGGCCAGGGACGTACCCAATTCCTCCCAGGCGTACCCCAGATGCTCCACTGGGTGAGCGTGCAACTTTGACTGGCCCTAGTCCAATCCAATCATTTGTTTAAAGGGTTTACTGAATACTAGACACACGTAGATCAAAATTAAATGATATATATATAATAGGTATACACATTTAACCATACCGTAAAGAATGGAGAAAATGAATACTTTGCAGACCTAGTTTGAAATGGAATTAACGTCACGTCCTTGGTACATCTTTAAATCTGAAATCAACAAAGGTACAAATATGTTTGGTAAATTTATTTCTCATGTGATCGTCTTTAAGCTAGGCCCAACAAATCAGATTAAAAAAAAGATAACAATCCTCAGTTGAGGTACGCCCGCTTGCCTGGGCCCCTTCTAGCGTGACACATCGCCTACATCAATTTCTAATATGTCTTTAAGTGCAAAGTCATAAAAACAGGTGCATTGTGCGAAGCTTCAAAGTCATTGATCAATTAAAGTTCCGGTTTTCATAAATTGTGCACTGATTTGCAATTATTCACCGGGGCAACCGGGCCTCGTGTGACGCGGGCGGGCCGGTGTATTGTCACCTTGAGACCGCCCTGATTGTCCGGCTGAGGACATCAGCCAAGCACGCTGGCATGCACCTGCTTTTCAGGGAGAACATGTGAGGGACCGTTAGGGCTTGTTTAAAAGGGTCGAACTGGGGACCTTGACAAAGCATCAGAAAGGTGAAAGTCATGACCCAGGATTCGAAATCAAAGCAACGTCTAACGTCGAGACAACTGGGACTGGAGGGAACTGGACTCCAAAGTCTTTTTCATCGGAACTGCAAATTGTATTATTTGTGCCGGGATTTGAGTCATGTACAAGCAAGCTGTTACGGCAATTAATGTTTCAGTGAATCATTTGTTGGACACTTTTAAGACATCAGAGGGCGCCGCAGCGTTGTAGTCTATAGTCCCTCACGAGTCAGTCACAACTCCTCCGTTCTAAAAAGTCAAGTTTCAAACTATTTAAATGAACTGTGACAAAAACAGTCCTTAGTAAATGTTTACCAACTGTTGCTTTGTGACTGGACTGTGGAAGGACTTGTGATTTACTTTTGACCCGACTTGCGATTACATTGCGATGGGCTTGTAATGGGCTCGACTACACACTTGAGGGCGGCAGATTTATTCTATTCCAACACTGTTTAGCGTTGTTGATCAGTGTCGCACCCAATCGATTGTGCTCATTCAGAAACAGTGTGCATTGTGCCCCCAATATTTATTTAGTGATAAATAATTAGAAAAGATGCGAGTCAGAAAACAGTTACCTATTGCCTGCCTATCAACGTCCTGTTTGGTTATTTCATCGAAAGACTATATTGATAATGTGCATCGAACGCCAAAATAGTGAAATGCTGATAGTATGGGCCTGGTATATAACCACAAATTCGTGATGTAATTGGCAACATATTCTTAGGCAACTACGGATAACATGGACTCGATGTGTTGTCCCTTGCGCGATTTGTTGCCAATGGTTTATCCCGCCAACACAATATAAACAGCGCCCTCATCCCAAAATATCGTTGATAGTAGAGGGCGGTATTCATTAGGCAATTTTCGCTCTTACCCCCGCCCTGCAAACAGGGCGCTGGGAAGGGATCGATGAGCTTCACGGAATCTTGTGAAGGAAGTGGCGATGGCATTCTGGGTCATTTATCATGACCTATGTATAAAGCATCTGGCTGCAGCTGTTAAAGACCGCGGTTAGCCAATGCGCGCAAATACTATCCGAAAGTTTGCCATAGAAATGCATACACACCATACCGGATGTGATTTCTTTTTCATTGCGGACCATGCGGACACATTTTGAGCGTCGAATAATATGCATTTTGAGCCTTCGTGAATTCGAAACAGAGCCTGAGCAACTGACGGACGTTGAACATTTACAAAATAGATACGTTTTACAGATTTTCCAACATTAAATGCTTCTCAACCAAAAAAAGGGCGCCGCATTTATGAATATAATGGGAATAAAAGAGTGATGAATGACTCAGTCTTAACGGCCGTTTCAAACGTTGCAGGGTCGTGGTCGTGATGACTTGCAGGTCACAGGTCACGCAAAATCTATCCAATCGGAGCGTTAATTCGTCAGCCCTTCCCAGCGTCCTGTTTGCAGGGCGGGGGGTACGAGCGAATAGGCAATTTCGCCAAAAATAACGATACACAAAACGCAGTCCTGCTGATTAACATGTTCAGATTTTTTCGTCGTATAAATTATATCCTGTATATATGGCTTTCCAATCATATTTCGTCCCTAGCAGAAGACAAAGAAGAATAGGTTGTTGGGTAACTCTGGATTTATATCAATAAATGACTGTCCTCAGACTCATTTGAGCAATTTTGTTGTTTAGAGCGTAAAAACATGCACAAAAAGCAAATGACCCTTCTTTATACTACACTCCACCAGTCGACCTTCTGGACGTATTGCCTGCTTGCTTACTCCTTATCACACAGGGCACGATAAATGCAGTTTTGTCATGGGATTCGTTTGTTAAGTAACAGTCAATATTTTGACTAAGTTGTTTTTAGAGTAAGAGAGGGAGCAACCTTAGGACGCATCGACAAAAGGTGCAGTAGATTTTATTTAAAGTAGAATTATTACTTGAAGTGCCGTTTTTGTGTTTCTTTTCAGATGCAATTGACAACCCTTTGCATCACAGTCAGCATGAGTGCCACGGTAGGGCTGGCTTGCCTGTTCGCGCCCAAAGTCTACATCATAGTCTTTCAACCTGAGAAGAACGTTCGACGACTGAACACCACGTCTACTAGGAGGTCACATTACGATGCACCACCCAGAGACGTGGCGAACAACCACAGCCAAAGCGGAAGTAGAGGTATATCATCATTTCCTTGATAATGAATTTTAGGATAGATTTCTGAAACATTTAACCTGCAGCCACGTTAATTGAGCTGCTCAGTGAAACGTTAGTGGACTATACACATCCCTCCCCAATCAGTCACATGTACAGTCACGTGCACGCCGGCATCCCTACATTGAAACAGCTAACTTTTCTCCCGGACGTACATTTCTGAAATTGCTATAGGAAACGCGTAGGTTTGAAACAGGCGCTAGTCTTTGTCTAGGATTTATGGGGCGGGGCCTCTGGATCATGCATTGCCCATGTATTTGAAGTACTTTGATGTCTTGAACGAAACGCAATTTTTTTTTTTTTTTTTTTTTTTTACAGCTGATCAGTAAGCCCCATGTACTCCCTTCTACAAGCTTTGTCACTTACTTTAATTGCTGGTGATTTACATCGCCCGTAAACAATCAATTTCTAACAGTTATGACTCTGCTTTTTGGAAACATCCAAAACTAATAGTTGTGCGATGGATTACTCTGCATATTCGACCATGTTCTTACTTAGAGGGCGCTACATCGTCAGTGTTGTGTGCGAACTTAACTACGGTCTGGTCGTGCACTATATTCAGGCAGGGGGTCTTGTTTGACATTTCTTTGGCGCCACCAAGCGACAAACATGACAGTCACTAAAAATATTTGTTGAAGATTATGTTGCGAATTCCTTTCGTTACGTATTTTCAGAACTTGAGGTGATCATCAGGCGTTGAAAAAAGGAGTAAAAACTTTAATATTTCAAATAAAGAAATTTGATACAAACAGACAAAAATGATCTAAACCCTCATCTTTTCACAGTATTCAAGTATAAGGTTTCACAACTTTAGATTGTCGCCTGAGCGAATCACGTATTCTAGTATTCTCCAGAGCTTTGACGAAATTACTTAATAATTGGATTTTGCAAGATGCTCAAAAAGTATTAGATGGGGGTGAAGTTAATACAAAGTAATATAATCTTTAAAACAGCAACGGAGCATTATTGCCCACGTGCCGAACCGTTACACAACCATTTACAGCGTATCAGTTGCAAATCAAATTAGTTTCTCTTCGCGAAAGATAAATGAAAGTCGTCACGAAAAGAAAACTTACAAGTGTCTCGTTGGAAAAAGTTTAAAACCAACTTACCTTTTGGTTACTATTGGATATAGGCCCTTTTTCGGGTTTTTATTTCACATTTCGTGTACATAACCAATGAAATCCCAGTACGATGGCTTACGTTTCCCTCCGACACAAACGATACCTAAACCGTTTTAATATGGGGTCCCATTTTTCAAGGGCTTTTGTAATGAATTGATTGGAGTATGTTCTCTTTGGGTTTGAAAGAGAATTATATTATGTTTGTCTTTTCCAACGTCTGAAGGGGTCAAGGGTGGGGTCACGAACTTCAACCAATGAGGGGCTTGCTTCTATTTGTCCCTCATTAATCACACCATTATATTTCTGTGCTTAAATCACAAGTCCTTTTTTCCGAATGTATGCACGACAGTTTCTTTAATTTATTGAGCACATTAAAGGTGGAAGTTATCAAAATAAAATTCTTGCTTTCCTCAGTGCCTTACCGGTAAAGATATGTATACCAGAGTGATAAAGTTATGCCTTGCATCCATTTGGAGTTATTGATGTATAGTTCAAGAGGCGGATTAGTAACATTGAACCGTTCATCATCTTTCCGACCGGTGTGGGCGCGCCGAATAAATCATGTCACGTACACAATTTGCCATAATGTCTTTTGCCTTGGTAAATTAATTCCGTAAAAAAAATAACTTCCCAAGATATTTCGAAAGCCATATCTTAAAATATCAGGGATATTATCACCGGGAATCTTTTTTTACAAAGCTGGAAGATAGTGCTAGGAGTTTCTGCAAAGTCCGTTCCTTATCCCCGGCGCCGTCGAATATTACTGGCGTGTCATCAACGTTAATAAGTTGTGGCAAGATGACCCTAATCACTGCTGTGTTATTCAAGTAGGCTCGCCCATTATTACAGATACTAAAAAATATGTCTGGCCTGCCCTGCTTCCTTGAAGCATTAAAGGGACACTCTCCCAGTTATAGAAAGAAATATTGGCTCTAGTCATGTCTTCCATAGTACTCAACATGTCTTCCATAGTACTCAACATGTCTTCCATAGTACTTTTGCATGCACATATAATTTTTTTTTTTTAAAGAGAGAGGCCAGGTAAACCTAGTAAGACCAATAACAGTCAGTAAGTCAGTCTGCTGAGATAGTTACAAAGATGACTGTAGGCTGGCCTTCTAGGACTAGCAAGAAAAAACAAATTACATGGTGCCCCATGCTAAAAGAGTTTTCTTCAAACTTTGAAGCGGTGAATATACCTGTTCATTCTTTGCATGGAAAAGCCGTGTTGCAGCAACCTTGAGGCCACACGTAGAGAACGGAAGCTTTTCGCAATGAAACTGTAAAGGTTGCAAGGGTATTGCACGAGAATATATTCAAGTTGCCAAAGATTGCAATTGCGATCTCGCTTTCACCTCAATCGCGCCTTCGACCCACTTCGCTATAACGTTGAGGTGAATATAAAACATTAGTGTACGGCACCATTTCTGGCGGTCGGTAGCACTCTGAAATGTCCCAGGTCAGATTGACCCAGAATCCAGGTTCAACTTTGTAATCCAGGTTCAAACCCTTTTATGGGTAAAAAAAATGACACTTTTCCGGATCAAAATATGTTTTCCAGGTCATTTTGACCCAGAAAAATATCCTTTTTTGACCCGGAAAGGGGTTAAGCAAATTTGGACCCGGATTCCGGGTCAATCTGACCCAGGAGTTTTAGAGTGTGATACCTGAACAAAACTGCATGAAAGTAAGGTATTATTATGGGGCTAAGGTTCTACGGTATTTCTTAGCACAGATTATTTCTGTTCATCAGTAACAGGTCAAGAGCCATCATTCCATACAATCTGCTTGCGGCAGGTGCTTAGTTGATTATTGCTTAGCGCATAAATTCCCCCTTCGGTAGTTTCTGCTCAGCAGCTCCATAACATGGAGTCTAGGTCCCAGACTGAAAAGAAATTGTTATTCGAAATAAGGAATTCAATGGTATTCTGGAAAAGCTTTTGAATGCACAGAGTCGACTGAGCGAGCTTGAAAGGACCGGTTGTCAGTTTTGCAGGAGTTTTTTTTTTCTCTCAAGATGATGCTAATTGAATTTGAACTAAGTCGGTGTCAAGCCCTTATTATGTATCATATCCTGTGTGTGTGTCGTCCAGGCCTTGATATAGTCACAGGTCAACCCATAACTCCCATCCCCTGGAACTGTCCGTCGTTGGGGTCAAATTGGGGGGGGGGGGACGATGGGTCACAAGGTGACCTACTTCGGTGTGAATATGCCATGGCTGCTTTGCAGAAACAAAAGACATTACAATTTTGCAGGTGGCAGTTTGATATCAATTTCTTTCTGGCCAGGCCAACTTGTTTTCAGCATATGGCATGCATCCCGGTAATGTGAGTACGCAGTTATGGTTTGGAATCGAGGAACGCCAGGCCACAACACAAGTGGACTTGTGTAATTAGTGTATGACAAATGAACACGCAACTTTTAGTGTGGGCGTGCATTACGTACACCCGAGGACAGACAGACAAAGGGAGAACAACAGATCCTTTCAGTCCTCATGAGTTGTGTCTTTTGTTCAACACGGTCCTCGATCGTGCGTTTGTGTGCTTAGTCTATGGGAGAATGTTATAGGGACAAAGGAAAACACTATAGGTTGTCCTCGAGAGTATGGTAAAACACGACTGTGTGTTTTGTACATTTTTTTTCCGGACGCACATTTGGCTTAAATCGAGTGATTAATGGCCCAGCATGTGGCTGTTCCAAAAATGGAACACCGGCATGGAAACAGGCACCTAAGATATCACATTGAACTCAACGCAATTTTTTTTTGGTTTTCTTCATTTTATGCAGGAAGATACACGATGCGGTTCAACAACCAAACGACACAGTACGACAGTCAAGATACGGAGGCCGAGACAAGCCAAGCATTTTTGTAGCAATGTTGCCCATCGTGTTAAATTGCACATTTCAAAACGCAATAGCTTAATAATGTACATGTACAGTCACACAGACTACTCAACAAGTTTTGTAACCACATTTGTAACGTAATAAGTAATGGAATTTTGTTGGTCGGGATAATGTTCATTTTATACAAGAGGATTTGCCCTTCGCCGAGGGAATAACTGTAATCCTAATCGTCCACTGGTTATGACGCCTGAGCAAGTAAGCAGGTGGTTGTGGTTCTTAAAAAGGATCTTAGAATTTAAAAAAATCCTTAAAAAATTCGAAGCGTTTCAGTGCGAGCAGAACTTTGTCGTCGAAGGGCAAACCCCTTGGCATGAAACCAATGAGAAGTTTCAAGTAACGGATGACACTGGTCTATGAACGTAACATTACTGTTGCAACGGAGGATACATTGTACTAAATATAAAATTTCTTGAATGTAAATTTAAAAAAAAAAATGAGCTAAATGGAGGGTATTTTATAAGTAGACATTGACGAAGCAGAAAGAAATGAGAGTAAGATGCCTGCAGCTTTAAGGAAGCCATTAGAGTGCACTCGAACAACAGCGGGGTAATTAGTATTGATGTGGCCATTTGAAAAGGAAATGCGTTCAGAAATGGATGCCTGTGAATTTACCTGACACTGAAACTCAATCAAGGACATCATAAAGTGACTTCAGCGATGTGAACAAAAAGAGAGGACGAGTAAACAGAATTAGACGACTGTTTTATGAACGAGAATGGGTGGTTTTGGGATGAGGAAACGCGATTTTGCAATGGCATTTTCGGCTCCTGGAAACAACTAGTTAAAAAAATATTTAAAAAAAATAAAAAAATAATCAGTACTTAATTAATAAAAACGCGACTATTATTGGCACTGGCAAAAGAATGGCCTGAGCTGTAAACGTTGTTGATTCAAAGAGCTTTGATGAAAACCAGGTGCTCAGCTCAAGTCGTCTAACGTGAAGAAAAAGACATTATGAGAGCATTGCTATTTCGACAAATCTTCTGCACTGAAATTTCAGACCACAGTCGGCTATTTCAAGCACCTGACTTCGCTGTTGTATGACGACTATTTTGGGGACAGTGGACCCGACAAAAATGACAGTGACATTAATGACGATAACATCCAATTGTCGTAATAATTTCTATCACGATGTCGCTGAAACTTTTTGAAACACAATTCCATTTTGTATTCAGTGTAAAAATGTAGATACTGTACAGTAGTGGTAGAAGCCCAGACCAGAATCTATTTACAAAGGATTTTAGTTTTTCTATCAGAGAGAATATAATGTGTATTATGTTGTTAAGTAATAACGCAGCGCCATGATCTATCTTGTACATTGTTTAATAACCGTCCTTTGAAGCAATTGAATTAGCTGATGTTGACAGAGAGACATTAATGGAAATTTGATGCACAATTAATACACGACATTGACTGCAACGGACCTTTATTGCGTTCTTTTAGTACTAAAACAAATTTATCTATGCCAGGAAGGTCAGTTCATCAAATTTTGATTGATGGCCACTTTGTTGCCAGACCAGCCAGACATTTGAGTAAGATATACAAAAAGGATGTGGCTGAATATGCAGAAATTGTACGAAATGTCCATTAGTATCGTGTAAATTGCCATTACTCAATGTATACGTGATTGCAGTTTGGTTGTGGACAGAATTGCTGGAATTGTGTGTACGGTAGGGGATAACATGGTTCCAATGCATGGGTTGCCTAAATGCATGATTTCATATTGAAACGTGGTTTTGACTTCCAGGGGACTTTGATTTCAAGCTGTTTTTCTCCAAAGGTGTCATTTAGTCTGACATCTTAAGTTGACAGGTATAGTAACGTACAGATATCATAAAGCGTCATGGGGATTGGGGAGGCCTGGGGCCCTTCGCGCCTTTTTTTTACCCGCGCATTTCCGACGAATCGGAATGGCCAATTTGATTAATTTTGTTTTGGTTTCCACTTAGGGCGAAATGCGAGACGTCCTGAATTTTTTCGCGATCTAGTAATGTGACCCTGGGTGATTTTAATTTTCATTTAAACCGCCGTGCGGGAATTACCAAAAGGTTGATATAGATTTCTCTTCTGGCTCGGCAGTCGCGTGCGTACTTATTTCTGTTACCGGACAGCAATCCGATTTAGATGATTGGATATATCTTGCTGCCTTGTTAATTGAAACCGACGTAGGTTACTGAGGGGGGTACGGTATTCCAAGCCAACTGACATACCGTGCGCTGCTCTCGCTATAGCAAGCATGCACGGTAACCTTTAAAGCCTCGTCAGATGTTGCTTTTCTTTCTCATTTCTTTCTTAAAGACGATTTAGACTGACTTTACCGACTTGGAGACAAGAGAACGGCCTCAGACGAAACTAGACAAAGTGACAAATGTACGAACGCACGGACCAATGCTGAGGGATCAAAACATAGTTGTAGGAGAAAGTCTACAAAGCTAATAAAAGTTTCCTATATCTCTCGTATGATTATGAATATCGATGAAGTTATCCTAATCGAAACTCAAAACTTAGGGGGGAAACGTACACATTTTTAACAAATTAAAAACGGTATCTGTCGTGATGCTCCACGTATTGTAACTAAAAACTGCATTTGAAACTAGGCTAGTTTCTATTTATATAAAAAATATTTAATCATGGAACATGTACCTAATCGTTCGTGAATCACAGAGACAATGCCAAATAAGCGGTATAAAAAAACCGCCCCCGGAAAATTAGGTGTTATCTTTGTCTGAGTAAATTTGGTTGATAGGATTGCACGGGTACCATGCTGGTGTTTGGCCTATATATTCAGGTTTTAAAATGACCCCCATTGTTTCAGCCCGGATATGCATCTGAAACGCCGGATATACCAATACAGAGTGTGCCAACAAAGTGCAACATTCAGAAAACAAATAATTAAAACCGTAATTTTTTTTTCTTCAATGAAATTATACATTACATTAAGGCCTGACTATTTCCTCGATTCACTCCTTTTTACCCCATTCCATTTGGGTCCCTAGATCCAGAAAGACAATCAATTCAGTGAAAGTGTGTATACATTTTACTTGGGACACACTCACCTAGACACGCTGAATCTGGGTTAAGCGTTGAATAGGCATTGAATCGGTATTGTAGTTGATGACATCACAGGTGAGAGTGACAGTTTTAACTACATGTACTTGTTTTCTGAATGTTGCACTTTTGTTGGCACACTTTGTACATGAAAACAGGGCCTCATAAAATTGCAGTTCTGTTGTAAAACTCTGTTAAATTAACTTCATTGTGAGACCCGCGCGCAATAGCGCGGTCTACCTCAAAAAATGGGTTCTGATTAATGTGGTCGCCAGGTTTGACACCCGAGACTAACACGACGAAAGGCGTTCGCCCTGAGACATCAAAAGTCAACGCAGACAACTAAACAATGCATACACAGGCGGAAGACCGAATGAGATATTTGTACAAAAAAAGTTAAGTATTGTTCATAAAGTTTTTGTAATTTGAATTCGAAGCAGCACTATTAATTAATTTAAAGACGAATGTAATAAACAAAAAGTACAAGCATAACTGGAAACCAAACGTTAAATTGTGTACGAGTATTGTGTGATTTTAGTGTAATACACATGCGTGAAACATATCACGTGAATGAATAAATATTAATGATTTGAAATAACTTCTTACACTTTATATTCCACGGTAGATACCGTGGCTTAACTGTGGCGTGCTATCAACTTATCCGGTGGTCCAAGTGCTGCAGGTTGCTGGTTCGAATCCCTGAAATTTTACATTTTTATTTGTTTCCCCAAAAAGTGAATTTTCTTTCCCTAAATTGTGTTTAATCAAGTCCTACTGATCGTTAAATAAAGTTCACTTTTTTGTCTCATACGTGGCTCTGGAGGTTTTTTTTTAAGGGACCATTCCGTTACCAACTGACGCATGCGCATACTTGGCTGCAGAAAAAAGTAATTGCGTCCCCGTGAACTCTTGGCCTGGTTCCCTGACCTGACGTTACACTGACGTCTCTTATTACATTGTCACATTAAAAAATAGAACATCATGAATACAATAATTGTGCAATTGATTATTTGACTAGGATTGTTCTGGCTAAAACAGTAATAGAATCATTTAAAATTGAGGGAGGTCTTTCTTACAGGCGGGATAACCAACTTATCGAGAGAAAAATGAATATGGATTGTACTTCTTAAAAGTTTAAACTCGATTTATATTGTGATCAGTATTATCAATATGCAATTGAGAAAAAAATTGTTAAAACACAAAATCGAACTGCCAGGTTAATGACCAACCAAGATTTAGTTTCAGTTCCTTATGCTCAGGGTTTCCAAATGTAACCCAGCCTAATCCGGTTTTTTTCAATCTTAAATTGAGCCGGAAAGGGTGTCAATATTTTTGATCCGGAAATATCTGAGTCCTCCGGCCCAATGCTGCAGTTTCCCTGGATCTTTCCCGTTCGTCCTGAGTCATACGACGCGGCCGACAACAAGCACAAGTTGCAAACACATTTTTCCGCTTCGTCATTATACCCCGTCGCCTTAAAGTAATCAAATCCGGTAATAAATGCCGCTAGTCGGATAGTATTCCGCAATCGAAGACATCTAGCAAAACGAGCCCCCCCCCCCCGACACTACAGGGGGCTAACATATATCACCTCACCCAGGCAACTTCCCATCAGCACATCCTCCTCCACCGTCTTTTGTTTTCTTCTACCGTCTCGGTTCCGCCGACCTATCGCGAATTCCCCCTACTCGCCGGAAAATTTAACCAGACGAGGGTTATTTTGCCCTTAAGTGGACTGAATATCGAGTCTGGGATCTGGGCATATCGATCTGATGAAGGTGGGGAGAGAAGGCGGACCGCATTTAGTTCGACTGCGGGGCAGTATTCAATTTAGGAAGACTGTTGTTCCTTTGCATTCTGTTGATTGCAGTTTTTGTGATGTTCGGTGAGTGAATTTAGTGAACAAGAGGAACAACTGAGTGCATAAAGAGACAATAAAATAACAAGCCGACTTACTTCGTAAGGCGACACGTATAAACAGCTATCAACGTTATTTTTTCCCTCCACAACACATAGTAACAGCACTGCGATTTAAAATATCTCCTCGAAAATTCTAATATAAAAAAGTTCTTTAGAAACAAACCCAAATACACATACAAACAACACCATCAACAACAGCAAATCCAACATTAGCAATAACAACAAAAAGTAACAACGTATGTAAAAAAAAAAAAAAAAAAAATTCAAAATTCATTTTGTGAACTTCAAAGCCATTGAAATAATAACGGGTCTGCAAATTCGAGCCCTTTTTGTTCTCGCAAGCGCTTGGACGCTAGTATGCAGTGCTTGTAAACTATGTCAATGCCGGGCAAAATCCAACTCACAATTCCAGGCAACAAATATACTTCAATCTCTTCCGGTGAGGAGGTTTTTTTTTAATTTGAGAAGACGAGAATACATTTGGACGCCGAGCACGCCTTAGTAAGAGCTACATTGAGTTCATCTCCCGACTCTGCCTCGTCAACCCAGCCGTCCGTGCATTCACGCCTAAAGGGCCGACGTTGGTATCAGCACGTACGCTATGTGTACCCACCCCATTTTCTTTTTGCCGAACAAGTCCAGCGGGGCATATGCAGCATGCAAGTGCTGCCGGATTTTTTTTAAGAAAATGTCAAGAGAGTTTTGGGAAAACAAGCAGCTTTGATGGCTATTGGATTACCACCCCATTCTACCCATCTAACTTTCTGACTGGATTTCTCTGATCCAAAGCAGAACTTTATCAGACTCTTTTAAATCTTCTCTTCAGATTCTCTGTAACGGGAGCTGGGGCCAATTTCATGAAGCCACAAGGCACACATTTTTTTTCTAAGCACCGAAAAGATTTGCTGAGCTAAATAATAGGCCATCATATTGGCTTCGATCGTGCGCCAACAAAAGAGGGCGCTTTGGAACCACTTTTGAGAGCCCCGTGGACGGGCCACACAGCGTGTGCTTACTGTACTGGTTCGCTCGCGAAGTACGCACGACTTCCTGAATGTGCCAAAGCTAGACCTTTCTCAAATTGTACTTGTAATTACAACATCTTGTTTTGGTTGCTAAGTTCATGGTTTTTTTTCAAAATGTACACATATTTAGCTTAAATTTAGGTACACACCCCGTGTTGGATTTTTTTCTCCTAACGAATTTGCAGTTTGTATTTGATTTGTTTTAACGAAAACATCTGCTTTATGCTTATTTAGGGCACCTGCAACCCTCTGGAAAAAGGGATTTCATTTTGTGCACAAATGACCCCGCCCGGCGAGAGCCGAATTATTGTCTGGCAGCCAGCATTTCGATTTTCGTGGAGAAATAAGTCAATAACTAAACGTCGGTTGATTTTTTTTTTCCTTTCGATTTCTCATTCAAAAGTGAATATTTTTTATTTTTCGAGGAAAATACCAATTGAAAATGCAAATCTATTTTTGACGTTTAACTCGAAAATAGCGCGGGAAACCATCTTTAATTAAACTTCGAAATACAAACAATGCTCTCAAAGAAGGTAGTAAAATATAGCTGCTGTTAAATATATCACTGATATAAAACTGTTAGTTCCCTTTAAAATGCCTCTACGGAGTTGGGGCGCAATGCTTTCAGTATATTTTTTTTACCCAGCGATTTTGCCAACTATTTGGACCTCTCTTTAAGTCATAGGCGGATCTTGAGCTACGCAGTTATGCACATGAATAGCGTATTCGCAATTATCTTGATCAAACTCAAATTACGTTTACTTTTAGATTTCATCATATGTTATAGAGTGCGCAAATATTTTTCCAAGGGAATTTCCTTTCACCAAGTTCCGGAGAAAGAGCCGACAATTTGATTATATCTGCATCGCCAAGTACAAAAACAGCACCACACAAAGATGTTTTTGCCATTTCTAGCATTATAGTGTACACCTGCTACATTCGTTGGTTTCGACTGCGTTTTTTATTGAGAGCTTTGTTGACGTCAAAGCAAAGAAAAAGATATTTAAAAAATGACAAAATAGAAAATGAATGAAAGGTAATTTTAAGCTTTATGTCATTATACATAATTTAAAGTGATTTTAATCTTTTTTTATTCATTTCCTGATTTGATCTTACAACAACGAGTTAAACAAGTATTCTAAGTGTCCACTTATAAAAAAACATTTAAACCCTAAACATCACATTCATGAATGACAAATATATTTCTAACCAGAAATAGATAAAATAAAACATGAAACCGATAATAAAGATAAATTAGTGTTAACCAAATATAAAACAAAATATATAAACATTTTTTTCAAGAAATACACTTTGGTGAAACAACTCCTCTTTTAACTGATTTTGTGAAGAGAAATAGCATGTCTTAATGGACTTGAAATTGTCTGAAAGAAGAGGGAGTGCTCCCTTAATTTTCCCAATTCACTTAAGAGGCCTAGGCAAATAATGTCCTGCCTATCAACAAAAGTATGACCAACCAAAAAAAAATGAAAATTGTCGACTGAGTTTTTCATTGACATAGAGATAGAGAGAGGGAGGGACGAAAAAATCAATCAGGAGAATTCGAGGCGAAGGTGGAAAAAGATTGACTGGATCTAGTCGACGTGTCCAGAGGGTCATTATGTGTGAAACCAAAGACGGAGGATGGGCCTAGTGTAGCTAATGGTGAACGGCACTGGATCGATAGCGTGTAAGGCTAATATTCCCGGCCCGCTTTGCCTTTCATTAATAACCTGCGCAAGCCTATACCACTGCGCACCAAGTGCCGCGCTGAAAACGGGATACACAAACTATCTTCCACTGCTAGTTGGACGTGGTTATCTAGTGCCGCTTATACGCTGTGATTGCGCATGCTGATGAGTAGATGAAAGAAGAAAAAAAAACATAACAGCACCAACGTGATTTCTGTCTCTAGATACATCTGAATTTGTTTTCGAAAAGGACAACATAGATGAGACTGTTACACATGGACGTTACGCCTTGTGAGGTGAAGTGAAACGGACTATATGGTAATACAGGTAAGAGCTCCGGAAATCGTCGATGTTTCAATTGTGTTAAATGGCCTGAAACTTGATCTTAATGTTATGTTTCTCTTGAGATGATAATTTTATAAAAGAGATGTTATATTATTAATTCTTTAAATCACTTTTTTTCTCCAGTTGAATTTTTTTTGTCCTTTCTTGCATGCTTCTCTCACAAAGAAATTATGACATATAAATAGAAACGTTCCCGCACAGAAGCAACTGCCCATACTGTAATGTTGGTTTTACCGTTTGTTTACTCATTAATTGTAGGGCTCTTAATAATATATTTGACCGCTTGTAATGTCAAACAACCTAAGAGAAACTAGTCAATTGGGTTAATCAACTGACAAGAAACTAACTTCCCCAATACGATTTTCCCCCCAATACTCCAAAAACACCTTCAAAAGATAGACCAATACATCTGAAACACGTAACAAATTTACTCCGTCAGGCTCGGCTAAATTTGAATTCCAGTTGGAAAAAAACCCTTTTTTGTTTGATAATCTAAAAAAAAAAAAATGCATTTGGGGTAGGGGGGTAGTATTTAAATAACCAAACGGCAATGAGCGAGTTTTGATAACCAAAGAAGGCCAGCCTGATAAAGCTGGTCCCAGAGAATACAGTTCTATCAAATTGATTCAAGAATGGCTATTCACTGGAAGTCTTTTCATGCATCAGGCTTACACAGTGGGTCAGATTTATATTCGATTGTGCTACGGGGTAATCATATACGATTGCACTGCCCGGTTCATTTAGTGACTGTTAGTCAGTCAGTCACTGAGTCAGTCAGTAAGATAGGAGGAAATATGTCAGTAGGTTAGCCCTCCATGGCAACAAAAATGTTGTGTAGTATCTCGTCAAAATTATTCAGTGACGTGTGTCCTTTCGCTGAATAGCCCGTTGGTAACAGCATCTCCATTACATTAAAGACTCTGACATTAAAACTAATTAAACATATAAATAATCAGTGCTAGTCTAGTTTGGCATCAAAGTGTACGCGTAAAGGGGCCATAACTTAGCCTGAAAGCAATCAGGAAATGCAGTGTCGAGGAACGGTTATAAGATATAATGTCACGTTGGCCAGTTCCACACTGAATAAATCTTTATGGACAAAACTTATGGTACAACACGAAAATTGTTTATCTTGTGTTACATTGCTCTTGTCTTTGCCTACTCGTACATCACCTGAAATATGAGAGTTGCATGCGAACTGCCCTCGACGATTCCGAGAAAATTGATTTGTCACGCATCTAGAAATGATTTATCAGTCTTTACTCTATTTATTGGGATTTATGTTTAAAAACAGGCGTTAATGTTTTGTTCTAGAGAAAGACGGAAATTAAGGTATCGTGGCTAGAAATGTGGATTCATTTGATGGTCAACATAATTAAAAACAAAGACTCTTTCTCGGGTTGGATCAATTCTCTCAAATGGTCCATTTGATCGAAGGAGACAAGTTTGGCTATCAAAAAATGTACACCTTATAGGATTACACACATTATGTCCCGACACCCCTGTGTTCCGACACCCCTATGTTCCGACTGTCATATTCCTATCCCTAATCCTCACCCTACCCTAACTAGGAGTAACACAATCTCATGTGCGGGCTGTCGGAACGTAGGGGTGTCGGAACATACAGCAGTCGCCCCTTACAGGAGACAAGGTAGATTAGGGTGACATTATTTGGTTCAAATCCCATTATTACTATGCATACGTTTTCGTCGCAAGCACCTTAAACGATCCCTCGTGATGCAAAACCCCAATTTACAAAGCTTAGTGAGTGGAGTAGGTTGAGTTTAGGTAAGGGTTTCAAATGTCACAAAAGCTCGGATTTTTTGTGTGCACAAGTCAATGGAATGTCTCCCAAAAAGGAAATAACAGGAATCATATTCCCTATTTAAGTTCCTTACCAAGAACCAATGACAACGGTCTCTTCACGGCGTGATCATTTCAAAATATAATTTATAATCGCTAGTGAACTGATCGGAGATTTCCTTTATAGCAGAAATGTTACGACATGCATTTGAGGTTTCTCCATCATTTTTTGTTTACTGCTTACTATAGTAAGAGATTTAATATCACTAGATGTTATGTTTTTACGCCAGGATTTTGAGTTCCGTAATTTCGATTTGGTAAAACGTGTCTAAAAATTGTGATATTGAAATTTTTGTTTTTTTTCTTAATAAAAAATGAAATTATGAAGAGCTGCAATTATTAACAACTGCGAGATCAAGCTCTGAAACACAAAGCATATAGGCCCTCCATTATCGCTGTGTGATCCATCATTTCTCAATTTTTCTGTCCGTGATTCCCCTGTAAATTTGATTTCTGTTCTGTCTCCGTGGAAGAAAAATTCACAAGGTTGCGGGAAGAAAGCAGATGAGTTTTGCATCTTTAGTTGCATCGCCGCCCCTCTAATTGCTACACAGCATTTGCTAAAAGCTAACGACATACCCAGAGGACAAACAAAATGATGACGTCAATATCGCTCTGCCACTCACGGAGCAGTTACGCCGCAAAGCCAGAAACCGCGGGCTCATTGTGCTGGCAATACAGTGCGCGTGTGGAGCAGTGCGCAACTGCCGCGGCTTGTTACCCCGGTCAGCGTTATTAGATCGCCGTAGTAGCCCGACTGACTACCGCCAACCAGGCGCGGAGCGATCGCCACAGGCGGACAGCTAGAAAGAAAAGTACGGTCGGGAGTATGTAACCTAACTCATTGTCAATACTCATACCCTCCGCACCATTACACACTCTGCACTTAAACAGTTCTTTGTCTTAAACCGAAACATGAACTTGTCTTTCCGTATGGGTAACCTTTTTTCCTGCTCGTACTTCATTCTTTTCCCCCCTAATCAATCAGGTAACCTTTAAGGTAAACGGCTGGGGCAGCGATTGGGGCACGATTTGGGGAGAGGCGGACGGAAAACAGGATGCCCTGGTTTTTACTTTGATCGATGTTGCCATATTTTGAGGACCGGAATTAAGTCACGTCGACATTATGTGCTCACGTGCGCAGTTGGCCGAAACAATCGCTGAATGTGCTTAAAAGTTAATTGTGATTGCATCGTTAGGGGTGTCTGTGGTTGCCGACATGACAAAACACGAGCTGTTCAACATGGGGTGGGGCCAGATGAGGAGAGGGGAGACAATTTATTACAGGAGACAGCTCCAGTTCCATACTCATCACGTACATTCATCAAACATCAATTAGCTTGCCTTCACAGTTGCCCCAAGTTGCCAGACTACATGTATTTTGCTTAATTGCCTCGCCTTCATATAGGCTACTACATATGGGTCAACATTATTATACAGTGTTTCAGTCAGCAATTATTGGACGTATTATTCACAATTAAATGACAATCTTCCCCTAATATCATATTGTATTGCCTATTCATTCGTTTATGGCTCATTTCTTAACAGAACAAATCAGCTGAATAAGTCTAGAGTTTGACAAAGTATTTTATTAGTTTTGTTGACTTGTTTTATTTTCTTTATTTGCTTGTTTTCCCCTAAAGATGAGAACGTTGCACGTTTATTCGAGTCAATCGAACACATTTCTTAAAATTTGTTCTTGCCTGTATTCAATGTAACAATTCTGAGCCACATTAACGGAGAACAAAAATCGAAGAATAATAACGAATTGTTCAAGTCCTCCCCTCAACGACCAACATCATTATCTTTCCAAAGAAGTCTTTTTTGCTTTTCACTCGGTCGTCGTAAATACATTCTACTCGACAGTGTATCTTATTTTCAGGAGGTCGGCGGTATTCCATCATCGTCACTAAACAATTTATCAGAGGCGAGTTTGTTTAATCGTTACAGAGCGCGGCGGGCAAATCCTCCGGTTTCCTCAGATCGAATCGCACCAGTCAATGAGGTGGTCACGGACGGAATTTCAAATGACCCGCACGAGCCGACCGCTATCCGAGGAGGAACTATAAAGGACTTGGATCTTTTTTTTATTTTGTGGAAGCCTGAGGGAAAAGGAGGGACTGAAGTAAATTGGATCGATGTCACCGAGAAACCACCTTGCGGGATTTTGTGGTGACATCCTCAGGTGGACAGAATATGTGACGAAATATAAGTGTGCACAGTCTTGTTATGACGTATTCTCTCTCAGCATCTGATGCCAGATCAATTATCAAAGGAAATGACAGTATGCGGGAAATTAAGCTGAAAATAATAATGGTCCCCACAGTGTATGAGACAAATAGAGATTACAGTTTGCGGACGCAATACAGGCAATTAACGAAACCAGTTATACTGAAAATGGCGGTATGTACCAACTACAATAATTGACAAATGACAAATGACTGAATAACTTTATTTCATCTGATCCTTTGTTACGTTCACGCTTCATTGACTTATGATTTGACAAGTAACTGACTTGTGATGGACATGACTATACATCTCTGTCAGTTTTATGTATAGTTGCGACAACTAGGCTACACTTACACAGACTGACTTCAACTATTAAGCACGTACATTTTGTCTAATAGCATTTGAGGAAATATTCGTGCCCATTCTGCGGTCATAAAAGTGCAATTGGAGCAACATGCTGGTTAAAATATATCACCAATAACGGTGATATTTATCACGGAATACGTTATTGATGGTGTTTCTTGCCAGTGCACCGATATGGATGATACGCCCATACTATGTCAATGGTCCCAACTTAGTTGGGATAGTTCGTTCCAACAATTGTTGGCGAATTCTTAACTATGGTTGGGACGATCCTGACTGTAGTTGGGATCGTCCCAACTATAGTTGGGGGGTAACATGGACAATTGGGTCAATTTACCAACTAACGTGTGTAAAGGTGCATGCCAACCGGTAAAGATCATGCACTCTGATAGTATAGATCCACCATTACTCGGACTGGAGACTAAATTCGGTACAACGATCCTGCCGAATCTAATTGCCCTTTTGGAGGAATAGTAATTTCAATCTTTCTATCAGACAAAAAGTAAACTTGCAAACGTGTCACGACCGTGATTGAACGGCCCCTCGTCAGACGCCAGGCCATCGTGGGAAGAACGCTGCATTAAATAAGGCGTGATACAAACAGAGATCGAGGCAGCCGATACCTTTTCCCGCCCTTTTTTACCCGCGTTTTTCCCCCGTGCTTTCCTTTTCCCATCGAGTACAAATTGCACGCTTTGCTTGGACGGATCGATGAAGCCTGCTGACCGGTCTGATCGAGGCACGGGAATCGATCTGCCAACTGACAAGGGGAAAGAAAAGCCTAAATGGCCTTCGCGTCTCATTAAGGATAGGATGTCTGGAATATTATTTACATGTTCCTTTTTGCGTTTGTACACTGGAGCTTGTGTAATTGAGTATATGTTTGATATCCACGAGTATATGTGACTGAATGTCAATAAGGCAATATCCATGTTCACATACATACAAACGATCCGGTCTATTAGGTTCAAGGGGATACCAGCTATGAATTCTTTCAGTAGGAAGCTCTTAATATTGGTAGGCTTGCCTTTAAAATGCCAAAGTAAATTACTAAATAAGTTATAATGTTTCGCACTGAGCGGATGTAAAATGTTCCGATATCAGAGGTAAAGCAATGATCTGATATACGAACTTAAGCTGCAAAACATGCAATCATGGATTCAGTTTTACGGAAGTACATTTTATAAGAAGTGTTGCTGGAAATATCATGAGGGTAAATGTCGGTATAACTTTTGGGGAGGGGGGTCGGTCAAATTTGCAAGCCCCATAGCTTGCACTGTTTGTATATACGCTTACTGTATCAATTTAACTGCACAATACTGACATTCAAGGAAAGAGGTCTGCAGTTTATTGACCAAAAAAATACTACGAGGAATTCAATTAAGCTGCATAAGAGAGACATGAGTGCAGCTGCTCCAAACGCACAAATTTGGACCAGAGTGAATTAACGGGAGGAGTAATTCTCCGTCAATTTAAAGTCAAGACTTAACAAAATATCTCCACTTGGCAACTTCATGTTTGATGTTTTTACATCCACTTCAGATAGACATTCCTTTATGAAATTATTCGAAATGTCAATTGGTAATTAGCGAGGATCGAGTTTAACGGTAATGCCGGGACGAGACGAACAGAGATAGTTTTTGGTCTCCCGGCTGACTGACAATTTGACCGGGTCGTTGTATCACTCCACGCGTAGCGCAGCATGACGTATACTCGAGTCGATAACAAGAAAAATGCGCAGGACTGCACTCGAAGAGAACCCGGGCTGTAAGTGTGGCATTTAAAAGAGTAGTGGCGACGTCGTTATGTATTTAAAATAACAATAGCCTTAACATTGGCAACTGTTGCTCAACTCGTGCCCAACGTAAGTAACAAAATATCAATTTACCTTTTGGTGAAAGGTTACTTAAGGTAATTTAATACCAATTGTTATTGTGCTGTTTAATAACATTAGCGTATATAACATTCCCCCGTCGTTTATTTGATAGTGTCAACAGTAATGTACTTCTAACGAATAACAGTGACCACGTATTACAACTTCAGATTGTTTCTAAAGTCAAACAACAATCTTTAAAATATGAAGATGTTTGCGTCCCACCAACAAGGGCAATAAGAAAATTAATAGTATCGTATAAGCATAATCGTTACCGACTCGTTTTAATAAAAACAACAGTGAACTCTTTTAAAAACTCTGATGCAATATGAGTATCTCGTACCATGTTTAAATATTCCCATATTCTTTTCGGGAAGAATTAAAGGGAAGATACAGCATTTGCAAACATAAAAAAAAACAAACACGAAATGAGCAAATTATCACGAAATACCTGACTGGATTGTTAGGGAATGACAGTCTAAATCATCCTGTAAAATCGTGGCACCTGGTGTGCCGACCTTTCAAGAGAAACTGTATTTTTCCAACGTTGGTCGGTCGACCAGCGTTGGAGAAAACTGGCTTATTTCAAAAACTGCTCCTAATTTATATGTAGTTATTCTGCATTTTCTTTGCAATTAATTACACACCTGTGAAGGGGTACAAGCCTGCTAGACTAATTCTCGGACCTTACAACTCCCCAAAGTCTACATATTGCTCCGTTTCATCTTAAGTGGGGTCAGGGAACCAGACTACAAGAACATGATTCGTTTTCTTGGTTTTTCCAGCATATACGAGCCCAAAACGTGAAACAAGTCAGTTTAACAATATTTCTAATGCTCCAAATCTATGTATTTCTGAGAATCGCAGCAAAAGCAAATGTTGTACATTCCCTTTAAGGAGAAGGTGCAGGTAAAAATGTCAATTACTCATAGATTGACCCAAGGTCCGATCCGCCCATTTCAATCTGAAATGGCAATGTTTAGCAAAGTGTGGTTTGTCAATAGCGAATCAGTACAGAGCTGCAACATTTCTTACAATTTTCCTCATTTCATTTAGGCCTAAAAACTCCGAGATCCCCATATGGGTCTCCCGCAAACAACTTTGTTTGAACAGTTTTCAGATTCGTGTTCCTCCAAAGAAGGCCAACAAAGAGAAAATTAGTGAAAAGGTCACTTGTTATTAGTCATCGGTTGACCCCGCTGCGCTCTGCCCGACCGCCCATTTTCAATCCGAGGACGGTGCCCAATTTACACGGCGCACGTGTGTAAACCCATCGACGTGTCTCGATTTGTTTACGGTGACGGTGAGAGACAACACTGTCCGCAGACGGATGTCACGAACGGCTTGTTCACCAGAAGACCGTGCCTGCTTCGAGTCAACCACTTACACATGTCCCGGCGTTGTTTCAAACACAAAGGGGATCCCCTGGTACTTTCTGAACCGTTTTGTGCATAAATTGCTCTAATTTTGCATTTAAGAACAAATTTAAGGGTCATAATTCTTTTATCATAACGGCAAGGAGTCTAATTTAAGTCGTCTTTCCTCTAAAAGCAGTGACGCAACTAAGGGGGGAGGGCGCCCCCCTCTCCAGCTGATGTCCGAACCCCCCCCCCCCCCCCGTGTCCCCCTCCTTCTCCCATTTGAAATCTTGAATTGAACAAACATTTTGTACTGAGCAATTGAAATTCTAATACCCACTTTGAAAAATTTGCACCCCGGACGTTTGACCATATTTACGCCGCTGTCTACTTTTGCTTATAATATGTGGTGAAACGCATATTTAATGGGTAAAGATTTTAACATAACGAGGAAAACAAATGATTTTTTTCTGTACTAAATTGAAGATGGTATTCACGCCCATCCTACACAATGATACCTAAATGTGTATAAACAAATTGGTATAATACAAAACCTATTTGGAAAACGGAGAACTGTTCAGGCCTAAAATCCATTAACAGTTAACCGTAAAACACGTAATACACGTTGAAAATTTAAATCACCAAGTACACGATACCAATCCCAGGTGCGGATCCAGGGGGGGGGGGGGGGCTTCGAACCCCTCTGCTCTGACACACACACAAATGTATAACGAATAAAGTAATAATAAAAAAGATGACATTTTACAGGGGTTGTTATCTGTATTTCATTGGCCTGAACACCCCCCCCTTGCAAAAATTCCTGGATCCGCCCCTGAACCCCACGTTAGTACGGGATCGAATCAAGTTCAATTTGTTTCGTCACGTCAGGATTTGTTATGAGTTATTGTCTAGTGGGTATCTTAAATTTGCCGACATTGTAACAATAACAAAGCCGTTTGTATTGACAGGCGTGCTTGTCTGCGGCTCTGCCCTGACTTGGCAACGGGACAGTGAAATCCTAGCCTGCTGACATATCAAGACGTTGCACTCCAGGCTTGCATCGCAGGCGCTATCTCCAAGTATGAAACAGATATAGTCTGAGCCCTAGGCTAGCTATTTGGGGGAACAATTAGATGATATTTTTAACTGTGTCTATTTAGCAGCTCATTTAACGCTGGCGGGCTTTGTTGAGATGAAATCAGCACCACTGGGGGATTCTTAATGACCTTCTCTTCATATTTCATTCCTTTTTCATTGCAATCACGTATTTTGAGCGTTCAATGCTGTTTTAATCTTCACTTCGGAGCTGCTCAAATCTGTATGAATATAGACGGGAATTCTATACGTTGTTTAAGTATGAATATGGCAGGTCATTATTGTCCCTATAAATAGTCGTTTGTAAAGGTGACACACTTTGCAATTTATGGAAATGCGCTGTCTGGGGCTTCAATGCATGGTGGAAAATAATGAGTGTGTTGGCAATGGGTCTCCAGTAAAAGTCAGACGGAAGCAGCGTACCCTTTGAGACTAAATCTCTGCTCTATTCAGGAGCGGTGCATCATAAGTGCTCGCTGTTTTACTTTCTGACGGTTTCCATCGACAGCTCGCAGTTCTCATTTTCTTTCTTGTTTCCTGTACGCTCCAGTGCATTGGAAATGGACGGTAGGGAAAAAAATTGACGAAAATCGAGTTTTGAAGAGCCGGCAGGCCCATTATGGAGAGGAGGTAAGTGATAGGGTAGTAATTCCTGAGGGAAGGGGGGATTCGTTGGCTCGTCAGATCGCATTCCCATAAATCCAGGTCCGCTGAGGTTTTCTCCCCGTGTGTGCGGAGAGCGCGGCGCGAATCTCCGCTGGCAAACACGGGTGTTGTCCGGCCCGCCGTACGAAATCGAGAGAGGCCGGGGAATTGCGATAAAACAAACACAAATCTTCATTCTCCTCACCACTGCCGGCGTTGATCAACTTCTGTCTCTGCTCGAAATTTAATTACGAATATCTCCGGCGTGGGATTGGTTAAATAAGTCACTTGTTGGCTCGCAGAATCCGCGGGGAAAATATAGTTGCTGAACATATTTCCCAGTGTGCGCAGATTATATGCCGCCAAGACTATGGCAGTTGTTTTTATCTGCGGTTAATCGCCTTCGGTAATCTATAACTAAAACGATTGAAAGCGTATAAGTGTTGTAGGAATTGCGATAGTGCTGAGAACAATAATTGCTTACCAACATTACCAAACTTGCCGACATCGCATCAGTTGCTTGGCAGGCGTTTGCGTTTCGCAGTGTCAAGTTGAACACAGATTCGTTTCTTCTTTGAACTTGATGCATTTTTTCCATGATTACTCATCTACAGTATTCTTTTATCACGATTCTAAATTCGGAAAAAAATATTTCCCGGTCAGTACCAATTTCCAAGACACTTAAAGATGTACCGTCCGTGCTTTCCCCCTTTTTTCGAGTTTCACCCTGAAGAGATAATGTTCTTTTTTCCTTTTTTTTTTCCTTTTCTCTCTTTTTTGGCAATACAAAAATTACTAACTTTTGAATGAGAACAAATCGAACGAAAAGTATCGTCCCACGTCAATAAAAAAATCACGAAAAAAAACCATCGAATTATTGGCAACCCGACAGTAGTTTAGTTCTCACAGGGTAGACTGGTTCCCGCCCCTATCGGAATCGATGATGTTGGCACCAAGAACCAATTTAATCGCAGGGTGGATCTGTCTGTGCGCTAAAGCAACCCAAAATATAGGCCTTTTCGGAGGTTTACAGACGCCCAAAATGTAAAAAATGAAAATAATGACGTCATTGAAATTGAAGAAGACACAAATCACTTTTGTCGAAAAACAACGACAGTATATCTTTAACAAAAAATAACGAATTTGCTCTAACAAGAAAACCACATTCGTTTACGTTAGGAGCGCATGAAAGCTTAAATTGCTTTTAACAGTTCCTGAAACCGGTCCGCATATCAGCCATCGCCACATAATCCACTTTATGATGTTCGCGGTTCCTTGGCGGGGGGAGTTCAGTTGAGATCTCGGTAAAGGAGTGCTTATCAGAGCGCCTGGCAAAACACAGAGCACCCGTACCGCCAGGCCTGATCCCCTTACATTTACAGCGTACTTTAATCCCTCTGTCCTCAGCCGAGCCGCCCTCTAGCGGGCTGATTGAATTAAGCCGCGGTGCAAGACTGCGGCCACAGAGACGAAGCACAGACCATCCCAACACCGTGGAGATGTTTCCCCTCAATCTGAATCTTACCGACAGGATAACCCACTTTTCTGAGCGTATCAGGTGTTATGTTAACCAGAGATTTAAGCATTTTGCTGGGCAGGAAGCCTCCGCGCATCTCTTTTTTTTTCGAGATTTGTTTTCTTGTGAGTTGCGAGGTGGATAGATAGAGGCTGACAGATATGTGTTCTGTATGGTTGCGACAGTCGAATGGAGTGGATAACATTTTCCAATTAATTTACGTCATATGTTATGCTTAAAAGGTGCCACCAGCACTATCTATGATTAATGTTGCGAGTAACACTATCTTGTTACAAAAACGAACAGCTTTAGAAAAAAAGGCATGTTTTCGGATGTTACTGCCCATGTTTCTTTCTTTTTTTCATTTTTACCCCGAAAAAAATATTTTGCTTTATTGCTATCTGTCTAGTAGCACATAATTTATTCACATTAATGAGACATCGACCGAAAAAAAAATCTGCCCACTTTTAGTTTTGGAATTGTTTGTTACGAAATTTCGATTTTTGTTTTTACGGCCCGACAATGAATTCAGTTCCTGCTGGGAAGACTTGTTCCCGCCCCCCCCCCCCGCTTTTTTTTTGATAATCCATGATGTGCGGACCGGGAACCTGTCTATCCGCAAGGTGGATCTGTTTGTGTTCAAATAAATATAAATAAAAGGCTTTTTTTTCCAGAGGGTACAAACCCCCAAAATAGGAAAGAATTACTTAATATATATATTTTTTTTTAAACATTCAAAAGTCACATTCGTAATGGAACAAAGTCGAAAGAATATCTTTAAAAATCTCCTCTGCTTTCATAAAAATCGGTGGACTGTAATGACGCGAACGACCTCAGCGCCGAACGATTTCCGTAGTCACGAAGAAAAATAAACGATCGGTTGTACTTGAAACAACATTGGTTTTAACCGTATAGTCCTTATATACTAGAAATAAAAGGTATTGGTACGATGTGCAGGGTTCGACTTTAATTTGTATTTCAGCCAGCCAGGCTGCTGAAACAGACTCGTATAACTAGCCCCCGGGCACTTTCACTAGCCCGCATTTTTTTTCTTGTATAGAGTGTCTCATCAACAGCAATGTGCATGTACGTTTAAAACGTGTATCCTGAGGCAATCTTGTCAGTGTTTTTAATAAACCAATCTAATAATTTAACCCTAAATAGTTAATACAATTAGACACAGATTGATACAGCTTTGATCTCTGAATGTAATGTTTTATTTCTTCCTGTCCTTTTGTCTTTGCCGTAGCCCAATAATTGTTGACTCGCCAGCCGGGCTACTTAAAGTTTGACTAGCCCGCCGCTGTTTTGACTAGCATATCGGGCTACCGCTAAAGTCGAACCCTGACAATGTGCCACCTGCGATTCTTTCGGTTGGCAGGTCTACGGAATTGTTCTCATTAATTTCATTTGAGTCGATTTGATTCGCAAATGATTTTTTTTTGACAACTTCATTGTTAACATGACACATGATCGAAAAACTTGTTCAACTCGCTTCTCAGTTATTTACGTCTAGATACAAGGTGAACTACATGGACGGAAATCGTTACGTCTTGTCCGTCCAAACTATATATCTTCCCCCTAACATAACTCCAAAACGTGTCACAGTGCCCCTAGGGTGAGTTTAATGTCGAGTGCATGCAGTTCAGTTTGATTGGTTCTTGAATGGTTGATATCATTTTTAAAAGAAAAAATGAGGCAACTATTAAAAACAATTTTTCCATAAATGACAGAAAAAACAAATCCGCGCCCTCTTTTGAAAAAATGGTGCACAAATTACTGAACATAATGTTACATCGCCATTTAAAAAATAGCAAATAGCAGAATATAAAAAGCACGGTGCAAAAGAACAACAAAAGCAAAAAAACCCAGTTACACGATTGAAACCCTTGAACAGGTATCGATGACAACAGGCAGGTCGTCATTTCATGTTGAAATGCCACCGAAACCCCGTTTATTGATATGGCACTAATTGAAGGACACAGATGTTTTGGTCATTATGGAAATATGGTATTTCCGTATATGCAATACACTGATAATTGGTAACCAAGCCTTTGCTTAAAAATCATAACTGTATATAATAAACGAACTACATCCTTCTGTCTCTAATCTTACACAATCTTCAGACTTGACTCACATCATTACAATGAATACTTGTAATAAATTAGAGGATACAGTTTAAAGCTCGTCTTAATCATTTGATTTTAGTTGGCATTGCATTTAAGACAAGATGTGATATACGACAAAGGCGTAATACGGAAGCCGTCCTTAAGTATGGATTAATATCGAGAGAACCTTCAGTGACTTTACAAGGGAAATCAACTAAATCATACCAAAGAGCGCATTAAACACTTGAAAATTCACACACACAAAACATTATTAATTGGCGAAAGACACAACGTTCTACATTTCCATGAAACACGTATATCCTTCCTTCTGAAATCCATGCAGTTGCATTTATTTCTGTCACTTCAAGACTGCATTTTGAAATTAAACAATAACAACAGTATCATAACATCCAATAACAATAAATAACCCAACTGGAAATGGCACCCACTGCGCTGACCTTAGCACACTCACCAACCATCTCAATAAAACCCTGTAAAACGTATTAACAAACAATAACAAGTCATTTCCAAAAACATATCTTGAAAGTCCCACGGCCATTCCAGCAGCTATTCATAGCCTATATGCATGAGCGTATGGGCTGTCCTTTGTATTTCATAGCATGGGATGAATCATACGCGCCGTATATAGTCACCCTCAAAGTGTCACTTAAGTTATTTCCCGTTGGAAGTGCACCGAAATAGCCCGTGTGGAAGCCTCTTGAGGCTAGTGTTCCCATCCGCGTTTCCTCCCCACCTGTATCACGACCCAGGACTCGATGTTATCGTTCCGCTCAGATGCCACAACCCAACCAAACCACCGATGTGACTAGATACGATTCGTGATTTTGTCGTTATTACTTGACTGTCATCTATCCAGCGAATCTTCCTCCGGACATTGGTCTCAATGTCAGGGTCTTTGACATTAATTCGGATCATTCCGGAACATATGCATTGTTATTCTTGGATTATTATATAGCAACGGCGTATCCAGATTTCGGAGCCAAGGGGGAAAATTGATTTGATGTTGTTGTTTTTTGTCTCTCCACAAGTCAGTCACATCAGAAATGTTTTCATCCAAAAGTAGTTTGAATGGCATTGTTGTGAGAAGTTTTTGGTTCACTTACGAAGCGACTAACCCCAAAAGGAATGGTAATTCTAGTTATAACCATGCAAATGCTGACGTTTCAGTCAGTGTAGGTCCTAATTAATACATGCAGGCCACATACAAACAAAGTAATCTTGGTATCATGGTATTTCAACCCAAAGTAAAAGCTATTGGTCGTTTATTTTTTAGCCGTGGCGGCTTCCTGACCTAAGATTTGTCAGAAAGGCCAGCATGTTTTGGTTATGGAACCAGACTATTGATTAAGGTGGTAAGATATCCACAATGCTGTACCTTTCTTTCACACAATTTGATGGAAAATATTCGACGTTACAAGCGTCCATTAAAGGGACACTAGACGTCCTGGAATACGCCCAATTGGGCTACAATGCGCGCTTTGAACGAAATTATGTTCATCAGAAAGAACATTTAAAGTACGATATAAACATCCACACAACTATCCTTTAAACACTGGACATTTTGTGTTATTGTGTTATTCGTGCGAGAACGAATGTCGGGGTCCACTTTTTACACACAACGTGCATCGTACATTTACTGAAAATGACGGGAAAAACGTATTTGTACTCCGTCGTGTCCGATTTAAACAAGCGGTCTATCTCGGGAACGGTAAAGAAATTAGGTTGGTTTCCTTTCAACCAAATGTTTGAAATAAGATAAGTAAACAATCCAAAACATGACATATTCGGGGATTTCAGGACTTAGTGCCCCTTTAATAACGGTGAGAGCGAAGAATATGACCATCGCATGGGATTTAAAGTTGTTGTTGTTGAAACTGTACAGGCAGCGAATACATTGGGAAGGAAGGGATCAGTAATGTTAGACACACCAGGAAATCCCTCGAGATTACAGACCCCCAAACAATACCCCGGCCCCTTGCCAATCCTTAGCCATATTGTACGTACAAAAGGACGCGGTCGAGCTGTCGGAAATCTTGACTTGCTGCCTGAAATTTGACTCATGACCCTCTTCTTAATCATTTCACGGTCGCCGAGAAAACTGCCGGTAATTATTGGTCGAACCCAATCGATGCTGTGCATTTCCTTTAAGTATCTATAAATAGCCCGTGGCATTGAATAAAACTCTGTGATGGCGGTGCATTTTTTCCATGAGTAATTCTCCATAAACGGAACTTTACTGGCTCCCTTCCTGACCCGTCAAAAATCGCTTTCTCTGAAACATCCCAAACAAGGAAAGGCATTCCTGCACTGCAGTGGAAATTTAATTTCATAGAGTTTTGAGAGTTTCTTTATTAAAACACTCCAAAGCCGACTGCTGTATTCTGTCGTCCTGTCACTCCTGTGCTGCCTCCTATTTTTAGAGCATTCATTTCCGCTTCACATTTTGGTGCCTTCAATTTTGCCACATTCATATAGATCGTATACATTAACCTCTCTCAGCTTTCACAAAATAAACGTTGTTTAAATTTACTACTTGAGCGTGCCAGCATAAACTCACACAAACAACAAATGCGTTCATTATTGGGCAACAGTTTCCATCTGGGTTTTTCATGTAATGGTGCGTGAATGTCATTCTTATCCCGCAGGAATCAATTGGGACGAGTTTGAGGCGGAGCGCAGTTCGGCCCGTGCCACGCTGAATGAGAAAGTGAGCGTGGAGAGAGTCATCGGTGACAACAACTGGCAGAATCGACTCGTCGTGTGTGTGAGTGGAGTACATCGTCAACGCACCGTGCGTCTAGTACCGGTTCATTGGATCGCTAGTCTATACACAGTATATTACGCAGTACTTGATTAGGCCCCGCATAACATGCCGAGGGTAGCGCGGAGTAGGTAATAATTCCAGTGACAGGAGTGCAGTTGCAGACCATTGTGTCACTGTCGCCGTCGTCATCGTTTGTCGTCGTCATCCAGGGCCACCATGGGGATCTCCCTGGCCTTGGCTGGGGTATTGGTGATGTTATTAGCCGTCTACGACTACGGGATCCGCCTGTGCGGGGTGAGTGCGGGTCCCGTGGAGAGTGTTCGGCTGGACGGGGACGTGGTGCTAGGTGGATTGTTCCCCGTGCACGAGAACGGTATCAATGGGTGCGGGGCGTTCGATAAAGGCGGCTACCAAAGACTAGAAGCCATGGTCTACGCCTTGGACAGGATCAACAATGATGACAACCTGCTGCCAGGAATCCAGATAGGCGCCTATATACTGGATACGTGTAGCCGAGATACCTATGCATTGGAACAGACTATGGAGTTTGTCACGTCGACGATCACAAGGATAGATCTGAACGCTTTCACGTGTCCTAATGGTAGCGTGCCCGCGTATCAGCCCCCACAACCTACGGTGGGCGTGGTGGGGGCAGCTGGTAGTCCAGTGTCCACTATGGTGGCTAACATTCTGCGCTTGTTTAAGGTGAGTTTCTTTATAAAAAAAAGAAAAGAATGACTCATAATCCATCATTTTTAGACACTTTGTTAAAAATATACTGAATCGTATGTGTCCCATACTTCTCACTGCTTGTCTAATTTCGAAATGAGTGTTATCGTTTGGAAACTGTAATTTGTAAACGGCAAGACTATTTTTGCCTTAAGTGTGTCACCAGATAACCGAATAACTTAGAATATCCAACCATTTCTATCGATTTCAGTTTTGAATATTGTTTTGGAAAAAACATTGTAATATTTTACGATTTATAGAAAGCAGTAACTTATATAGTTCTTATGCGACGCATAAATTATATCCATGATTTGACGGGCCTTGAAAATATTCTTGCTGGGTGGACAAAGGATAAAAATACACAAATCAAAACACCAGCCCTCTTTTAAACGCAGCCATTACGTTACATTAGACAGTTCATTCACCTTCAATCAACAGAACAAAAATTAAAGTTTCTCTACCCACGCTCTTCAGCATATTCTCTGTCTTCTCTCCTCGCGAGTTTTCAATTTGTATGTTTTATTAAAACAGAAAATACTACTCTTTTCTCTTCTGGAAATTATTTTTGTTTGCCTTTGCGACCATAACGCACAAAAGACCGGCGTGATTTATTGTTGGGTTGCAAATGGATCGATTTTGTAAAGTAATTTATTCCATAACTTGACGTAGGCAGATTTTGCGCTGAATGTCACATTTGAAAGTGAATAACCTTTGTAGTGCTATATAGACAAATTTAGAAACATAATTTATTACTCATAGTGAAACCTTCAACGGGTATAGCCTATAGAGCAACTTTAAAGTCCACCGATCTCCACCAAAAAAATCGGACAGTGAAAAGCATATTTTACTAGCATATTCAAGCAGAGACAATCGAAGCTAAATCTATTGGATAGAAAAAGTATACTGTGGAAAAAAGAGACTAGCATAGTCTTACTCAATCTGATACACGAAAGTGGTCACTGAAGCCGACGGCTATTTACTGATTTGGCAGATTTTCCTTTCAATGGCAATTAACCATAAACGTTTAGTGCTTGCCTGTCTGTCACGAGCACACCAATATTGCACTTTGCTAAAATGCCCAATGAGATAATAGTTTATCAACCCCTTCATCTCATAACCTAGGGAAGAGTGCTTTCGTCCCTACATTCATGTCACACGGGCCCATTTCACCCGCGCCCATCTGTCAAGTTCACGGTATAAACTGCACATGACCTTATCGTGTTTAGTCCTATACAATTCGGCTCCCTGCTTTTAAGTGAAATGTCGGAATTGTTTTCATTCTCTGACTCATGCTATTATGCACTCGGTAAGTGTTTCGTTAGCATAATGGTTCTGACGCAAGTTGAGTCCGTACAATGGTTCTCATGTCCCTGAGGATTGTCAACTAAATATTTTGAGTGTTTCTTTCAAGTTGTATATGCGGCGTATTCAAAGACTATGAGGAACGCTTAAGTGTAAACACTGAAACGTCTGCATTTAAAGTTATGTCCTATTCCCCTTTGCTACAGATGTTAGCACTTTTGGGCTGTACGGTGCACTATTAAAAGTTGGTCCAAAAATTATTTAGGGAAAACTACTCTTCAAGCTGGTAAAATTATACTCAAATTAAAGCAACAACGTCAGCAGTTTTATTCCGTTTTCGGGTACCGTATGTTAAATAAAACGTTGCCTTTTATTTTATTTTTCACCAACTTTTATTATAGCCACTCCGAAATGGCTGCCAAATTTTCCCGTGTCACGCAACACTGTGTCATACATTTTCTGCACCGTCAGAAAGTATTTCCTGCCTGTTCCTATAAACATAACACCCTGGAGCTCCCCGTGCCTGGGCAAACTAAATGACTTTGCCCTCGTAACCGTGGCGGGTGCTATCATGCTCCTGTATTTTTGGTGGAACGGAGCGTGGCCATCGTAATACAGCGTAAAGTCAGCCGGGCTCTTTCATGCGCGACTTCAATGAAATTTTGCAATAACACGGAGGCCTTATTGAATTCGCAAGGACAAATGAAGAATGAAGATTTCATAAGCAAAATAAATATCCATTTCATTCCCTGACCGGTCATGCAATAATGGTTGCGAACCGACTCCACCACCCAGTGATAATGACCAATTTGTAATAATTGCACGACGGAATCAAGTCCAGACCAAAAACAGTACCGATATGGATGAATCAGTGGGCGGTCGTATACTTGAATCATTTACGTCTGTTCCCTCGGAACAATTTTGCAATCTCTCTGCATGGCTGTAAACCCCAAACCCAAGGAGCCGGTTATTTTGACCATATCACAGGCGGGATGGCCCCCCCCCCCCAAGATCTCAGCCATTGAGTGACGAAAAATTATGAAACCTGGTGCATGCATAGAACAACTTTAATATGAATATACCAAAGAAATTTCATGACTATAGGTACAAGGGTTTTGGAATTATCGACTAATTGATGATCCATATATGCATCAATGGTAATTCTGCTTTGTGTGTACACTATATGGGGAAAATCAGTTTTCACGAAAAATTTGTCGCTGCGCGGTAAACCATGGTCGGAATGTTATGTTTTTGGTATCAAAAGATGCGCAAGACTCGAGGCTAAAAAGTCAGGAAAGCTGGAGCGGGGAACATTTTTTGCAAGGGTATCGCGGAAAAAAATGAGGGAGGAATGGGCGATTCCGCGCCTGGCCCGTTCAGAGTTAATGTTAACGATTAAAGAGAAGGTGGAATGTAATTAGTGCTACTCTCTTTGCAAAGGGATGCCAAAAGAAACGGAACCAAAAATATCATAAACACTAATTTGGGTTTTCCATCATCAAGTGTAGATCCAAATTTGAAGCGAGGCAGCTCTCATGAAAATTGGTTCTAGAAAGATACCAAACCTATATGATTCTTTTTGCTCTACCTTGAGAAAGCTGCAGCTTTTGTGTTATTAAGCCAGTCTCCCCTCGAGGCGCTCGACCACTTAGAGGTGAAATTACCTGGAAACCGACATGGCAATATCTGCCGAGCATGCAAAAGAGGCTGAAGGAATAGCAGCATTTCGCCACGGAAATTATTATTTCTGCATGGAACAGGTGCATCGAAAGTAATCAAAGTTTTTGCAGATCAAGAAGAAAAAACACATATAGGTTTTTTTTTTTTAAAGAATAACCCAGTTATAAATCCTGTTTTTATGGCGGGCAGGCTAAGTGCCCTTATATCGTGTGAATATTTCACGGCTGATTTACGTGCTTACGACTAGACTCTTTCAATATGTTATTGTTACACATCATAATATGGCTTTATAGAATTTCAAGGTTATGCATGAAGTGCGTGCGTTAAAAACCCGAGTATTCTTTCCGTATTAGTTGGAAACAGGAAGTCTGGTAAACAAATAAAAAGAGGATACATACATTTCGTGTTAAAACCGTGCATGAAAGGCATCTACTTCGTTTGTGAAATCTCTGCTTGTTATTCTTTTCTATAACGCAGTGCAGTGGCGTAGCTAGGATTTTGTTTAGTGGGGGGCACGGGGGGGGGAGGGGCATCAGAATATCATGGGGGCACATATCGCAAACGCCTTTTTCAGTTTTTCGCAGTTGGGCCCATAATGCCTCGCTATATCCATTGACATAAGAAATTGTAAACAATAAGCCTTTCGTTAACTGAAAAATACAACGTATTATACAAGCCCTTTTTGGCTTGGAAAGGAAAAGGGGCATTATCGGTATTTTGGTGGTGGGGAGGGGGGGGGGGGACACCTGCATGGGGGGGGGGGCACGGAAATTTTGTGGGGTGGCACGTGCCCCCATCTCCCCTCCCCGTGGCTTCGCCACTGATGCGGTGCCCTTAGTTATAGCAGACACTTCCAAAATAACGGCTGTACAAATGATCTATTATAAAGAATAAAGACGGATATAACCGAATACATAATTGATATTCCACGCAACATAATTTTAAAAACCACTAGAAAGTTGTTGTTGAGCACTGGGGCCTGTGGTGGTCCCTTCTTTTAAAAAAAAGATTGACTGCGAAAAGAGCGTGATTATCTAGAATATTGTGTGCCTCTGGACCTATAACATCGGGTGCACTATTTTATTCGTCCGTCCAAGTCGAGGAGGTAATCGCTAGCTTTCTGTGAAGGTTTTAAGGTAATGCCCCACGACAACGCCTGAATGTCACATCATCAACATTAATTGAAAAAAAAAGCAACCTGAAATCAGCATACGGTGCGGTATGAGTGGCAACATATGGTGGGTATTATCATTGATATGAAATAAAAAAATACTTATTTGTCAAGCAACAATAACTCAGCCGATATTACTGACATCTGTTGTGACACTCATTGACAAAAGACTGATTAGAATAACAAAACTAATAGTTGTTACTATAGACCGGCTGGTTCTTTTTTTGTAACTGAACATGCACTATTTATTTCCTGGTGTTTACAATGGTTTCTGACAAGTGCACGTCGACCATTACGTCGCAGCATGGTTTCTCTTTTTCAAATGGTAATTTCTTCAATTTTAAATTTGTTTCGTGCATTAAAAAATGTTCACGACTAAATATTTCCAAAAATGTAACATGAACATGAATAAAACTGCTGCTTACTGACTGGAATGACCCGAAATATACAAATCAAACAAATTAGAGAGCCTATAATGGTTCGGATTTTGGCAGGACCTTTCCTTAAAGGCAAAATAACAGTGGCACAGAAACAAGTAACCGATATTTTTTGAAGACACATAAATCTGCTATATACAGTCGGTCAGTTCAATCAAATAGGGGCTTGGCTATAGATAGTAATATTTGTCTTCGGATTCTTAAGGAACAAAGATAAAGTGCTCTTCGGACGGCGTAAATGAAAAACTGGAGAAGTGAAGATTTAATATCCGGAGCTGTGGGCGGGTGGGGTGGGTAATGATAATCATTAAAGTCACTCGGGGTCGTTTGGCATTGGCCGATACGCTCCGAAACAAATCTTTTATAGGAATCAATTTATCAAAAGGGGAACAGATGTGATAAATGGAATTGATTGGTATTCACGTGGGTTTCTTCAAACTGTACGGGCACAAAATATCGGCCTACGAGTAGAAAAAAAACACCGAGTACTTGAATGAGTATAACCATTTTGGTTTTGTTTCAATACATTTCAATCAGTTAACGTGTAAAAAAAATACTCGCGGTTATAATAATTAAACTACCCCTCTTTAGAGTATAATACGTCGGGTGCCCTGCAGAAGGGCATAGGAGCGTTCTGACGCAAAAGACACTTTGAATAAAATTTCATTGAAAGGCTCCAATGTTCCCCCACACGCATTATGGATCCTATGTTCTCCCACGCGTATTACATAAATCGTACGAATTTTAAATTTGTCACTCGTATGAATCATAAGTTTTGGAACAACCGTTGTGTTGATTTCCGACAGAAATGTTTAAAATGTCATTAAAACAGAGGCAGTTTTCTGCATATTATTTCCTTTTTTATGGGGGGGGGGCAATTTGATGATAACGCGTAAGGGCGTACACGCACATACGTCCTTCTGCCAGGCACATAATTAATACGAGTACAAAATGACTGTGCGACGTATAGTTATTACATTAAAGTACATTTTAAAGAGTGTGATTACAAAACATGAAAAGGTATATGCAGCATTGAATAGGTCATGTTAAGTTTAACAGCATCATATCAAAAGTATTATGAATTATCGGAACAAAACGATGAATGCACATTCAAAAAATGAGTTTTTCGTCCTGATGGTTTATTAGGAGGTAGTGAAAACAATTTAACGGAGTTTAATACAGGAAAGCCGTCTCCATAAGGTTTCATTCCTTGAAATACTCTCAATAAATCTCTGTGATGATATCGCGAGGTATACTTTCTTTTGCAATATGTCAATCCGATGCATCTAGTTGAACTGGTATATCAAGGGACATAATATAATGCAACCCCATTATTTGAGCAGTATACCAGCATACGTTCACAGAGGGGCACATCCAAAACGTCCCTCTGTAACTTAGCCGTTTATCATGTCCATAGTTTTGCTCGCTTGTTCCAAATAAGCTCAACAAACTTTTGTAATGCCTATTGGCAACAGCAGCGTAAGGATTGACGAAAAGATACTTGAAATCTTCCACCACTATCGCCCCCCCCCCCCGCCCAAGGCTTGTAGCCTTGCCTTACTGAGAATTAAGAAACCTCTATCCAAACAGCTCAGTACTGAAATTGAAGAAAAATATTAGGTAAAAAAAAAAATCCAATTTGTCAGAAAACATTCTCCGCACCCCTGCTTTTAAACATACTAAGTGCCGCTCCCGAGTAGGTACTTTTAGTTTTTAAGCCCAAGGGCTGAAATACCAGAAGACTGATTTCCTGTATTTTTTTATTTTTGCTAATTTATTTTTTTTATGGATTTTCCAAAGTGTACTTAAGTACAACATTCATGTTCAATTCTAATATTTTATCTGTCTGTTAGTTGAGCACTCTCGACAGCGGTTGATGCAAATCTTATTAATGACGCAAATGTTTGCATGTATCAAATTCCAATGCAAAGCTAATAAAGGCGCGAACAGTCTGTTCGATGCCGTTAGACCAGCCTGGGAATTTGAGAGGAAAATTACCGCGTTGCTTCACTGCCCCTTCTTAAGCTTTCACTGAAGGAGACACTGGCCTTCCATCAAGTAGCGAATCTAGGTTTTGGGTCGGGGATGAGTTATTTGTTTCTGAAAAAGTGGCCCCAAATGTTGCTGTCGGACTGGTTAAAAGCGGGAAAGGACATTTCCCCCTGTGCCCGCCCCATACTTTACTACTTACATCAGATTTGGTTGCATGTTAAAAATCGCGTGAGGACAGCTAATTAAGCAATACCCAACGACTTCCGCTTTGAGTAATTATGGCCCAGGACAGCTCCGAGGACATTTTCACACAGTCAACTTTAACCCAATAAATTATGTCAACAAAGCATAAAGCTAAGCACGCCATTTTATGTTTAGAATAGTTGACCATCACGTCGAGTATACCTTTACTTTGCTGCACAATATCCCAAAGTGGAAGTGCCATTAAGTAACGGATTCCTATCACCAAAACAGATTCTAGAAAAACAAGGGAAAGTTGGACAAACAACTTGGCACGGAGAACTTGCACCCCTTCTATAGGAAATCTGTGCTGTGACTAAATCTGTTGAATGCTTCGAGCTCTGTGCGAAATCCCAGATATGACATTCCCCTCAAAATGAAAAAGGGGAGTAGGAAAGATATATGGATTTAACAATTTCATCCAATCAAAATCCTCAAATCGCAGAAATGATCAAGTTGCTAAACTTCGAGGATACATGTATTGTTCACTCAATGCCTCAATCTTGAATTGGAGCTTATGGCGTTTCTGAAGAGAAATTACCACGTGAACCTGAAAATCCATTGTAAAAGTCCGAATAATCTGCCTCTTTTAAGATTCAAGGCGGAGCGCCCAGTCTCCAGGACAATTACGCGAAGGAGTGTGCTATGACTAGACTTTTGAATTCCAAGAGCTCTCTGCAAAAGCACACATGCGATTTCTCCTTCAACATGAAAAAGAGGAGTAAGAAAGGTATGGATTTAGGCACTTCATCCCATCAAACTTCCAAAATCTCACACCTGATCAAGTTGCTAAACTGTTGTGATACATGCCCCCTATTGTACACTCAACGCCTCAATCTTGAATTGGAGCTTTTGGGATTTTGTCTGCAGAGAGATGCGAACCTGAAAATCCATTGTAAAAATCCGTTGTTAAAATCACGTTCTGTCAATCCCCAATTCCACTTCAAGTGGAAGGTCAGACGTGTAACGTTTCGTGGTGTGGCATTGGGTGCTTTAACCATATTTCCAGAAAGATAACGTACTAAAAACGGACAAGATTTGAAACTGGATCTTAAAGAGGTTGTGATGCAGCGTAGTATAAACGAGTCCTGTTTATTACGTCACGATTTACTCCGTTTTGTTTGCTGCCCCCAACGACGACTTTTACACAAATTGCACGTTCGGGTCGAAACAGGACCTGAAAAACAGCCCTCAAAAGTACCTTTTGTACTCATTTCATGACAGACACAATAGTCGTTTTTATTTCATCACACCTTAGGCTACATATACCCGAAAAATGACGGAAATGTCTTCGAGCATTCCACAACCTCTTTAAGACTTGAGGCGGAGCGCTCAGCCTCCAGTAAGCCTACAGTTATTACGCGAACGAGTTTGAGAGGTTAAGAGATGAGCCGTTAAAGTTAAATGATGTTATTTGCTGCACATTTTGTATACTCTCTGGATTCAAATAGGTCAGTTGCCACCGTATATGCTTGCCTCAAATCGTATAAGCCACAGCCTGGGTGAGGGTCTACAGGGTGAGTCAAACAGAAAGTGACCCCAATTAATGATTTTTTTCTTAAAAAGCAATTAAATTTGAAACATCAATGAAGTAGGTCTTGGAAGAACATGTTCTTCCACTCATCTTAAAAGATATTACTGAAACTGAACCATGTTATCAGAAGTTATGCACGTTTTACTAAAAGAACACATTTTTATAGCTGTCCATGGAATGGCATTGGACGCTATTGAGCAGAGTTAGAATTACAAATTACACACAAGCATTCAAACACAAATAAAATTTCAATCATTTAAGTGAAGACTGAAACATTATTTTTACTGTGAGATTTTGTGTTTTGAATATGAGGAACAAGTCATCTTTTTTTCTGAGATATTGATGGCGATTTTGGTATGTTGTCCTTTGCAAGTTCTCCATTCATCGTGGTTGCAAAACGTGCATATTTGTATTGAATGAGTATTCATCAGTTCATAGAACGGTAAATGATTCGTGGTGGACAGCTGAATTTTGTGATTGACATATTAAAATAGACGTAACTTATGAATAAAGTATGCAAATTACGTAACATTTTCACATTTACTAGTCTATAACGTGCACTTTATACCTGTGTTTTTTTTTAATATGAAATGGAGCGAGTTACATGTTTATTTTTTATTTGATCTAATTCAGTCACTTTCTTTTTGATTCACACTGTATAGCAGGCATTGCAAGACATTTTACAGAAAGCCGTCTGGCCGGAAATGTACAGTGAAGGTGTTACGTTGCACTGCATTGTGGGACAGTTGAGCTACACAAAATTCGTTGTAGCGCAAACTGTCCCAAAGTTCAGTGCAATAATTATAAACCTTCACTACATACTTCCGAGCTCTCCCTAAAATGGTCTGCGTAGGCCTACCATGTGAGATTTTCATATTGCTCGGGCGGTTCCTCAGGCAAAGAATGCCCACTTCCAAAATGTCGGCTACAAAGATTGAAAGTCGTACAGTCCATCACGTAATTCGAACAGAGCTTTCAACGCAAGAATGGCCAACTCGCATATGATTTGATTGGAAATCTATTTTTGGAAAGCTTTTTGTTCGAAGTCATTTAAGCACGTGTGTAAAAATTTCTGCGCGCTTATGTTTTGTTCATGCATGAATTTATGATGCAGCGAACGGCATGACAAAAATCGACCCCTTAGCGGAAGATCGAAAAATGGATCCTGCGCACGCACAGACAACAATACAAACGAAAATATGTTTAAAAATCTAAAAATAGCTTTGTTCGAGACGAGGCAAATATGATACAACATTCATCGATCCTTCTATTATTGGGTGAATAAAGCGATCAATTGTCTCCGTCAGCAAACAATGGCCCTGACCTAGAAATAGAAAATGATGGATTCACGGACTGCGTGTATTGTGTAAATTGTTTACAATTACATGTTGTTTGTTTCATCAACAACAACAAAATGGTTTTGAAATGGCTTTATCTTCATATTGTTATGATTATATAGCGCTTTACATCGTATCAACAATCTCAAAGGGCCTTTACAATTATTCCCCCGTTCATCAGGCCACGAGACCACGCGGCAGCCAATTTCAGCTCGCAGGTACCCATGCATACTCCTGGGCGGAGAGAGGCAGTTGTAGTTAAGTGTCTTGCCCAAGGGCACAAACACCATGTTCCTGGCAGGTTTCGAACCCACGTACCATCATACACAATTTTACATTACGTCAAGAGCTACATTTGATCAATAGTGTTTATTGATGATTTGTTTTATTATTATTTACATCAAGATAAACGTTTATAAAAAAAATTAAAAACACCAGTGATGTGTCTAACAAAAAATATTTAAAAAATGGGAACGGCAAACCTAGTAAAATTGCTCTAAGAAGCTGGTCCCAAAGAACAAACAGTTCTACTCAATTGATTCAGAATGACTATTCACTATACGTCTTTTCATGCATCGGCTGTTTCCATGCAATGGGCCGGATTTAGCCTATCACTGGGTAATCCTATACGATTGCACTGCTCGGATCTCTTCACCAGCCAATAACTAGGCCAAGTCACAAGTGACAGTCAGTCGTGAGTCATGAGTCAGTCACGTACAAAGTGGCTGATCAATGAGACCAGCAAAAAAATGTTTATGTTTGATCTGGTAGTGAATGAGGATCCTTTCATTTCTTCTGGGGCTTGAAAATGAAAAAAAAGTAGACAAGAGGGGCAAAGACAATATTAAACTGTAATTAAAATATATTGAACACTAGAAACTGCCGGAAAGGGCCTACAATGCGGCTATTCTAAATACGCATATATAGGCCTTCAAGTTTTGGAACAAAGCGTCAAATGATGTCCAACCCTCCCCCTTCGATTTCTTGCATCGCTTCTGTGAGTACTTGTTTTCCTTCTTGAAAAAAAAAACACCTAACGACTTCCATGGGTATTAAGATTGTGTAGAGGTTTGTTTGTTTGTCTGCGTGTTTGTTTCCTCTACGCCCCAATCCGTGAAGCATTCGTCCAAACTGCACGAACCCGGATATGCCAATTAAAACTTTCACGCGATATGCCCAAAGAAACATTATAAATGTCCGTCGATGTCACATTGCCTGATCGAGGAAATTCAGGTTTATTTACCCGAAGTCATTTGATCTGAGTTCAACTTTTTGGTGTCGAAAGTTGTTTACCAAAATAATTTGGAATGGGAGGCAGTCGTGTTTGAGGTTGAGTTTTCGTAAGTGGTTTCAAACGATTTGCCTGGATACAGCGGAAGAAATTAGGCATGGCGGCACAATTTCCAATTGATATTTCAATTTCAACAAATTCTGCAAAGAATCATAATTTCTACAGCAAATCAGACTAGTCCTCAGGAATTTCGTAGCTTAATTCTAATTTACCAATAAGCATTAAAAACCAGGTCCATGCCTCTTTTTTTTTTGGAAAAATAAGTGCAAAAATATCGATTTTCTATTACAAAGACGCGTGACTTCGTAATTAAATGATGCCATCCTTTTAAAAGTCATTTTCAACATAGAGATTGATGACACCTCAACCGCTTGGCTGACTGCATATATTATTGAAACAAGATATATTGATATTTTGTCATTGATTTAGGAAAGTATAGTATAGAAGACCCTCTCAACTTACGCAAAAACAACACCATTGGATTCAAATGTCCTTATGGAATTTCAATCTATACTCAAGAACATTACAAACAAGGCGCAAGGTAGAATCCAACAGGAATGTGTATAGTTTGGACAAAAACCAAAGGCCCCCCCCCAAAAAAAAAGAAATATAGGATAACCTTTCGGGAAATATCGAGGCAAATATTTCATTCCTCCGGAGGGCTGGACGCCTGATTAATCGCGTGCGGCTAACAGCTACAGCATATATACATTCGCGTGGGTAAAATAAACCACCCTCGGTTGTCTCAGAAAAAAAGAAAAATAGTGCGCGCGGGTAAATAAATCTGTATACTTCTTGTCATGGGGTGAGACTTATAAACGATCCTCTCTACTGATAAAGGGAAGGAACCTTATCGCCAGACTAATTGGAAATATGAGGAAAGGCGCAAAAATGAAAAACAAAACAAAGCCCAAACACTCGGGCAATCTTGGCCAGCCGCGTTGGCTGATTGCGCGCGGTGTTTCGCACGTCTGTCCGGGACGTGTGACATGTCGGCCTAATATTCCACGCCATTAGAAGCGTTATCAGCCCGCAACGTAACAGAGCTGCCGACTGGCCCCGACTTCGGAAATCCCGCCCTAAATCCGTCCAGGCTGCTAATTGAAAAGCGCAAAGTAAATTGTCACAGCTATTTTCCCTGCTCCGATTATTTTCTTCTAAGATTTGGCGCGTGGCACGGGTCACGTACGTGACTGGAACTCAAACAACCCACGGGGATGAGAATTTTGCTAAGTAAGGGGCAGAACCTTGATCTGTGTCGTCTGAAAGGAGCACAAGTCGAAAGGATTTAAGATGCGAAAAGATACGCTGAAAGAGATAGCTCACTGATATGTTATGACGTCACATAACTTTGGATTTGACATGCGCGTAGGAGCCAGCTGCTAATCCTGGGCGCCTTTTTTTCTTCTGCATGCTGGTTAAGTCATTTACCTTAACACGCATGTGTGAAACATTTTACGTGTTGAATAAAGATGTCATGCGCTTTGAAATAACTTTTTATAGTTTACATTTCACGGCTAACAGCGTGGCATCACTATGGCTAAGTCGGTGGTCACAGTGCTGCAGGTTGCGGGTTCGAGTCCCGGAACTTTTACATTTTTCTTTTTTTTCCCCGCAGAAGTGACTTTCCTTTCTGAAATAAGGGAATAAATATGTGCTTGGACGGTTTTAAACAAGTACGATTAAAACCAGCTAGGGGCCTGGACGCTGGCCTAGCCGGTGTAAATACCTTTCGGTCAAACAGTCAAGACAAGTCAAAAATTCACAATTTTCCATCGATTTTATGTTTTGTTAAACACCCCGATTGCCTTATCTAGTGTGCCTCGCGCGCGTTGTGCTAAAAAACTCCTTTTATGGGGTACAGATTTGACATTCCATGAGGAAATTTGATCAAATGGTTTTTTTTTTGCTAAAGTAGTGGTGCAGGAAAGAAGTGTTTAAAACCAGTTGTTGATTTATCGACCGTTTAAAACCAACCGCGTGTCGGACTCTCGACCGTAATGGGTAAACTGTCTTAGGTGTTTATGAATTGTGTTTAATCAAGTCCTTTTTTAAAGGGAAGTTGAATCCGAGAACCATTTCGTTACCAAGTGACGCATGCGCATTATGGTCACTAACTATACTTGGTTGTAGAAAAAAGAATTGCACGCTGGGCGAATGTCATTGAGCAGCTAAGCTCAGAACCTGCTAAGCACGAAAGGTATTATGCTAAACGGGCTCCAACCAAAATGCCATGCAGTCTTGATTGCTTTTGACCTTTTAAAAGAAATTTTGTTTAATGCAAGTCAATTTTGCTATTTAATCCGTTATTTCTGCATAGCAGTCCCAAGAAATCTGGCCTCGTCAGGGGTTAATTCCTCACAATGAAAAAGGTTAAATGTATTGCAACAACACAACGAGGCAACAAATTAAAGCTATATATCACATAATTTAGTCATGATTATAATGTTCAATTGAATTGAAATGCACATTGTTAGAAATTAATATAAAACCTGGTCTGTGTTACCTCTACAGTCTGGGTTTTTTTATTGCTTTTGTTCAATATAAAAAGCAATTTTAGTGTTACCCCAAATAAGTCTATTTCTATAGACGCCTTGAAATATTATAGGGCATGCATCTTCTGCTTTTGGGAAAATGAGATTAAATAAAATTACAAGCACACTAAAGGTGCGTTTATTTGCTACAGATAACTCGAATGCCATCACAATTACAAATCATAAAGAAAACCTATAGACGAAGGATCAAAACAGAAATTCAAACCGCTCTTCTGCCTTCGGGGTGTGGCGATACGTTTCTAAGGTTTCTTAGTAAATTGCTCTTTTGAGTAAATGAATCAAGGAAAAATCGATAGAGTTTTTCAAAGTGTTTCCACAGTATACAAGACGTAGCTGGCCATGTTAGACTTTGCAGCGTGTTCACGACTACAGAATAAAATCACGGAGGTTTGTCCGAGACTACTTCCCGTCCAGTGTCCCGCGTAAAGACTGTAATTGGAGGATAATTCTTGAGGATAGTTTTCGAGAGTTCTGTCTTTAAAGTGACTCTCAACCGAATACTGGGCTCAGATTTTTCCCCTTTTCCCTCCTCCTTTTTTTTTTTGTTCAGCGCGCAAGAGCTTGATTGGAATCGACATTTTGGCGACAACAATATTCATGATGTAATTTAGTGGCAGGCTGGACTTGATTTTTGAAAGGAATCAATCCGTATAACGTGGAACCCTATCGCTGGTCGGGACGATTTGCCTGTGCGATGGTAATCAGGACATGTATGAGACAGTAACTGGGACTGACAACGTGTCCTAAAAAAGAGGGTACGTTGGAGGGAAATGCATCATCACATCAACACTGAAACTTTCTAGAAGCTTCGCTGCTGATGAAGAAGCAACAAACATAAGCAACAGCAGACCAACGAGATGTTGTTTTCTATCCCCGCCGCCGAAACAGGCAAAGCACTGCAATCCCAATCCCAACTGAGAGGGTTAGAATCAATAGGCGTGCCGGGGTGCAGAGGCACAAACCGAAAAACTGCCTTGGAAGATTCAGACCACAACCTGTAGGGGGGAAAAACATGAGACGGATCGCTAAAGAAGAAGAAAAAAAACGAGCAGTCGGCCCGACGGTGCAGGTTTGAAACCAAACTCCCTCGACTCGGGGTAATATGCAAGCCTAAAGCGAATCAAGTGTTGGAGATGATGAAAATTAGGTCCGTGAAATGAGACCAACGACATACGAGACTTGCCTGCTCCCCCGGCAATCGCGCAGTTTGGCCATGAAAGGGAGGCCATGATCCTGGGCCCAGAACCCATGAGAACGGAGATGATGATGATGATGATGATTATGTAGAAGGGCACGGTGAACATTGCCCGTCAGATTAAGAATCCCGTGATTAAACCCATGACGGAAACAGTCTTCTTCCACCAAATTGTTGAGTATATATAGTAGAAGCTTCGACCCAGTTTGTTATTAAGACATTTATACTTTTCAAAACGGGCAATGTTAAATGTAAGCATAACTATAGGTATTGTAAGCGAGGACGATTCGACCACATTGCAATAAATTCAAACCATTTTTGTGGCTGTCTGTATTATCAAAAGGCGGTAAGGTTGCCTCATACTCAGTGAATTGTCCTCGTTGTAAACAAAAATAACACTATGTTTCGAAAAACATAAAGTAAAATTGTTGAAAAAAATCGTTGGAAATTAAAAAATTGTATACTTTTTTTGATTTTTGGACCAAACAGTTTTGACTTTTTTTGACCGAAAAGGTATTTATGAATTGGCATAAATATGTGCTTGGCCGGCATTAGACACTCTGTTTAAGACCGCTTGGAGTCTGGATGCTGATAATTACACTCGCCTTCGGCTTGGATAGTTATCAGCATCCAGACTCTAACCGGTCTTAAGTGTTTTAACACAGGCCAAACAAACGTTTATTCCCTTATTAAATGTTAAGCATGGGGTCGTTTCTACAGTCCGAGGTACCATTGGTCCGACGTCCTAATGGTCCGAAGTCCCATTGGTCCGACGTCCCATTGGTCCGACGTCCCATTGGTCCGACGTTTCATTGGTCCTACGTCCCATTGGTCCGACGTCCCATTGGTCCAAAATCCCATTGGTCTGACGGCCCATTGCTCTATACGTTCCATTGGTATAAACGTCCCATTGGTCCGAAGTCCCATTGGTCCAAAGTCCCATTGGTCCGACGCCCTATATGTTTAGGGTTAGGGTTAGGGTCAGTCAACCTGAACCAGTGGAACTACACAGTATTATGTTTCATCGGACCAATTGGACGTTGGACCAATGGGACTTCGGACCAATGGAATGTCGGACCAATGGGACTTTGGACCAATGGTACTTCGGACTATCGAGACGTAACCGTTAAGTATTACGGTGTTCAGTTTAGCAGTCATTAGAAAGCCAGACAAAGTGGTCATCCAATAGGCAAAGAATTAGTTGTAATAGGCACTATTCGAAGTAAAACATTCGAAATATAAAACTGATATTTTACGGGAATTGTACATGTTTAAAAAAAACCATATAATATAATTTGCTGACAGTTGATATGAAAATCTCATTAAGAAGAATGCCTTTTATTATATTGAGTCAGTTTGATAATTTTTACTTTAAAGTTGGGCGTCGAAATGGGGACCCGTCACCACCAATGACTTATCTGATTGCCCACCGAGCCTATGGCAAGGCCCGGACCATTAATGTTGTCCGCACTTAATGTCGCGCTCATTGCACCTGTGTCCTCAAATAACAAAAGCACAGGACATTATACGATACACAGTTGATGCCAGCCAGCTTTTTATTCCTTATACTGCTTGCATTGGACCTAATCGTCATGTTGGTTTAGATTATACCAAGACAGTTTGGTATCCACAAGGTTATTATCTCCTTATGTGTTGATTAATTCTCCATACACTTTTATTTATACACATTGCATCTATTGGGAGGAGAATGAAGATTAGCAATTGGTATGCAGCAAATCTTGTTCTGATTTGCGGACCCTCTTGTCAAGCTTGGTTTGTTGAAATTTACTCCAATGTTAGCAGATGGAGACTCCTCATGACGTCAAACTGAGCAATATAGACACGGTCACAGTGTTCTAGTTTAGCACATAAAAAAGGGGTCTGCAGCTCGGGAGTCCGTCTAAACTAATACTCTGGTGCAGCATCAAGGCTAATTGGCTGGCTGTGGAGTGCAGGACGCAGTGTACCACGTTGGCGCACTTTGGTGTCTCTTTCTTCTTTTATCTTCGTCTCCCAATCATGAACGGATTCGTAATTGTCTGCTCGATGGTCGTGCCTCTCTGCGGAAGCACATTTCCTGTATTGGGAGGATTTTCAATCCCGAATTGACCTTATATTAGATTTGTATAAGACAACTTAGTATGGAACTAGTTTTATAGGCTGTGCTCGTTTTTTACATGGCCGTTTACGTAGGCGACATATAATGCGGGCATTTTCATTATACGCCTTTCTATTATCAACAGTGCCATTTTGGTCAAACATTTACACTGTGGCGCAATCAAATCCAGTTTAGAATTTACGTGGTATAGACTTCCAGTGACGTATGTATCGTTCCTATTCGCCCCATTATGCTTTGGACTTAAATCATATTTGATCAATGTGACGGTATAAGGAAAACGACTTATATCGCTTATGGGCTAAAATAGTGACATGATGAGGCAATTAAGCGTGTCATTTCACAGACAGTGGAATTAACCAGCAGTTCATCAGTTCTAGGGCCGTGTGATTTCAATTTTTTCTTCCCTCCCCAAATGGTTTAAATCCTGATCTGGCGCCAGCAATCCGCTGCGGAGTCTGGACGGATATAGCTCGCCACGAAAGGCGACCGTAACAGGATTACTCGTAGTTATGAACGATACGATTACACTGATACTCTGCCAAAACTGGTAGCGAAACACATAGTGAATGAACCTTTTCATGTGGCGGGGAAAAAAGAGCGGGAACCTAGACACATCGTGTACACTGCTGATTGGATCAGATTCATGTTTCCTTGTAAGCCGCATGAGGTTTAGCGCTTAATTGGGTTAACCTGCCCGAGGCATTGCCGTCTAAGAGTGCATGATATGAAGATGGCGGTGTCTCTCCTCCAACAACATATTTCAGATCAATCTAAATTCATTATTTATCTTATTTCCGCGTCTCGCTCAGGCGTGTTCCCAATTCGGTAAAGGCTCCTTTCGGATATATCGCGGCGCGTCTGAAACCGAATTGGGACACGTAATTACACGGATACTCTTCTCGATTTCTGCAGGCAGTATTTTTTTCTATTACTGTAACGCCCTAGTAAATAGAAGGGAAAAAAGAATGTGATTGAATTAAATATCCGGAGTGGTTACCAGCATATCCTAGCATTAAAAAAAATAGAAGGACGCTCCGAGGTAGATTTGATCACGCATCGAGAGCCTAAAAATTCATTAAAAACAAATTCATACCTACCAGGGGAAAAATGTTGTGAGATACGTGACCAAATTTATTCGCTCTAACAAATCGCTAATAGTCGTCTATCTATTTATAGCTCATTTGATTGTAGATTTTGAAGTGGTATCATGGCGAGACGTTCGTTACCAAAAAAGAAATCTAAATGTTCATTAAAAGAGCAATAAATACAATGACATTGTCGGAGATGTAAAATTGTTGGAGATTATATTCCTTTCGTTTCATCCCTCGTACTGCCTCACTTTGAAGCTCATTTCAAGATTAATTCACACATATTTCGTCGTTCTCTAATTCCACGTTTCTCTGTCTTGTAGCCACCGTCTTGATTGGCCTTTATTAGTGTCGGCAAGTTCCATCAAAATGAACAACAATTGTGGAAATCGTTGAAAGCTTTTGTACAGAACGACAAGTCGATAATTCGCTACATACGGAACCGTCATAGTATAGTTACCGTATATAACCGGATAAAAAAAGGTGTAAGCCTTCAGGTATACGAATTTAAATCGCGGACGTCAAGCTCGAATCAACAATTTTCAAAGAATTGTGCAATATTGCACACAACAAATCTCATTATTTCATCAAACTTTATACACAATCTACACGCTCTTGCATATTATAACAATAAGATGTTGTGTGTTGCATTATAGAATTGTACATATTTCCTAGTGCGTAATCGAATTTGTAACGCTAGGAGTAGGTGGATGTTTTGGTTTCAGGTAGCATAGCGTGTCAACAATATATAATGCTTTTCTCGCCAATCGAGCAGTCAAAGAGAAGGGAATCAACGTAATCTGGACGGTGAGTAGTAACTCAATAAATAACCACATCATCCAGGGTAGAAGAATGCCCTTTGTGGGATTGATAGCGTCCTTAGAATAAAGAAACTCTTCCTGTATTTGCCAGAATGATGGAATATTGCCAACAAAGACTCTGGACCAACAGCTGCGTAGGAAAAAATAAAGCTGCACGGTCAATGCCTTTGTTGGTTGTCATCATGTCTGTGACCTTGTGCTTGACGTAGTTACCAAACGGCAATATTATTGCCGTTTAAACATTAACGCCACCGGTGCAATTGTAACGGACAGTCCGATTTTATTTTTTGCAGTATATCGTCAATTATAAACTGCTATACGTGTATTAGGGTGCGCACTCAATGACAGATAATGGGGTATCTTGCTGGGGCGACACTTCAATCACACATCATGTCTTCTTAACCATTAACACGAAGGCGTTGAACGTCTCGGTCTATAATAGTCACTTAATGTGATTTTCAAATCAGGAGCGTGTGTCCTCAGGCAGGACAGTTTACTGTAACGTGCTAGCATAGAGTCACTGTTTACAGCCGTGTGTCGTACATTGCTATATCATTCCAATGTCAAAATCGGGAGAAGTGAAGCTTTGGTTTCTGGTGTTGCCAAAAAATAACATCAACAGTTTCAAAATCCTAAAAGATATGAAACGTGATTATATGTCTCAATTTAAACTACAATATTTACATAAAAATGACAAAAGTGAAAACACTGTTTGAATTATTAGTGGTAGTTGTAATTATGATTTCTTCAGAAAACAAATTTAGTTAGGTTGTTTTTCAGTACACCATTAAGTCTATTTTAAACTCAGCAGGCAGGATTCGTCGTGGAGGGGGTGCTGTTGAAGGAAAGAGAGTGATATTTATAGCGGACCTGTAAAAGCGAACATAAGATGGCTGTAAAAACGCGCCACTGTGTTGCTGTCAGTGTATCACATTTAAGATTTACTGATCTAACCACCTTGCTTGGCTTTGACTTATTAGATAGCTTAGTACATATACAGGAGATAGGTACAAAGTAGTTAGTTTTTAAATATGTGGGAAAAGGTATAGAGTGTAAAGATGCCTGCGTATGTTTAAAAACAACAGCGGCAATATATCGATGCTCGTAATTTAAATTTTGCGAAAAGCGGCACACAGCAGCTGCTTTGGAAGTTTGCCTGAAAGGAATATTTTGGCTTGTTTACCAATTTCTGTCTTGGGAAGCGTAGGGAAATTATCAAAGCTATACGGGAGTTTTATAACCAGCTCGACCAGACACTGGCCTTAGTATTTAACCGTCGAGATTCCTCCCACAGGGCCTTAATTATCACATTTGAAAAATGCATAATTTCCACAACAACACCCAGGAGGCATCTGTGCATTGTGAGAGGCTTGTAAAAAAAACACCACTCATCTTTTTTATTCGGTTTGTAATGCCGTTAAGAGGCTGCTGTGGGGCTCCGCTGGGTCACTGACTTGTTGTCCCAACGACGCACGGTTAATATCCAGGGATTGGAATGGAAAAAAAAAAACCTTGCTGAAAGACTATGCAAATATTCGTTTGTGACTGTCACTCAAAAGCAGTCGGCGGTGCAAAATGTTTTCGTTTATTTGATTTATTCTATTTGTCTCATCATAACACGATGAATTATTCAGTAGAAAACCTTTGTTAAAAGGAGCCCATTTTTAACCTTGTCACGATGTAGCGAGGAAGACCTCGTGTGAATCAATGTTTATTCGTAAAAAAAAAAGTTTAAAATGTCATAAAACGTCAGTGGAGTTATAAAAAGTAACTAGTTGTCATTGAAAGCATTTCCCATTCTTTTTTAGTCTTTCTGTAGTGATATATCTCATATAACGGAGAGCCTATCAATGAGTACATTTTTTGCTTAGATGTATGAATGTATCAGAATTTCTTTTTCTTTACTAGTGATATACTTTTTAAAGTTCTGCAAAAGAGGTTAACACCAACAACCAATCCAATGCGAATGGGCTAATGCCGAATCATTCGGGAAACGAAAAGGGTGAAAATCAATTGAGTTACAAATCCTGAAATCTAACAAAAGATGAATACATTCCGATCAGGTTTTGATGATGATGGCAAATCCAAAGTGTAAGTTGTTCTTGGGAGAAAATTCTAGCCTGTGAGATCCATATGGCATCATGGTCATGTAGAATGTATTACCCATGTTTTAATGAATGGCTACATTGCCGCAACTATGTTCCAAACGGTTGTCGAATTTATGTGTGTCAGAGTTTTTCAAAACCACGGCTTCATCACCGATGGCGGATTTATCTCTGAAAACCCCTATGAAAAGCTCTAAATGATGGCCTCTTGGCATAGGACAGTGATGCTCCTAAGGAAGAATATGGACCAACACTGAGCCGGAATCCACTCAGTCAGGGACGAAACCGAAAATCTCCAAAGTGTCTAAATTAGTCGGGTACTATGATCACAAGACTTACAAGTCCAGGTAGTTTGGGAACCAAAGTAGTAGTTATTACTGTTTGCCGAAAAGACGTGATACCAGTCAGGTCTGATCGTGACAGGATTGTCAAAGGAGATAAGGAGATTTGCCCATACACAAGATATAAAATGGCATCATTATAAACGATTATAACACTGAGTAAGGGAAAGTTTGTTACATAGGCTATGTAACAAAATGTTGCAGCATCTCTACGGTATGCATTGAAACCCTCAGGCCAATAGGTTTCGTTTGTAAGTAAGCCCTACTGATGAAGGTGTTAATATCACTGCAATCGGCATCCCGATTTCACAGTTTGGTATAATCATTGCAATCAAACTGAAGTCCTTCCTTTGCCAGAAATGAACGCCCATAATTGTGACTCCGCACATTTTTGCTTGCAAGTGATGGAAAGATACACCGCTTTCCTCCAGGCCTTCGAGATTTACAGACCGGCCTCGACACCAACTGCCAAAAAGACGCCAACTGTAACCGCTGGCTGGCGATCAAGTCAAGCCTCTTAAGATGTCAGACGAGAATGTATAATACGGTGGCCTTGAGGTGTTTTATGGAAGCGTGCGTGACACACGCACGCAGATGTTGCCTTGTGTACTGCGTATGTGCTATCAGCATCGCATAGATTTCAAAACACCATTGACTTGTGTCGATCATAATGCCCTTTAGAATATCGCTGTGCACAGTTTAATCAATCTCTTTCAATCGAATTCGTCCACTGTGCTCCTTCGTGATGTTATTTCTGCCTCAAGATGTTCCACAGAAGAAGGTTTCACTGTTTCTTATTTGTTCACTGTTTCTTATCTGTTTCTTATTCAGCCTTAATTGCACATTTTTGAAACTGTTAGGCCTACGTCTCATTAAGTGACGTCATGGAATGTACATTTTATAATGCGAGTTTATTTCCAGTTAATTAATCTGTAAAATTTTACACGATTTGGATGATTATAGATGCAATTCTTTTTAACCGATATTCCAAACGGACGGAAGACTCCGACTCGGCCAAGTAAAAAAAAGCAGTTTCTGAGGTGAGAAAAAATTAAATGAGAAGAATGCGGCTTCAAAAAAGGATGCGGGCGGGGACGATCAACTGGGTTTGTTTTTACTTGGCCTTGTTATAGTTCCAACATAAATTTCTTCACAGAAATACGTCTCACGAAATAAAGTAACTAAAAATAATAATTGAACCCACCATTATTTCAGTTGTAGCACACAAAATGGCGCGAATACCCAAGAGCCATAAAACAATAAAACCATCCTACTATTTTGATGAGGGTGTATCAATGGCGTAAATCTAGGGGAAGGGGGATTGGGATAATATCCCCCCAACACACACACACACCCACACCCACACATGTTTGATCAGAGGGATGGGTCATTGGATCATCCTTCCCCGAGACTGTTGTGGTGAGAAACCCAACATAATGCCGAAGTTGAGGTTTTCCTTAAACTTTCCAACAGTCTAAATTTTTGGTGTTAGGGATACAGGGGGACGTAATCATAATTTAATTTCCAAAATTGAAACAATGGAGTCTTGTCTTCAAGACAGATATGTGCTCACATAATGGATCCTAGTATGAGCTTTTTGAAGACCAAGCTAACTGATGCCCCGGAGTTCACTTTCATGCGACTTTCCTAACACCTTGAAGACGTACACAGCCTCACTGTTGTTGAAGGACTGGAAATCGCACTCAGCCCCGTGAAAAACTGAGTGTTTTTGCTTTTGATTGGCAAGCGGAACAATGCACTCTAGCATGCAGTAACGACTTCTAAATGAAAACCTCCGTCACTTTTCAAAAATGAATTGCGAAAAAAGCTGTCATAAAATCGATACCCACCGGAAAGGTGGCTCTTTACTTCGAAAGCCTTTCCTTTCATATCCATCCCTGTGAAATATGTCTTGGGAATCATAATTGATTGTCTTTGAGGGTCCTTCAAAAATGTACGTAATGAAACAACAATTTCAACTGATCTTATTTTGAAGTTGTATCTCACCCTTCCGTAAGATGTGAAACAAAAATCCGAAGGCAAAACCCAATCGACTGTAATACCATGACATGCAAATTCTTCCGCACTCCACTTTGGAAACACTGTAGATGTATTTCAAGTTCGGAAATGCCCTTGACAGCTGTCGTTAAACACTTCGGGCCAACAGAGTGTATTCTCTGAAATACCAGGCGGGACTTTAAACAAACACGAAAAGCAAATTTGATAATGAAGCAGAGAAAAAAAATCGACGGTCATGAATTAACTGCATAGCAAAGGAGTTCGTTTCTAAAACCGCAGCTTCGACTCCATTTGAAACTTCAGGCTCCCCGTTCCTAATTGCCATATTTTAAAGTAGAATCTTTGTTTGTTTGTTGTGTAGATTCCTCAAGTGAGCTATGCCTCGACGAGCCCGGAGCTGAGTGACAAGTCACGCTACGACTATTTCCTGCGTGTCGTTCCCCCGGACACTTACCAGGCACAGGCAATGCTGGATATCGTAACGGCTCTGGGCTGGACGTACGTATCTACGGTGGCCTCTGCTGGCAACTACGGGGAAAATGGTATCAGCACCTTCAGGAATCTGTCTAGATCTACAGGTCGGTGTTTTGATTCATAAAAGGGGGGATTGTTTGTGTAACTTCTCAGAATTAGCACATTACATCACAGTTATTGGCCAAAACATAGCTCTCGGTTGCATGGGCGTCGCCAGGATTTTTTCTAGAGGGGGGCAAAAAAAATGTTGCCAAAAAATGCTTGTATTTCTCAACACATTCTCGATTTATCAGTTTAAGAGGGGGGCAGAAACATTTTGCCCCCCCCAACTCATTAAATTTACACCACTTTGTCTTCGCGCCTCTCTTTTTTTCTTCTTTTTTCTTCTTTTTTTTTTCTTCCTTTTTTTTCCGGGGGGGGGGGCAAGTGCCCCCCTTGCCCTCCCCCCCCCCTCGCGACGCCCATGCTCGGTTGGTGTATTATGGGCCCTATGCACAAGTTGGCCATTTTTGTCGCGTTCCCTGAATGTGTTTTATTATTGAGAACTGTTGAATGGCATGGTGCCGGACTATTTCTTCACTATAGCCTCACTTTCATTTTTTTTTAAATGTGGCTTAAAACATTAGTGTATGTTTAATCCCAAATTTTAAATCATTCTTCAGCAGACTGGTATTAATTTGTAACGTCATTGCTTTCATTTCTTTACACAAGTTCCAAAAATGAAGATTTTACCTCACTCTCAATCCAATATGGCCGACTCGTGAATAAGGCCCATAATGTGTCATAATGCTTCTGTTTTATCCTACGTGGGCTTCAATGTATATCCTATTTTTGATTGATCTCAATATTCACGAAAGTAAACCTGAATGTTCTTCCTTAAAAAAACCCACTTCATATTGAGTTGGAGTCTGCGTCATTTGCCTTAATAATGTCACGTACGCCTAATGGTGTCGAAAAACTCCCCAGTTAGGTTTTTATATTATATTTTGTTTTATAATTTATTGTTCGACAAATTATCACCTAAAGTGAAGCTGCGTGCAGCTACAGCCCCCGTGACGTTAGGCCTCCATGCACTGGCGTGCTTAGGGAGAGCTGTTTGCAACACTTCGGGTGTGAAACACAGTCACTCAGGCCACACTTAAAAATAATACCCGTAATTGCCTCGGTTGACAGGCGACTCATCTCACCAAGTCAAGCGTGGCTCGGTCGCAACAACCATCGTTAATATCCCCTTGTCTTTGTTGTGTTTTTCCTTGAATGTGGAAGCTTAAATAATACAAAATGGTTGACAGTGGTGCGCGTGGCAAACCGTGCGTTAAATTGGAGCTATTTGTGGGAATGTGTGCACTTTTAATACAGAAAGCCAAGCAGTTAACTTTCACACAGATCAGCCTTCGGTGGCGTAAGCACTGTCAAAAATTACGAAATATTGTTGTGAGGACTGATGTTAATGGACATCCTCGCTCGAACTACGGTGCTGGACAAGAAGGAGAAGTTTGAAATGTTGCTGGTGTAGCTTTTGACATGTCAGATCAGCGAAGTATGATGGCATTTACATCGGAAGAAGTCATTGCAGATCAGCAAAGTACAATGGCATTCACTTTGGAAGAAGTCTCCCGACTCGTCATGCGATCGGTTTCTTCCCACATGTGCTTTGGGTGGGCACTTGTACTTACTGGATATGAATTTCTATACCTTGTCTGTCAAGTGAACTGACTATATTATAAACAATTAGTTAATGTCATTTGTTGCTGTTAACTTGTTTTTCTCAGACCCATAGTTTCTTTTTAGACCCGCATTTTTGTCCGCGTCGTTTACGCAAATTGCTGCCAAGATGTCAAGTTAAGATTTTTATGTTTAGTTGTTTGTTTACACATGGGAGAATAATTACTTCTGTCCACGTAAGGTTAACGTTAAGCTTAAAGGGAATATACATCATTTGCTTTTGCTGTAATTTTCAGAAATGGATGGAATTGGGGGTTGGAAATATATAGCAAATATAGTTACACTGATTTTTTTGAGGTTTTGGGTTCGAAAATGCTATAAAAACCAAGAAAAACGATCATTTTCCTGTAGTCTGGTTCCGTGACTCCATATAAGAAGAAACAGAGCAGTTTACATACATTGGGGAATTGTAAGGTAAGGGAACCAGTCTAGCTGGCTCGTACCCGTTCATAGGTTTGTAATCGATTGCAAACAAGTGCGATGGTCAATTGGGGCCAGTATTTAAAAAAAAAAGCCAGTTGTTTCCAACGCTGATCGGCCGATCAGCGTTGGAAATTGATACAAAAATACCACTTTTCTTGAAAATGACAGTATACCAGGTGCCATGATGTTACAGGATGCTTTACACTGTCATTCACTAACAGTCCAGCAAGGTATTTCAAAATGATTTGGTAGTTTTATATTTTGATGTTTGCAAATGTTGTATTTTCCCTTTAAACCCCATTGTATCCTGTTGTCCAACATAAAGGCTGCTGTACATTAGACAGTTAGGGGTTAATCAGAAAGTAGGCATTGCTCAACCCTTCCATACAGAGGTCATGCATTCAGTTTCAAAAACTTGTCTCCGGTTCGGCTTCACCTCCGGCCGCAGAGTAACTAAAGGAGTCTTGCATGCATGCCCGAACCAAATTAACATTCGAAGAAGCTGGAAATGAGGCCGAGGTTTGGAAAATTTCGAAAACTTAGATAGCCATGCATGGAACTCCACGGCAAATTATTTACACGTGACATGTAATAGGGAACCAGAAGTGTAACGCTCCTCATTAAATTCCAATCATGTTTAATATCACAACACGCCAAGCACACGCCTATTCGGCCACAGTCAATACACCCATTAGGAATGCATTAATGGACTGTGCGTTACGGGGAAGATCTTACTTCCAAGTCATTGCTTTCTACTGAGGCATTTCGGCGTAAGCCGGCTTGAAAGTCAGAAGTCATTTCATCTAGCTCTTATAATCATCTTGTCGATTACGATGTTCTCATCTGAGCTAGAGAGAAACAGAAAACAGAATTACGAATTACAAAATGTTCGTCAGCATGTATTTCGTCGTTCTGTTGTTCGTTTTATTGTATTAGACTGACCGGGCACTTATTGGAAATTTACTAAATTAAATTCGGCTCTAGACGCTCTGAAATTACATTATATTGTGTTGAAGATGCTCCTGCCACATGAAGTGACGTCAGCCTTGACGTCAACCGTATGGCTTAACCAAGAATATTTTCTTCGACGATCCCTTGTGCATAGGCTAAGGGTAAACCTCCCCCACTCTTTTTTTTTTATTTTAACGATTGTCTTGGAGATATTTTTGTAACGAATCCATTGAAACGAAGGCACTGTAAAATTAAATTTTCGAAACACCGCTGCCTGAAGCAAATATCTTTACCTTATTTTTTCTCCATTTTTATTTCTAAAAACAATAAAACTCGACTCATATACACATTTTAATGTCCCCAATGTAAACTACATTGTAAAGTAAACAGTGGAGGGTTTTCGCATCAGGAGACATTTAAAGTGGAAATTTGTTCCACAAGTTCGTGTCAGTTTGAAATGTCGCTGTTCAAACTCTGCTGCAAAATTAGCTGTGCAACCGCCGTATCTATATGTTGGAAACGAATATATAAGCCCAACAATACCTAATAATAGGTTGGATCCATATCGCTATTTTCAGCGTCTTTAAGGCCTTTCGGCAATTGTACGTTTACGTTTAAAGGGTCAATGCAATGAATATTTCTTAGTAACACATTTTGTGCGACTTTCTACTCCTCTTATATGTTTGAAACCTATTTGAAATCCCTTTTTGGTTATTTTTTTTAAAAGTGCATTTCTTAAAACGTTCAAAATTGTCTGTGCTTTCCCGGACAACTGAGGGCGCTGTTGCTGTGATGTCATTTCAGGAAGATACTGTTCAGTGTTATTGTGAGCCCAAAATGTGCTCATTGAAAACATTTGCGAGAAAGGTTGGCTCATTGGCTTACTGTCAAGTACTGACACAACAATGAATCACCAAAGAAAAGAAAGTTTACGACCGCAAAATATCCAAAATTCTATAGCAACTTTTTGTGCACTAAGGTTTCTGCCAAGAATGACATGTACAAAAAAAATGCCCTTGAAAATAGCAAAACGAAAAATGAAAATCAGGTTAAATGGGGGACAAAGGTGCATTTTCATGGATTGCATAAAAACTTACATTGGATGGGCCTTTAAGTCTGATCCATTTTCTACGAATCTGAAAGCAGCCATGGCGGTAGATATACACGGCAGTCCCCCGCCGGAATGGCAATTGGGCGGCTGCATAAATGGCGGGATCACTTTGGGCTAATGACGGCTATCGCGTCCGCGATTCCAGCTAGGCAGGATTAAACCACTGCCCTTCCCCACGGCCGGCAGATGATGAAAATCGCCAATTAATGATACCAACGTCTACCCCCATTACTCTGTAACAGTTTGCTTGTCATTTTGTTTCTCCTACGGATGGAATTCCTGGGCTGATTTCGGATAACACTTTAAGCTATAGAGTGTCCGGTAGTGATATTGATATCTGAAGGTGCGGGGTTTTTTTTCGGCTGGTGTCTCAGAGAATTTAGGCGGCGAGGAAATGATTCGGGGATGGGTAATCTGGGTTATCTGTTTTGGAGGCCGTCAAAGACATTTTCCATGTGTTTTATCGTGGAGTTGACTGCCGAAAATGATAAATACGGTAAAGGCATCTTTAGCTGACAATACTCAATGTGCCTGTGTGTTGTGAAAAAATCTCTACATCACCTATTTTCGTTCTTAATGTTGTAACTTGAACACTTGAATACCAAAGTGCCATAGGTTTTTGTGCTTTGCTCTTCATCAGTGTCCACCCACAGTACAGGGTGAGTCAAAAACAAGCGGAACCCAACAAAGAAAATAACACAGAATACTTGTTTCAACAACTGTCAACAACTGTAGTACACAATATCTTAATTAACAACCCTGTTAAGGCAAACAATATGATTTATAAAATTCTATTTTTTTTTTTTAAAGATGGGCTTTCAAAAGGACTTTGTTGAATATTGTTCACGTTTAAACTGACATTTTGTCGCTGGTGATGTTTGAAGACAGCTGTGACGACGATTCTTGAAATCGCATTTTTTTACGAGTCAGGTTTTAGGGTCATTGTGTTGAAATGGCGATATTCTTTGAACGGATTGAGCAATTTCAGTATTTTTCTTTTCATCTAAGAGGACCTTATGAAATTGGCTTTCCAGTCATTTGGTGCTACATATTTTGTTATATATGAAATATATTTTGGGGGGGTTTGGGCTCCGCCTTTTTGAACTCACCCTGTAGTTTTGGGAGTAGATTAAGGACAGTGCTGTGGTCAAGTCCATCACAAGTTCAATCACAAGTAAATCACAAGTACTTGGACGAGTCGAGTCAAAAGTATCAGGTGATGAACAATAACATAGGAGTGCTTTCGTCAAACAAAGTCCATTGGAATAGCTTGCGACTTTGAATTGAGACTGAATAACTTGTGGCGGACTTGTGATAACTTGTGATGGACTGGGCTCATGAAGGTGACAATCAGCAAGACTAGCACTCAAACATTATCTGATAATATCTGGCTATAACCGATGATAGCTGATCATATCTGATTTTATCTGACCATATCTGATCAAATCTTATCATATCTGATCATCCACAACCAAGATATCTGCTTGACTGTGATGGAAGTAATACCCCGCGACGCCACGGATGGTACCTTCGACAAGCTGGTCAAGTACCTGTCCACGATAGAGCACGCCCGGGGAGTAGTAACCTTCGCCTCGGAGACGGACATCCGTCGGCTGCTGGCGGCCGTGGCCCGGGCCAATATGACCGGTCATTTCATCTGGATCGGCAGCGATGATTGGGGGACTAAACCCAACCCTGTGGAGGGCCAAGAGGCGGTGGCTGAAGGCTCCATCACACTGCTACCCGCAAGAATTCCCGATAAAGGTAAATGAACTCAAGTCAAGGTTGGTTTATTTTCACTGAGTCGACACAATCAGTCTGTGATGATGATTTAGGTATAACATTCATGTGAGCGAGGCTCATTCAGAAACCAATGGGCTTCTTAAGGGTGAACCTAGGTAAAGGTGCAAATATGGACCAAGCCTATACTTATTCCCATTCATAAATACCTTTTCGGTAAAAAAAAAAAAACCCAATCTTTTCGGTCCAAAAATCAAAACAAGTCAAGAACTAGACTAGACGTTGCCAACCATTTTTTTCAACAATTTTACTTTATGTCTTATGAAACACCCCTCTGACTATAATATGGAATGTCCCTCTACAACTCCTTACCTTATAAGGAGATTGGCGTGCGCGTCGCACGTGTAGCGCAATGTCGCGCAAAATGCAGCTTAGCTGGTGTATGTAGTGTGAATTTCGGACTATGAAATACTGAATCACTGGTAGTATTGCGCATGCCTACGTGAGGAATGTCAACGTTCAACCAATGACACGTAAAGGCACCGGATTTCATGGGAGTCCAAATTTCATGTGACACTGGAAAAGTGTTTAAGACCAGTCAGCCATGTCTTTATCATCCGTTTAAAACCGGCCACGTGACGGGCTCTCGACCAATAGGAATGGGTAAACTGTATTAATTATTTATGAATAATTGTTTAAAGTCCGTGCATTGATGTATGCCTTCTCCAGAAAATGAGCCCACCACACACCCAAGTGCCCCCAACTACAAATTGGACATTAGAAATGTCACTGAATGAGGGACACAAGTTACTTCAAACACGGTTTTAGATTCCTTGAGCCAAGCTAACTTTCCGCCCAATTTCCAACAGTAAATCTACTCACGAGATGTACTGGCGAAATTCAAACAAGCATTACAGACAGTGCAAACAGCAAACGCAGGAGAAACGCGGTACAGAACTATTTGAATGTACGGTCTTCACAGATCAGATTATGCTACGCGCTGAAGGCTATGGTACTGGATAACTAGGTCGATCATGCGATATTTTCAAGCGTCATCTACATTACTTAAAGGTGGACACTCCAGTCTGACTATATTACAAGCCTTGAACTTCCAGAGGGACCTAATGGAATCAGCAAAATAATGCAGATACATTGAGAGATGCAATATACTTGAACCGAGGGGTATCTTTTAAGCTCTTACCAACAAATAAAGGAAGTAAATTTGATAAGGTTGAAACAAGACAACTGGAGTTAAACTTTACAGGCTGGAGAACAGTTTCGCGACCTATCTGGGTCGCTTCCTCAGCTCCAAATGAGCAAGTATTATATCTTAAAACGTGCACAGTTCGAGTTTTTCTGGCAATACCAATATCTTTTACTAGACTTTGAAATGTCTGTGAGGTTCTCAGAAGCAGGGAAAAACTCAAAGTTTCGGACGGCATGCTCTGCACGCCCGTCGTCTGCCTCGGCGGGCAGAGCATTCCGTCCGGCCCGAAACGCTGAGTTCCCCAGTTCTTTTCCGATTCTTACAAGCTTATAAGAGAGATGTGTCACAGGCTGCAACCGCATACTTATTGTTATTGTTCAAACTTATCATTGTTCAAACTTATATCATTCAAATGTCGAGCATGAAGCTGAAAAGTATAGCCTCTTCGTTTAGGCAAACGCTTGGCGCACCAGAGGCCTATTGTCAATCGTTCCTGTTTTATGTTCATGCACGACAGGTTTTGACGAATACTTCACTTCGCTGACACCAACGAACGGCTCGAGCCGCGTCTGGTTCCAAGAGTACTGGGAGAGGACATTCCATTGCACTTTTGATGTGTTCGAAACTGAGAAGCTGGACAACCCGAAACTGTGCACAGGTAAGGTATGCAATCAGCAGAGATAATCATTCTATACAGGATTCAGACTCGTGGGGCAGCAAACAAAAGCCTACTAGGTTTGTAATAACAAACACTAAACGTGTTTAGCAGTAGAAACAGATATATTGGCCGTAGCAGTCGCTTCGTAGGAATGTTTAAAAATCCTATGGTTGGGGCAACACTTCAGAATCAGTAACAATGGAGCAATATTAGTTTGCCCTCCTGCCAAAACAGCCACAAAATTGGATAAAAAACAAATTTCCCATTTTTTCCCTCCGTAATTAGTCGCAACTTCGACACGCAAATCTATATACATTTTTCCAGTTTGAAGGGGTCTTAAAATGGAAGCATTTCACAAGTGGGTATGAACAGGTTAGTTAACAGAATGAAAGTGCAAAAATAAAATAAAGTTATGTGCGAAAGATATAAAGACAACGACCTTTCTTCTTTCGACATATTTTGATGTTAAAGATTTACAGGCTGCTGCAGGTGCGTGAAAGTTGATACTAGTTGATATTTAACATTTAAAATGTCGTCTGGATTAAAAAGTATGCCCGTCCGTTAACAATCTGTCTTTTTTGGTACTTCCAGGGGAAGAGACATTTTCTGACGAAACCTACGAGCAGGAAGGCAAAATTTCCTTCGTAGTGGACGCTGTTTACGCCTTCGCCCACGCCTTGAACAGGATACAAGGCGAGCTGTGTAACGGCTCGGCCGGCTTGTGCCCTGAGTTCATGAATGTTGATGGTCACTCGCTTCTGGATATCTTGAAGAATATTTCCTTTGGAGGTAAAAAAACTAGAACAAAAAAACCCGAGTTCTACATCAGTGTAATTAATTAAAGATGAACACGGGCGAATTAGTTAAGGTTTTTGTCACTTCTACGTGTATATGTGGGTCTGGACTTAAGTTAAGACATAATGACGTCACGCTTTGCTTACATGTGCGCTTTCCTATGGGAGCCAGTTTGGGGCGAGATCCACCGAGCTCCCATAGAAAAGCGCAAATGTAAACAAAGCGTGACGTCATTATTCCTTAGGTCTATTTGATAAAAACTGCCGAATCTTCAGAAACTACGTATATGGTGTACACAAGGAGCCACTTTTAACACAGGTAGTGTTGAAAAAGGTGTCAATTACCTTTCTCTTTTAACCTTTTATACCTACACCTTTAGATGAAGATGCGCCAATTGTTTTCAAATGCGCAGGTTTTGAACCTGTTTGGTTATTTTTAACAATTTAGACGGAGTGGATCTTTTTTTCTCTTTCGTTTTCTTAACACTAGGGAGCACTGGCACCGTTCGATTCAACAGAGATGGCGACAGACCGGGTAGCTATCAGCTCTACCAGTTCCAAAAGACAGAGTCGGATGATTATCGATATGTGCCAATAGGGACATGGGTGGATAAACTCTCCCTCAATTGGACCCATGTCAGCTGGGGTGGTAGCGACCCAGACCGCATCCCGGAATCAGTCTGCTCCTTACCCTGCGACATCAATAAAGGGGAAAAACGCAAGAAACGACCCGGAGACGAATGCTGCTGGCTATGCGTCAACTGTGAATCTTACCAGTATCTGGTGGACGAGTGGCACTGCAGGAATTGCACCCTGGGTTATCAGCCCAGACGGGATAGGCGAGGATGCATCGAGATCCCCGCGGAGTACTTGACATGGGACTCGCCCTGGGCCATCCCGCCCACTCTGCTAGCTATCATAGGGATAGCATGTACGATGTTCATTATCGTTATCTTCGTGCGATTCAACAACACTCCCATCATCCGTGCGTCTGGGCGGGAGTTGTGTTACGTCCTGCTCTTTGGTATCTTGGCCACGTACATGGCCGTGTTTACACTCATCGCTAGACCCAGCACCTTAACCTGCTGTCTGCGCAGGATGATGCTGGGTCTTTCCGTAGTCATCTCCTTCTCCGCGCTTTATACCAAGACTAACCGCGTCTACCGGATCTTTAACAGCGGCAAGCGGTCGGTGAGAAGACCTAAATACACCAGTCCCAGATCACAAATGGTGATTTGCTTCGGTCTGGTGTCTGTACAGCTGGTAGGTGCCACCTTGTGGTTGGCAATAGACCCTCCTCAAGCTATCAAGACCTTCCCTTCCTGGCACCAGGCTATTCTAGAATGTGCAGTCACAGACCTGTCACTGGTGCTGTCCTTGTCTTACGCCATGGTTCTTATTGTCATGTGCACTGTATACGCCTTTAAAACTCGCAAAATGCCGGAGAACTTTAACGAGGCCAAGTTTATCGCCTTTGCTATGTACACCACCTGCGTTGTGTGGGTTGCCTTCATACCAATATACATCGGCACTTCCTCAACAGATTATAAAGTAAGTATGGGTTCATCAGCTTTTGCGCTTTGTGACACTGACTTCTTCACTTGAGATGATCATATTACTGTATAACTTTGTAGATTTTGTCACCAAATGTTTCTGTAGTCGTCACGTGGAGGAAAACATTTCCATAACTTTGTAGATTTTGTCACCAAATGTTTCTGTAGTCGTCACGTGCAGGGAAACATTTCCATAAAAGAGAAATATTTTGTTTTCTTAAAACAACGGTATCTCAACTCTGTAAAAGCTAACCACCCATGCAGCTGATCAAAGATAAGTGTTGTCAAAGCGTGTTTTTTTTTAGTAGTCATTGAGGGTAAAATACAGTATTTCCCCCAAAAAAATCCGTCTAAATATTTTTGAAAGAACAACAAAACCACGAGGTCAATTGTGAAACTTTTTTAATTGTGCAGATACTCCTAATCCTTTGCCTAAACCATAGAGCAAGGAATGCCTCGACCCATACGAGTTGTATTTAATTTCCCTCACGCCTCACCACACAATGGTCAATGGAACACAACAACATATTTGGACACTGTGATCAACTTTCTTGCCTGCATCAATTTCAGTGCTTTGGTATGAAAGATGTGTAAAACCTTTCATGCTGTGAACAAGGGCTGCGATTAGGGATTGGAATAAATTTTTCCTTGGTATATACAGGGCGTCCTGAAAAAAAATGGTGCATGTAAAACCCTCCATTTTTGCTAATTTACAACCAAAATTTTGGGCGGATGACACCATCTTCAAGGTAGTAGATGTAGCTTGAGAATACGGTTTGTTTCATTGAGATTGCTTTTGTAAATCCAAAGATATGTTTGAGCCAAAAAATCAATGTTCTGCCATTTTCTGTGAAGCAGTTAAAATCAGTATAGTCCTAGTCTAAAACCAAATCACTTTACTGTTAGTGATTTTAACATTTTTAAGCCGACTGCAATATTTAGGAGTATCTGCACAATTGAAAATGTTCAAAAACAATTGTGTGGTTTTGTTGGGTTTTGAAAAATATTTAGACGGACACTTTTTGGGGGCCATACTTTTTTTTGTAGTCCAATTTCGTAACCGCTTCGTGACTTATTGCGGATACTGTGTTGAAAATGTGTCGGGAAAAGTCTGGCGATGCTATATTTCCATGAAAGAAGGTATGGAATAACCCAGAGGGGAAGTTAATTCGAGTAAAATCAACAGCTCAAGCCCCTGTCACACTTTCGCGTATCCTAATTCCTTATGAGTTCCTTATCAAAATTTTTCAATACGCAACCGTACGCTCAAAACGTCGAATTTTTTTGAATACTTTGACTTATGTGCGACGCACATCTAGCGTATAAGTAACGAATTCAGCGCATCCATTGTGTATGAGATGCGTATGAGTTGGGTAATGCAGTGCACAACATTATTTTTCGGGCTGTAAATAGGTCAGTATGCAGTGCGCATGCTGAGCGTATTCCGGACGCACCCGACTTATGCCGACCGCATGCCTGACGCAATACGTCGGCATTCGCTATGAGTTTGTTCAGCGTGCGTTGTATCTGCGCTGCAAGTACGCTATGTATACGTTCAATACGGGCGGCTCATATGCTGACGGGGTGCGTGCCGGGAGGTCAGCGTATTACTGCGTATGAACCGCTTATCCCCCACGAACACATAGCGTACTCGTACCGTGCTCGACCGATGCGGGACCGATGCGCTGCGTATTTATAACGTATGACCTGCGTAACAGCGTTCGCAGCGTAGTTTTGTGCATGCCGCCCAAAACTATCCGGCGTACTGGGCCGTACCATGCGTATGCCTGCGTACATAAAACTTACACAAAACGATAGAGATACATATGAGGTGCGTATTGTGCGTACGACTGCGTATGAAAAAAATGTCAATGCGCAACTCATAAGAATAAGGATACGCAGAAGTGTGACAGGGCCCTCAGGCCATGGTATATTTTTTTTTTACCAACGTCGACAATTGTTTTGAAGGGATCATGTTAAATCGACCAGGAACCAATTTGCCACGATTGTTTTTAAAACAAAACCCATAATGTCGCGCCTCGTTTCCTCCTTTCTCCTTCGCCCAACACATCCTAGATCCAGCAGACTTTACTGTGTCTGTGTTTCATTGTAAGTGCTACCGTCACACTGGGCTGCATTTTCGTGCCCAAGATCTACATCGTCATGTTTGCCCCGCAGAAGAACAAGAAGCCGTCTGGTACCATGATGCTCAACAGCCGCATGCGGTCCACCTGCGGGTCCATTGAGGGTAAACCCAACGGAGAGATGAAGGCACAGACGTTAAGCACCAGTGCGGCACCAGTCTCCAATACAACCTCCTCTGGTAGGTGAGCAATTACGTGTTTTCTAAGCCACGCCATCTTCTCCGGTTCAGGATATTTGGCGGAAATAATGGAAGAGTTTATGTCCAAGACGCGACATATCCATTTGAGAAAAGCGAAAAAATATCATGGTTATGAAACTTTAAAGAATAAAAACAGTAAAGCAGCTGCTTCCAAACTTCATTTTCGCCTTCTTGTATTCTAAAGTTGTGTTTAAGTATATAAATCCCGGTTCATACTGCATGCGAATGCGAAGCGAATTTGACGTCATGAAGCATTCGCTGCGAAATTCGCCCGAGTTGAAATATGTTCAACTTTTACGAATTTTACACAGCCGTCAAAATTGCTTTTGGGCAGCAAGGAGAGATCAGGATTCAAAATGACGAATATCACGTTTTGGAAATAAACTCTTCATTTTTCGCGCTAGTAAAAACATCTAAGGTCTTGGAAACAATGTTAGTTTTGGTCAGGGAATTCTTTCTCTCCAGCACAACATAGTTCTGAGTAAGAACACTATATTAAGCAGAAGTAAATGGGAGGTTCTTATAGCACACAGTGTACACCTATCTTCATATACATTGCAAAATACACTGGATTCGTACGGAACCACAGCTTTGTGAACGAAGTAATTCCCTGGATGAGGGGAAATGTCAGTTCGTCGTACTTTTCTCGGACTGGCTTTAAATGTGCCAGTATTTTCTCCTAAACACCCATGTAACGTGTAGTTACGAAAAACCAGTGAAAAAAAATCCTTTTTCTCAAAATGTGAAAACTCTTTCAACCTAAAGTTGTTTATATGATTCCCTTCAGTCTTTTTTTTCATTTTGCCACGGATAAACCTAACCCAAAAATGTATCTTAACCTGTTTTCCAGAGAGGGGAAAACATTGTGTGGACGTGGGCAAGTCCACACAACGTCGCTACTACCTTATTTAGGTGGACATCTTTTGTTCGTTAGTCCACACAGTGAGTGTAATGCTTGTCCACTTGTGTAGTTCTGAAAATCAAGCCTTAATGCGACATTTCACTTTACATTTCACAGACTTCGAGTCCAGAACACCAGAGGAAGAAGCTACAAGGTTTTAGACATTGCATCACCTACAAACGAGACGTAGGAGAGGCTTTGTAATCATCAATCTTTGGTATTTGTAAGGTTGGGAAAGATGATACTCGTCAAAAGCTTTCTTTGTAATTACTTTACAATTTATTAGACAAGATTTTGTCAACGTCAGCAATTGCAAAAATATAAATTAAAATGCATGGTGTCTGATAATGACTATTTGTAATTTGGTAAATTTATAATCTACATGCATAACCAAGAGTGTTATTTTGAGTGTTCAAAAGGCAATGTAAAGATTGGAGGAATGTATTATTGTTGCTTGCAAGCAATATAAATAGCCAGTGTGCAATCAAGGAGATAAACTCAACATTGACTTCCCGATATTGTGGTGTTTGAGGCATAGACCATTATCATGTTGCAGCCATTTGATTTTTTTCCCCATTCAAATCAATGTAACCAAAGCGAGGCTGGAAGGAAGAGTCTGGTTTTTACACACACAAAAGTGTCACTCAGTGCTGTTATTGGATACAGGGAACATGACTGAAATGGTGGCAGCATAATAAAGGACTATTACAAACTAGAGTGGTTTAACCTCGTGTTTCTGTCAGCCTCGGATTTTAAATTCGCGCCAACTTTATAATGTTCCTTCAGGCCCGCCATATAGAATCAGTTTTTGTTTTGTAAATACAAAGAAAAGAATATTCCCGTCAAGTGCAATTATTAAAGTTAAAAAAATCGGAAGAAAAAAAGAAGCGTGTTGCACAATTAATATATTACAATAGCATTGTCGATATTTTTCTTCAAAGAAAATATGTTGAGGTTTTATTGCAACGAAAATTTGCAGATTATACTTAAAGTGATTTACTGGACAAAACATATATCATGACGTTATGAGGCTGTCATTGTGCAAATGTAAGTCAAATTTTAGGCAAAAGCTCTTCAGTTAACTCTTTTCAAACCTTGTTCTCCATAACGTGTTTGATCATGTAGAGCATATATACCATAATTTGAATACAAAACAATACATTATTAATAACTTTATTTACTCGAGGACTAAGTATCATCTTTGAATGGCACGACTTTGTTGTTTGGTTGCACGGTTACTAACCCTTGAATGTCAACTCACATTCACCGTAGTTTTACTGTGCACTAACTAAATAAAAAAAAATACAAGAAACTAATTCTTATTATTTTTAATTTGACTCTGGGGGAAGAAAATGAACAAATTGAGAAAAGATATGACAATCAAGCCCAAATTTCAGTGATAATTATTTGGCAGTGCAGTGAACTAGATTATCATTCCTTGTTGAAAATATGTCTGCTGTGCAATTACTATTGATATCTCTGTGCATATCCAGATGGCTTTGAAGTCCCACTGAGATGGTTGCTTAAGAAGTAACTGTTAAATGATACTTGTTTCTGGAGTCATTAGCTTCAATTCAAATGATATTAACCTTTGTTTTGCAATTTGTGGCCTAAACTTATCTTAAAGACTGGTATTCGATTGACTAGGTTGTATTATATTCTAGAGATGGCGCTTTTTCAAGGCGAATCCACGGGCAAATCAAATTAAGATATGTCCCTGTTTATATTTGCCACAGTTCAAAGTTTTCATGTTGAGCTGCCGGCTCATGGTACATGTAACTGCATAGCCTCGGCAAAAGTCTGCAAAAGATGCACATTCATGTATGTTTGTGGTGCAGAGTAAATCACCTTGGTACATTGTAACTGAAAAGACCTGTCGCCACTTTTACGATTGTTCACGTTATAACCATGGTGTAAACGTTACCCGGTTATGATTCTCTTGGAATTTCAACTGGGAAGACGAAAAATACGATCTATAAAAGACACAAATTCTGATAACGAGAAAACCGGAATAGGTTCGGACATGACGATCGAAAGAAATGACAAACAGACGGACGGACGACTAGACGAATAAGTAACCAACCGACCGACAAATAACCAAGAGACTGACGGATTGACAGACCATCTGACGAACTGAAGGTCGACACGACCAGACAGCTGACAAATTAACACGGAGTACGAGGCAGAAATTTTTCATATGAGCTTGACAGCCCTGGGCAAACGGATCGTAGACAGATTTGTTTAAACCAATCATAGAGCAGTGTTTAATTCGATTAGCTCTATGAGACAAACCAACAGACATTGACGGACGGACGACTCATGAGTAAACACATACATTATTGACGGACAGACAGACGAAAACAATCAGACGGTACAGAACGCAATGATCTTGGAGACGAACGAACAGACTGTGGATTAACTTGACCTTTTATCAGCTGTGAGACAATCCAACGAAAAAAAACAGAAGGGATACTCAGACATTTTTGTACAAGTTGAACAGACAATGTTGACCGCACAGACAGGTATCCGAAATAAACTGAAGGTATGATGGACGGACAGATAACAGCCAAACATACTGTAAGACCAATTGAAAGACAGCAGGCATGTGGAGGGACTAACGAACGAACGGATTATCAATCTTAATACCCTAACGATGATGTAGTGATCCAACTGGAATTCTAAATTGTTTTATTGTGTTTGTTTTCCCTTTTAAAATAATTCCTATGCAAACATGTTCTTGCTTATAGTTATAAACAAAAAAGCTGTCTCGCTGATTCTCTGACTGTGTGAATTTCGTATTTTAAAGGCAATCATCAAACAGATATGTACTAAATGCAGTAACAGCTGTATGTCCTTAAACTGAGGTGACAAAATATTCAGCAACAATATCAGGCCACAAGTAACTTATGTCCGTACAATCGTAATGCCTGTAGGCTATTTTGAGGCTTCAAAGTCAAGCTCCCATCTGTCTTTATATTTTTTTAACATTGCAAAACTCTGGTTTAAGATTAACGACCTAGTTTTTCGTACCTTTATTGCACAAAGGGCCCCATGTAGATTCAAAACAAGGTTAATTCAACACCATAGTTTTTGCAGTATTGAAGTCTATGAATGCACAACAATAACAGACTCCGTTAAGTTCCACTCTAGGATATGGGTGCCAATCCAAATAGCACCGTTTCCTCAAATTTATTTTGTGTATAGTCATGATGTATCTAATGTCTTAACAATTCCTTATGTTAATATAATATATCATTTTTTAAAAATGGTGAATTTCGTTTCTATTAATAGTTTGATTTTGTGTTCACATTGTCATTTGATAAAGTTTTAGATTAAACACGGATAATGTATGTAAAAAAAGGCAAATTTTCTTTCGTTTTTGAAAATGTATACACGGATTTTTTATTTGTAAATGTTAAGAAAAAAATACATGCAATGTAGATATATTTTAGTCAATGGATTGCATTAATAAAAACATTGTACTTACAAATTAAATCCTGTTTCTTCAAGTGTGTCTACTGTCGGCCTTCGTTATTGGTTTCAGATCAAAACTGACCCTGAAGCAAATGATTTGATACCAGCGGTGGGACTCTAAAACATGAAAACTTAAACATTAAACCATTCGTTTCTAAATAAAAATAACAACATTTGCAAAAAAATGTGTATTTTCTGTCGATTTACGGAACAACAACACAATACATTTGAAGCAAATTATTAAAACAAACTTACCTGTGAAATTGCAGCTCATTATAGGATATACTTTTCGAAAAAAAACTGTGGAAATGCATCTTCATTTTCTCGATGCAAAAAGCAAGGTTTCCGTTAAAAACCCTGATTTCCAAAATGTTTATTAAATAAGTTTTGACTTGCACCCTCTTGTGGTATGATCCCAGTATGTCAATCGGGAAAATAATTCTCATTCACTGATATATGTAACTAAATGCAAACTAATGTTAATGAGGTTAATTTGGAGAGTGCTTAAGGGAAAAGCAGTCTTTTTTCGCGATGGTTAGGTCCTAACCATCGTACTTTCCCTTATCTTGGACATTACAGCCGAGGCCCAAAGATTTCACAGGGTGCTTGATCCTATTATTTATCTACAATCAAGAAGGATTTTTCATTATATTTTGGCAGTTTCATTTTTTGATGCTGACAGAGCCATTACCTATAACCAGTAACGCATTAGAACTTAGTACATTTTCCAATGGCTACAGCCTTGGCTGTTTACAATGAGTACATTCCACTTACTACTGAATTTCACCGGAACATGTTTTTTTTTTTTTAAATTATAAACAGAATATTGTCCTTTCTATGTGCAATCTCAAATGCAAACAAATAGAGCCTGAAAGTTGACTACTGATGGCGCACTTCCAGACCCCTCCACTAATAGGAAAATTAGCATGTAAAAGTCGGAAAAAAATTTGGTACATTGATTTCTTGAGAAAATCACCCTCGGGAAAAGTCCTTTGTAAAATTGTTACTGAAACTGAAAAATCGCATGACGTGCAAGAGAAATATCGTGCCAAAAATTGACCTTTCACTTCAGAAAATCTAAAATACACGTGGACTAGTGGAACTCAGAGCACTCGTACGAAGATAAAAATTTATGAAATAAATATGTGGCGGTCATTTGATAAAAGTTTTCACTTTAGACTAAATTTCAAGGTCCTTTGACCAACAACAGAGCATGCAGTTAAACCAATATTGACCCAATTGGCACGAAAAAGCCGGTTTTAATTTTTACCTTTTCTGCACCGACACTTTTCTTTGTTTTTGAGTATTCGTTTGACAGTTCTTAGATATTAAATGCAATGTATTTACAATATTATCATAAGACCTTCAGTTGTTGCGGTTGAACAAAATTTATTCTTTGGCACAAAATCACGAACAATGACAAATCCCCCCCCCCCTCCCAGTGGGTGGGCGCCCTCTAGCGATGACATTCAATGCCAAAGGTTGTTAGGTTGGATGAATATTGACCACAAAATTGTATGTGCCAAATCTGAAAGCATTTGAAAGATCGGCCGACGAATAGGGAGGGCACAATGTGCCCCCGCCCCTCCAGTTTTGGAAAGACCCAAAATACCAGGGTCCTGATACGGTTAAATTTTCTTCCTAAGAAGTCGTCTTACTGTGAAAAACGTTAGCAGCTTTCCGCTTTTGAACGATCCAATCATTTTTCACAAAGAAAAAAAGCCTCGTGAAAGATCCTTTCGGTAGAATTGCTTTTGGAGAAAATAGTTGGTACCAAACGCCCTTAACGTATTGACTCAGGCAGTGCACTCAAAGATCTCTTCTTTATCACGTGGTTGCGATTCCCTCGATGTTTGAACGATTACATCTTGTGTTTCTCCCTTCAGAGGCTGGTGAGAAGCAATTATTGGGTTGTGTGCAGCGGCTTGGGACGCCCGGAATATCCGCTTTGGCACTGAAATAACATTCTGGAGACAATGTATAGATATGTTTGGGGCAACTTGAAGCTACATTGCTTATTGTAGCGCTATATAGCGAGCTCCAACTGCAAGCCTTATAAAAAGGGTAGAAGCTACTCACAATGAGTGGAAAGGTGCCATTGGGACACACAGCAGTGTTACTGACAGCAGGCGAAATGTACTTCGATTGGTTCTTATACGGCAGGTGTTCTCTAGTAATTTTGTTTCTTTAACACTAACTGGTTTCTTAAAGTGCCATCCGCATGGATTTTTTCCAGCTCTCCTAAATAACACTGTTTAGGAAATCGCGGTCTTCCCTAATTTTTTTTCTGCAGGTTGCTGGCCAGAGTTTATAACCTGTGTTTTTGTTTATAGGACTTTCCCTACTGATGGGTTCTTCAACCAGCCACTCCTATTAAAAACAAGAATCTGAATATTATATAAACAATGGACGGATTTGTGTGACGTTGCATATTTACTGTTATTAATCGCTCGACTTATTGATCTTTTCTACACAATGTATACCTGAGTATGTGTTCTTCTATCTAGTTCTAAAGTAAAAAGGTAAATAATCTAAGACAAAGTAATGAAGGTTATTTCTAATAAAATGATAAAAGTGGATTTACACTGTCTAGAAAACATCGATTACAAAGTAAAGGGTATTTATAAAATGAGTATAAAAATTACTTCTTTTTAACAATCATGAGGGACTTTGTTCAAACACAGACTGAACTAAAATTAGTTAAAAAAAAAAGAAAACGATAGTTAATATAGAGTCGTCTATTTTAATCAAGTTTTAAGTAGAAATTCCACGCGGAGGAGCTGCAGGAAAATTATCGAATCACCGTTTTGACTTCCTTAAAGTAAAATTGTTCGTGCACTAGAGGGCGCTACTGCTTCAAATCAGTTTAGGAATGGTTGTTAGGCAGCGGCCGAATCTCTTGTCTGTAGTTATTGTCTATCAGTGGCGTAAATCTGTGTGGGTGGGGGGAATGGGGATGACCAAAAATTCGAAAGGGGGGGGGGGGCTGGACACCACATTACACTAGGTGGCGCTCTTCAGGATATAGATGTATATCAGTATGTATACTCGCGCTAACATCAAAACAGCGCATTTTAAAAACTGTTGTACTTTGTTTCTCCACTTTGCAGTGCTATGAAATACATTTTGGTTGTTGAATGGTCGAAAAATACCTCAAAATCCGCATTTTTTTCTCATCACGAAATAGTGGGGGTGGGGGATGATTCAATTGCACACCCCCCCCCCCGGATTTACGCCCCTGTTGTCTACGTCTAGGACTATTACAGCTACAAATGTACGTTGAAACATGCTGACAATTATACGTATAGCGGTAGCCTTGGATGCCTTTTTTGGACTTGGCCATAATTAGCATTTCGGGTGACCCAATAGAGAGACATTATTTTGGTATATAGGTTAATGGGTTTGGGTTTGTGGTCACACAAAGTAATCCCAAATCAAAAAGTGTCCGCCATAAGCGCAGCAGAATGTACTTTAACCTGATTTCATTTTGTTCATCTCTTGGTTCCTCGTCATTGAATTAAAACAAATCAGAGAATCTCACCAAAGAGTAAAATCTGAAAAAATCATGTCACATGGGCTTCTGCCTCGAATGAGTCCACGTCTAAATAAGTTGAACTTTAATGTGCTTATTGACTACTAACAATGTGGTAAAAACAAATCACGAAGGAGCATTTCAAGAAAAAATTGAAATCAGCAACTTGTTCGATTTCCTAAACAGCTCCCTCTATTGGCCAAAGCTGGACAGAAGGTACCATGAAACCGTATGTTTACAGTTGGCGAAAACGTTCCAACGAATAAATAAGAGTCAACAGAGGGCGCCAAACCACATCTCCGCTAGAAACTCGAAATGACCAACGTCGTCCACTGGGCTTACTTTATTTTCAACCTCGTTTCCAATAGTAAGCCCTTGGATTGGAACTTGCTTTCTGTTTCCTGATTGGATAGCACAATTAGAAGGTCTTGGATTTATATCGTGCACTTGGTGTTGTCATTTCCAACGTGTATTACGTGTTTTCACGTTCATTGTCATTATATAACGTCCACAGCTTTGCAAAAATTATTCTTCCCTTTCGAATATGCCTGTACATGTATTAATATGAAGTGTGATACTGCATATTGGCTGGAAAAGATTGTGACATTTAAACTTTGCAAAAAATGTTGTTTTCGTAACTCACACTGCGATGAATTGATTCTGATTCTACCCCAGACACCACATACAACATCAAACGCTGATGTAAAAACACACCCGCACAGACGTACCAAAAACTTTGGATATGCAAATGATCCAGTACCAGGGTGATAGTGCAGAGTAGGTAGTGGTGGGAACGTACTGCTCGACACCCAGGCCTGGGGACGAGGATGCGAACTGACTTATTTCCCTACTGGGCTGACGAGAATAAGACTGACCTGCTACACATGCAGCACCTTGTCTGAACGTGTACCAACCCCAGGGGTTACTTAATTTTCAACCTCGTTTCCAATGTAAACCCCTGGGTGGGAAACGTGCTTCATATCCTGATTCGATACCGCATCATAGCAAGTAATGGATTTATTTTGCTCGTACCCCCCGCCCTGCAAACAGGACGCTGGGATACGCTGATGAGCTTCACAGAATCTTGTGAAGGAAGTGGCATATGACCTATGTATAAAGCATCTGTCTGCAGCTGTTTAAGACCGCAGTTACTAGCCATTATATGCGCGCAAATGCTTTCCCAAAACTTTCCCATAAAAATGCGCACATATTTCACACCGGATGTGGTTTCTGTTTCAATGCGGACCATGTCGGCAAAATTTTGAGCGTCGCATAATGCAATCCGACCGTTCGTGATTCGAAACGAAGCCTGAGCAAGTGACGGGAATTGTAAATTTACAACACATAAGTTTTACAGAATTTCCTTCATTATTACGCTTTCCAACGAAACAAAAACATCTCTAAACTGGAATAAAAGAGTAATGAATCAGTCTTAACGGCCGTTTCAAACCATGACCATTATGACGCACAGGTCACAGGTCACGCAAAATCCAACGAATCAGAGCGCGAATTCATCAGCGTAACCCAGCGTCCTGTTTGCAGGGCGGGGGTGGGGGGGGGGGGCGAGCGAATGGATTTATATCACGTTGTTGAGAAACGAGGCACTGCACTATGCAAATAGCGCCACCTGGCGGCGAAACTCGCCAGCGCGTTGTTGTCAAGCGGCACGGGCAAGCCAAGTTAAGGGGAAAACCTACGGCCGATAAAGGATGGTATGGTAAGGACATCCTTTACCCTTTTTATAAGTGTTTGCTATTGTTTATCGTACACTTCCAATAGTAAAATAATTGAGAATATTTAGATGTTAATTCTGGCTCAAATTTCTGAAACAGCAATAAACCAACTTGTTTCTGTGGGCAAGTCTCGCCATCGGCCATTCTTGTCTCCCTCTTCCTTGCCATTCCACAGCAATGTTGTTGGTGTTTATATTTCAAACGTGCTTTCCTTCAGTTTAATTTTCATTGTAATTTTTACGTCCACTCCATCTTAAAAAATCAATCCTCCTTTTCCTATTTTGCTAATAATAATATGTAGTGTGATATTGCATATAAACTGGATAATATTGTAAAACTTTTTCTTTGAAAACAAAAACAACTCAACAAAGACATCGCATACAAACATTGATTTAAAAAAAGGACAGGCACCAAGCTGTTCCTAATTTTCATACGCGCGCAAGATTTTTGAACAAACAAATAATCCAATACTAGGGTGGGAGAGCAGGTAGGGAGCGTACTGCTCGACACCATGAGAACGAGGGTGCACATGCACGGCCTTTCCTCAAAAGGGCTCATAAGGGCGCTTTAGGCCTTCCTGTGAGTCCCTCGGTCCCTAGGGTACAGATTGTAGACATTCATCGTTGCGTCGGATCGTTTTTAGTCGGTGAAACAACAAATAATTTTGCTTCCGAATGCATCCGAGCTATGGCGACCATGTTCGAGTGTTAATGAATACGTCGTGTTTTGAAAATTTTGGAAAATGGTCTTCGTGTATTCAGAAACAGGAGGAACCCTGGTCGTTCTAGTCACGGATTTGGGTCCTTTTAGGTCTGGGAACAAATCAATATAGGGCAAGTTCGAGCAAGGACCAATGGTTGACTATATAGTAGTTGGCTCGTGAAGTACCTGGCGCATGCGCACTGCAGTTGAAGTGCGAACGACTCTAGCCGAAGTATTGCATGTCAACGACCGTCAGAAAAAATCCCGAAGAGCGCCTTTGTTTTCAACGGAGGAGAGCGACAAACTCAGGAAGTTCATATCCAATGCTTGCTTTTTTCCACCTTATATTATTTTATGCTTTTTATATACTGAAGGTAAGTTGTGCGAGTGTGCATTCTCACATGACTGGGCCTAGTGTGCTTAATGTACCTCATCCTAATCCTCAGGAAGTCATGTACGCAGCATCTTCTGCTTGTGAATGGCAGCAAACGTGGAACACTCGAAACATCCATATACCTCTTCATACCTTAAGAGGATAAAAGCGCAATTGAACAGTTTCCGGTAGGTTCATGTACAATCTGTAATGGGTTGATAATGGACCGAACACAATTTAATAGCTATTTTTTTCTGATCGATGACAATTATCATGGCAATGCTTAACAATGATGTCTGTATGTTTCACTTAACATTCGATTGACCATCAAATAAGCCGTTAGTTCGTCATTTACTCCCTGTAGGCCTACCCCCGTCAATGGCAAATTCCATTGTGAAGTCAGCGCGAATATTATTATTGCAAGAAACTATTGACTTTCGTGTACAGTATGGTTTGAGGAACGAGCAAGTCATTAAATTGATGAGTCAAGCAAAAACACTGCGTTGGAAAAAACATGCGATCATACTTATTTTTAAAAGGGTCTCTAATGATCATGTGCTGAATGAATTGAATCTTAAGAATTGTAAATACTGCGTTACGGTGACTGAAAGCAGGATCAAGGAATTATTATGGTCCATACAGACAGTGAAGATCAAAGGAAACATCTATTGATACACAAGTAAAGGCAAAACCATTGGCAATTCACATTTTCACCTTATAAACGTTTGTGCATTTCATGTCCTTTCGCACACCCATGTACTCGAAAGGATTAATGTTCTTTGCAATACAACAAAAACCATGGATGTGATATTCCTAAAAAAAATACTTAGCTAGGGATGGAATTATGGAAAAGAAACTATGGGAAAGATGTTCTTAAAATTGTGTCACCACACTTTTTTCAATTCGACAAGACAGCACTTTATATAAATGATCAAACATCAACTCAAAATAATTTCTGAAATATTTAACGTTACACCGTTATACTACGAGTGAAAACCTTCCTGTATGGATGTTTGCATGCAGTGACTACACACATCCGCCATGCGTGCAGTGTGCAATTTTTATTTCATACAGTCTAGGCCAAGTTCGGGTAAGGACCATTAGTCGACTAGTGGTTGATTTGTGACATACCTTACGCCTGCGCACTGTTAGCAACGTGCGAACGTCTCTTGTCAAACACTGGTCAAAATGTCATTGCAAAACTTCTGGATCCTGGCTCTCTGCTAGCGTTATGAATGCGCGCGGCTATTGGTTACCAGCGAAGCAACCAACCCCAGTAGGCTGGTTCCAAATAGTCGACTAGCGTAGTCAACCACCGTCGACTAGACAGAGTTCGGGCAAACGTTAGTTAACCATTGGTCAACTATAGTCCTTGCGCGAACTTGGCCCTAGTTGTCGCCATCAGTCAATGCACGCACGTGACAGACGTCACGACACGTGGTTTGTTAACAGACTTTGACAAACAGTCCATGCTACTAACTAAGCGGCGATATGCTAGCGATAAGCATGCTCTCCCTGCGGAAATTCTTTTGACATGCCCTATGCGTTATCATAGATTTGCCCTGGTGATTCAGTGTCGACTCCATAAGCGGTTAATCGAATAATTGTCTTCAAACACTCACTTAACGGGTCTCGTCAAGGTCTTGATCCGAGACACTTGTCCGAGACCGAGACATTTGGAGTCGAGACCGAGACCACAACATTCCGAGGCCTCAAAATCGTCTAGACCTTAAAAAATGGTCTCGAGACTAGTCTCGAGACCAAGACTTTGGTCGAGACCTCCAACACTGCAATCTATATCGTATGGTTTGACAAAAAAGTGGCTTGGTATTGTCAAAATTTCAACTTCAGTTGCTGGGTTCTGAGGGCCTCGGAAATGAGTGCATATAAGCCTTTTTTAGTCTTTATCCGATTCTTCTGTGGAATTAAATCTGAGTGGATTTGGATGGCGCTTTGAATTGAGGCGTGGTTCGAAAGCAACATGTTTACATCATAATCAGGCCAAATTAAATAATGAATTTGTTGACTGTTCGCGTGCACACTGATTCGGGCCTGTCACACTGTCACGATGTAGCCTCCCGATCACGATAAGACAGTGCTGAGACGCAAAACTCGAAGACATCGTGAAACTCCGAACGACAGCCGAACTTTATCGGAGCGACTTCTTGAGTGTAGTTTTGGCATCCTACGGGTCGTGCATGGTCGACAGTGGAGTCACGGTTATTTTCAACAGTTGAAACATATCGTGATGGTCGGCAAAAAAAAATCCAAAAGTGATAAAAGTGTGTTCTCTGTCTGTGCTCAAACGGTTGTGTCCTAACGAAGTCGCATTAGTCGGTACAAGATCGGCAGTGGTCGTACATGGTCGGCCGAATACTTTTAGCCGACTTTGATACGACCATTACGACGTGAAATTCCGAAGATGACGTCACTCTGTCGTTTCGGAGTCGTTTCGGCATCGGTTTTCGAGCTTTTGTGTCGGTACACAATTGGTTGTGTCAGTACTCTGTCGGTTTTTTGTCGGTTATGTCGTAACGAGATCGGGATTCAGTCGTGAACAAAATTCAATAGAACAGATCCAAGTCGAAGTGAAGTCATAGCGAAGTCGTAATATCCGATTCGAGGTCGTCTCGGAGTCGTAGTATTTGGGACGACAAAGCAGAAATTTGAAATTGGTGCCACATTTCCTACGTATTTGATACGATTTCCAAGAATTGTTTTAATCACATGGTCTTGGCGTGGTCTTGGTCTTTGGTCTTGGATGTGTGACAGGGGCCTCAGCTTCTGATCGGAAACACGAATTAACAATTAACCAATTTAACACTAATCACATTCCAAGAGAGTCATGCAGTGCAGAACTTATAGAGATAACAGTTTGCTGACAGTTGGCATCACGTGACCACAGTATCCAATTGGTAAACAATATAACATGGTCTATAGTGTCTACTATTGTCTTGAGGTTGAAAGTAGACAATGGGAACGAGGTTGGTTGTAGATGGACGCCAACGCGTCTGCTTGAGGAACAGGAGCGTGCCTCCGTGAGAAACGTTACAATGATTGTTTTGGGGCATCTCTTAAAAAGAACGTACGGCGATTGTCATTTTTTTCTTGGGGATGGGGCCTTAAATGGGAGGAGTGGGTAAAACCCCTAACACATCCAGCACGTAGACCCGTTACTAATAGATCTGTCTTTGTAGCAATGGGGTAGGCCTCTAGCGAATTCCTCACTTGCATAAAATTGAATGTTGATTTATATCGTGGAGCGGCAAATTCAATTAAATACTTTATACAGATGATTCCACCTCCCCCCTCCTTCAAAATCCAGTCAGCCTGTCAGTCAGAATAACTACAAGTGATATTTAATTTGTATTCATAAAACCTAAGGCAGTTTACCCATTCCTGTTGGTCGAGAGCCCGTCACCTGGCCGGTTTTTAAACGGTTTATATAACACCGGCTGGCTGGTCTTAAACACTTTTCCGGCGTCACGTAAAACCTGGACAACTATGAAGTTTGGTCCCTGTTACCCTTTTATTGGTTGAGCATTCACAGTTTTCACGTGGGCATGTGCAGTACAACCAATAATAGTCCGTATTTTGAGAGTCCTAAATTCACACTACACTGGCACCGCTGCGCTCTGCGCCACATACCGCGCCAATCTCCATATGAGGAGTTACTACTCGCGAGAGGGACATAGCTAGAGGGGTGTTTCGAAAAACATGACGTCAAACTGTTGAACAAAATTGTTGGAAGTTAGTAATGTTTGAGTTGTTTTGACTGTTTGACCGAAAAGGTATTTATGAATATGAATAAATAACGTGCTTGGCCGGTATTAAACAAGTCCGTTTAATACCGGCGTGGGACCTGGTCGCCGATAATGTTCCTCGCATTTGGCTATCGGCCATTATCAGTGTCAATTCCCCACGTCGGTCTTAAACGGATCGGCCAAGCAAATATTTGTTAACAATTACGGCCTTTAAACTAAGTGCACATGTACCCCCTCAACGGTGATAAAGGAAGAGATTCAAAGACACTTGAACGCTCTGATGCGTTTTTATAGCGCTTATCTTAATGGGAAATCAATTATTTATCTTGACATAATCGCAAAAACCTCTCCCTATTTGATGAAAGACTTTTTTTTAACTTCGGTCATAAAAATCAGACGCCGTGAACCAAACCAAATGTCCATTATTTTGGCAAGAAATTGTCATGCTCGAGAGTCACGATGCTTTCGATATCAGAAATGTTGGACACAACGATTACAATCAAGGGCAGAACGGCAACAGGGTGGAACACGGAGAATATATGCTTTAATTTAGCGTAATGGTGAAGTCCAGACTTTTTGCCTTTCTATCTGACCTTCCGTGAATTGAATATCTCATATCTTTCTATTGCCGGAGTACGAGGTTACACAAACTCTAATCCTTTTATGTTTTTCCTCTTCTACTTGTATTTTTTTCTTTCATCTCCCATGAGTCTTCCCAAGCTTTGTAAAATTAAAATGGAAAAAAATTCTGAATTACACGTGCGTGTACAGTTTATACATTTTCATTGTGTACAAGCAAATATTTTTGTGTTTTAGCTCAATAAAACAAAAAAAAACCTGTTCATTTCAGGGCAATAAAAAAGATTTCGAAAACTCCTATAAGCATGCCTTAACCTTTCATTTATGTGTTGCTTCAATTTTAACTTAATTTAATTTTAACCAGCAGTATCAACCTCGTCCCCAGGGTGTCGCGCAGTAGGCGCCAACCACCCCGCACTCTCACCCTGGTATTGGATCATTTGCATGTCCAACATTTTTTGTACACGTATGCAGATTAGGAATAGTCTGGTGCCTGCCTGCTGTGCTTTACGTTAGCCTTTAATTTTGAATGCAGAGTCTAGAGTAAAAGCAGAGTCAATTCGTCGCTGCGTGATTTACGTTAAAACGATTTTGTGTAAATAACACACCCCTCCCCCCCCCCTATGTTAGGCAATTCGGGACACGCCTATATTTACTGGCCATCAACCTTGTGTCCGTCGGATGTCTAGTTTCTTGTCAACCATCGCATATAAATAAATCCAGCATTCGAGATTTCCACCTGAGATTAAATTAGCACCGGAGGTTTGCGTGTACAAGGCTATAGCATTCAAGTCTGCGTGGAAGGATTTTTAGGGCTGCTCGGTTGCAACACGGCTCCTACACAGAAGGATAAACGACTGTTCCGAGCTCCAGTACAAAACGCACTGAGCGGACTTGCCTTAATTGGTTAGACGCGTGATAACGGGCATTAATATCCGTTGGCTTGCAATCGCGAATTTTCCAGGTGTGCCATTGTGTCTGTTTTTTGCACATCTTAAACGGAAATATTCATAAAACTGTATGCAAAACTACTCCTTATGTGGGACATAATTCTTCCAAAATTGTTAAAAATTAATACTTCAGGATATAATGAATGGTATTGTGCAGACTAGTTTTTCTCGTCATAAATGAAGTATGTACCCGGAAAATCAACGTCAGATTTCGAGTAGAACACCGTTTACCCAAAGTTTGTTTTTAATTAGGCTTTCATTAAGAAGTTCTAGACAGATTTGATCCTGAACCGATAAAACAAAAGCGACATTTCATTGTTCGTTTTAAAGCTTAAGATATTGTGCTCGGTATTAACATGGTTATGCTGTTATCACTTACCAGAATTCAATAATAAAGACTCATGAATATTCAAAAATATAATTAGCTGGCTTGACTGACTTCGACACCAGATCGGGCGCAGCCGCAGAGCCACGCAAATCTGAAAGCCACCGCGCGCAGGGGTCTTTGTTGACAAGTATTCATGTTCGTTGATCCTTGTGTGTAGGATCCGTAGTTGCAATTATGTTGATGGAAAAATTCAACCACACTAAAACGATAACGACTCGGTCTGGTAAGCACAAGGGATATTGAGAGGCTCAGAGTGAAATGGGAGGAATATTATCGCAAGGTACAATTTAAAGCCACTCAATGTTTGTTTTATATAACTGACATAATAGATCCTTGTCATTTTATATATTTGAACTTTTATTTCAATACAATTTTTGATGCGAAATGTATTAATCTCTTCCAAACCAACCCTTCCACCTTTCAAATAACAAGGATCTGTATGTCTGTTATATAATAGGTATCGTAAGAAATGGTCCGCGTGCGGGATGCGTCTGCGGGAGGGAGGAAGGGGAGGAGGAAGGGGAGGATATACCCCTTTTTTGGCCGGGGGCATTGGATCCCCCAATTTATGTGGTGAGAAACAAAAAATGCCGATTTTAATGTTATTTTCTAACTTTCCAACACCCCAAATGTACTGTGCCGGAGAATTAACTTCACCGTAACTGAGCTATAAATGCGCCGTCTATGTACTGCAAGCGCGCCAGTTTCATTAAGGTCTGCATTATTTTGTATACAATAAACAGCGCCCCTAGTGTTATGTGGCCCTCCTCAAATTACCACAACCGGGGAATTTTTTGGAATTTTGTAAACCCCCCCCCCCCCGGCCACTGATTTGCACCACTGACCAGTTTGTGTGGTTATTTTCATCTTGTACATGATAGACAATATGCATTTCACATCAGAATGTTCAGATGTATAATAATTACGTGGGTTTGGTCAAAATAACCACACAAAATGGCGATACAACCATGGAGCTCCATGATATGACAAACAAGGTTTTTTTCGAGCACCATACGTAGGTTATGCCGTATACAGCCATATGGTTGCGAAGGGCGATTGCTAAAGGTTACGTAACATTTTATTTTGAATGAAACTTCATGTACACAAGACATGTTCACGTTGGCGGGTGAAACCTTTGAAAATTAATTTCTCCCGTTTGGAAGACCGTATCTTTATGCAACTTTTCCCCTATAATGATCCAAGTATGTGCTAAAAATCGTTGTGATATGTTAATTACTTTTCGTTGAAATTGGAAAAATAGGCCTGGCTACGTGCAATTTTTAAAATTGTAACAATGGCGTGCGCAATATCTATCAATCTTTTCAAGCCTTATGAATATTAATGAGGTTCCTATCCTTTACGGTGTGCAGTAAACAATTGCATAAAAGCCTCCTTCACGAGTTGTTAATTAACAAATATCACCCTTTCTGTCGGCTTCCATCGGTCGATACCGAGACCCACGCCATGTCAAGCCGAGTGACGCTAATGGATGTGCTAATATGCCGAAATCGGTCAGCCGTAGCGCCTTCGACACTGTGCTGAACAATGCACATGGGTTGGGTAGGGAATTTTTTTTTTTATCCTCTTCGACATTTTCCTTGGAGATGGTTCCAGGTGTAACACTAGCGTCCGCAACAACAGATTAAGCTGAAATTCAGAATATACTTAGATGATATAAGTGTTCAACTACTCGTGACATAACAACTTGGGTAAATTCCTAGAAATTGGGATAAATACATTGATTTGGGGAAGTTTTCGAACGATTTCTTCCGATGCAATTGGAATAAAATACATACATTTGGGGAAGTTTTCGAACGATTTCTTCCAGACTTGAAGGTCAGCTTTGACAGTAACCAGTATTGACGTTTCGGCATCGATGACGGCGATTTTTTTCACTCACATAAAGTTTATAATTTTTTCTTCAGTTAGAATGTGACACTTCAATCATACCGAGCATATTTTCTGAGAAAACACAACATTCAAAAGGCCATGTTTTGGGGGGTTCACGAATTTCAACGCTCTGTTACAGCGTCTTAGTACGTAATCGGATTAGCTTTCCTTAACCGCCCGACGCTTTGCCTTCGTGACCATATGGCTGTATAATGCCGCCGTCAAAAAGCCATTTGCGAGTAGCCTATGCCCTTTGGGAATTACATTTGAAAAAAAAACAACTGGTACACTGACTTGCTCAGAATGCTTGGCACATTTTAAATTTGAATTCTCCAGACCAAAGCCACTGTTGCTAATCACATGATTCGGGGCAAGCTTTTGCATAGTTACGTTAGAGACGCTCAGCACCAATACATTGTTCACAATGGGTGAGAGTGCCACAAAGACACCAGACCATGTCGGAGCTGGGGGTTGCTAGCATAAGGCTGGCCCCGAATCACGTGATATAGTAACAGTCTTTTGGTCTGGAGAATACAAAGGTAAAACGTGGAAGGCATTGCATTAAGTCAGCGTTCCAGATTGTATTCAAATTTAACCGGCAAATGCATTATAGGGAACCACTAAAAATGCTGGTGGTAATTTGTTTTATATTATATCTTCGGGCAATAATTACAAATTTGTTTAAAAAAGGAAAATTGTCCTGGTTCTTAAAAAACTTTTAGCAAGACCAGGACAATTTTTCTTGTTTAAAACGATTTTTGATTATTGTCCGAAGATATAAAATGAAATACCCGCAGCATTTCTAGTGGTTCACTATTGACGGCGGCATTACACAATATCGGGAACTGTGACCAGAAACTGTGAAAATAATTCTCGCCAAAAGTGCTGGGAATGCACTTGCATTAAAGAAAATGCATTAGACCTTAAAGCACGGGGAAAAAAAGTAATCAGTTTGCATCCATTTCTGCAGAACCTCGTAGACAGAGGCGAAATAATTGACCTGCCGTTCGCTGTGTTATTTCATTATATTCCAGAATGGCGCTGGCTAGTCCAACGCTTGATATGTTTTTTTCCGCATCATGCTTGCGGGGCGACAGAGCTTTCAATTTTATTTCAGCATCATGTATTTCTTCGAATCAATGGTTCCCTTGCATTTTAAGTTGAGTAGCGTCAAAATGACACTTCAACTGCCGAGATGTGATGGAAAAGACGTTGATGCTCATGTTTTTTGGGTCTGTTTTGGGTTGTTTTGGTTTTGCAACCCCATCTTTAATATTATATTTACTTGTATTTAACTTCAATAAATTTTAACCAGCGGTATCGTCAGGACATCACTCGTCCTCTAGAAGGTTTGACTACACCATAAAACCTAGTTCGAGATATTTTATTTCTACTAGCTTTTTGTTTTGCAACCCCATCTTTAATATCTCTTTTGATGTGAATGAACTCATACGGCCTGTCATCTATATTTATATATTTGTTTATTTACTCTATTTCGTAATCCAGAGTATGCCCAAACAGTTAAAAACTGGTTTCAATAAGCAATTTGCGAGTGACCTATACCCTTTGGGATTTAAATTTGAAAAACATCTGGTATACTGACTTCCTCAGAATTCTTGGCACATTTTAACTTTGAATTCTCCAGATCAAAGACACCGTTGCTAATCACATTAGCGTAGCTGCAATCGGCTCAGCGAGAACGTGCCTCGGATGCTGAATTCAGGCACAATTCAAAACATGATTCAGCAGCTTTTTATTTGAAATTGAGATCCTAGAATGCTGTTTTTCTCGGAATATAAAGCTGAAGCCGAGCTGAAACTGCATCAGGTTAGTTGTTCAGTACCCTTCTTTAGATTTTGAGCACTTGTATTGCTTCAAATAAATAAAATGCACAAATTACAAATGATGGACGATATCTTTAAGTCAGCGTTTCAAATATTATTCCAATTTTAACTCGCAAATGGCTTGGGGCCCTGCATACGTTACAAATATTATTAAATAATGTTAGGAAAGTTTAACTCATAAGGAAAAGTACATTGGTGAAACATACGACGAACATTAATTCACTGGTATTTTAGAAATATTAAAATCTATACAAGTACATTGTACATTCAACTATAAGACATGAATTACTGAATACGAGATGGGCGAAAACCCCATTGGAAATTACCAATCCGGCTCCGATAATACCATGGCAACAAAGCATACATTACTCCGTAGATCACCGCATTATGAACTAAATTTCACGCACATATGGCTTTGCGTAGTTCTGATTTGAATGTACCTAAGGAATCTATAGTTCTAAGTTGTACATGCTATTTATTCCATTTATTCGCACCACTCACACCGAAGCTATAGACATATAGCATTCCTTTCGTGGCTTCGCCACTCCGCGCACTGGTCTTGTTTCTTAAAGTAATATTTTTGACCTGTAGTAGTTATTTCTCTAGCGAAATTCAAAATAGGTTATCAAGCTGCATGTTCATTTCGAAATTTTGTTGATTTTATTTCTCGTATTTATTTCCCTTTTTAAAATGCCGTTGCGCGTTGCTTAAAAAAAAACCTTGCATTCAGTTGTTTGAAAGCTATTTTCTTCATCAACAAACAGAATGATGATCAGTTTGAACTTCTTTTTTTCAGTAGTTGTTGCGCTGTCCTTTAATTTCAATTCACGGCAGCTTTTAAGGGACAACACCAAGATCATTTTTTTTCCTCCATTGTCCCTCCTCAGGGTATGACATATGCCGTAATCGGATGCAGCTTTGTACTTCCGGATACTCGGGGGCCGGGGATGTACGCCCCTCCCCCAGCCCTTCACTGATATAAAAAAATAGAACAAATGAATTTGTGTTATTTTGCTCTGGACCTCTATAGTGGCGTATCCAGCATCTGAAAGTCTTCAAGAAGGCGCAATCTCACAATGTTGAACAAAATGGGTACTAAAAGTAGAGAATGTAAATAAACTTTAGGAGTTAATTAGGTTATTCAGAAGGCCGGAACATAATGGGAGTGTAATTTAATTTTATTCTTAAAACGGTTTTCAGGGGCAATATGATTGTCATTAAAAGTCACACATAATATACTATGCAATCCAAGTAAATTGTTCTCATCCCAAAAAGGATAATAATTGTAACACAAATCTCTAATATCATCCATTGAAACATTTCACAATTTTCTTAAATAATTCAACGGTAATTTAAAGCAGTTTTTACATTGTACGTTTTCCTTTTCATTGTTTAAAACAATGTCTTTAAACACACTTTATTAGATCAGCTGACATTTATTTGGAGATTCTTAGCAACGCGCACCACCATTTTGAAACGAAAAATAAATACGAGGGGAAAAAAGAGCAAACTTCGAGGTGACTATCCAGCTTGAAAATGCAAATTGAAAACTACTGGTAAAAAAATGTTACTTTACGGACATAAAAATGCAAATTTGTGCACAAATTTAAACCTGCGGGAATGTAGGTGCGCGTAACTCACGTTTTGCCCCACGCACTACTGCGCATAGAGCGTCCATGCGGGAACGGGACATTTTGTGCACATTCTATGGCGCGTATGCACGCGCTGCCGATCTAGTCATTTTATTCTATATCTATGGCTAGAACATACGCCATGTGCGCTCGCGTTATCTCTTGCACGTCACGACACGTACGAACAATTTGTATTTCAAGACTGAGCCGTGCCTGTACAACATTGATTGGCCTACTGGAAGTCTCAGTTTTCCACTTTAAAAAATGTATGTTGTGTTGTATTAGGGCGCAGCGACAGTGGAACGTACATTTATTGTAAGTTTTTGCTCTGTTACACGACATCGAAATCTCGTGTTGAAAGGATTAAATCTGCAAAAAGAAAACTTTTAAATTATGAGCACTGCGTCGCGCGTTAAACACATCGCCTGCAGTCCTTATTTTTGAAGGTCACCAGTTATTTACAAACATTTAAATACATTTGCATTGAGTTGCATCTTGCCTTTAATTTGGATCGGCGCGACTCTAGCACGCCTGTCTGAACCGAGGGTCAGCCATTTCTTTTTTGATGTCCGTCGGCTTAATTCAGTTTTTCTTCAGATCCAAATCAAAAGCATTGTTAATATAACCCAATTAAACGTCATTTCCATTCAAATATCGATTCTTCAGATCCGAATCATTTTCGTGCAGTTCTCCACGGCGTTCCGAAAATGTCAACAAAGGTATCGAATTGGTACATTATTCAGCGTCTGCAGACCTGTGTAACTCGATGAATTCCAATCCTGGGAGACTTATAATGAAATAAGAATCGGGGTACTTTGAAATGACATTCTGAAGAGAAAGAAAATAATACACAAAAACTCGGAAAGGACGTGTCAATCACACGATCACTGAAATTTGACGCGTGCTCCTAAAAAAAGTCCAATTTTTGGGGTGTTTTTTTTAAAGGTAATTTCCACTAGCAGTCATAATTTTCTCACTTCTTTTTTTTTTAAATTGTTATCTAATAAACCATGCATGTACATTAATGCATCTATCAACTGATCCCCCCCCCCCACTTCTCCCCCGGCCTGCCCGAGTCATATGTCGGGGTTTGGTAAGGTTGTTTTTTTTTTGTTTTTTTTTAAGTGCAAGGCTTGGAATTGTTGTATAAACTCAAAAACATTTTTTTTTTTTTTATCATCTGCGCACTAGAGATGGAAAGGCAATCAGTTTAGTGCGCCCAGCTCATGTGTGTCGGAGATTGTCACTTACATTTCGCCCAAGGGGTGGCGATTTTGTCAGTTCAAAAGTGACAATCCCCACGTCTTGGGTGGGGCAGCCCGGGGAGGGGTGTGGAAACAATTGATTTAAACAATGGAATTGAAATGGTTTGACCTGGACGGTCATACACCCCGAACACATATCGAACAGAATTAAAGCGAAAAAAAAAAATAAAAAATGGCAGGACTAATCTTTGAATGAAGTTTTGCCTGTAGCACTTTCAAAATCTAGGATATGAACGCCAAGTCATTAAGCTTTCTTTTAGTACAAGAATCATTCAAATCACTCATGTACTTTTCAAGTAAGGAACGGTTGAACACAAACACCACGGATCACAAAAAAAGGTGTGTTGTTCCAGCAAAACGAAAACATTTCACGTACATCCCTATGAGAATTGTTTTCGTTTTGCTGAGCTGAAAGAACGCTTACTTTTCTGTGATCCGTGGACAGAACATTAAAATGGTGTTTGTGTTCAAAAATTCCTTAACTTGAAAAGTACGTTAGTGATTTGAATGATTCGCGTACATGTACTAGCAGAAGGCTTAATGAATGGACTTTTATATCCTAGATTGAAAGTGCTACAGGAAGAACTTCATTCAAAAAAATTGGTCCTGCCATTTGGGTTTCGAGTTTTTTTTCAGTCACTCACCCTGTGTTCAACAAATTGACGGGAAGTTCATACTTCATGCGAATGTGAATCAAATTGATATCATGAGACATTCGCTGCAAAATTCGCACGAGTTGAAATATGGTCAACTTTTATGAATTCGCAGCGCAAATACTTGTCGCGTTCGCTTTCCGCCTTTGCACCGGGTTTGAACCGACGGTACGGTAGCGCGAATCCCTCCCGTCTTAGTTTCCATCGTCAAAGTGCAAAACAACTGGGCTTGTATACGATTTCGACACAGGTATTATATTGTTAAATATATGCCCTTTTAATTAAACAGTTTATACAGTTAAATACCAACGATGGTTTATACACGGTTATAAACGTTATCATGCAAGACGCATGTCAAGGTGTACGGACACATTTTGATAGTTTGGGCAAAATGCGCGTTCTGTGCATATCTTATTTACACATTGCACAACTGAACAAGTGAAACTTAATATGTTGATCGATGAACCACTTTATAGTGTCGATTGACACCGAGGTGTTTTATTGTGCTTAAGCGTCATAAGAAGTATAACAGGCAGACTCGTTGTAACAGGTATACACGAGAAAAGACCCCTTCGGGTTAAGAATTCAGAATAGTTCAACACGGCTTCATCTTTCTGAGCACATCAAAGCAGTCTTTTCTAAAGCGCCTATTGGCGAGTCCGTAGATGAAAGGATTGACGACATTGTTGATGTACACAAACAACGTACAGTTGTACATGACCGACAGCACGTTGGGGTGAACGTCACCGCCATTGGACTTGTGAAGAGCGACGGCGACATAAAGCCAGTAGGGTAGCCAGGTAACAAGGAACACGACACTGGTGACAAAGAGCATTCGTGTGGTCTTCCGCTGGAGTGTCATCGTCGTACCGATCGGGTTGTCTCTGGCCTGGGGATTGGGAGACCTCAGTTCGCGGTCATCCTCGTGGTTCTGCGATGCCGGTGCAGGGTTCCCCGTTGATGGGAATACGTCGGCGAGATGTTCCCGGGCATCTGTGGGATTTGTCGAGGGTCCGGCTAATTCAGTGGCTGAGACGACAAAGACGGACCTGGGTCCCGACCGGTCAGCTGTCAACGGTTCTTTGTCCGAGGAGGGCAGAGCTGGCGAGGTCCTGGCCCCCGTGACGACAGAGGCATCGTGTCGTCTGCCCTCAGCCTCAACAGCCGTGCACCAACTGGTCCCTGGTCCATGTCGGCTCAGTACATTGACTTTGACGTGTTTCCGTATGGCTTGGTAGACTTTCCCGTAGCAAATCACGGCAATGAACACAATGACAAGATAGAGAAGCAACTGGAAGGTCAAGGAGACTTTTTGAGCTGTCACAGAAGGAGATAGCATATTGATAGTGAATGGAATACACACAGCAGTGGCAGCGACGTACGAGCCGAGGTAAATAAGCTTGGCCCAGTGGTGATTCAGCAGCCTCTTGCCCGATCGACAGACGCAGTCGTGTCGCTCTAGAGCGATGGCACCTGTCACAGTAATGGACGCATAGATATTGACGACGTCAAAGATCCTGATTGCGGTGAACACGCTTGGGAGTTCTCGCCCAAGGAGGACATAGATGAAGAAACCCAAACTGTAGATGCGACAGACACACACCATGAGATCAATCCAAGCCAGACCCATGATCAACACGTGGGTACTGGTCTTCTGGGGCTTGGACCAGTAGACTTTCAGGATCAAGCTGTTGCCTGATATGCCAACAATCATGACGGTCACGTAGAAGACGAGTTTTAATATGGCGTTGATGGTCATACCGACATCAGGCCCGGCCGTTAGCGGCTTGTCATCTATCAGGTCCGTGCTCGCTGTTGGTGAGACAAAGCTTGATGATGCGTTGTCCATACTTGCTTGAGGTCTAAGCTATAAGGCAATGTGATGTGAAGATTCCCGTGGATATAAATGAACAGCCGTGCTATGTTATAGGGTAAAGCGCAGAACACGGAGCGGACACGAGTGACTTTACTGTAGGTGTTTTTAGTCGTGTTTGAACAAGCTATGGCACGTCGGCTCCTTACGTTGTGTTATAATCACTTCTTCCCCGTTGCTGTTGTAAAACAAGTCCGGGCTTTGCGAAGTGCATTGCACCACGCTGACCTCACGTATCGCGTCGTACGTCGCCGTACAAAGAAAAATCGTCCAGGGTATGTGTTTCGATGGTTGTAAAAGTACAATTTGATAATGTAGCTCTCAGGAGCGCCCTCACTGCCGAGGGTTCACTATGGGTGCACGCCTGCAATAAAATTCCCATAGACACTAGTGCAAAATGCCCATACTTCAAAATTCGTTTAAAAATACTCAGAACTCTCACAGGTAGTCAAGCTGCACAGAAAAATGATGATCAACATGTCACCTTTCATTTTCTTTTCAATTTTTGGTGGGTTGACCATTGACTTTTTGAGATATTCTCACCCAAAGAAGAACACCCCTATAACGAATGATGTTTCCCAAACTGGAAAAGTAGCCATTTTGAAAAAAAGAATCCCTCCACAACATGGCTAAATAGCGCCACTTTCGGGCCGGATTGCATCCAAAATGCTCAGAATTGGAAGCTCCAAGTCCAGGCCATAGGTTCAGTGCCACATGTCTTCGATTTCCCAATTCCATGGCTCTCAGAACTCTCTACTATAGAATATTTTGAGGTTATAACTTTTATTCATGAGCAAGGCGGACGGATTTTTGGCCTATTTACAGGCGTGCACCCTTAGACCGCGTCCCAATCTCCTGTCTTGTATTTATTGTCTATGTTGGACTATTACAACTACGTTGGAATATGCTGACAATAGACGTAACCGTAGCCCTGGATGCCATAATTAGCTTTTTTTTTAAAAATAATATGATGGTCTCAATTAGAAAGGCCTTATTTTGGTATTTGTTAATGGTTTTATAGAACACACAAATTAACCCCAAATCAAAACGTGTCCGCCATTAGTGCAGCAGGCAGGATGTACATGTACATAAGTTAAACTTGTTCATCTCTAGCTCTTGGCCCCTCGTCATTGAAATGAAACAAATCAGAGAATCTTACCAAAAAGTTAAAATTGAAAAATCCTGTCACAATGGGCTTCTGCCTCGAATGACAAAAAAATATCCACATCTAAATAAGTTGAACTTTATTGTTCTTTTTGACCACCGATAAATGTGGTGAAACAAAAAACGAATGTATGTCACGAATTAAGGAGCATTTCTAGAAAACGTGTTCACTTAAAATCCGAAACTTGGCCGATTTCCTAAACAGCCCCCTTTGTTGCGTGGGAAACGTGCTTCCCGTATCCGGATTCGATACCGCAATAGCAAGTAATGGATTTATATCGTGCACTTGGTGTTTTTATTTGGAATGTGCATTCCGTACTTTAACGTTCACTATGAATTATTACGTCCACTCAACCTTATATCCCCCTTTTCCATTGCGCTCATAATAATATTTTATGTGATACTGCATATTATATTGGCTGGATAAGATTGTAACATTATTACTTTTAAAACAAATCACGGCGGGACGAATTGGTTATGTTTTACCCAAGGCATCGCATACAAAAACAAACACTGATTTCAAGCAAAGCCTAGTCTCTAAGTGCTAGACGTTGTTATGGTTTGATACGCGATAACCCGCCTCAGCGGTAACCCGCCGCCGCGAGAGGGCGCTATCACGACCAACCAGTATAACCATAGACATAAAGGTTCTTTATGTCTATGAATATAACCCACGAACCCGTCAAAACAACGTCTACAGCCTCGACTCCAGGGGCGCGTGCTCGTTCCTTACACTATTAGTGTAAGGAACGAGCACGCGCCCCTGGAGTAAAACCCCCTGGCTGTGATGACGCTGAATGGCTATTCACAGCGTACTGCGCGCGCATTTCGAAGATTGCACGCCGGGCGCGCCCATAATGCGCTCGCGTGCTTTGCACGTAACGTCACGTACGAAAAAACAAATTATGATTCAAAAGTCGCGATGCCTGTACGATATGGATTTTGTCAGCCGCGTTTTTCGCTAAAAAAAGACTCTGTATCTGTGGTTGTATAGGCACGAAAGGGGTACGTACATTTTAATACAAATCTTTGCTAATAAACACAACGTCCAAACGTTGTGTTTGAAAGGATCGATTCTTCAAAATCACAACTTTTAACATTTTAAAGATGGCGTCGGCACGTAAAACGGATAAACTGCAGCCCTAATTATAATGTGCCGTATTTTGGCACATTTAAATTACACAGTTCCAGGGGTTACGATCGCGCAAGGCATGATGGGAAACAACATGGCGCTGCAAGATCATGCCCACGGGGCACGAGGTTGCAACGTCTAGGCCAATTCGTACTGGATGTATGATGCGCGCGCACCTGTTTGGCTTAATATATGCAGCGCGCTTTCTACACAAATCATAGTACATGTACATGTAGTACAAACTCTCAAATTTCTTCCAGTAATGTGAAAGATACAGCAACGTTTGTGCAACTTCACTGGTCAGCTCTTTATGTGTAGGACTGAAAATGAACAGAAATTGCCTGCAGGAGTCGCGCATGCGCTCTAGTTTCCCCTATTTATGGGTTGGGGGAGATATTAGGAGTTGGCCAGACGTTAAGTGTTCAGACGTATACCCACTGATCTCTATTATACCGACTGGATAGCGCTTCGACCTATGCGTGTGCACAAGACGTACCGTGCCGCCCTTGCACACACGCGGCGGCCATTTTGAAGCTCCCTAAAAAGCCCCACGATGCACGGATCCGTATATATAAAGCACATAATAACATTCACTCGTACCCCCCGCCCTGCAAACAGGACGCTGGGAAAGGCTGACAAATTAACGCTCTGAATGGATAGCTTTTGCGTGACCTGTGACCTGCATGCATCACGACCACGACCCTGCAAGGTTTGAAACGGCCGTTAAGACTGAGTCATTCATCACTATTCTAATCCCATTCATAAATGCGGCGCCCTTTTTTGGTTGAAAAGAATAATATTCTGTAAGTCTTATCTGTTTTGTAAATTTTCAACTCCCGTCAGGTGCTCAGGCTCCGTTTTGAATTCACGAAGTGTCGATATGCATATATCGTATGTCATTCGACGCTCACAATTTGTCCACATGGTTCGCAATGAAAAAGAAATCACATCCGGTATGGTGTGTATGCATTTTCTATGGCAATTTTTTTTCGGATAGTATTTGCGCGCATTGGCTAACCGCGGTCTACAGCTGCAGCCAGATGCTTTATACATAGGTAATGATACATTACCCAGAACGCCATCCCCACTTCCTTCACAAGATTCTGTGAACTCATCTGCCCTTCCAGCGCCCTGCTTGCAGGGCGGGGGCTGGGGGTACGAGCGGAATAATAACAATAGTTTAGGAAGCGATTTTTGATCATCAAACACGTTTTGATTTATTCATTTTGCCCACAGTGTTATTTACTCATGTTAACATTTGTTCAAAATTAATATTAAAAAAAAATATGACTTTGCATATACGTTTACGTGGCTAAAGGGAGCTTCAAAATGGCGTCCAGTGACTTCATCCCCCATGCACTATCCAGTCAGTATAATAGAGATCAGTGCGTATTCCGCGTAACGGGTTCGTGGGTGATGTTGGTTGGTCGTGATAGCGCCCTCTCGCGGCGGCGGGTTATCACGTGTCAAACCATGTCACCGTCTAGCCCGTAGACTTAGCCTGGTTCCCAGACCAAAAGATTCTGACTATTCCTGATGAATCTTAGGTTAGGCAGCCTCCGTGGCTAAAAATAAACATGACGACATTGATGGCCCTTTTTCAAAGCTCCGCTTCGTTTCCGATTTCGCTTTATCGCTTGTAGCTTTTCATGTTCTGACCAAATTTTTAAATAAATCACTTGCTTCGTAATATCATACAGTTATGATAATACAGTTTGATGTTTCTGTAAGATAACATTGACTAATGTTAATCTGGAATCTTCAAAATTAGGCACCCAAATAGCACTGTTAGTAGGCGAAGCCGAATGAAGACCGAGTTTTGGAAAATCTCGGTAACGGTCGTCAAATTCAAAATTGTACATGACGCAGCATAAAGTTCGCCCATACGATCCGAGTACATATTGATGCACAAAATCGTCGTTGAATTTCAAGTTTTCTAATTGAAAGCAATGAATATTAATTATCAACTCATTTAAAATAAAATTAATAAGCAATTAGCAGTTAATTAAACCTATATTATATACTTGGAAATACTCGGGTGCTCTCCGATTGTGGACGAAACGACTTCGGCAAACTTCGGAAATTTTCGGAAAAAGGAGGAATTCCTCCCGTTTTAGTCACGTGACGTAAATTGTAATACAATGTATTACCGGAGGCTACCGGACCTAAGATTCATCAGGAATAGTCAGAATCTTTTGGTCTGGGAACCAGACTACCCGTAGACTACGCAAAGCCAGGCACCAGGCTGTACCTAATTTGCATACGCGTGCAATATTTTTGAACATGCAAATGATCTAATGCTAGGTTGGGAGAGCAGGTAGGGACAGGCCCGGATTATCCAATAGGCACAGTAGGCACTGTGCCTGGGGCCTACGAGAAATTAGGAGGCCTACGGAAAAAAATGGGGGGTCTACGGAAATACCACGGTGTGCCAAACGCACACACAATATTTTTTGTTTTAAAGTGTTTGCATTTGTCTCTGATTTGTCAATTTTAACATCCAACTGACGCCGTTGAGGTGCGTGCACATGTTTAATTTACTGTAAAGTTTAGTTTGTCGTTCTGAAGCACACGGTGCCAACGTGCTTTTAGAGCTGCAAGTTTGGCCTGGCTTGCTTTAACAGCTTCAACATGAAATGCGAGTCTCCACCGCTTACCTTTACTGACAGTAGTAAAGTGTTGTGGACTTACCAGCGCTACACAATTGGTGCAGCAGGCCCGGGTTCGAGGCAACACCCCCCCCCCCCCCCCCACCCACCCACCCCCGGTGAGGACTTCCGTTCAGAAATTAAAAAAATAATCAATCCGTCCCTGGGAAGGGAACACATTGCTCGACACCATGGGAACGAGGTTAAACTTGCACGGCGTTTCCTCAAACCGAGATTGTCTCATGAGGGCGCTTTAGGTCTTCCTGTGAGTCGGTCGGTCCCTAACGTACAGATTGAAGACATTCCTCGTTGCGTCGGATCGTATTTTGTTGGTAAAACCACAGTTAATTTTATTGCTGGAAACACCCGCGCTATGGCCAACATGGGCGAGTGTTAAATGAAAACTTCGTGCTTCGAAAACTTCGGAAAAGGGCGTATATTCGGAAACAGGAGGAGTCCTGGTTGTTATGGTCACGTGATATTGTGGCCTTTTAGGTCTTTCGCTCGTACCCCCCGCCCTGCAAACAGGACGCTGGGATACTCTGATGAATTTACGCTCTGATTGGTTGGATTTTGCGTGAGCAGTGACCTGCGCGTCATCAAGGTCATGACTCTGCAAGGTTTGAAACGGCCGTTAAGACTGATTCATTACTCTTTTATTCCAGTTTAGAGATGGTTTTTTTCTCGTTGACAAGCGTAATAATGTAGGAAATTTTGTAAAACTTATCTGTGTTGTAAATTTACATTTCCCATCACTCGCTCAGGCTCCGTTTTGAATCACGAACGGTAGGTCGGATGCATTATGCGACGCTCACAATTTTGTCCACATGGTCCGCAATGAAACAGAAATCATATCCGGTATGGAATGCGCGCAATTCTATGAGAATTTTCGGATAGTATTTGCGCATATTGTCTAACTGCGGTCTTGAACAGCTGCAGCCAGATACTTTATACATAGCTCATAGGCCACTTCCTTCACAAGATTCTGTGAAGCTCATCAGAGTATCCCATCGTCCTGTTTGCAGGACGGGGGGTACGAGCGAATTTAGGTCTGGGAACAAATCAATATAATTGTGCCTTGTGTACAGATATCATGAACAGCGCCACCTACTTTAGATATACACTCCACAACCATCCACCTGTAATGAACTTATTTCAGCGATGTGAACAACGTAATTACTTTTTTTTTCGCACGGAAGAGAGCGACAGACACATTACTTGCTCTTTTACACTTTATTTTGTTTCATGCTTTTTGTGTACTGAAGGTAAGCTGTGCGAGTGTGAATTCCCACTTGACTGGGCCTAGTGTGTTTAATGTACCTCATCCAAGTCCTGAGGAAGTCGTTAACGCTGCATCTTATCCTTGTGAGAGCGTCAGGAAAGTGCGTGTGAACGCTCGAGACAAACATCCATTACATGTACCTCTTCATACCTTATTGCAAAAAAACTATTGACTTTCGTGTACAGTATATTAAAGAGCGAGCGAGTCATCAATGTGATGGGTCAAGCAAACACACTACGGATAAAAAAAACCCCATGCGACCACACTTTTAATAAGGTCTCTAATGATTTATGTGTTAAATAAACTGCGTTACGGGTAAATGAAAAAGCTGGATCAGGGAATTATTATAATCCACACAGACAGAAGAAATCAAAGGAAAAAATCGATAGATACACAAGTAAAGGCAAAACCACTCTCAATTCACATTTCGCTTTATATAATTAGTTTGTGCGTTTTGTGTCCTTTCGCACACCCATGTCCTCCAAATAATCACTGTTATTTGCAACACAACAAAAACCATGAAACTTAGGGATGGAATTATGGAAAAGAAATTATGGGAAAGATGTTCTTAAAATTGTGACACCACACACCTGTCCCCTGTACCGGGAGCATATCAATCTATATCGAAAGGTTTGACAGAAAAGAAAGTGGCTTGGTATGTAGTAAGAATTTCAACTTCAGTTGCTGGGTTCTGAGGGCTTCGGAAATTAGTGTATAGGCCTATAAGCCTTTTTTAGTCTTTACCCGATTCTCCTGTGGAATTGCCTGCTTCAATACTCCACGTCATATAGGTCCATATAAATGGTTTTTTTTATCGCTTAATATCTCTGTCGCTTAATAGCCAACCAAGGATTTCATGTTGACATTCGGCAGTCCTCAAAGTGGATCGGTTTGGTGCAGTCATGTAGGATTGTGGCGACCGCCTCCGATGCTTCAACTAAAAACGTATTGGTACAAAATGTACCTTGTTAAATATCTGCTTTAAACATAAAAATATATAATTTGAACTTGCTCAAGGCAACAACTGTAGGTCTTCACATAATTTGATAGGACAATTCCAAGAATTAAATCTGAGTGGATTTGGATGGCGCTTTGAATTGAGGCGTGGTTCGAAAGCAACATGTTTGCATCATAATCATGCCAAATTAAATAATGAATTTATTGACTGTACGTGTGCACACTTGTTCGCGCCTGTCACACTGTCACGATGTAGCCTCCCGATCACGATAAGACATCGAGACGCAAGACTCGAAGACATCGTGAAACTCCGAATGACAGCCGAACTTTATCGGAGCGACTTCTTGTGCGCCGTTTCGGCATCCTACAGGTCGTGCATGGTCGGCAGTGGAGCCACGATTAGCTGAACAGTTGAAACATAATCGTGATGCATGGTCGGCAAAAAAATCCAAAACCGATCAAAGTGTGTTCTCTGTCTGTACTCAAACGGTTGTATCCTAACGAAGTCGTAACGAAATCGCAATAGTCGGTACGAGATCAGCAGTGGTCGTACATGGTCGGCCAAATACTTTTAGCCGACGTGTATACGACCATTTCGACGTGAAATTCCGAAGATCACGTTACTCTGTCGTTTCAGAGTCGTTTCGGCAACGGTTCTCGGTCTTTTGTGTCGGTACTCAATCGGTTGTGTCGGTACTCTGTCGGTACTCTGTCGGTTGTGTCGGTACTCTGTCGGTACTCTGTCGGTACTCTGTCGGTTATGTCGTAACGAGATCGGGATTCAGTCGTGAACAAAATTCAATTGAACGGATCCAAGTCGTAGCGAAGTCATAGCGAGGTCGTAATTTCCGATTCGAGGTCGTTTCGGAGTCGTAGTATTAGGGACGACATCGCAGAAATTTGAATTTGGCGCCACATTTCCTACTTATTTGGTACGATTTTCAAGAATTGTTTTAATCTCGTGGTCTTGGCGTGGTCTTTGTCTTTGGTCTTGGATGTGTGACAGGGGCCTCAGCTTCTGAGCGGAAACACGAATAACAATTAACCAATTTAACACTAATCACATTACAAGAGAGTCCTGCAGTGCAGAAGCTTATAGAGAGAACAGTTTGCTGAAAGTTGGCATCACCTGATCACAACATCCAATTGGTAAACAATAGTGTCTACTATTGTCTTGAGGTTGAAAGTAGACAATGGGAACGAGGTTGGTTGTAGATGGACACCAATGCGTCTGCTTGAGGAACAGGAGCGTGCCTTCGTGAGAAACGTTGTGCAATGATTGTTTTGGAGTTCTGGGGCATGTTTTTTTTTTTGGGGGGGGGGCCTTAAATGGAAGGAATGGGTTAAACCCCCAACACATCCAGCACGTAGACCCGTTACTAATTCATAGATCTGTCTTTGTAGCAATGGGGTAGGCCTACAGCGAATTCCTCACTTGCATAAAATTGAATGTTGGTTTATATCGCGGAGCGGCAAATTCAATTAAATATTATATACAGATGGTTCCCCCTCTCCCCTCCTTCAAAATCCCGTCAGCCTGTCAGTCAGAATAACTACAAGTGATATTTAATTTGCATTCATAAAACCTAAGGCAGTATACCCATTCCTATTGGTCGAGAGCCCGTCACGTGGCCGGTTTTAAACGGTTGATATAAACACTTTTCCGGCGTCATCTGGAGTCCTATTACGATTGGTCCCTGTTACCCCTTTATTGGTTGGGCGTTCACAATTTTCACGTAGGCATGTGCAGAACAACCAATAATAGTCCGTATTTTGAGATTCCTAAATTCACACTACACCGGCACCGCCGCGTTCTGCGCCACATACCGCGCCAATCTCCACATGAGGAGTTGTTAACGACTACTTGCGAGAGGGGTGTTTCGAAAAACATGACGTCAAACTGTTGAACAAAATTGTTGGAGGTTAGTAAAGTTTGAGTTGTTTTGACCTTTTGACCGAAAAGGTATTTATGAATAGGAATAAATAACGTGCTTGGCCGGTATTAAACAAGTCCGTTAAATACCGTCGTGGGACCTGGTCGCCGATAAGGTTCCTCGCCTTTCGCTATCGGGCCATTATCAGCGTCAATTCCCCACGTCGGTCTTAAACGGATCGGCCAAGCAAATATTTATTAACAATTATAGCCTTTAAACTAAGTGCACATGTACCCCCTCAACGGTGATCAAGGAAGAGATTCAAAGACACTTGAACGCTCTGATGCGTTTTTATAGCGCTTATCTTAATTGGCAATCAATTATTTATCTTGGCAGAATCGCAAAAACCTTCTCCCTATTTTATAAAAAGCCTTTTTTTTGTTTAACTTCGGTCACAAAAATCAGACTCCGTGAACCAAACCAAATGTCCATTTGGCAAGAAATTGTCATGCTCGAGAGTCACGATGCTTGCGATATCAGAAATGTTGGACACAACGATTACAATCAAGGGCAGTACGGCAACAGGGTGGAACACGGAGAATATATGCTGTAATTTAGCTTAATGTGAAGTCCAGACTGTTTGCCTTTCTGTCTGACCCTCCGTGAATTGAATATCTCACATCTTTCTATTGCCGGAGTACGAGGTTACTCAAACTCCTTTTATGTTTTTCCTCTTCTACTTCTATTTTTTTCTTTCATCTCCCATGAGTCTTCCCAAGCTTTGTAAAATTAAAATGGAAAATATTTCTGAATTACACGTGCGTGTACAGTTTATACATTTTCATTGTGTACAAGCAAATATTTTTGTGTTTTAGCTCAATAAAACAAAAAGAAACCTGTTCATTTCAGGGCAATAAAAAAAGATTTCGAAAACTCCTATAAGCATGCCTTAACCTTTCGTTTACAAGTTGCTTTAATTTGAACTTAATTTAATTTTAACTAGCGGTATCAACTTCGTCCCCAGGGTGTCGCGCAGTACGTGCCCACCACCGCCGCACTCTCACCCTGGTATTGGATCATTTACATTTCCAACATTTTTTGGACACGTATGCAGATGAGGAATAGTCTGGTGCCTACCTGTGCTTTACGTTAGCCTTTGATTTTGAATGCGGAGTCTAAAAGCAGAGTCAATTCGTCGCGGCGAGATTTACGTTAAAACGATTTTGTGTAAACAACACACTCCCCCCCCCCCCGAATGTTAGGCAATTCGGGACACGCCTATATTTACTGGCCATCAACCTTGTGTCCCTCGGATGTCTAGTTGCTTGTCAACCTTCGCATATAAATAAATCCAGCATTCGAAGTTTCCACCTGAGATAAATTAGCACCGGAGGTTTGCGTGTATAAGGCTGTTGCATTTTTTTTTGTACCCTGTATCAGTATTCATTGTTTTGTTGTATTTTGCTTTGTTTGTTTTTATCAATTTTGCGTATAAGTCTGTTTATTTTTTTTATTTTTATTTTTTTTTTTTTTTTATCTTTATGACTGTAATGCGCATTTGAACATATTTTAAATGGAATTTGCGCACTATAAATTAATAAATTATTATTAATAAATTATTCAAGTCTGCGTGGAAGGCTTTTGAGGGCTGCTCGGTTGCAGCACGGATCCTACACAGAAGGATAAACGACTGTTCTGAGCTCCAGTACAGCAGACTTGCCTTAATTGTTAGACGTGTGATAACGGGCATTTAATACCCGTTGGCTTGCAATCGCGAATTTTCCAGGTGTGCCATTGTGTCGGTTTTTTGCAGGACATCTTAAACGGAAATATTCATAAAACTGTATGCAAACAACTCCTTATATGGGACATAATTCTTCCAAAATTGTTGGAAATTAATACTTCAGGATATAACAGATGGTATTGTGCAGTTTTTGTCGTCATAGATGAAGTATTTACCCCAGAAAATAATCGTCAAAATTCGAGGAGAACACCGTTTACCCAAATTTCGTTTTAATTAGTCATCCATTAAGAAGTTTTAGACAGATGTGATCCCGAACCGATGAAACAAATGCGACATTTCATTGTTCATTTTAAAGCTTAAGATATTGTTCAATAATAAAGACCAAAACGTAGACTCATGAATATTCAAAAATATAATTAGCTGGCTTAACTGACTTCAGAGACACCATATTGGGCGCAGAGCCCTGCAAATCTGAAAGCCACTGCGCGCAGGGGTCTTTGTTGAAAAGTATTCATGGTATTTGCCACCAGTACGGGTCGTTATAACCAGCAGGGCCCAATTTCATAGCGCTGCTTAACAGCTGACTGTGTGCTTACCGAGCCTCCATCTATTTCATAGGGACCGTTAAGCAGTATGCACAGGAAAAGCACGCTTAACCCCAGAAGAAAACTTTGCTTAAATCAGTGACGTAACAATAGAAATCCCCATGCGTGCGCAACCGTTAGCATGAAATAGTGCTTAAGCAGCAGCATGATTTCTGCTATAGTAAGCACAACGTTTCTGCTTACTGTTAAGCAGTGCTATGAAATTGGGCACACAGGAGTTTGGCCGAGTCGTTGATCCTTGTGTGTAGGATCCGTGGTTGCAATTATGTTGATGGGAAAATTCAACCACACTAACGCGATAACGAATCGGTCTTGTAAGCACAAGAGATATTGAGTGGCTCAGAGTGACATGGAAGGAATATTATCGCAAGGTAAAATCTGGAGTTTTCCATTTCACGAGGCGAAGCCAAGTGAACTGGAAAAGTCCAGATTTTACCGAGCATTAATATTCCTCCCATTTCACAATTTAAAGCCACTCAATATTTGTTTTATATAACTGACATATAGATCCTTGTCATTTGATATATTTGAACTTCTATTTCACTACATTTTTATTTCACTGAATTGGAGTAATAACGAATGTCACGTGATGTGAGTTCCACCAATCAAATTACAAGGATCTGAATGTCTGTTATAGGTATCATTAGAAATGGTACGCGTGGGGGATGAGCTTGCAGGATGGATGGGAACAGTTGCTTGTTGAATCTCCAGTTTCAGGGGTGTAAATGCCGGGGGGAGGTGGAAGGGGAGGATATACCCTATGTTTGACCGGGGGCATTGGATCATTCCCCCCCCCCCCCCATTTTTGTGGTTAGAAACAAAAAATGCCGATTTTGATGTTAATTTCTAGCTTTCCAACACCCCGAATGTACTGTGACGAAAAATTGACATCACCGTAATTGAGCTTCAAGTGCACCGTCTAGTTGTAGTGTAAGCGCGCCAGTTTGCATAAGGTCTGCATTATTTTGTACACACTAAACAGCGCCCCCTAGTGTCATGTGGTTTCTCACCTTCGAATTACCACTACCGGGGAATTTTTGTATTTTTGTAAACCCCCCGTCCCCCCTCCCCCCCCCCCACCCCTCACCCCCTCCTCCCTCCCCCTCCCCCTCCCCCCCCCCCCCCGGCCACGGATTTGCGCCACTTTCCTGTTTGTGTGGTTATTTTCATCTAGTATATGATAGACAATATGCATTTCACATCAGACTGTTCAGATGTATAATAATTATGTGGGTTTGGTCAAATAAATATAACCGCACAAAATGGCGATACAACCATGGAGTTCCATGATACAAAAACAAGGTTTTTTCCGAGCACCATACGTAGGCTTTGCCGTATACAATGTAATCACGCCGTCAATAAGGAACCACTAGAAATGTCGCTGGTATTTTATTTTTTATCTTCTGGCAATACTTACAAATCTATTTAAAAAAGAAAAATTGTCCTGGTTTTTAAAAACTTTTAGCTAGACCAGGAAATTTTTTCCTTTTTTAAATAGATTTATATTTATTGTCAGAAGATATAAAATAAAATACCAGCTGCATTTCTAGTGGTTCCCTATTGACGGCGGAATTACACAATATCGGGAACTGTGACCAGAAACTGTGAAAATAATTCTCGTCAAAAGTGCGGGGCATGTACTTGCATTAAAGAAAATGCATTAGACCTTACAGCACGAAAAAAAGTAATCAGTTTGCATCCATTTCTGCAGAACCTCGTAGACAGAGGCGAAATAATTGACCTGGGCTTTTATGTTCGCTGTGTTATTTCATTATATATTCCAGAATGGCGCTGGCTAGTCCAACGCTTGATATGTTTTTCCGCATTATGCTTGCGGGGCGACAGAGCTAGTCAAGTTTATTTCAGCATCATGTATTTCTTCAATTCAATGGTTCCCTTGCATTTTAAGTTGAGTAGCGTCTAAATGCCACTTTAACTGCCGAGATGTGAAGGAAAAGACGTTCAATTGATGCTCATGTTTTTTGGTCTCTAATATCATCTTTACTTGCTATTTAACTTCATTAAATTTTTACCAGCGGTATTGTCACTCGTCCTCTAGAAGGTTTGACTACACCATAAAACCTATTTCGAGAATTTTTTATTTCTACTAGCTACGTACATGTTCTCCTGAGTAGCGTCTAAATGCCACTTCCACTGCAGAGATGCGAAGGAAAAGACGATGATGCTCACGTTTTGTAAGTCTGTTTTGGGGTATTTTTGTTTTCCAAACCCATCCTTTTAAATATCTCTTTTGATGTGAATGAACACATACGGCCTGTCATCTATATTTATATGTTTATTTAATCAATTTCGTGATCCAGGGTATGCCCAAACGGTTAAAAACTGGTTTCAATAAGCCATATTTACGAGTAATATTTACCCTTTGGGATTTAAATTTGAAAAACATCTGGTGTTATTGTCACTGATACGTTCTCTTTATTGATAAGCTAATCGATGTTGTTTGAATGGAACGTTCATTGCCTGGTTCTTTATTTGGCTTAATTTACCATTCAGATTGACTAATTTGAATAGAATGTCTTCCATGTGGCTTTTGTCGTCTTAATATATATTATTATTATTACACTGACTTCCTCGGAATGCTTGGCACCTTGAACTTTGAATTCTCCAGACCAAAGAATTCGTTGCTAAATCACATGATACGGGGCGTTACTTTAAGAGACGTTCAACACAAATAGTGTTCATAATGGGTGAAAATGGCACTAAAGCCCCTGTCACACGTTTGCGTATCCTAATTCCTTATGAGTTCCTTATCAAAAATTTTCAATACGCAGCCGTACGCTCAAAACGTCGAAATTTTTTGATTACTTTGACTTATGTGCGACGCACATCTAGCGTACAAGTAACGAATTCAGCGCATCCATTGCGTATGAGATGCGTATGAGCTGCGTATGCAGTGCACAACATTATTCTTCGGGCTGCGAATAGGTCAGTATGCAGTGCGCATGCCGAGCGTATTCCGGACGCACCCGACCTATGCCGACCGCATGCCTGACGCACTTCCGACGCAATACGTCGGCATTCGCTATGAGTTCGTTCAGCGTGCGTTGTATCTGCGCTGCAAGTACGCTATGTATATGTCCAATATAGGCGGCTCATATGCTGACGGGGTGCGTGCCGGGAGGTCAGCGTATTACCGCGTATGAACCGCTAAATCCCCCACGAACACATAGCGTACTCGTACCGCGCTCGACCGATGCGGGACCATTGATCTCCATATATACACAGTCTGTGTATATGGAGATCAATGTGCGGGACCGATGCGCTGCGTATTTTTAACTTATGACCTGCGTAACAGCGTACGCAGCGTAGTTTTGTGCATGTCCAAAACTATCCGGCGTACTGGGCCGTACCATGCGTATGCCTGCGTACATAAAACTTACACAAAACGATAGAGATGCATATGAGGTGCGTATTGTGCGTACGACTGCGTATGAAAAAAATGTCAATGCACAACTCATAAGGAATTAGGATACGCAGAAGTGTGACAGGGCCCAAAGATACCAGAGTTGGGGCTGCTATAAGGCTTGGGATGGGACGTTAAGCCGTAGGTCCCGTGTGTTGCATAAATGCACGTAAAAGAACCCAGTAAAATTATCGCTAAAGCCCCTGTCACACCTTTGCGTATCCTAATTCCTTATGAGTTCCTTATCAACAATTTTCAATACGCAGCCGTACGCTCAATAAACGATTAACGTCGAAATGTTTTGATCACTTTGACTTATGTGCGACGCACATCTAGCGTACAAGTAACGAATTCAGCGCATCCATTGCGTATGAGATGCGTATGAGTTGCGTATGCAGTGCACAACATTTTTTTTCGGGCTGCGAATAGGTCAGTATGCAGTGCGCATGCCGCGCGTATTCCGGACGCACCCGACTTATGCCGACCGCATGCTTGACGCACTTCTGAGCGTATTCCCGCCGCATTTCCGCCGCTCGCCGTCCAGCGTGCGTTGCATCTGCGCTGCAAGTACGCTATGTATACGTCCAATACAGGCGGCTCATATGCTGACGGGGTGCGTCACGAACACATAGCGTACTCGTAACGCACTCGACCGATGCGGGACCGATGCGCTGCGTATTTATAACTTATGACCTGCGTAACAGACCTGCCCAAAACTATCATGCGTACTGGCCCGTACCATGCGTATATCTGCGTACATAAAACCTACACAAAACGATAGAGATGCATATGAGGTGCATATTGTGCGTACGACTGCGTATGAAACAAATGTCAATGCGCAACTCATAAGGAATTAGGATACGCAGAAGTGTGACAGGGCCCTTAGAGAAGGGGTTTACCCCGGTGTTTCTGGCCTCCTGTATAAACTCCCACGCGAAGTATTTAGGAGAAGAACCAACCAAGAACCAAGAGTAAACGTACGTAAGAACGGACGTACGTTTGTAGGCCTGAAAAAAATAGCACGCACGCATGCGCGAACGTGCAATGAATGACTTAATAAGAATATCAGGCCATCTCGAGCTAGCTCGACCAATCACTGGGTTTAAGGGGTCACAAGGTCATACCGTGTCTGGGTTCTTAGCTCTATGCTTTTACATTACAATGGCGACGATCTTTTCGCGTGGTGAAGAAATGGAAGTTGTTGGAAACAATAGGTGTACATCGAATTCTTAAAATATGAACGGCATCACTTTCACGAGATTTTTTGTAGATGAAGGTTCATTCTTTCCTTTGATTACCTCAACATTTGGGAAACTTTCGTCGTTGTCGAAAAGAAAAACCCGGAAATTTCATCACGTAATTTTTAGTCGATTTGTCCCTGAAATAATTCCGTCAAAAAGGAATCGAAAGCCTTTTTTGAGACCAAAATACCTTGAAAGATGTATGCAGTAGGTCTTTAACTACCTTAAACAGCTTTGTTTGTGTTGATCGGTAAATTGTAATTTGGCATGAAAATTTTGAATTTTCTGAAGCCCTTTTGACAGCCATCATTCGCTGGCCTCGCGTTACTGTCAGTTGTGTGGACGAGCCACACGTTGTATTGAGAATGTGTCGCCAGGCTTTTCCCCTAGTCCAACCTGGGCTAGCTTCCTCCCCATACAATACAACAGCATTCTAAAGTTGGCATAAGTAAGCTTACAAAAATGTGTGTGCAGGTTGCTTTGTGTAACATAGTATATAATTATGTTTTACATACCCAGTTTAGAAGAAACTGTTTTCCTTACGTTTTCAACGTGTGGGCCCCAGTGTTTCTTCAATAATAACTCTACGCATTTACAACACTGCGCTTTTACAAGTATTACCAGCAACGTACACGTTCAATTGGGTAGGCATTACATTCACTGTGTGGAATACCGAACAGAGATCCACATAATCCAGGTAGAGGCGACGTTGTGCGGACGTGGGCAAGTCCACACAGTGTTTTCCCTTTTCTGGAAAACAGGTTTAGGGGCATTTTGGGGTTAGGTTTATCAGTGGCAAAATGAAGAGAAACACTAAAGGGAATCATAGGGGAAAAAATGGATTGAAAGAGTTTTTACAGTGAGAGTAAAAAAAAAAATTTTCAGAGGTTTTTCCTAACTACACGAAACCAAGGGAATGTCCACACTTGGTATGTAACGTAAACATGCGTGTGTACATGTAGAGGAAAACAGTGAGTGGCGCGTCGTCATTTCTTCTTTGATGTCTTTCCGCTTTACTCTGTTTTTTCTTCAGATTCAAATTGAAAGCATTGTTAAAGTCACCCAAATAAACGTCATTTCCATTCAACTACCGATTCTTCAGATCCGAATCATTTTCGTCCAGCTCTCCACGGCGTTCCAATAATGTCAACAAAGGTATCGAATGGGTACATTGTTCAGTGTTTGCAGACCTATGTAATTCGATAAATTCCAGTCCTGGGAGACTTATAATGAAATAAGAATCAGGGTACTTTGAAATGACTTTCTGAAGAGGAAGAAAATAATACAAAAAACCCTTGGAAAGGACGTGTCAACCAGACGATCACTGAAATTTGAAGCGTGCTCCTGAAAAAAAAGTCCACTGTTGAGTTTTAGATAATTTCCGCCATCAGTAAAATTTTCTCACTCTTTTTTTTCTTCATTTAAACCGTCATCTAATAAACCACGCATGTACATTAGTGCATCTATCAATTGATTCCCCCACTTCTCCCCCGGGTTGCCCGGGTCGTATGTCGGGGTTTGGTCACGTTATTTTTGTTTTATTTTAAAGGGAGAGTGCAACATTTGCTTTTGCTGCAGTTTTCAGAAATAAATGGATTGGGAGGATTAGTATGTTTTAGCAAATATTGTTTAACTGACTTGTTTCAAGTTTCGGGCTTGTATATGCTGAAAAAAAACCAAGAAAACCAATCATGTTCATGTAGTCTGGTTCCCTGACCCTACTTAAGATGAAACGGAGAATAAAAATGTAAAGAGTGGGGAATTGAAGTCAAAAATCAGTATGGCAGGCTTGTAGGCTACCCCTTCATATTATGTGTTATCGATTGCAATGAAAATGCGGAATAACTAAATATGAAAACTTTGGAACAGTTTTTGAAAAAAAGTTTTCTCTGGTCGGCCGACTACCGTTAGAAAAATACAGTTTTTCTTGAAAATGTCAGCACACCAGGAGCCACAATTTTACAGGAAGCTTTCCCTAACAATTCAGTAAGGTATTTCGTGATAATTTGATCATTTCGGTTTTTTTATGTTTGCAAATGTTGTATCTTCCCTTTAAGTGCCAGGATGGAAATTGTTGTATAAACTCACAAACATTTTTTTTTTCATCTGCGCACTAGAGATGGAAAGGCAATATGTTTAGTGCGCCCAGCTCATGTGTGTCGGAGATTGTCACTTACATTTCGCACAAGGGGTGGCGATTTTGTCACTTCAAAAGTGACAATCCCCACGTCTTGGGTGGGGCAGCCCGGGGAGGGGTGGTGGAGACAAAGGATTTAAACAAGGGAATTGAAATGGTTTGACCTGGACAGTCATACACACCTAACACATATCGAACAGAATTAAAGCGAAAAAAAACGAAACCCAAATGGCAGGACCAATCTTTGAATGAAGTGTTGCCTGTAGCACGTTCAAAATCTAGGATATGAACGCCCAGTCATTAAGCTTTCGTTTAGTACAAGAATCATTCAAATTACTCATGTACTTTTCAAGTTACGGAATGGTTGAATACAAACACCGTTCAAAGTTCTGTCCACGATCACAAAAAAGGTGCGTTGTTTCAGCAAAACAAAAATATTTCGCGCACATCCCTATGAGAATTGTTTTCGTTTTCTTGAGCTGAAAGAACGCTTACTTTTTTTGTGATCCGTGGACAGAACATTAAATGGTGTTTGTGTTAAAAAAATCCTTGAAAAGCACGTTTACTTAGTGATTTGAATTATTCTTGTACATGTATTTGCAGAAAGCTTGATGAATGGACTTTTATATCCTAGATTGAAAGTGCTACAGGCAGCATGTAACAACTGATAATGTAGTAACCAACGGATAACGTATCACCAACCGATAATGTATCACAAATTGACCGATATTGTATCACTAACCGATAATGTAGCAAAAATTTACTGATAGTGTAGTAAAATTTGTATCCAATAATGTATCACGTGTCGACGGATAATGTAACTACAAAATAACTGTATCCGATAATGTATCCCCACGGAACGGATACTGTATCAACCGATAAAGTATCAAAAAATCAATCGATAATGTATAAGTATGGGGAAAAGGTATACACAAATGTTTGTTTTATGTCCTGTATATCCCGCCCCACTTTTTGACCGGGGAGGGGGGTCTGGACTATTGGATCACCCCCCCCCCCCCCCATTATTTCGTATTTAGAGAAAAAGGGCAAATTTTGAGGTATTTTTCAAACTTTCCAACCACCGAAATGTATTAAATAGTACTGAGAAAGGGAGAAAGAGTACAAAAAGCTTGAAATGCGCTGATACATCTGTATCATGAACAGCACCCCCAGTGTCATGTGGTCTCCAGCCCCCCCCCCCCCCTCAGTTTTTGATTTTACACATGGAGCTATGGGCTCCGTGCACAAGTGCCCCTTCAACGGCCAGAAACGGAGAGTTGGGGGAGGACCTAGACTGGTCCCGGTCCATCCACTGCGTATTTTGAATTACGCAAAGTTATTGGGGGGAGGGAATAGTCTGTGAGAACATCGCAAGTTAAGTTGAACGTATGCGCGCGCCGACGTTGCCTGACGATCATGCGAAGACGCTGCGGCTAATAGCCTTGGCACATTCTGGAAGTGGTGTGGAACTTTGCGCGCGAACCAGTACAGTACAGTACGCACATGCTGTGTTCCGTCCATTGATCTCCAAACGTTCGCTCGTACCCCCCCCCCCCCCCCCCCGCCCTGCAAACAGGACCCTGGGATACTCTGATGAGCTTCACAATATCTTGTGAAGGAAGTGGCCTATGGCCTGTGTATAAAGCACTGGCTGCAGCTGTTTAAGACCGCAGTTAGCCAATGTGCGCAAATGCTATCCGAAAACTTCCCATAGAACTGCACTCGTTCCATACCGGATGTGATTTCTGTTTCCTTGCGGACCATGTGGACAAAATTCTGAGCGTCGCATTATGCCATCCGACTGTTCGTGATTCGAAACGGAGCCTGTGACGGGAATTGTAAATTTACAACACAGATTAGTTTTACAGAACTTCCTACATTATTACGCTTTTCAATGAAAAAAAAATCTCTAAACTGTAACAAAAGAGTAATGAATCAGTCTTAACGGCCTTTTCAAACCTTGCAGAGTCATGACCGTGATGACGCGCAGGTCACAGGTCACACAAAATCCAACCAATCAGAGCGTGAATTCATCAGAGTATTCCAGCGTCCTGTTTGCAGGGCGGGGGGTATGAGCGAACTCCATACGGAGATCAATGGTCCCGTACGTCCATGGTGCTCTCAAAAGTGGTAAAACGCGCCCTCTTGGTTAGAGCACGGAGCCCATACGGAGGCCAAGTGTCCGGAGAACAGAACTTGTCCACATTTCGGCGCGGATGTGCGAGTGCGGTTAACACCACCACCCCCCCCCCCCCGACATCAAAAGCTGGGTACACCACTAGCCTACGGGCCCACTTGGAAGTAGAGCTTCTCCAAACAAGAGCAACTTCCTCCCAAATTAAAAAAAAAAAATTCTTAATGATAAACTTTCCCGAGTGGGGACTCATCATAGTAAAGGCACTTATTAGACTTTAATTTATGTACAATATTTCCACCTTTTCCAAATATACTGATACATTATCGGTTGATTTTTGATACATTATCGGTTGATACAGTATCCGTTCCGAGGTGATACATTATCGGATACAGTTATTTTGTAGTTACATTATCCGTCGACACGTGATACATTATCGGATACAAATTTTACTACACTATCAGTCAATTTTTGCTACATTATCTGTTAGTGATACAATATCAGTCAATTTGTGATACATTATCGGTTGGTGATACATTATCCGTTGGTTACTACATTATCAGTTGTAACACAGCACTTCATTCAAAAAAATTGGTCCTGCCATTTGGGTTTCTTTTTTTTTCACTCACCCTGTGTTCAACAAATTGACGGGAAGTTCGGTTCATACTTCATGCAAATGCGAATCAAATTTGATGTCATGAGACATTCGCTGCAAAATTCGCCCGAGTTGAAACATTTTACTTCACCAACTTTTACGAATTCGCAGCGCAAATACTTCTCGCGTTCGCTTTCGCCTTCGCACCGGGTTTGAACCGACCGTACGGTAGCGCGAATCTCTCCCGTCTTAGGTTCCATCGTCAAAGTGCAAACCAACTGGGCTTGTATGCGATTTCGACACAGGTATATGTTGTTAAATATATGCCTTTTTAATTAAACAGTTTATAGGCCTACAGTTAAATACCAACGATGGTTTATACACGGTTATACACTTTATCATGCAAGACGCGTGCCAAGGTTTACGGACACATTTTGATAGTTAGGGCAAAATGCGCGTTCTGTGCATATCTTATTTACACATTGCACAATTATTAGTGCAACTTATGTTGATCGATGAACCACTTATAGTGTCGATTGACACCGAGGTGTTTTATTGTGCTTAAGCGTCATAAGAAGTATAACAGGCAGACTCGTTGTAACAGGTATACACGAGAAAAGACCCCTTCGGGTTAAGAATTCAGAATAGTTCAACACGGCTTCATCTTTCTGAGCACATCAAAGCAGTCTTTTCTAAAGCGCCTATTGGCGAGTCCGTAGATGAAAGGATTGACGACATTGTTGATGTACACAAACAACGTACAGTTGTACATGACCGACAGCACGTTGGGGTGAACGTCACCACCATTGGACTTGTGAAGAGCGACGGCGACATAAAGCCAGTAGGGTAGCCAGGTGACAAGGAACACAACACTGGTGACAAAGAGCATGCGTGTGGTCTTCCGCTGGAGTGTCATCGTTGTACCGGTAGGTTTGTCTCTGGCCTGGGGATTGGGGGTCCTCGGTTCGCGGTCATCCTCGTGGTTCTGTGATGCCGGGGCAGGGTTCCCCGTTGACGGGATTGCATCGGCGAGATTTCCCGGGGCATCTGTGGGATTTGTCGAGGGTCCGGCTAATTCAGTGGCTGAGACGACAAAGACGGACCTGGGTCCCGACCGGTCAGCTGTCAACGGTTCTTTGCTCGAGGAGGGCAGAGCTTGCGAGATGCTAACCCCCGTGACGACGGAGGCATCGTGTCGTCTGCTCTCGGCTTCAACCGTGACAGCCGTAGACCAACTAGTCCCTGGTCCATGTCGGCTTAGTACATTGACTTTGACGTGTTTCCGTATGGCTTGGTAGACTTTCCCGTAGCAAATCACGGCAGTGAACACAACGGTAAGATAGAGAAGCAACTGGAAGGTCAAGGAGACTTTTTGAGCTGTCACAGAAGGAGATAGCAAATTGATAGTGAATGGAATACACACAGCAGTGGCAGCGACGTACGAACCGAGGAAAATAAGCTTGGCCCAGCGGTGATTCAGCAGCCTCTTGCCCGATCGACAGACGCAGTCGTGTCGCTCTAGAGCGATGGCACCTGTCACAGTAATGGACGCAAGAACATTGACGGCGTCAAAGATCCTGATTGCGGTGAACACGCTTGGGAGTTCTCGCCCAAGGAGGACATAGATGAAGAAACCCAAACTGTAGATGCGACAGACACACACCATGAGATCAACCCAAGCCAGACCCATGATCAACACGTGGGTACTGGTCTTCTGCGGCTTGGACCAGTAGACTTTCAGGATCAAGCTGTTGCCTGATATGCCAACAATCATGACGGTCACGTAGAAGACGAGCTTTAGGATGGCGTTGATGGTCATACCGACATCAGGCCCGGCCGTTAGCGGCCCGTCATCTATCAGGTCCGTGCTCGCTGTTGGTGAGGCAAAGCTTGATGATGCGTTGTCCATACTTGCTTGAGGTCTAAGCTATAAGGCAATGTGATGTGAAGATTCCCGGGGAAATAAATGAACAGCCGTGCTATGTTATAGGGTAAAACGCAAAGCACGGAGCGGACACGAGTGGCTTTACTGTAAGTGCTTTTTTTAGTCGTGTTTGAACAAGCTATGGCACGTCGGCTCATTACGTTGTGTTATAATCACTTCTTCCCCGTTGCTGTTGTATAACAAGTACGGGCTTTGCGAAGGGCGTTGCTCCACGCTGACCTCACGTATCGCGTCGTACGTCGCCGTACAAAGAAAAATCGTCCAGGGTATGTGTTTTCGATGGTTGTACAAGTTGACAATATGTAGCTCTCAGGAGCGCCCTCAGTGCCGAGGGTTCACTATGTTTGCATTTTGCGAAGGGTCAGGCCCAAAGATCTTATAGGGCATATAAGATCATTTGGTCAGGCTTGGCGCTGGCGAGAACAGGCACTGTGAGGGCGGACCCAGAAAACAATTGGGGGGGGGGGCAAAGAGGGCCCACAAATGTACGGCGTGGAATTTTGATGCAATCTGAGGCAATTTCTGACCACTTTAACCATTTTCTTTTTTCGAGCAAAAGATGGTTGGTTTTTTTGAGGGGGCGGGGGGGGGGGGTGGGGCATGGCCCCCATTGCTCCCCCCCCCCCCCGATCCGCCCTTGAGGTCAGGTAGTGTGACGGCAGCACCGCGCGAGGCCGGGCACTACGCAAACATGCCATTGTGCAATGTAGCCTAAAGGACGATGCATCGGGCAGGGCAGGGCGCGACACCACGACGAAAAAAACGGAGCCATGATGTTTCGGTAGTGCCGTGCAGTCTTGTTCTATATTACAAGGGCGTCAATCGCTTCTTTAAAGTGTGTGGGGGACATACCTTGATCAGCACTAATGCGAGCGCGAAACCCTAACGGCGTGGGGTCTGGGACTCGATTAAGGGTCCTGGAAAAGATCATCATTTAAACATTATTTTCGAGTTTGGATTCATTGAATCAGCTATTCTGAGCTTATATTGACTTCAATTTTATTCGGGGATCGACGACAAAGTGGGAGGGGGGGGGACAAACGATATGATATCCTCCCACTTAAAAAAAAAATGGGGGGGGAACTTGTCCCCCCTACCCCCCACCGATTGACGCCCATGTATAATTATCGTAGAGAAGTGACGCAGTAAGTCGTTATTTGAACACCATACAAGGATTCAGTCTGGCTCTGTCGTGCCATCTACGGTACCAATTCACAGACAGACAATACGACAGATCTGGAAGCGCCAGAAAGATTAACTGACACAAATTCTCCATTGTAGTTTCTGGGTTTGTTATCAGTGGGCAGACCAAGTATTGAGAACAGTACAAACTGACCTTCAGAGGTCATATTTAAGCGGGAAATTAGTAACTCATTGCCAAGAAATTTTATTGCAAATAAAATACAAATTTGAGGCACAAAAGGGTACCCCATTTGTTTCATGCACAACTATTTATAGAAAGTATGTATCTGCAACGAAATACTCAACTTTATTTCATAGACCCCTAAATGTGGTAGGCGTATATCAGTACATGTATAGAGTTGTACGTTCACGAACGTGAAAAAAAGTCCAAATTGTAGTTAATAGTTTACACTTGCCGATAGAGGAGTAAGTTATTTTCTAAAATTATAAGAAGCAATCAACATGATATGATAGACATTCACATAATAAATGTAAAGCGATTTGAGATTAACAACTGCACTTTTCCCGATTGCAAAGCGCCTGCCATACCCAACTTTGCTCTTAAAAACAAAGGCATATACAACACTAACAAGCTAAAGGCTTGGCGATTTTCGTCTTTTTTATGTACAAAAAGTTCAAAATAATCTGATATAAGACAATTTAAATCAGATTTTTTTTTTACTTAATTTTTTTTTAACTTTCAACATAATTTTTTATTTAACTTTCAACATATTGATTTGCCAAAGAAAATTGTCTACATTTTCCCACACACCCTAACACCAACCAACAAGGAGTTTTCAGGTCCCTATAACACCCATCATCCATGATTACAATAGACTCTCACACAATAATTATAAAAGGAAATCGAATTGAGATTAACAGCTGCATTGTTCCCGATAGCAAAGCACCTACCATACCTAATTTGCACTAAACAAACAAAGGTATATACAACACTAACCAGGCTCGGCAAATTATAATTTTTTTTTTAATATATTTACAAAATATTCCAAACAATCTGATTTGATGAAAAAAAAAATCTGAATTTTTTTTTTAATATAATTCGGTTTTTTTTACTTTCAAAATACTGAATTGTCTAAAAGTTTTTCTAAATCGTCACACACACTCGTACCCTTACAGCCATCGGCACTGAACAGCAAGGAGTTTCCAGGCTCCGCAAAACTCAATTCAGTATTCAGAAATTTCCGAACAAAAATTAACATTGATAAATGCTTTTGAAAAAAAAATAAATATGCACTGTACCAGTGATTCACAAATAAGCATGACTTCATTTCATTCACTTGTATTTCCTAGTCAATCTCATTGGTACAAGGACACACCAATACTGAAGACACTTTAAAGGTGCATGGCTTGATTGATACGGTCCAGATACATTGTGTGTGGATATGAATGAAAAATATGTCAGTTATGGTACATGGTATGCCAAAAAAAAAAACATGTACCAGTGCAGTTCTCCCTGGGCATGTGTACCGTTTTTCATCAAAATGCTTCGAATTTAAAAACGACATCACCGAGCCTTGTGAAAGAATGTTTGATTGATGGTCCTTCACACAAGGCAGAGAATGTTATCTGATGCAATTCTGCCTTGCACCTTCAAACGTATTACATTTACATAAATTTAAATCTAAATGTTTATGCAGAAAAGTTAGAAGTGAGACTCTCAATTTGGAGCCCTAACAGTCCTGAATCCTCCAATTTTAATACGATTTTGCACACCCCCTAGGGAGTTAGGGTTACACCTTTAGATTGTTTAGGGACGACAACACCAACAAGAAAAACACTTATAGACAGTGGGCCGTGAGATTTGTATCCCTTTAGTTTTTAAGTTTAATGACCACCATTTGGGGTGGGGGTGAAAAATTGATAAAATGGGGCCCAATAACCTTCTAAGCAACATACTTTTTTTCACAGTCGCAAATGTTGCACATTAGCGACAACCGCTGCCCTAAAGTATCAGTTGACACCAAGTGTATGTTATTTTTTTTTAAAAGCCCTACAGTATCCAGTAACATCAAGTGTATGTTATAATTCAAAAATGTTTTTCGACCATTAACAATAACAAAGTATTTTATATTTCAGTTGAAATTTCATTCTGGAAACAATGTTTATTGCTTTTGATGGGAAATCCACATACAAAATGAAATAAAGAAGAAAACAAACAATATAGTTTCCTGTAATAAACATGATGTACATTTGTATTTACACTATTAATTTTATCTTGGGTAATTATGGAAAAGCTACATGTAAGTTGAGTCAATGCTGATGAAGAAGCGGTGTTTGAATGTGTTAACATCATCTTACACTTTGTCAGTAAGTGGCATCAGTTGATATAAATGATTCAAATGACTCTCAGTCAATTTATTTCGCCAAAAATAAGATTTTTTTCAAAAAAGTGATTAAAATCACTGATTAAAAAACAACTGTTTGATTCAAATCACGATGTAAATCAGTGATTTAAATCTATGATTTGAATCAGCCAACCCTGACACTAAGAAAGACACATTTAAGATATTCTGCCACATTTCCCATTACATTTTCGCAACGAGCAAAAGTACCCAGAGGTCGCAGGTTCCAATCCCGCACCAACAAATCAACTAAATATTTCATTGTGTGTAAAATACATAAACATATTTTAAAACTACAAAGCAAACTTTTCATTATTTTCATTAGTTTAATTACCCGAGTAATGATTACTTTAAGTTACACATTTGTAAAAAGTATAGAAAGTCGAACAAAATTCTGTTAGTTCTGTTAGTCTGTACAAAACATGATATTGTGGAACATTAATGCAAACTGACTAAAACCAAACTTAATATATACTGTTAGCGGTTAATATGTTAATCTGGTACTTACCTTGTGTTTAAACGCAGTACATAATTATAATGACTGCATCAACTCTAACTAAGCTCTTCCCTGCTATGCTGACCATTCCAAACAATTCCTGAACACTCAACAACTTTTTTATTCTGAAGAAGAGATATATGAGAGTTTCCAAACTCAACTCCCTCCCTACCCTCTAAATTTTTTTTAAAATATTCAAAACAACTTTGACTTATTTGATTTTAAACAAAGTAGTAAGATTAGACTGGAAACAGTCAAACCTGACTCCCAGCTAAGTATAATATTAAATCAGTCAGCACAACTACTATTTCTGCTCAGCACTAACTGGAAAATCTATTGTGAATGGGAATATCATCAACGGCTCTAAGAATTGGCTTGTGTTTTCCTGTAGTTACAAGATTTCCCTTCAGGTCTCAAGAAATAGAAAATTCACAGGGATGTAATTAGTGGGCTCTGACAGAAAGACTAGGGGAAAAGACTAGGATTGAGTCTGACTTGCTTCGCTGAAATCGGTGGTCTTTGTACCCTTACTGGACAGCGGGATGCCGCCTCGGGTACTGGAATCAAGACCGGTCCCGGACACCGCTCCACGGCGTTGGGCATCCCTCTTGCATGGGAACATTTCCCTCCAGACCTGGTGCACCTCTTTCTGTCTGGCGCAGAACAGGACGAAGATCATCAGCCCCTGTAGAGAGTTGCAGATGGCGAAGAGGACCTGGAAGGCAAAGCTGGCAGCCTGGATGACCGAGAGAAGCCCGAAGACCCAGGTCAGGCCCAGGAGGACCGAGATGGCCACGGCATTCTGGAGCCGGCGCAGCCTCTCCTGCCGGTGGCTCTTGTCCGAGGAACTCCCGATGGTCTTGCGGGCGCAGGTCAGCTTGCGGGTCACCAGCGTAAAAATGACAAAGTTGAAGAGGAGCACCAAGCCAATTGGAAGTATCTGGCCGTAGTAAATGGCATTACCAGGCTTCAGGAAGCAGCTTAAAGGGTTAAAAGGCAAGGGTTAAAGGTTACGCAAGTATTGGTGAAACTTGGATATAAACAAAATCTGGGTCAATGGAAGGTCCTCCCACACTTGGTTTGTGTGCACTGCTCAAAGTGCTTGTGACCAAGTTTTACCTGACTGCCGTGACCACCTAACAAAAAATCAAAATCTAATTGGTCATTATGCACAGCAGTGTGGTTGACGGGCAGGGAGGTTTCATTTAATATGTCAAAAGATTTGGGATTTTACAGGATGCTAACCAAACAGAGTCTCCGACTTGATTTCCACACCTGAGTGAATGTTTTCAAATTTTGGCAAGGCATTAATGAATAAACTACGTAGGACTTACGCAACAAATTTGTTGCGCAGCTTTGCAATAAAGTTGCAATCGATTTAACAAAACATAGTATAGCTAAGCAACGTTTTTAAGAAACTAAACGAGGATAATAACAGCATTTACGATGGCTGTTTGTGTATGATTTTGTTCGATCATGAAACATTCGTTGAATCACCTCAGCCCGCCATTTTGAAAATAATTTCGAATCGTGCAGCAACTCTAAAAGCTTGGTTACGAGTAAAAATAGCAATACATTTACTTCAAACACAAAGCTGTGAGTGTGTTGTATCAACCACGATAAGTTGTGCAATTACAGGCTCCACGAAGATCACAAATTGCTGGTCAAATAAGTCATTTTCAGTCGCTACGCCACAACTTACGTCACTTAAAATGATTGCACAAGTTACGCTTCAATTGGTTGCACAAGTTTTACGCACTATGAAACTTTCGTGAAATTGTCATAACTGACATGTTACACAGTGTGAAATTTTTGCGCAACTTGCGCAATAAATTGTGGCGCAAGTGGAATTATGCTATTTATGCTATTTCGTAAAGTTTCGTGATATCGACTGCCGGACACCGGTAACTTCACGCAAATGTCGTTTTCTACAGTTTTTTTGTGTGGACACTACTTTGGAGAGTTCTGTTGTACAGTGGAAATACATTTTTGTTGTTAAAGATAAGATGATGTTGTAGATTTTCCACAAAATTGTATGTCCAAAATGTTCAGCCCTCCCAAAATGTGTGATTTAGTTGGTAGGTGGGGGAAGGTGGCTAGGTTTGGTATCCAAATGGAGGAATATGAAAGTCAAGTACAAATACTTACTAATTCGGGTGCTCATACTGGGTGTAATCAGCAGCTAGAATAATGACGACAATCACCAATGGAAGACCTGAAAATCACAAGTGTAAAAAACAATATTGGCAAAATAAAACAACTGTTATTTGCACTATTTTGTATCACTTAAAGGACAACAAAAGTAGGAAAATAAATCACAATCAATCTTGCCACGAGTGTTTGCTGGAAAGATGCCATGTTGTAAAGGATCTACAACCTGCAGCTACAGTTCATCCCTTACTGATAATCGTCCAATGCACCAAGATCACATTTATTAGTTCATTATTAACAAAAAACTAGGGACAACGGGACACTGACGTTGACAAACTGGGAGACCGCCAACATATACAGTTTGATAGCTCAGTACTGTATTCCGTAAATCGGAGATTCGAACCCCACTCAAGTTATTCTTTGTTCAGCTAGGAATCTAAACAATGGCAAGTCTTACCCCAGGCTGCGATGGAGGCCTTGAGCAGGAAGTGACTGACGTTGGCGTTGAGCACACGGACAAAGAGAAGATACATATTGGTGGCTTCCACGGCCATCCAGGCAATGGACGCCAAGGTGAAGTAGTGGATCGAAACTGCCACAAAGGTGCAGCCTCCCCGGGAAGCTGTTGCCTCGATACCCACCAAGAACATGAAGTAGAGACCCAGCAGGGCAAAGCACAGGCTGATCAGGATCTGCTGGGGACGCTTAGTCCGAATTTTCCTTGTGACAGATTGAGAAAGGGACAAAACATCTTTCAAATCTAAGAGAGGAAGGTACCATCAGCCGGTACTTATTTGGCTGTACCTGAAATCTCTCATTGAGAACTACTGTCTAAGTCTTCAGCAATTACAACTGCATTTCAACATGCTGAGAATAAACCTAGCCACAGCTCTGGATGCCTGTTTGAGACACGGCTGTTGTGTCTCATTGCTAAGCCAATGTATGACATTGGAGATTTTAAATTCTCACCACAAAAGCGAGCATCGATGAGGGGTCAGCGCAGATTGGAAGATTTGGATATTCCGGTTTTTCAATGGGAATCAACTTCATTTTTCAAATATATCTGACATGCACCAATAGGAAGCTCAAGTTTGTGGAGTCACGATTTGGCTAACTGAAACAGATGAGGTGATGAAGCCCTATTTGTTAACAGAGTGGTATCATTGGCTCCAGGGATGTGAGTGATCCTGTGATTGTGAGCACTTACTTGCTGTACAGATATGTGACCAGAGTGATTATCAGAGCCACCACAGATACGGCACAGCCAATCTTGCTTATGACATCCAAAAAGACGCTGTCCTGTTGCCCATGAATGTCCTAGGAGAAAAAAAAGAACACAATTTCAGCTTGAGCCAAGTCAGCTTGAATTGGGCCAATATCAAACTGAACAGGGGCACCCATTTCATGGCATTGCTTAAAAGTTAGCAGAAAGGTTGTGCTTACTATAGCAGAAAAACTGCGCTAACCTTAGGCACTTTTTCACGGCATGGATGTGCTGATGGTTGCGTGCACATGGAGATTCATATTGTTACGTCACTGATTTATGGAACATGTTTTCCTCCGAGGTTAAGCATGCCTTTTACTGAGCTTACTGGTTACGGTCTCCATGAAATAGACGGAGGCTCTGTTAGCAGAAAATCCTGTTCTTATGGGCAGTGCCATAACATTGTTGCCTTACTATTTCATATAAATTCTGCCTCTGAATTTTTTTCCCCCCTGCACACAGTATAAAACAATGCCTGAATAAATCCCCTTCGTGTGATTGGTGGGTCATGATCACTTGTCACTAAATTGACCTATCACGGTAGAATCGTGCTAGAATCGCGTCATCACAGATAGTGAAACATTGTCCAATTACATGAAATACAAATGGACGCGGAACATGCAAAATCTGAGACAATATTATAAAATAATAAAACTTAGTGTACAATTAAAACTCCATAAGGTTGTCTAAGGGGCGAGGCTAACTCGCAAACAGAGATAGGTCAATTATTTGTCCAAACCAACAGCCCAGCCACACAGCAAAAAGAATAATTTCTTTCGGTGACAGATTAAATATTCGATTCCACAAGATGAACATTCCATCTGTCACCTCATGAAATTACTCTTATCACTGCAATCATAAGCATTCATTACATACAAGTCTCCATGAAGTTGCAAATGGTTCCATACTCAGAACATGTTTCACAATGCCAAGAAATTGGGTCTGATTTTTGTTAACATAGTGCACAATCACTGTAGATGTGAATTGGTTACAGTTTGATCTTTGTGACAAATACTACGGAGATACAAACAGAAAAATATATTTCTTTAAAAAAATTGACGATGCTAAACAAAAACAAAAAATATTGTGAAAAAAATAAAATATAATTTTGTGCCTTGACATCTTTCACAAACATTGTGATGGTGCTTCTGGAAAGTTGAGAAACACCGAGTTCCTCTGACTTATATTTCAACTACCGGTATTCTTCCAAAGCTTTTACCAGAACTCTAATCCATAAATACTGTAAAATGTTGTTTTTATATAAATATATCTGCATGTCCATATTTGTTTCCAACTCAGAAGACAATATTTTACAAACTTGAGATTTCTTTTCACAAAGTTCAAACTTTTTACGAACTTGAGAAAGGAGAGAGGTGTAGGCAGTGTAGCCCCCCCCCCCAATAAAAAACAATCATGCTTTGTGCGGCTAAATCAAGTAATCAAGAGCTCACCACGAACAGCGCCAACTAGTGTTAATGATGTCGATCCGCACAAACTTGCGCCCCCCGCCCCAAAGGTGTCAGATGATATCCAGCCTCAATCCAATTTGGAAATATCCAGCAGTCGATATTTATAAACCAGGGAAGCAGTTTGTCGACTATGTTAGTGTCCAGAATGCTCTCTGTTCAATTTTTTGGTCACCTTAAACCTCCCTGATTCAAATTATTCTGGCAACGCTCCTGTTTCTATTCTTACCACAATAACAGCAAAGCTGGTTAGGTGGTCACACAGACACCGGATGACGCCATTGGGCAGGGATTCGTTCCTGCATCCCTCAGTGGACCAATCGCCGTACCCGTTATTCAGAGTGAAATCCCAGAAAACGCACTCCGCACTGCCGACCGTCTCATTTTCACCGCTCGCCTGAAAGCAATAAAACATCGTCATTTCAGAGAGAAATTAATTCAAGATGATTTTGATTTTTGGGAGAGAAAACGTGGCTCATGTATTTAAGCATCTGTTCATTTTCTTTGTAAGATCCAAACTTGAAAACAGCTTTGCTGCAGTGCCTCTCAAATATATGGCCTATCAAAGCAATTAATTCTGTATAGAGCATGCAAGTCTCGCCAGTCCATGTGAACGTTTTGGTACAAAAGACTGACAAGTCTAGTCATCACAGACCCGTGTTTGAATTTACCCAATTGTTATCTACGTGCTCGGTTGCACGGAAAGTGAGGTCAACATTTGTAATTTGATAACAGTCATCAATTCGAAATATTTTTAATATGTTGTAAAATTGTAACGCCTTCTTTCTTTCAAAATAGTGCTTTATTGCTCTTGACTGGATGGACCTAGTCATGACACACCATAAATGAAAAAATAGGACGTTGCAAACGTTGTAAATTTTGTAAATCAACTTGCTCGCTCCATTCAATAGGTTAACTTACATTGAGCAGACTGAAGACACTTGAAACGGGCATTCGCAGGTTGTCAATTTTTACGCCCTCCACAGTTGCAGCAATGACGCGGCTCCCTACAGCCCGCCTCACTCTGTCCTCGGGCCTCGTCACTTCGTTCAACGTGGGAGAACGAAACAGCCTGCTGTTCTGATACAGGAAGAAACTTATCGGAACTTGTTCACTATCGCCTGGTTTGTAGACAGAAACAAAACAAAAACAAAAAATAAAGTTGTAATTGAGACCACTTCCAAGTTTACTTCACAGACTTATTCATTGGGATTCTGTTTCACTGAAGGAAATTGAAAAGGTTTTGTTGTAAAATTAACACAAGTAGTTCCAAAAAAAGTTGTACAGCTCAAGTGGCTTTCCTTACACATAATTAAATGTTTGAGATCTTCAAATGTTGCTGTCTTCTCTTTTATAATTATGGCAGCCAAGAAAGAAAAAAATAAAGAAAACAACTGAGAATTGATGCAGTGGTAATCTTACTTAATTTAATTCAGACTAGAAAAGTCAGTGGTAGTCTTACTTAATTTAATTCAGATTTGATAAGTGTCTGCTGTTCAAGGGTTGGTACTTGAATTAACTTCCACCTTCCATCTTTTGAGGCAAGGCTAAACAGGGCTCATTGTGTATCGCAGCGTTTGAGTTCACTTATCCATTAACACTTCTGCTGTCTGAACAGTCACAAACAGTCAAACAACAACATTCCTATTCCCCTGCTATGCCTTTATACACAGTGCAGTTGCCAACAGTCAGATCACATTTCTTGTAAAGCACGTGAAACATGACTACTTTTACATAAGTCGCATTTTTTTTCAGCAACCCAAAGTGCTATTTTCATGATTTTTTTCAGTATTTGAAAGAAAAATCTCTCAGCTATAATCTAATACCAAAACATAAAAATCCACCAATCCCTTTTTTTTTTTAAAGGCAAATGTTTAAGGGTTGCATTTTTGTGGGGTTCACCCTACTGTATAGTCAAATTAAATCCATGGACAAAAGCAAGTAACTGGCAGGTTCAGCAGGCTTATCAGTGTCCTACAGTCAAAGCATAGCCGTATCAAGTTCCATAAACAGTCACAGCCACTCAATCCTGCTTTATGTGAACAGGGAGCGGTTAACCATTAAGAACAGTCACTTGACTATTGGAATGGCTTAGTTGACTGTAGGTATCCAGGAGCTGCACATACAGTGGAAGCATAGCACGGTTGGTGCATTTGATATTATAACACCTCACTCACAGATTCTGTGTCACGATTGGCCGAGAGCAAATCACATGATACCTTCTATTTTTGCTATCTTTCTGTGCACGGCCAAAAGTACTATACTTGTAGCAACTTAAGTACTATACCATTAGCAACCAAAGTACTATTTCCACGGCGCGGTATTTGTGTGCAAATGGATGCTGGTGTGCGCCTTGCGCGTAGCGCTTATTGTTCCAAAGAGAGCGCGCCGCAGACTTGGGTTCAAACATATCGTGAAGGGGTAGTTTCGAAGAGAGAAATACATTTTCCATCAATTTTGTATTGAAATTGAAGTTTATTTCAACTGTGTTCAGATTTAATAAAATATTAAAACCAAGCAGAATCTGTAGGTGAAGTGTTATAAAACAAATATTGAATGCTTTATCTCGTGGTGAAGTAAAACTAGCCTCCCTCGGTGATCCATGGACCATTCTATTTTCCCTCGGCTTCGCCTCGGGAAAATAGAATGTCCATGGATCACCTTGGGAGGCTAGTTTTACTACGCCACTCGAAGCATTCAATATTTGTATACTATACCATTAGCAACCAAGTACTATATCCACGGCGCGGTATTTGTGTGCAAAAGCATGTTGGTGTGCACGTTGCGCGTAGCACGTTTTTGTTCCAAAGAGAGCGCGCCGCAGAGTTGGGTTCAAACATTTCGTGAAGGGGTAGTTTGGAAGAGAGAAATACATTTTCCACCAATTTTGCATTAAAATTTAAGTTTATTTCAACTGTGTTCAAATTTAAATAATTTAAAATTTTAAAACCAAGCAGAATCTGTGGGTGAAGTGTTATAAAACAAATATTGAATGCTTTATCTCGTGGTGAAGTAAAACTAGCCTCCCTCGGTGATCCATGGAGCATTCTATTTTACCTCGGCTTTGCCTCAGGAAAATAGAATGTCCATGGATCACCTCGGGAGGCTAGTTTTACTACACCACTCAAAGCAGTCAATATTTGTATATTGTGTGGTCTGACATGATTTTGATTAACAATTTAATCTTCACCTATTGGTGTTCATCAGGCCCCGATTATTTGCAAAGGTAAAAATATAAAAATAATAATCACTTCTCTTTTTGTCTTCTGTATTCACTTCACGTGTCCAAATAGTGTGTTTCCTATTTTGTCACTGTTTGGATGAAATGCAGAATCTGACAAAAGTACATAGAGTACCAAAGTGTGATGTCATTTAGAACCATAAAGTGCAGTGCAATCGAATGGAGTACGCGCGAGTGTTGGTTCACGGGCTGAATCACGCGCTGTCTTTTACACACATTTTTATAGGTGTGATGTATTCACTTCAGTACTCTATAGCACCACTTATATTGATTTGAATAATTACACAAAGTGGAAGATATGCGGGCAACTCAGTTTTTGCTGCATGGGTAGATTGATAACTTTATCAAAACAATGATGATTTTGTTTTTTGTTTTTTACCTGTTTTAGGAATTTTGTCGAGAATTTCAGCAGGAAGGAAAATCGAGGCTTCTGTTTCCATTGGTGGATCTTCTTTGGTGAACACATAGGTCTGATTGTCAGTTAGATCGTTGGTTCCCGGGTCCCCGAGGGAAGACGCAAAGCCCAGGCCATTGGACAGGGCTCGACGGGGAAGGGAGAGGGCCTGGACGGCAACGCTGCTCTGTACCTCGGTGAAGTTACCGGCCCCGCTGTTATGCAACGCTGTGACGAACGACTCCAGGGACAGCACGATGAGAGACGGAGAGTTGTCACGGCTTGCCTCATCCAAGATGGCTTCGTCGTCAATTTGGAGGACGTTGTTGACTATCTCGACGATTTGCACGGCAACCTACCAGACAAAGACACCCAGAAGTTTGATTATTAGTTCAAAGCAGGAGACTGGCTGTAGCAGTAGTTGAGCAGCTTTCCTGCAAGCAGCCTCCACAAAAAATGAGGATGCAGCTGAATTCATAGCACCATTATTATACTATTATTGTGAAGGAAAAATAGAATTAGCTGTTGCAAACTGCTTACCAAACCAAAAGGACCTATGGTATAAATGCAAAAAAATAGTTAGTGGCCTGACGTTTCGACCCTAGCAGAGTCTTTCTCGAAGGCTAAATGACAAGACTATAAACATAAACAGGTACATGTATACATGTACCTGTTTATGTTTATAGTCTTGTCATTCAGCCTTCGAGAAAGACTCTGCTAGGGTCGAAACGTCAGGCCACTAACTATTTTTTTGTATTATTGTGAAGGTCAGATCAACGCTGAGATTTGTTGTCATGATACTTTTGAGCTAATAGAATTTCAAAATGTTTCTCTCATCACACCCTCAATAATAAAAAACCCTAGCTGCTCTACTACAACCACCACCTACAAGTACCTTTCCCTTGAAATGAGAGCTTAGTATTGCCATGAATGAAATTAAAAATTTCAGCTTTTGAAAATTTCAGTAAAAATGCAGCTTTTTTTGGTATGAGAAGGAAAAACCATCACAAGTTTACCCAGGTGGGACCTGAACCCCAAACTTTCTTCCTACAAGTGGACGTGTTTCGCCGCTCGACCAACATTTCTTTCAAGAGTGTTCAGCTGCACCATTAGTTCGGAAGCTTGCGCCAGGGTGATGCAAATATCGTTATAAATATTTGAAATAAACAGAGCAGATTTTCTGCTTTGGAAATGTCAGAGGAATATCCCATCTTGGTGTAAGGCCACACCAACCATTCCAAATGTGCGAGGTGTTTTGCCAAAATGAGATAGAACTGGGCATAGTGGAGAAAAATGCCAAAACATAACAAATGGGTGTGGTTTTCTTTCCTTCTTTCCAATCCCCCCAATTTTCAGATTTATTGTTATTTGTAATCTTTGATAATCTTTGATAGGTCTTCTACACATATTCTAAAGAAATTAAAAATAATGAAATAATTTTTTTTTTTTTATGGAGAAACAATTGGTTTCACAAATACAAAACAGAGCTTTATTGTTTAAGTTTAACCCTAAAAGGGCGCGATAGCCTTAAAAAAAAAAATTTCAGCAACCCGAGCTGTTATGACTTTTTAGCCTCAAGCCTTGCGCATCTTTTAATACCAAAAACATAAAAATCGGACCACGGGTTACCGCGCAGCGACAAATTTTCCAACACGAAAACTGACCATATAAACCATATACGTTGTGTACACACAGCAGAATTACCATTCCTTATTTAATTAATTAGCCATAAATCCAAAATCCTTTGACCTATAGTCATGAAGTTTCTTGGGTATGTTCATGATGAGTTGCTCTATGCATGTACCGAGTTTCAAAATTTTTCGTCACTCGATGGCCGAGATGTTAGGGGGGGCGGAATCTGTGTTTTGCGTGACATCGCGCAGTACACGCGATGCGCACGCCAATGTCCTTATAAGGTAATGAGTTGTGGAGGGCATTCCAGGGGTGTTTCGTAAAACATGAAGTAAAATTGTTGAACAAAATGGTTGGCAATGTCTAGTTTTTGACTTGTTTTGATTTTTGGACTGAAAAAAATTTGGGTTTTTTTGACCAAAAAGGTATTTATGAATGGGAATAAAGATGTGTTCGGTCGGTATTAAACACTCTGTTTAAGACCGGTGGGAGTCTGGATGGGTGATAATTACCCGAGGGCCTCGGAGTGTTATAATACCTCCCAAACACACATTTATTCCCTTACTCGTACACACCAATTCCGAAAAGTCTGTGGAGGCGGACTGGGTGTTGAACTTGAACAAGGCCGCTGTGCACAGCCTGTTGTGGTACAATTTACACTCTGTGGACACACCCCCGAGTGTTAAAAAATATGAGGTTGCGGTAAGAAATATCGTACAAATACTGCTGAAATGACTCTTGCGAATCAGTATTGTGGCGTTTGGCTGTTTACCAAAAGTTGGCTGCTATATTTTGCCTTTTTCAAAAATCTAAATTTTTGGCAAAACAATAATCCTGTCGCCAAGTAATTTCTGCAAAATTGTCACTGCCATTGTGATTGCAACGTTGACCCTAAATGCTTCTCTGGACAATAAGGAAAATTAAATGAATGAACATTCATATACTGGTATAATTTAGTTGTGTAAATGGAATCAGTCTTACCTCTGGGGAAGTGTTGTTGGCATCCACTAGATTCTTCAGAATTCCAGCGACAGACGTTAATGCCATGGGACTGATGGCGCTGGCGTTGGATGTCAGGGATGCTGTCTCTTGGGCTACTTCCTCAGCATTCTCAGAAGTCACTGGCATCTGTGGGATTCAATAGGCAAATTGATGAATTTTAGGGATTTTTCTATCCAAGGTCTAGTCAAGTAAGCAAAGAGCTATTAAAGTTGCTCTCTATTAAAGTTGCTATCTTCAGTTCCATTCCCAGAATTAAATCTAATGGGACATCGAATAATAAAAATCTGCCGAATGGAAAAATTTACTGTACAAATGTTGAATTTTTTGTGGTACGACATTAATTCAGACCTTTCCCTTTATGCATGACAGGCACAAACGCAACATAAAATGAATCAATATCAGGTTTTTCCTGTCACGTAAAATTGTATTTTCAGAGTTTGAAAAATATCCAAAACAGATAAAAAGTGTTAATTGCCCTACCTTGCAGTCTAATCTGTGCCACTGAACCGCGCGCACTAAGAATCAGCCCTTAACTCTTTCGCTATAGCGAGCCGCTGACAGCAGCACACAAAAATTGTACCTGTCGTACGCAGAGATGCCACAGGGTCTGCTTGAAAAAAAAACGGAACTGGGTCTGCTTGAAAAAAAACGGAACGGCTGCTTGAAAAAACGAAACTTTTTTGTGTGCGAAAAAGCCACTCCGTGTCCGACACAAAGTCCCTGTTGTCATCTTTATCTTGTAGCCAAGCCAAGTTCTGTTTATTTTTTAATTTTGCTTCTATGGCCTTTAAAGCTGTCGGTTCGTTCAATCACTTTGACTTTTTCCATATTCTTAACATTTATTCTGCCTACCCGAATTTCCAACGTAATATTTGACACGAAACGTGCATGATTCCACAACACTGCTGTCGGTGTACATGATCCTTGCACTACGCCATGCGCTCAATGGAAACATGGTTGGTACCCGCATTTTTGTATTCACATATATCACTGCGATTGGAAACCACCGATAGCTGAAATGATAGACTTGATTTCCAGGCTGAATGCTATGTGTGCTTAGCACGCAACACGCCCGCACGCAACACGCCCGCACGCAGTGAAGCACGCGCGAGGCGCTGTTGTATACTGCGTGCAAGTACGTTGGCCGCTTGTATCGCATGCAGGCTCGGCAACAACATACACAAAGACTGTTTTTTAGACTACTTCAACGAACAACGTTGTGCCATGCGTGCGCCTAAATGTACTAAATCGAGATAAAAATCAACGCATTTCCACAGTTTTTCTTCTCTTTTTCTGGTTAATTTGACGGCCGGAAAAACTGGAATTTTGTTAGATTTTTTTAAAAACCGGAATTCCGGTAAAAACCGGAAAAGTGGCATCTCTGCATACGGCAAGCCGCTGGCAGCGGCTCGGTGATGTCGCTGTGAATAAACAGGGGTATCCCCATGACGTATGCCTTATTTACATAATTTATATTGTATAACCTCTGACCCTAGTTTGAGCCGCTGCCAACGGCTCTCCGTCTCGCCGGGGTGCGCTGCAGGTTATTGTGAGCAGTTTGTTTACAGAGACATTTAAAGATGGCGGCATCCACATCGACACACCGCGGAATTTCCAGCGATTTATTATGTACAAACGTGAAAAAATCGGGAAATTAAATTCAGTAGCGAAAGAGTTACGGGAGATTTCAAAATATGAGGACTGCTTACATTTGCAAGCTCATCAAGGTTTTCAGTGACGTCTCCCTCGAAGCATTTGAGAATGACCGGCTCCTTCCACTGCGGTTGAGATGTGAAGTCACCGACGCAGTCTCTAGTGGCACGGGGCATTCCCGCTAGGAGGAATCAGAACATAAAAACAATTACAGTGCTTTGTACACAAGAAAATTCCTCCTCTGAGTACAGTGTTTGTTCCACAGGCCATGAGTCATCGAAACCAAGATTCCCACAGTCCTTCCAACGCTTTAAGTGCATACAGTTTTCTTATTCAATATCAAAGCTACGTCTCATATACTTATTTCAATTAGCAGTTTGGGAATATTACATTATCAATTTTTTTTATTTCGATAAAACTAATTTGAATACAACAGCTAGCTTACTTATTCTTACTGTTCACATATATTTTTTTGAAGTTGGTCTTTCACACATGATTGTAGATTTAATACCCATCAAGCAAGATTCAAGTAAATTTCACTGACAAGTGACAATCAAGGAGGTTTAAGTATCTACCTCGGGTTGTGAAATGGGGGCAGAGGTTCAGCGATTGCGCCGTCTGTCCAAGTCTGGTTTGTGGGAACGTCAGATTTCCTTCAAGGTATACCTCTTGCAGGCAAGACACTGCAAAAACAATAGAACTAGATGTATAAATAATACACTTTATTTACTCTGATGGAGACGTCGTTAATATTAGTGTTTTAAGAATGCAGCCTGCCGAACTATTTCCGTGTGAAGGTTCTACATTTGATAGGTATACAGCAAACGTACAAACTCACAATTTTGTTGACGTTTATACCCACCTAAATTGACAACATTGATGCTCTCAGATTCCACCATGAGCTCAGATGTTTCTGGTCTTTCCTGGATCGCTGCTGTCAACCGCTCCTGGAGTGCTAAATCTCCAGTGGGCTCGGTCAAAGTGCACGGCCCTTCGCATTCCCCTCTGAATCTAAATCGGCGAAAGAAAACCACAACTTCGGCGACGATACTGCCCCTCCTGAACGCAAGAATTTCAAACTCGATGCCGTATTCCCTGCCCATTTCTTCTTGCAGGTTTCCGGTAACAGGATACCAAAACTGTGTCGAAGGAAAAATTGAGGGTAAAGATGGTGAAAGAAAAGACTGGGGGCACCAAAATGCATTGTTCAGAAATACAAACAAACTATTAGTAAACAGCTATTCCCGAGAACTAAAAAAAACCTGAAAATACAGGGCAAGTCACACAAAAAAAGGACACCCTAATGGCAGGGCAAAATATTTTCTGATTATCTGCGTATAGCACTTTCAAAATCTAGGATATGAAAGCCCAATTATTATGCTTTCTTTTAGTACAAGAATCATTTAAAGCACTCATGTACTTTTGAAGTTACAGAATTTTAAACACAACCACCATTTTCAAGTTCTGCCCACAGATTACAAGAAAGCTACTTCTCACTTTCCTTGCTCATCCCTTCTCCATAAAAACATACACATGTATGTCCAACAAACTAAACTGTAAGACGCAAATCTGCACAAGCTAGGCTTGTGCGGTTTTGGAATTTGAGAGTCCATCCCCGTATACCGTCACAAAAATAAAGCGATATTCGGTAATATCGAGTACTTTTCTGTGTAGACTATTGGCTGTCAAAATACAATAAGACACGTGGTGTTAGGGAAACTGCAAACATGCAGCATGGGCAGAACTCCACAGGCCCTGCTGGATGACTAGTAAGCACAATTTGCACCTTATCTAGATACCGTGCCCACAAGAAGTATAAACACGAAGATCTGGCCAATTAAATTCTGTCGTTTTTGCTGATGTGTTTGATATCCTGTATCTTAAATACAGAGTAACCGTTTCACTCTCTGATCGTGATTTTGCCTCTAAAAGTGTTTTTTTTTTTTTTATCTGTAGAAGTGTTCATCAGTTCAAGAAATGCGTATTCAAAATATTATATGGGTAATTTAAAACGTATTTGACAAGCTGCCTTTACGAGTTTGTTTTGGGACAAAACACATCACATGTTTGTAGAACTTATTCTCTCATGCCTCTTTTATTTATAAAATGCCGAAGTGATTCGTTAGAAAAATATACAGCCCACAAAATGAGTGAACGTACACTTCGTTCCAGTTCCGATTGGAGGTTCCTAAAGTCTTCGCTGTCTGTAACTGCCAAGTCCTCCGTGTAGGTAGGGTTGAGTAGCTTCATTGTCACCTTGAAAGTTGTTACTTCTGCAGCATGGATAGATTAATATTGGAATGTACAAATGCATTTCATCTTAGAAACAACATGGTAGAAAGGGAATTCCCCTGTAGTATTAGCTATAAGTGTTAAGTAAGGTCAGCTAAAATATTCTTGGCAAACCTCAAAATTATGTTCGACTTTGAAGAAGTTCTGAGTTTTTATTTTTTAAAAGAAACTGTTTTTCTTTTGTTTAGTTCGCCACACCAAGATTATGCCATTTTGTTCGGTTTGGTATTCAATGCAATATCTGTAAAGTAAGAACTCTCATCCCCTTTGTTAGTGGTCAGTAATTCGTAAACTATCAGAAATGTCTGCCTGGACAGTTTATTTCCCGCCAATCTGAACCAAGAAATAACAGAACAAGATAAGATAACCAGTTAAAAAAGTCTTCCAGTACTGTTTGTTATATTCTGACCTGTTAGAGTCAACGTTGCGGGTTCCGTCCGCACTTTGGGCACGTTCTCGTTCTCAAGAGATTTGCCCGGGATGCCCTCACAGACGTAAGCGCCTTGGTCTCGGGATTGTAAAAAACCCTGGAACACCAGCTGGTTCCCGGTCCGGATGAAAGTCTCAGAAGGGGCTGGTGCCGTCTTGTACCACCGATACTCCACTGCATTCTCAATGTAGCAGTCAAAGGTAACCGTTGCAGGCTCCTCCTCCCCAATGCCCGTCACATCGGCTGATGAGGGAGACACTACAATCTGGGGATCTGTCACACACCGGTTTGGAAGAATCAAGAGAAAATCCTGAGTGAAATGATTGGAAAGGCAAGTGAAAGCACTTGGGCACAAACTTTAACGGTTTTTTTATTTAAATAAAAAAACTACGGTAGATAGGTGCAATTCTGCAGAATTATAAACCTCAATGTTACAACTCCAAGAGCCATCATTCCTTGCTCACTTTGTTGAGATGCCCTTGTTAGACTTACCAGCCACAGAGATATTTCTGCAGATTCTGAAGGCTTCGTGAAGTGACCGGTTACTGCGGTCAGTGTCGCAGCCTGCCTGGTCGTAGCGCTGCAGTTCGTTTGACCATGGGGCTACGAGATCATCTGTGCAGGCCGGACTGGTGCTTTTTGAGCAGTTTAGTGCCACTGCTAGTGGCGGTTGACCAATTTCCTCCCCTCTTCTCCCACCATAGCGTCGCAAATTGGGAACAGAGAAAAAAACGGCCCATCCGAAGCTAGCGTTGGCCCGAAGCGGGGGCGTCAGGTCAAATTTCAGGATGGTCGCGGGATCGTTGGGAACGTACATCGAGTCGTATTGCCGTCTGTACATTTCAAGGACTGGTCTACGGGCTCCTCGTCGTTTACGTTGAGGCAACGAGTAATCAGGACTCATTTCCAGAACAACGGATACGACATCGGGTACAGCATCCTTCCCGTATTGGTTGACAAGTTCTCCACGCAGCACTGATGAGGAAACTGTGATCTGGAAAATGAACACTTCCGTCATCCAATCCGTTAAGAAATAGGCATATCTTCCATAGCCCATTCTTTTGGAGAGGGAAAAACAACCAGATTCATCTGTGGAGAATTGGCGAAGCTCTGCAGATAGACTTGCGCATTCACCAGCTGTGAACGAAAAAATGTTGTTGTTTTTATTTAGCGTTTAAATTTAATGAGATGGTATAAGGCCCTGGCAATCAAAGATGGATCCCGATGAAAAATATCTACTTTAAGTCAGTGACTGATCTTAGTTAAGTTCAAGAGAAAGGCATGAAACATTACTAAACCGTAAACAATTACTTTAGCAATCGTTTGCAAAGTATTGGATCCACGCCGACACAACCAAGAACTTTTACCTGCATACTAAAAGCACTAGTGTATTACCGTTGTTGCTCCAATGTACCTCCAAATGACCCCCAATCCCCTATCAACACAAGGCACGCCTAGTAAGGGTGGTTAAGGCAAAGCACGCAACAAGCTCTTCAATTGAGCCATAATGGCTCCAAAAAAAGTTTGAAGAATAAGCTGTAGTAGTAATGTGATGGAAACAAAAACGCCACTTATGCTATTCGCATGGTGACTTGAATAATGGCCTACACATGTATCATGAACGTATCTGGCACAAAAACAACCTTTAGTTTTTACAGTAATAATCCTTGTTTGGACATTTCTTGGTGAACAAAAGAATCCGAAAATATACGTTTTGTAAAGGAAACTTCCGGCTTAATTTGATACCTCATTTGGGAACATCGTAATTGAATGCAGGGCCTGCATCACTGCCTTCGATTGTGTGTTGCAATGCACATTGAAAATCTTGTTAAGTGCAACTTTTAGTTTTGGGGTCTTAGGAGCTTCAGCGCTTGCGCTCTCGTTACTTCTCACACAGTGTTCCCAAGTGAGGTATCAAATTGAACCAAAAAGTTTCTGTGACAAAATGAATGAATTTTTTCGAAATGTTTTGTTTGATTATAAATGATGATTATAAGTACTGCTTAGTTTCTTTCTGTGTCAGGTGTACATGAAACAAGCGGGCCGAGCTCGACTAATGCACATGTCATTTTTGTAAAAATTGCTTCATCACTTCCATAATAAGCAATTAAACCTTGTAAAGTCAGGCCATTTAATAGTCAGTTAGCCTACAAAGAGTAAACTAGGCTGGACATCTACGACAGACAGAATCAAAGGAGAACAACTTACCTATTGGAGAAACAGTTGTAACAGTCTCATGCATGACAGCTCGCTTAGTGTAACGATCCAGGAAACATTGAAAGCTGCAGGGGAAAGAAGGTGTACAAAGATGACTTTACTTTCAGTAAGAAGGCAAAAACTACAGAAGGTGCAAACAATATTCAGATATAAAACAAACAAACAAACAAGCAAACAGCCATCCATGATTTTTGATTGTGTGGAAATGTATTGAATTTGGGGAAAATAAGTATGGCGGAATGAGGGGAAAAAAATACAATTTTTTGACCATTTGTGATGCGATAAAGCTCAATGCGTCGTTTGTTGGGAAACATGCCAAAATTGGGCCACTTCATCACATCACTTCATCATATCTCTTGGTGTTCCCTCTTCCATAATTTTTTGTTTTTAACCCAAAAAGGCATCAGCATGCGGTTTTTACAGCAGTAATGCTGAAATTGTGCTCTTTTCAAATCTGTAATAAAAATTGTTTGACCAGGTTCCACAAACGACTCATTTAGCTTGATCGCGTCACATTTATTGGATTTGTTAAAACAATGCAAATATGCTTTTTATAATAAGTTAACTCATGCTGCAAGTGATGACTCATAAATTGATTGTGCTAAAATTGTTTTTTTTTACCAGAGTACATTTTCAATCCCTTGCTTGAGCTGTTTGGTAAAACTGACAAATGAAAGTTTTCGGATGGAGAGCGAAAAATGATAGAAATGTACAAATATAAAAAGACTGACTATAAAAAGTTTTTAGTTTTTTTTAAATACACGAACGATTTTACAAGCTCCAATGAGTAATGTAACTTTACCTTTGTGGTGTGGATTCTACAGAAACCCGAAGTACTGCAGAACCATTTCCCCTGACTTGAACGACATCATTAACGTCATACCACTCGACTACCGGTTGAACAAGGCCGGTTCCCACGCAGACCAGGGACACTGACTCTCCTACGGCCGCTGTCTGGTCAGGACTGACATATTGGAATTCAGCCGGGGCTGTGGAAAGAACAAGCTAAAGCCGTGTCCGCACTGGACTTTTTTTTTTGAAGGTTTTACCGAGACGATGGTAAAATGAAAAATGGTCAAATGTGACCACTGTCCGCATTTGGACTTTCGACACGGGAAATTTTACCCCGACCGCGTGGGAGAAGTAACCGAGCTGTCACAGTGTCAGTATAATGACTCACCGTACGCAGAAAACAAATTGCCGATCACATTTTCAGCCACCGATACGCTCAGTAATATTACACACGCCGTTTGCATGCATAACATAATCGTTTACACGATATTATTTCATCTTGACACGCTAAATCTTGACGAAAGGGCCTATAATTCTGACGCATTTGTGATGCACGTCGTCGAAGCCATGCCGCTGTACGATGTTCCGTGCGGCAGCAGTGCCATCAGTATTCGTTGGTTCCCATCGCATGCTTACAGAATCGAAGCTATGATGTGGGCCAGGAACCAGTGACTACGGCCTACGTACGGTACCGGACCATGATGTTCCGTGCATGACTACAGTAGCGTATCAGGACGAATTTGGATCGTAGAAAATAACAATACATCGGTGGAGAAAGAGAATTTCCGCAAATTAATTCTCAGAATGTGATCTCTCTTCTCTGTATATGTATTTGTCCGTTGAAATATATATTTTAACGAGATTTTACCGCTCGGACTTGATAATACACCGCAGCGTGTTTCTACAAAATGTTCGGCCACTGCAGGTGCAGGTTCGTGCGGTCTCTGTATGCATAACAGGGCGCTTGGGCCGGATGTACGCTTTCCTGAGCCGCTTTTACCGACTCGCACTGTCCGCACTGGACTAATCGTCTCGGGAAAAGCGACTCGGTCAGTTTTCCTGGGCGCGTGGGAAGTTTTCCTGGGCAGCAGTTGGCCAGTAAAAGTAACCGCTGGACTCAGGAAAAGTAACTGAGAGGAAAACGTCCTAGGCTGTCCGCACTGGACTTAAAATGGGAAAAGTACCCATAGTCTCGGTTAGTTTGACCAAAAAAAGTCCAGTGCGGACAGGGCTTAAGCTGATTCAGCAATGACCTACAATGACTCACTTTTTTTTAATTAAAAAAACAAAATGGACAAAAAAAGTATTCACTCAATTTCTCAGAAGATTGTGACACTTTGTATTGTCTTTAAACGAACTTGAATCCTTATTCGGTTGATCCATGTCAACAGTGTGATATAGTACCTAACACCATGGCCCATACCGCACTCTGCGTATCTCACTATTCTACATATTCTAAGATGCGTGTGCAATTTCTATAGTGTACAAGGACAACCCCTGGAAAGTTGTGTACAGTGTACATTATCCATCTTTACTGTTTGCTTGAAGATATGTTGTTATCCCACTAGCGCTCGTGATCACATCTATCATGCGTCTGTGTTTCATATGTTATTCAGCCTGATACTTTTGAGGTGTTATATATTATTCCAGAAGATGAAGGTAATACTAGTTTAATTTTTTAGGTTTTGTGATAATTCCTTGTGTAGTTTTGTAATTCTTTTGTTTTAAAGAATTCGTTTTTATCATGCTCAAATTCTGACATTGTTTTTTTTTTTGGGGGGGGGGGAACAGGTGGACTTCACTGACTCGAATCCAACAATATCAATTATGATCAATCATTTTTATAGAGATTTTAGTATGACTTCAGTATTTCAGAGTTTCTCTCACAAAAGTTTTCAGGAAATAATTTCTGTTTGCCTCATCAAACTTAATGTTGAAGGTTTTATTTTTAGCTTGGTACCGACTTTTTAATACAAAAATACAAAAGACCCCTTTTTGGCCAGGAGGGAAAATTGAGGTGAAGCGCAGCCCTAGCGAGCGCGATTCACGGTGCATAGCAAAAGTCTAGTGCTGCGCTGCACATCAATTACGCCCCGTGCCGAAGATGGCGGCAATATCCGTGAGCCTGTCCACTGTCGGGACCATCATGAAATGATAAATTAACACGACTTACACAAGCAAGGTTTAACGATTTCTTCTATGGCTGTGTCGTGGTTTTCCATCATGCAAGACAAATATCCAGGAAGGGGAGGTGGTCGAAGGAATTGCGACATGTCTGATCCGTCAGGTGCCTGTACTCCTTTCCACCACTGGTACGCTCGGAGACAAGTGTCTGACACCTCGCAATCAGCAGCCAGGGTTCTAAACTGAATGGACAGACAGTCTGTGCACCTGCTCTGAATGGGCCGAGGATCATAACACGGGTACCATCTGTTCTCCACGTAACCCACCGTTATCGCGATGATATCACCGGGCTGGACGGAATGCGGGACTTGGAGGGTGACCTCTGCCGTTTCTGGAGTGGTCAGTCCAGGGTAGACCTGCCAAAATTGATTACAAAGATGCACTGTCTATGCTAACTTTATTTCCACACTAACGGGGTACCATTGACTGGAAATGTGGGATTTGAGAGGGGGACACTGGAGGGTACGGCAAAGCAAGATATTTTGTTGTTGTTTCCTGTGCATTCCTGAGTCCTTGATGATCATGCGCACAAACAAGGACTTTCTCTGTACTTTAGAAATTGCAGGGGTCATCGTATAATTACGTGCGTAACAAAGACGGAATTTTTGCTACAAATTGACAGGACACTAATTATCATGTGCATGAATTGACCCAAATGTCATCTCATTCATATTCATAGCCCATTTAGGAGCACTATCAGCCACAGTAAACACAATTTTGTTGGTCTTCAAGACACTTACTGGTACAGGTAATGTACACGTACACATCGTGGACAGAAATGTTGTGACAAGTTTCTGTCCATGTTGCGTACGTAATATTCTGAACATAATATGACATCTGAAATATAAGGTACATTGTCTTGGTTTTTCAATATTTGATGATACATTTATTGTAATCATAACTTTCTATCAATATTAACCAACTTTCTGTCCATGTTACATACGTAGCATTCTGGACATACATATGTTTCAGAGCAGGTGTATAGTCTATTTATTGCAGTGCACAGCAAGAAAATTAAAAATAGCAACTGCCACAGAGATCACTCTTGGCCAATTTAGATACAGAATCTGTGGGTGAAGTGTAATTATGATATTTATATGGATCTACTGTTAATACACACAATCAACTGGGCCATTGTAAATAAAATCAATGTGATTTTTTTTGGTCTTAGCACAGAGAAGGTCACACATTGATGAAGGTTCTCCTCTTTTGAAATCCAGGTAATACATTTCTGCTAAGGCCAAAAAAAAAAAGTCTCCGGTTTCTGGTATGCGCGCGCGTCGCCGTAGCCATGCGCGTCGGCAAAATGAAAAAGTTTTTTTTCAATACAAGATGGTGTTTCAAAACCGCCAAACTCACTGGTTTGACTGGAATTCTGCTGCTGCACAATTTTAACGTGTTTTTAGATGGGGTTATGATCGAGAATAAGATTTATGTGGCCTCTCTGGACTCCCATATATTTGCACTAAGTTTAGTCGGGCACCATTTGCAGTCATCTGCCGACATTTGAAGCCAAAAAAAAAAAAAAAAACAGGTAAAAAAAACAAAAAAGCCGTGTCGCCGCACCACTTTTGGGGCAAGCTCCATACCAGAAACCGGAGACTTTTTTTTTTTGGCCTAAGGGCTGATATTACACACATTAAAGATGTAATTGATAAAAATATTGGTCAAAACATACCCAAAAGTTTTCTACAGATTTCCTTAAGGGTGTGGATATGTCCACAAAGATGAAGACACCCCGTCTATTGCCAGTTATTTCCGGTGAATACAACTCATCAAATTGGCCCCACGCAACGCGTACCTGTTGGATATTAACAAATTTGTCATCACTCAAAAGAGGAAAGAAAATTGTGAAAAATATAATTGTAATTAAAATAATAATTGTTCAAATCTACTTTTTGTCTTACTAAGCATTTCTGTCAAACCGGATGTACATCCGCCACGATAAACATGTAAACCGTGCAGTCTGTGTCATGGTCGGGTCGCTGCCGACTACTAGCATTTCTAGTTCATGCTTAAAGCGAGAATATACAACATTTGCTTTTGCTGTAAAATTTCAGAAATGGATGGATTTGGGGGTTAGTATTTTATAGCAAATATTGTTACACTGACTTGTTTGAAGTTTTGGTTCATAGATGCTGGAAAAACCAAGAAAAATAACCATGTTATCGTAGTCTGGTTCCCTGACCCCACTTAAATTGAAACGGAACAATGTATAGACGTCGGCGAATTGTAAGGTCAGGGAACCAATCTAGCTGGCTTGTACCCCTTCATAGATGTGTAATCGATTGCAAACAGAATGCCGACTTACTAAATATGGTCAATTTGGCGCAGGATTTGATGGAAAAAAAACAGGTTTTTTCCAACGCTGGTAGGGACCAGCGTTGGAAACTGATACAAAAATACCACTTTTCTTGAAAATGTCAGCACTCCAGGTGCCAGGATTTTACAGGATGCTTTTAGCTAGATTGTCATTCACTAACAGTCCAGTAAGGTATTTCATAATAATTTGGTAGTTTTGTTTTCTGATGTTTGCAAATGTTGTATATTCCCTTTAAATGATGATGAGATAATTAAGCTCTGCCAAATCAAGCAGCTGAAATAGTATTTTACTCATTACTCAACAACGAACTGCTGAGTCGTTGAAGAGGACGGGGATATTCAGGTAACAGTTCAAACGGGGATCACAAAATCAACAAGACAAGGTTAATCTAGTAAAGCTGTGCCCAGAGTCCACAACATTCTATTCAATTTTTTTCTAAATGACTATTAACCCTATTCCGCCCTGAATCCGAAGTGGAGCAATTTGTCCTCTCAGGGACAAGCAAAGATCGGTCAAAGAGAATTACCTAGGTACATTAAAAAACTTTGCTCAAAGAGTTTCATTTTGTAACCATTTTGTAACCATTTTGAAATATGTTCAATGTTATGAACGGTGGGTTTTTTCGGGGGGGGGGGGGGGCTTTGGTTCTGAAAGCCATTCTATAGGCACCAGTCTAGACCAAAGAGATTAAAAAGAAACTCACCGCAGTTAGATGAATTGAATCCTGACTGATCGCTGGCACCGCAAATCTAGAAACGAAACCGATGTCGCCTTCTGGGTAATCCGTTGCCATGGCATCTTGCCACTCGTGGGAGTCTGTGCAGGAATCCAGCAGGCCCACATCCCCACAGATCTTATCTATTTAAGAAGATTCAAAGAGAAGAGGACATGCCAAGTGCCAAGGATTGTAAATGGCAGACCTACAGCTTTTCCTTTTGTCTGCTGTAACTGCATGACTCATATACAAGCTGTGTTTGTTAAAGTTTTGCTTTGCCATAAAGATATAGTCCATCATTTGTAATTTGTGCATTTTGTACGTTTGAAGCAACAAAAGTGTTCAAAATCTAATGAAGGATACTGAACAACTAACCTGATGAAGTTTCACCTCAGCTTCAGCTGTATATTCTGAGAAAAACAGCATTCTAGGATCTCAATTTCAAATCAGAAGTTGCTGAATCATGTTTTGAATTATTTAGAATTGCAGCTATATGCGATATCGCGCAGACGAATTATAGCAACCGCTCGCGCGTGTGCGTCGTGCCAATGCTTGCGCGCGCTTCGCCGAATAACAAAACGAGCTACTAATTTAAATTTCCTACGGTGCGTCTTAAGACGCACCGTTGGAAAGGCCTTCTTTCGTTGATTACTTCAAAATGACAGCTTGCCAGAAAGAATCATTTCAAAGGGAGTTTAGTCCACTTACTATCTTTCAACCAAGTATGGTTTTTCAACAATAATTACGCCAGTTACTTTTCTGATGACTGCAAATGAAAGACTATAGCTTTAAATCCAGTCCTACCTTCACAGTTGGCACCGGAGAAGCCTTGACTTTCCTCGTAACTTGTACTTTCTGAATATCCGCTCCCCTCAGACTCGCAAAGAGACAACGTTGACGTTGGTTTGCAAACATCGCCGGTAGTCTGTGATCCACCGTCGCACAGGGTGTGATCAGGATTGCCACATTCTGTATGTTAATTGGACGGGAGAGATTAATAGGCAAAAACATTAGGGGATGATTATGATGATTGATTGATGAATAATTAGGGGATTAAATGGTTAATGCTCATTTAAGGTTAAGATATAGGAAAAACGAAAATCCATGAAATGATCGTCAGAGGGTTTGCGGGTCGCCAAGAGCTACATAGGGTCTATGGTATATGTTTGTAGTTGACTTACACATGTATAGGCAATCCTTACAATACTCAATCCTTTTGTTCTACATAAACTTTTTTTATAGGTAAAAAAAAAAAATTTATGGTAGAACCTCTGGAACTCCAAATTTCAAAAGAGATTCAAAAATCCTAAAAATCAAAAAAATCCGGACCAATAAACACCTGAAATCAGTAGAAAAATCTTGAAAAATCTTTCCCCTGTCGTTAGAACAGGTGACCATGATACACTCTTGATTGAGATGAAGATGAGGTTTTTAGCAAGCCACTTTATTGGTTCATAGTCATACAAATTTACCCTGCTCAAAACTAAAGTACCTGAACAGCGGCACATTACACGACAGCACTATATTGGTGGATATGGGGGAGGAAGGGGGGGGGGGGCGCTACATTTGAAACACTCTACCATACTCACGTGGAATGATGGTGAGATTGAAAGCGCACTTTGCAGTGTTCCTTGGATTGGACACGTCAGTAAATGTATACACAACTGGGGTGACACCAACATCGAAATATCTCTCATAGCCAGGCACCCGTGTTTCATATGTCCTCGGTCCCTCGGCTCTAGGACTTATTATCCCCAATCGGTTGCCTGGCGTTCCTCGGATGTATTCAACGCTCAAATTGAAGCCCGCCACTGGGCAGTTTGTCACAGTGATAGGCTCAACATACTCTGCACGAAGTTAGAGAACAGAAAAAAGAGTTACAGAGTTGCTACATTTACAGGGTAAAAAAATACGAAACCCCAATGTCGGGACCATTATTGTAGTGAAGTGCTGCATGTAGCACTTTCAAAATCTAGGATATAAAAGCCCAATTCATAAGCTTTCATTTAGTACAAGCATCATTCAAATCACTTAAGAACTTTTCAAATTAGGGAATTTTAAACACAAACATTGTTTTAAAGTTCTGAGAATTGTTTTCGTTTTGCTGAAAGAACACTTACCTTTGTTGTGATCCGTGGACAGAACTTTAAAACGGTGGTTGTGTTTAAAATTCCGTAACTTAAAAGGTATATGATTGATTTAAATGATTCTTGTACTAAAAAAAAAAGCTTATGAATTGGGCTTTCATATCCTAGATTTTAAGTGCTACATGCAGAACTTCACTAAAAAAGTGGTCCGACATTTGGGTTTCACTTTTTTGACTCACCTTGTAGTTCGTGCTTTGGCTCACACTTGTGCCAATCAGTTCTCAATCCATTATGCCTAAAAGTAAAAGGTCGAACCGAAAGCTTCTAGGGCCCTCGCATGACCTGCCTTTGGGAATTTTACATTGAGGACAAAATCACTTGACAGTGGTTAAAATGAATTCCATTTCTGACCTTTCACATCGGGCATTGTTTGTAATGTTGTTCCTTGGTCTGCTTACACTGTGCACTTTTGTTTTCATTTTGTCTCCTAGGCGTGAGAAAGAGAATGTATAAAGTTGCAGCGATTTTACCTGCAGCCGATGTGTTGGCCTGAACAAATCAAGGGTGCAATCATATGAACAGTCGCCTTTATCCTTTTCTTAAATACTAAGGTCTTTAAGTTTATTCACACAAATTTGAAAACCTTAAAAGACATCTTGGTCTTCTACTTCAGTTTCAATTGTCACTTCTTGACCACCACGTACACGTATTTCAGGACATCTCATCTAGTACAGCAGTATGGGCTTCGTGTGCCAACGAAAGAGGGCACCCTTTTACCTAGCAACGACGTCCCATGGGTGGGACATTTAGCTGGTTGATGCGCACCGTTCCTTGTGTGTGACGCACGTACACCAGGGGATTTGTACTATGTACACGCAGTGGTACGGCCGCGCGTCGCGGCAAAATTGCAGTCAGGCAAGATGGCGTCGGTCGGTCACCCCTAACTGTTCCTTCTTTGCCAGTGAGGGGGTACTTGTGAACGGAGCTGATAGGGGTGTGTATGGGTAAGTGGTACCAGTCTGCATGTATTTTAGAATTGTTTTTTTGAAGGGGGGGGGGGTTGAAGCTACTCCCCTCCTCTTCTCCTCAGGGCCCCTCCCCACCCCCTCCCAATTTCCCTCCCCCACCCCAATTTCAATAGGCTATGTCTTGGTCCTTCCTAGCTAGCCCCCATGGCTTCAAACATTGTGGTTACAATTTACCTTCTTCCACTGTGATTCTGAAGGAGCATCTTCCAACGTTGCCTGCCAAATCCTCAAACTCGTAGGTGACCACGGTTGTTCCAAGGGGGAAAATCTGACCGGATCGATGGCTCTGATTCCTCAGACGGACGCCCTCTGAGTCGTCCGATGCTTCAGGCTCTTCCCAACTTGTCGGCCGCCCTTCCGCGCCCTGGGGGGCCACTCCTGTGATGTTATCTGGGCAGATTACTATAGGCAGAACATCATCTGCAGAGTCGCAAAAATACCAGTAGATTATGAAAATTCAATATTGAACATTACTTAGATCTTTCTTTCTGAGTTTCGCCTCGAGCTTTAGGAGCCTTAAAGTTCACCAACGACAAGCCTGGTGGTGGCACACTTCTAGAACTGAAATAGGCAAATTAACGTGCAAACTTCTCAAATTTGCAATCAGTTTTGGGCTTTTGGCACATTGATTACTTAAGAAAATCACCCTCACAGAAAGGCCTTTGTGAAACTGTTATTAGCATCTCAAACGGAAAAATATCATACATAGAGACATATCGTGCCAAAAATTAACCTCTCCCTTCTGAAAACCTAAAAAGTATACTAAAATAAATACCAGTACACGAGGACTACTACGATGTACTTTACTGGTACCGTTAGTAATGAAGCTCGGTGTAGCCTACTCATACAAAGATGAACATTTATGGCAGTCACTGGGTTAAAACTGAATATTATATTGGAGACTAATATCTCTTCCAGGATATACATATTTTTTAAAATAACGTTGAAGGACTCATTAGAGTTTACAAAAAAAATCCAAAGTGACGGCATTGATTAGAACCCATCACATTTTCGTTCTCATGCAAGTGTTCAAACTTATTTGAACAAGGAGATCTAGGGACAAAAAATTCAGGATGTGAAAGGTCGTGAGTAAAATTCATTTTTACCCATCTCCAAGTGATTTCTCATCTTTTCTTTCGCGAGGAATACCAAGATAAACTTCCAACATGCATGTTTCTTGGGGTGATGATTGCGATAAAAAATCAGTCAACAATTACAGCAAGAGAATATACCCAGTATAAAATGCCCTAGGCAGGCCACGTGAGGGTCTGGAAGCTAGCGACAACACCTCTACTTTAACGCCGAGTTTAGGTGATCCATTCTCGACATACATGCGTGTTCTTGCGCTCGAATGGCGGGAACATGACCTACGAACACTGCACTCGGAACAGGATTATGCATCACCTATCCATCCGGGTTTTGCAGGAACAATAAACCCATGTTAAGAACGGATTCAACCCTACGACTGTATGTTTGATAAATGAGGCACTTGACTCAAAGGATCCTTTTAAAGTATTGTTTGGATTTATAAATGGTATTAACATAATGTCCAAGCAAGCCACTCTAAAAAAAAAAGCCAGCTACACACTCATAAACTTGCGTCGTAACATTCAAACCACGTTATTTGTACTAAACCTTCTGTCCAAAATACCAACCACATATGTGTTCATTTCAATCGACTAGTCCCAACTATTAAAAATTACTTGCGACTATTGAAATTCACTAGTCACCTGAAAATCTATGATCTAAGTAATTAAAAAATGGCCCAATAAAGTTCCTAAAAAACATCTTTATTGGGCCGTTTTTCAATTACTTGGGATCATAGATTTTCAGGTGACTAGTGAATGTCAATAGTCACAATTAAATTTAATTGTTTCCTTTTTGTAGACAAATCACAAAGGATTTTATCAATTCTAACTTACCAAATATGACCTCAACTGTGAAGTTACACGTTTGTGGAATTCCTAATGATTGACCAACAAAATCATAGCGCACCACTGTTGGGCCGATTGGAAAGACGTCCCCAGGGCTGAGCGTACTAGTAGTGCTGACGTCTCCGGTTGACTCTGGTGCCGATGGTGGTGTCCATGTCACAGTCGTGGCTTCCTGAGCTGTGTACGCCACGACGTCCTCAGGGCACTTTACTATTTGTTAATTTGAAAACAGAATGATAGAATCAGAACTGGCTTGGGCCTCATTTTTTTTTGGGGGGGGGGGGGGTAGTGGGGGAGGGGAGTGGGACACAAGGCGAGAGAGCTTCCACGGGCAAGGGTTGACAGAGGTGTCCCTCTCCATTAATTTCACCACAAAGACCACATATAAGTCTTCCCTTTTGACTTCCACACTCCAAGTTATACATGGTTCAAGTTGGTGAGAAGTAACTTTTTTTTGTCAGAATATCTTTATTTCTGGCATTAGATACATAGTGGAAGACTGAGGTGATGAAGCAGAGTTGTAGTTAGAGTCCGTCACAACATCACGACAAACTCTGTACAGGGTGTTGAAAACCAAGATGGGTTGAATAGACATGTAAATGTGGCCAAAAACAGAAGAAAAGTGCCCAACTTGGCAATATTTAACAGTACTTTTCATGCCCATTTCATTATTTCCTAACCCCCTATCCTCAGGACTACCCTGCTAAAATCCAACAGAGTCCAACTGGAGTTTTAACTTCCTGCTCAATCCACTGTGCCTTATTTTCAGTCGTCCGCTGAATCCAACGGAGCCCAACTCGCCTTTATTACATGTATGCGGTTCAGTTGCCTGCTGAATCCAACATTTTGCATTGCTGAGGAATGTACACCAGGGGTTTACTGCTCAATCCAACAGGCCCCATCGGGTATATGATATAGTTGGATCCTGCTGGATTCCGCAGGGTTGGGGTAAAATTAATGTACGTATCTCAAAACGCGAGTTTTGCCACTACAGACTCCTTTTTGCAGAGCGGATCACATATTTGGATATAACATGCACTGTGCCCCAACCCGGTGGAATGACCCAGAACGCTTTTGGCATGAAATATGAACCCCCAAGGGGAAATCAGCTCATGGAAGTTGCTTGCCCTGGTTGAAAAAAAAGTCAACCGTTGCACATGCATCAGTTGTCAACCAAATGGTTCTCGGTCTCTACTTCCCTTTCAAAAAAAAAAAAATCACACAGAGCCATGATGAATACGAAAAGAACAGTCAAATTTACTCTAATAAAAAGTACAATTGAATGTTAAACATTTAAAGTACGAAAAAATATATTTTGGGAAACTATTATTACCTCGCGTGTCAACTGTTACTGTAAAAGAACAAGTGAAATATTCTTCTTGAGATTGTCTTTGCCACTGGTAGGCGACCACAGTGACTCCGAGGACAAACACATCCCCAGGTTGATAGTTTTGATACGACAAGCGGAACTCGGCCTGTTGCTCAGGGACATCAGGCCAAGTGACTGATTTCCGTAGCGTACCAGCATCGGCTAAGGCAGTTACGTCATTTGGGCACGTGATCACTGGAGGGGCATCACCTGATGAAATAATTAAAGTACGAAATTCCAATTTGAATTTAGTAAATAAATAATGGTAGGCCCATATAGTGGTTACTGTTCTTTTGTTTGCTCAAGTTGACTGGAAAAAGGTCAATTTATTTGCCATGTCAACTGATACATTTAGCTTTCTTTCCCCCAAATGGGTTGTTGCCTTGCCCCTCAGACATAGACACCCCCCCCCCCCCCCCCCCCGATAGAGAAGATATCAACAAGTTAGAACAAATATCACCAGATCAGCAATTGAGAAACAACTTCATTCCTAAAATGGGAATTGTTGTAATGTGGTTACATTCCCAAAGATTTCAGCAATATACCAGGCTGAATCGCACGGCACCAACCATAAACCAAGTACGAAAATTGTAATTTCTACTCCGAGAAACTGTTCAAAATTACAAAAAGGGTGTCACTAGAATTTCGAGAAGTCTGCTGAAAAGGTTGACAAGATAACTTTTAAGTGATAAAAACAAAATCATGATCGAAACAAAACAGACTTCTTCTCTTAATTCTAATGACACTATATATTTTTGTTACTTTGAACGGTATCTTGGAGTAGAAAAGACAATTTTCTTACGTATGTTACGGTTGGTGCCATGTCATGCAAATTAGCCCGACTGCATCTGGTCGTACAGTACTATTGCAAGCTCTGTGGTATGGCCATGACAACCATGTAGCTACATTGTATAAGAGACAACCGATGCTTCCCTAAACGCTAAACTCTGATGTAGCGATTTTGCTACAAATTTTGATCGAGATTATCTTTTAATCGATGGACAGAAATTTCCACACTTAAGGTTCCTAGTCATTGAGAAACTCTAACCTTTTTGAACAAACGTTATTTTATCCAAAAATATTCATCCATCTGGCCAAAACACGACGATCAGTCATCAGCTCCCACGAATATCATCCCTAAAATGTTCCTCCATGCAATTTCACAAATGGCAGCCACGTTGTAATGTATATGCGGGTGCGCTTGGGCAAGATTATGAATATGCATTGCAGTTTGTGAGGTTTGTTGGGCACACAGCGTGGCTGGCCATACAAACACAAGGTTATGAACTAAATAATGCATATTCATAATCTTGCCCAAGCGTGCCCGCATAAATGTAACATTACAAGTACAACGCGGCCGCCATTTTGAAATCGCATGGAGGAACATTTTCGGGATGATATATAGGAGCTGATGACTGATCATCGTCTTTTGGCCAGATGGATGAAGATTTTTTGGTGAAAAGAACATTTTGTTTTGAAAAGGTATGAGTTTCTCTTGTACGACTAGGAACCTTAACTTTGGAAACTTCTGTCCTGGATGAGAAGATAATAATCAGTAGCAAAATCGCTACATCAGAGTTTTAGCGTTGAGGGGAGCATAGGTTGTCTGGCCGTACCACAGAGCTTGCGATAGTACTGTACGGCTAGATGCAGTCAACTGACTAATTTGCAAATCAATACGGTTTTGTGCATTCACGGTGCGTCCTGGAGATGGCCATGGTGTTGTTGTCTTCATCGTGCTAACCTATCAAGTCCAACATGTCTCACAACCTAAAAGTGGATTTTCACCAGGGCCCACTACACAATCGCCAAGATTTATATTCCTGACCCAAAATATATTCTTCATTATCCAGGGGACTGTCGAATCTCTCCTACTTACCGATTAATACTGTCACGTTGAAGGTGCAGCTTTCATGACGGCTTTCCCTTTTGCTGAAGGTGTACTGAACTGTTGTCTGTCCTACCACGAAGCTATCCCCTGGGTTGTGTGTGCTGATCACACGGTCCAGATCGCTCGGTGCAGTTGGCGGTGTCCAGAACAGCGTCACTGGATCCCCTGTGTCTGAGTGCGCCAGTATATTGTCTGGGCAAGCCACTGTCTGCAGCTCTGTACAGAGCGGGAAAAAAAAACAATTATTGACAATTCCACGGTAACTGAAATTATGTTTATGTAGATACATGTAGAAGGGGTCTTCCGTCAACTTTTTGATGTTATTCTATTAAGTCGAGGCATTTCCTAACAGACATGACAGCAAGATTGCTTGAAATTAAGTGTGTAAACTACAAAAAGTGCCAACTAAATAAAGTTCTGTTGGTTTAGCAATAAGTTTTGTATTGGTAACTGACGTTACAAAAAGAACCCAAAAATATTTGAATAACTTGCACCAAAAGTGGTGCGGAAATGTGTTTGTTTTTTTCCCCCCAAGCTACTTTTTTCTTCTCCAAATGTCTGCTGATGTTGCAGATGACGCTTCGATCCTCTTAAAACTCACAAAAATACCCTTCAAAGTGGAGCTTGAGGTGACCTCAGTAAGGCCATAAGGCTTGAGAATTCTGCACCCACTTACAATCTCGACCAACATGAACACTCTTCGGGAAATTTGGATAGTCAAGACAAAAATCAGAGAAAACAGCAGCGTCAGACCATAAAGCGACATCGACATCATGCATTATTAAAAAGCGTTTACAGGTTCCAGATACACGACCGCTACCTCAGTCTAGCTTCCAGATGCACAAGTACAAAATTACAACATTGTCTGCAAATGGTGCCCAACTAAATATAGTGCAAAATATATGGGAGCCCAGAGAAGCCACATAAAGCTTATAGGCCTACGCGATCGCAACCCCATCTAAAAACACGTTAAAAGTGTGCAGCAGCAGGATTCCAGTCAAACCAGCGAGTTTGGCGGTTTAGAGACATCATCTTACATTGAAAAAAAAAAACACTTTTTAATTCGCCGACGTGAACAGCCATAGCCATGAGCGTCGGCGAATTAAAAAAGCAGACGAGAAACCAGAGACATTTTTTTTTGGCCTAACTGCATGTATGGAATAGAGGTAACGCAAAGGGGAAAGCAGCTCATGGCAGTTGCATGCCCATCTGAAAGATAAATTATTCGTTGTTGCTATTTTTAGGAAAGTCAACCGTTGCACGTGCATCAGTCATTATCAAGCAAATGGTTCTCGGGACTTTCTTTAAATAAGATACTACAAAGCCATGAAGGAGAAAGAAAAATAAAGTATACTTCAATACAAAATAGGCTAGAATTTAAAACAATTAAAGTAACCAAAAATATATTTTGGGAAACTGTTATTATTACCTTGTGTCTCAACTGTTACAGTAAAAGAACAAGTGAAAAATTCTCCTGCAATTTCAGAATGTCTTTGCCACTGGTAGATGACCACGGTGACTCCCAGGGGAAACATGTCACCAGGGTTATAGTTTCGATTCCACAAGCGGACCTCAGCCTGCGAGGCAGGGACGTCGTCCCAAGTAACTGGTGTCTGTTGCGTACCAGCATCGGCTAAGGCAGTTACATTAGTTGGGCACGTGATCACTGGAGGGGCATCACCTGAAGAACAAAAAAATACGTATGACCATGAAATTCCAAATTTAATTTGGTAAATGACCACAGGTTGTATATAAAATTTTAATTTAAATGTTTGTGTTTGACTGAAGGGAAAGTTGATTTGGAGGTCCTTAAAAAAATGTAATAATTAAGCATCGAAAGATGTGATCAAGTACTTGTACTTCTATGCGGTAAGTTTCAGAATTTGAATCGGCAACTTTAAACATTTTAACGTTGTGTAATTATTGATCTCTTGTTTGCTAAGGTGACTAGACATGCTAGAAGGTACATTTTATTGCCATGCCAACTGACACAGCTTATGGGTTGCTGCCTTGCCCCTCAGACATACAATCCCCCCCCCCCCTTTCATTTAGGGCTGCATTAGAATTGAGAGAAATCTGCTTTGGTTTGAAAAGGTCATTTTTGAATAATAAAAAACACCCTTTCCCATTTAATCTGATCGAAACTAAACAAGGGACCTACACTATACAATCGCAGATTTCTGTTAATTTTACAGAATTTTATTTTGTTATTTTGAACAATATGTTTGAATAGAAATTATGATTTTCGTAAGCATAAAGTTTTACAGTTGGTGACATATCAGGCGCCAATCAATATGGTTTTCTGGAATTTGTACATTCATGGTGCTTCCCAGAGATCCCATGATCTTTTTTTCATCTTCATCTTTGTCTAAAGGTAGCTGGAGTTACCCAGCCCTGAGTTTTATCATTGGGTTGTCTATATCCTAATAGACAACCCAATGATAAAACTCAGGGCTGGGTAACTCCAGCTAACTCGACATAGACTTTGTACACAAACAAATAAAAGAGGTGGGATTTGCATAGCCTTCATTCTTTCTGCATTCACACATACACTCTTGTCGGTTTTAAATGTCGCTAATTACCTGTTTGGCAAGTCCAACAACCTAAAACTTTTAGTTTTCCTTCAGGTCCCATTCACTAGCTACATAACTGCCAAGATATCTACTTCTGACCTAGCCCCATAAATGTGGCCTATTTACTGGACTGCCTCCGTAAACATAGGCCACACATCCACATGTACAAAAATCGTGTCGACGGAGCCAAATTTTGATTTTCATATTTAGGCTTAGTTTGTAGGTTTTTTTTGCTTTAGAAGCATACTCACCCTCTTTATAGGCTAATCAGAAAGTGCTGCCTTTTTCAGATGTATATTTTTCGTGAAATTTCCAGATTCATTTTTACACGTTTGCGTATCAAAATTTCAACATGAAATTTCACAAAAATTAGACATCTGAAAAAGGCAGCACTTTCTGATTAGCCTGTAAAGAGGGTGAGTATGCTTCTAAAGCAAAAAAAACCTACAAACTAAGCCTAAATGTGAAAATCAAAATTTGGCTCCGTCGACACGATTTTTGTACATGTGGATGTGTGGCCTATGTTTACGGAGGCAGTCCAGTAAATAGGCCACATTTATGGGGCTACTTCTGACCCAAAACATAGTCTTCATTGTCCTCGGGACTGTCAAATCTCTGCTACTTACCGATTAATACTGTCACGTTGAAGGTGCAGCTTTCCTGACGGGATCCCAAGCTATCGCTGAAGACGTAAAGAACTATTGTCGATCCTACCCTGAAGCTATCCCCTGGGTTGTGTGTGCCGGTCACAGTGTCCAGACCACTCGGTGCATTTGGCGGTGGCCAGTCCAGCACCACTGGATCCCCAGTGGATGAGTGCGCCAGTATATCATCTGGGCAAGCCACTGTCTGCAGCTCTGTATAAACAAATGTGAAACGGATAATTATCAACAAAATTGTCTTGTACTTTTGTAGGCCTATCGCCTATGGGCGCGTCAGCCCCACTTGTGGCATCTGTATTGCTGCGCTGTACGTTACAGGAACTGTTCCTCCTCAGTTGCTCTTTGGTTATGTCAAGCGCAATTTGAGTCCTCCGCGCAAGTTTAAACTTGTGCGGGCATTAATTTCCTTGCAACAAATTGCGCACGCAAATTTAAACTTGCGCGCTTCAGCTACATAGGTTTTTCCCATGCATGCAAAGCCGCCAAACTATTTTTTTTCCCTGGTAAACACATGCAGATATGTAGCATTATTTTTAAAAGCAGATTTTTCTCCAATTAATAGCACCACAGTGCTTCGTGAGACAATGCCTTAATGCCTTTTTTTGAAACATTTTATTTACGGTATTATGCTAACGAGGTTGACTGTGTGGGTTCAAAGATAAGGGTGAACAAATTATTTATGCACTTTCATGATGTGTATTATTGTTTATGGCTCATTAGGATTTTTGTTTAACAACATATATATATTCATTAATTCGAATTAATTAATAACATTAATAAATCAAATTAATTAATTAAATCATTAATAAATGTGTTTACTTTCTAAAATAATTACCATTTTATATGCATAGCGTTTTTAAGTTAAAGCGCATAAACATTAATATGAATTGAGCTTGCAAGTAAAATAATTGTTTTAAGTAATACATTAAATTAATTAATTAAATTAATAATGAGTTCGTTAATTTTTTTTCATATCATGCATTTTTGAAGGGATGATATTCTTTTACATAAACAACGGGTTACCCCTAGGAAATTATTATTTATTTACATTTAAGAATATAAATAAAACGCTAATTAGTTTTACATATATAAGATTTGAGGCTTTGCATGGTGGGGTATCGGTATCGTTATTACCATGTGGTAATAACTACTGCTTAGAAGATATTAGTTCTGAAAAGAACTTGTCCTGCTTAATATCAACTTTGCTAAGTATTTTTTTTTGTTCTGATAAGAACAGTCCTGCTGTAAGTTCTAAACGAACCGTCTTTGGTCTCAACGTTTCGACTAGCCTGCTCTAGTCATCGTCAGGAGACGAGAGACGAGCAGTCTCCTGACGATGACTAGAGCAGGCTAGTCGAAACGTTGAGACCAAAGACAAGCTCGTTTAGAACTTACAGCAGGACTGTTCTTATCAGAGCAAAAAAAACTACTTAGCAAAATTGATAATAAGCAGGACAAGTTCTTTTCAGAACAAATATCTTCTAAGCAGTAGTTATTACCACATGGTGTTACCGCAAACCGAAACGATAGTTTTACATATGCAAGGCAAAAAACCTCGAAGTTTGTCTCCATTTTTTGTTCACCGTGCTTATCCTAGATCACCGTGCTTGTTGATTGCTTGCCTGGTCCCTTCCCCGCCCCCGCCCCCTAAAAAACTTCTTTGATAAGCACTGCTAAATCTCAATTACATGTATTCTTTTCATTGAAGCTAAATGAATTCCACTTTTTATTTATTTCTTCGATTATTAATTTATTCCATTATTTTTTAATTTATTTCTCCATGTAGGCCTACTTGTGTTTCGAACATTTATTTTTCTTCATCAATGAAAATCCCGCCCGCAAGGTTCTCAAATTGTGATCGTCTTTGCGCAAGTTGTAACGTGCTCACGCAAATTAAAATGCCTCGCGCAAGTTTAAACTTGCGTGCGCAAGTTTAAACTTGCGTGGGGGGGGGGGCTCAAATTGCGCTTGACAGCTACACCACACATCTGGTTTCCCAATCTAATGAGTTTAGTCCGAAACTTGCACACAATATGAGGACTCCTCAAAGATGTCTAACGCGCAGCTGGCGCGCCAGGCGGGCTGACCAGCACCCGGTGAAAACCTTTAGTCTGAGTAACTTGAACCCAACTTATCGCCTTTTTAACTACATTCAGACATGGTCTCGCGATAGTGGGGTCCAAGCTAATCGTAATATGCCGAGCAACACAATTTTGACCAAAAACTTAACATTGCCCAACAAAACATCCAGATTTCACCCTCGAAATGGCCTACAAATTACTAGATGCGCTACCTGAGGCCGGTACAAGTAGACAAAAAGATGGTTGTACTGCACTGCATGCTCAGGGTGACCGTAAGTTAATGCCCAAATACTGCTAAATGCGCTTTAAAAAAACTGCCAAATTCCCCAGAATCACTCGAAATACACTATAAACACTTAAAATCACATGCAGATGTTGTAGTATTGTCTTAATTAAGGTTCAAATTACATTATAAACAATTCATAGTCACATATGTCATGAAATTGCATAAAACGCGGTAAAATTGTGCCACGACGAATTTTTTTGCCGGCTCTAAGTGAAGCTAAGCAAACCTAGCTGTCCATTATGCAAGTGTTTGTTTGGAAAGACTGAAGCTTTTTTAAACAAATGTACCTTTTTTCAAATTTGATATGTATTTCTGCTGAAAATAGCCATTCTTGTAGAATTCTGTCAGAAATCTGCCAAGAAAATCCATTCTGTCAAATTTTCTGTCAAACTTGATTTTTACGAACAATTCTGCCAAATTTAGCCGAAATTCGTATATCGGCTACAACGGTCACCTTGGAACTGCTGAAGTTTACTTAATAATAATACGATCCGGATGAAAAGTGAACCCCCCCGCGATCGTGAACACGTTAAATTTCCGACTCGTGTTATTAAATGTTTGAACGACGCGATGTGGTCTGCATGCCCAGCGCACATACAATCATCACCGTATCCCGAGTGCGATTCCGTTACCGAGCGCGATGCAACGATTATGATAATGATACTGGATCTCGTTTGTAAGCACACATTTCGAACGATTATAGGGAGTCGGGAATTAGGGAAGCTTTTATCAGTTCAAGCTAGTTCCCGACTTCTTTTTACCGTTTTAGTCACGTGACGTAAATTGTAATACAATGTATTACCGGAGGTTACCTGACCTTAACCTCGTCCCCAGTGCTTACTTTATTTCAAACTTATAGGTTCCAACAGTAAGCCCTGCTGATGGCTCCCAATTGTTCCAGTTATAGTTATACTCTATGGTTTAATTAAATCTAATTAGGTTGTCCAATTTTGTTTGGGTTTGATAAAGGTTCACCTTTGTGAAGCCTTTCTCGTTTTTTTTTTTTTCATTTATGTGTGAAAAGAACAGGGGAATATGTGTACCCATGGAAATCATACTCGTACTCGCGCACTATAGTGGAAAAGTACTCGTACTCGTACCGGTAAAAAGTAATTAAGGCAAATTTAGCGGGCCTACACGATACGGGTTTTAATATTGTAAGTCCAGATTTAGAATCGCAATTAAGTTTAATTACATTATCCCCACTTATAACCCGTTGATATCTTTAAGATTATTTTAAATTACTTTGTGGTCCACAGAGACACCCTGTCTCCAGTTGTGTGGTCACACTGGGCTCGGTCGTAGACCTGAGTGTAAAACCACATCCTAGATTCCTAGCATTTACCGTCCTTGGTTTAATTCACTTACAGTTACACACAATCCATTATGTTCCATTCCTGTATTTAATGAGCCCCTCTCCCCCTCAGTCCCCACTTTCCAACCTTCCACTTTCTCCTTTCAAAAGCTCCTTTCACTGTCTCCCCCTCTCTCTCTCTCTCTCTCTCTCTCTGTCAAGCGGTGTTAGTCGGTGCTCTCAATAAACACACCTGACCCTATAATCTTTGTCACGAGTTTTATTCCTTTCATTGAAAGTTTCTTCTCCGTCTTCCGCTCCGGCTACAGTGTACGCGCTACTATAGGAGACATTATCATTCTATACCTCCATGTAACCAAGACTCTAGAAAGACTGGTACACAACCACCACCTATGAAACAAAATCTTATGTGTTACAATATGATCTAATTAATGTGAGAAAAATGGCTCCTACTATATAACTTAAACCATTTAGCAATAAACAATATCACTATATAACGTGAGCAAGTTCAAATTTGTAGGTCAAACATCCGCTGCGGAAACCTTCCATCCACGGTTCAGCATAGATGGAAGGTTTCCGCAGCGGATCATGTTGGCCCATGCTGTATGCTGTAAGCATGCAACCACTTACTAACGTGGATGGAACATTTTCGGTTAATAATTGAAGACGCGTGACGGTTATACTTCATTTCGCATGAAAAACAGTTTTCAGATACAAACAATTAGAAGAATATTCCACATTAAGTACTGCCTTCACCGTCAAACTATAAGGGTCCTTTGGCGACCAACCCCCTCCCCTCCCCGGATATTCCAGGGTATTCATCAGATGGAATTCCATCTTCTGAACATGCATTTTGGTTGCGGATATGCAGTATACCCGCTGCTGTATCAGATTCGAACCAGCCACCCTAGCAAGCTCGGTGGTAGAGTTAAGACGTTTGCCACGCTATAAGCATGGGGTCATGGGTTAGGGTCCCACCAGAGCAGTCTGTGATCCCCCCCCCCCCATCACTCGGGACAACAGTTTTAAGTTTTGTAAGAAAAAAATACGTCTATGAAGGGCAAAAACGAAACAGGGGTCCAAAATATTCTGGTCATTTTCTCTCAATTTGTCCAGGAATTGCCGCCTTTTACTTAGAATTAAAACCCCATTAAATCGCCAAAGGCATTACTAAGTGTGTAGTTTATTGGGGCACAGAATAAAGACTTTAAATATTGCCTTCCCGTGCGGCAATAAGGCGACGGAAATCAGGAGGGTTCCTTTTTCTTTCCGCATCAGTGGAAACAAAATAACAGTGGGCTTCGGGGTACCCGTCCACCAAGTTTCGGGCCATTTCGCGGTGCTGAATCGCGCGCGGCGGGCTTCACCGTGGCTATAAACCAGCCCGTGATTAAGAATTGTAAACAAGCGACAAGTCATGTTTTGGACACAATAATTGAGAGAAATTGACCCGATATGCCGACTGTTTGTAGCCCTGTACATTTTCAATGGACTACCTTTGCTTTTGGCCGCCAAGCCCATTTATGCGCATGCGTGCATAATTATGAATTTATTAGTGAAAAAGGCCCATCAACATCATCGTCGCCATGGATGAGATCGGAACCAGTACCCCACCCCCCCCCCCCAAAAAAAAACCTAAAGTGTTTCAACCATTGTCAAAAAAATATTGTATAGCCGTTCGCAAGATTATTTTTGAATCGCAACCTGGATAGAAAAAAATACATTATACTTGCCTGGTGTAGTGTGGACTGTCGTCGATGGAGTTTGAGTCGGCGGCCGCGGCGGGGCCGTGACTGCAGCGTACCCCAGCCTCATCACAGCAATGAAAGCAATACAGAACAACGCACGAGCATGCATCTTGCTGCAGCGTTGGTAACTATATAATATACCCCGTCGAAACCAAATTTTTACTAAAGTGAAGACTTCATAGTACCATTGTCATCCTTGAAGAAAAATATGCAGATCAGTCACATAATTCTTTTCTCCCCTCGGAGTGCAACTTCCTGTGATTTTCATCATTACACCAGTCAAGGTGGCAGATAGGTCACTAGGATTTCCTGTAAACAAATACCCATGCCACAAAATGGCCATCGTTGGTGGTTGCTGTTTTCCAGGATCTGAATTGTTAGATAGCACTGGCAAAAAGTTCCGGATACTGTTCGCGGATTCATGGTATCCTGCAACAAATACCACTGCTTTCAGCCTAAGCCCCCCCCCCAAAAAAAAAACAGTCCGTCTCTGGTCAGCCGCGCGTCAATTTTAATCATGCTCGTCAACTTTTTTTCTCAAATTGTCCGCGTTGGCTACAACAGCGCCCTCTATTGCCGCACCTCCTCAATTTTTTGTACCAAGGAATCGGGAAATTGCACCAAAGCAAATAATAGAGGGCACCAAGGCAAATTATGGAGGACACCAATGTATATGAAGACACAAAAAGCAAAAAATAGTACTCACCTTGTCTTATTCCTCCATGGTACAATCCAAGCTTGGAAAGAAAAAAAACCCAAAAGAAGAACAAAACCGTGTCGCCGCATCAATTCCGGAATTTTGGTCTGACCAGAGACCGACTTTTTTTTTGGCCTAACATGCGGATATGCACGCGTGCAGGTGGGTTGGTTATCCATTCATTAGAACTTGGGACACTGGGGTGTGTGCGATTTCAATGGGCGCAAGAACCTGGGCACTGGTCCTCGGGAGAATTTCGTGTACAAACCTTATGGGAGCTGTCAAGAAAAAGTTAGTACAAACAAAAGTAAACAAAAGAAGGAAATAGGAAATGGGCAGGTCCTCATTAGTAAACACGAGCTGGGTGTGTGCGTTTGTTAATACAATGTATCACATTTTTTATACATACACTCGATCTCAATTTCATATCAAAATAGAGGCTTATATATAGGGGCGGTTTGGGCGATACGAGTGCACTCTCAACCCATTCCCAGCCTCTCCCAGGCGAGATTTATGAATTTTGACAAATGAATTTTGACAAAGGTGTACCGGTTTTTATTGTAAATCCACTACACTTGTATTATATTTTGAATGGACGTTTAACTGACTTGTAACTGGACCTGTATGTGATGGACTTGTGACGGACTCGATTACAGTAGGCTTATATGTTGTATTGTACTATTTTAACACGCGGTTTGGCTGTGGTGCCATGGTACACATTTCCCCGACGAGCGATCTCTTTTTGAAGGGGGGGGGGGGCAGGCATGGAACCCCCCCCCCCCAAATGGACCCCCTCCAAATCCGCCTGTGGCGTTTATCAGGATACCATGAGGTTTTTCACCCTGCTTTTCCTATTAATGATTTGGCCACCTGCGCTCAAACTGACACAGGATATCGCCTCAAGGCCGAAGTAGCCGCTACGATATGAGCCACGAACCTTGGACATGTTATGTTTTTTTTCCCCAGTAGGTTTACTACGGCCATGACCATGATTGTTCATTTAGTTGAAAGTTTATCATTAATTCATATTCGGGCGGGGAGGGTACTTCAAGGGCCCATGCAATATACATATTTTTTAATGCAATTCTTGGAAGTGCACCTTATTTAAAGGGCCATGCAATGCCCTTTAATTAAAGCAGTTGTTAAAGCATTTTTAAAGCAGTTCTTGAGAATGCACCTTTGTGCCCGGCATTTAAAACTTATTTTCAATTTTTATTTTGTCTTTTTCAAGCCTGTTGTGGTGCCTTTTTGTTTTGTATGCTTACGCGAATTTCCATATTTATGAGCAACAATGTGATGTCATTTTAGCAGAAACCAGTGTTACAGCTATTTCAGCACCAAAAGTTGCCAGAAATGTTCTTTGCTTTGATGATTCGTTGTTGGTGTCAGTACATGGCAGTTAGCCAATGTGCACATTTTTCTGACAAATGTTTTCGATAAGCATATTTTTGGGTTCACAATTTAATTAGAAAACCCCTAAAAGTGAAAAGTGTCTTCCTGAAATGACATCACAGCAACAGCGCCCTCAGTTGTCAGAAGTGCACTTTTCAATCACATAAACAAAAAGGGATGTCAAATATTTTTTCATACATTTAAGGAATTAGAAAGTTGCACAAAATATGTTCCTACAAAAAAATCACTTCATTCCCCTTTAAAAGCCTTTTCAATATTCATGAGTCAAGACACAATACACATCTGTTTATTAAATGCTACAAAGGGAAGCGGACACACTAATCCCCTGCTTTTCGGATTAGCACATCATAAAACATCTATATCAATTGGCTCCAAACTCCATACACAGGTTGAAGCACATGACTTACATGTTTGTATACATGTACATACAGTGTAAAAGACATAACTTTCAAAATTCACTGTGATTTCTCTTTGAATAAAGCAAAAACTTTTTTTCTGCATTTTATTGTGTCATTTCTTCAGGTTCTGATCATAACATACATTTTCTCTATTTTGTCATCTAGAAATAATTGAGGTATTTGTTTCTGTGTTTCTTTATTAGGTAATTCATAGACTTCCCCACTCGAAGCGTCCCTAACAGAAACTGATGTACATGTACTTCAACGACAGGTATGTCAAAAGTGTTTATGGTTCATAACCTTTTTGTACATCACATTTTGCCCTTCATGTTTATTCAAAGGACAAAGACAGCCTGAACATAACCAATCCAGACACATGAAATTACAACATTGAAATTGATTAACTCGCCTTTTATCGGTGGCAACACTACATTGTATAGCACCATAATATACTGTACTCGACTTCTCAGTACGTGTTATGCTGCGCCACAAACCCTCAATTTTCTAAAGAGTTGTGTTTCCTGGTATTAAAACATGCACTGTTTCTTTACTTCAGATAAATAACCACGCAAAATCAAAAGGTCAAAGTTGCATTCATGCCCTCGGAAAATGATGCGGTCATTTTTGGGAACAAAATCTTAAACAAAAAATCCACTGAAATTAAAGGATATTAACTAGACATTGAATTATGTTTGTGTTTGTTTGTATAAATAAATAATTATTATTCCTCCACATATTCCTGGCGACATCTTGAACAGCACAGCTACCTACTCCAACTTCCCCAACACAAGAATCTGAAAGACAAAGAAGACTCTTCCCTGCCATAAATGCATAGGGGTAACATTGCTGATCTTTACAACAACTCCATCACTCCTTTCAATTAACCCTAAAAGGGCCGGGGGCGGCGAATCCGCCCCCCCCCCCTTCAACATTTTCCGTGATAGCCTCTAAAAAAAAATTTTTTGGGGCCCGAGCTGTTATGACTTTTTAGCCTCGAGCTTCGCGCATCTTTTGATACCAAAAACATAAAAATCGGGCCACGGGTTGCCGCGTAGCGAAAGATTTTCCGGGGCTACGCGCCGTGAAAACTGAATTTTCGCAAATGCGTCGTGTACACAGAGCAGAACTGCCATTCGTACATATGAATAATTAATTAGCCATAATTCCAAAACCATTTGACCTATAGTCATGAAATTTCTTGGGTATGTCAAGGAAGAGTTGCTCTATGCATGTATTGAGTTTCAAAATTTTTCGTCACTCGATGGCCGAGATATTAGGGGGGGGGGGCCGAATCCGCCCCCCCCCCCCGGCTGAGAGATGGTCAAAATAACCCGGCCCCTTTAGGGTTAAACCATCGTTTCCTATTCCCAGAGTTCATGATTTGGTTTTAACAACAACATTTGACTGTATGAAATATCATTGCATAAATTGTCTTGACATTTGTGAGTTTTTTCCTCCATTTTTGGGCCTGTTTATAATTGTATAACGTCCAAAAAGTGATATCCATATATTTTTTTGGAAATTTCCTATCCTCGCGTGACAGACTGCACTGGATCACTCCTGTTAAAGCAGGAACCCGGGTATCTTTCAATTTTTTTTCTTCAGGATATCAATCCCCGATTTTAAATAGCCATTTTTATTTGGTGTTATGCAAACACTTATTAGGCTACAAAATCTGAAGTTTGTTTGAAGAACAATTATCGCATGGGATTATGCATACCGCAATCCCCTTTTTCACCCTCCCCCCACGAATTTCCAATTTGAATGTTTTATTCAACGGCAGCAAAGTATTCGTCATATTTTACGAGTCTCAATCCTCTTCAGAAAGTTATTCTGTTGTACGGGCACATGAAAACCATATTATTTGTCTTACTTCCAAAATTTCATTTTCATGAATCAAAGTATTCGATAACAAAGGATCAATATCATTCCCAAATTGCCCTCAAGATAGACTACATTCATGTCTCTTTGATCTACATGTCAAAGTATAGTGCAATTTCTACATTATGCAGTCAATATTACTCATAATATTGTACAGTACCTTTCTTAATTTTCCATTTTTGTAATAAATATGCATGTAACATTTGCTGTTTTACATTTGAAGTTAAAGTTTCTCATTCGTGTCCTTTATTTTGCCTGCAATGAATATAAGTTTGTTTTTATAATGATTACCTCACTCTGCAACCCCCCAAACCATTTTTCCCCATCTAGCGCCCCACCCCCTTGCTGGCCCCTTCTTCCCCTATATTGACCATTACACGATGTTTCATCTACAATACCTGATGTCCTGCACCCTCGCACAATCTCCGCAGGTAACGCGCGCTGTGCATGTACGCGCAAATTCAACATAAGGGCGAGACTAGCCAGTGAAAATAGGACCGCGTACAGCAGAGGGTCTGACGATACGCCGGCGTATCTTTAGAAAGAAAAAAAAATCTAACACAACATATTGACAAGAAATAGGTCCGAGACAACAAAGCTAACATTAATCGAAAGGTTACACGGTACATGTTCTTCAGTTCATTTTCTAACAAGTAACATCAAATTTCAACATTTACTCACTCGCTCGACTACATCCCTGGCCTTCATCCACATTATCACATAGAAGCACACTTGAAATGCTGAAAGCTTGGCAAGTCAAACTTCAAGAAAAACACGTTAGGCCAAAAAAAAAAGTATCTGGTTTCTGGTATGCGCGCGCGTCGCCGTAGCCATGCGCGTCGGCAGATGAAAAAGGTTTTTTTTAAATAAAAGATGATGTCTCAAAACCGCCAAACTCACTGGTTTGACTTGAATCCTGCTGCTGCACAATTTTAACGCGTTTTTAGATGGGGTTATGATCGAGAATAAGCTTTATGTGGCCTCTCTGGACTCCCATATATTTGCACTAAGTTTAGTCGGGCACCATTTGCAGTCATCAGACGACATTTGAAGCAAAAAAAAAAAAGGTAAAAAAAAAAAAAGCCGCGTCGCTGCACCACTTTTTGGGCAAGCTCCATACCAGAAACCGGAGACTTTTTTGGGGGCCTTACCCGGAGTTTTTTAGTCAAGCAGAGTTGTATAATAAACTCTGACATGTCTGAAGGCAATGGATTCTTTCTTTTTTGACTTAACAGTGTTTTGAGTTATCAGAGTTTGACTTATCGAGATTTCACTGCATTAACAATACAAACCAGTCAACTCCACCCATCGCGGCATCCCTCTAGTGTGTTCTAATTTGTACATGTGTAGTTGGTTTGCGACTGAGCGTATCCATTAAATAATGGGTGACAACTGACTGAATGAGAATCATGTCCCGAGTGCTGATACAGAGATTGTGTCACGAGAGGGCGCAATTAAAAATATGACTCGGCAAATTTGGCATTGAAATCGAGATCCCAGAGTATTGAGTTCATGTTTGTTCTGTTTTCTCGAAATACAGCATTCACAGAGCTAAAACTTCATCAGGTTAGTTATCATAAAGCATCCGTCTTTTGTTTCTGAGCACTTTTGTTGGTTCAAACGAAACGAAATGAATGCACAAATTACAAAATGGTCTTCTCTACCTTTAAGGACAATTGGGAAAAAATATGATCAATTTAATACATATTATTAAAACTCACTTCGTTGTTAACAATGTTGGTCGATGATTTTTGTGACTTCCTTCACTTCTGTGTCTCTTTTTCCCGTATGCTGCTGCGAGGGTATTGCATACATAGATTTCTGACGATAATCAGTATGAACATTCTTGATTCCCCTTTTATTATGACAATAGCTCCTGTTTTTACCTATTATTGGCGGGTCTAATGTTCTATACAAATAATCTTTCAAACTTTTCACTCGTCCTTAACCCCACCCCCACTCCTGGAAAAAAATTGGGGGTTCACTAGTTAGCCTAGATATATTCCATTTTCAATGCAGCCTTCAGACTTACTTACAAGAGCTAAATCTTCTTGATGCAAAAAACTGCCCTCCAAGGCTAAAACGGAACTTTTTTTCAAGAACAATCTGACAATTTTTCTCACATTATAACTGCATATTTTGATGGAGTATTACACTTTGCCGCATCAGACACTTTTTTTCAAGCCAACGATGGCGCACTACAGAGATACCGTACCGGTAGGATTCCTTCCAATAAAGAGTAACTCAAGAAGATTAGTCCTGTCGCAAGCAGGATGCGTTTATGTCAGGTCTCGATCCTTATAGAATAAAACTATACTGAGCATATTTCTATTCCCCTGGATCTAATGCCATGCAAACCCCTGCAGATTACTACTCTTATGAGGACCTCCTATCGTTCCCTTGTTTTGTTCCCATTGCTTGTACACGAAAACCTTCAGAGGACTTGTCTCAGGCCCTCGGGGTCATTGTTATCGCAAATCCTCCATTGTCACAAGTCCAGTAGTACAGGAAAACAGGATTAAAATGTCAGGAGTACTTAGTGCAACATCTCTCACCAACCACGAACCATCATTAACTACTTAAAAAGGCACTCCTCCCTAACGGTTCAGTCTATATTGTTAATTTCGAGATGCTCCCAAAGGTATAATGGCACTGACTGTAGGAACATCCATCATAAAGAAGTCGTTGTATGGAAATATTTAGATGTTCGCAGATTTGATCATGTGCATATTTCTTTTCGGAGACTTAATCACCAGCTTAAGATTGGGATATTTTGATTTAAGACGATGTTCACGAAAGCTCCGTTAGACCAATGCAAAGACCAGGAACCCTCCTTCATGATGCCATCCACCAACCTCGTCCCCAGGGTGTCGAACAGTACACGCCTATCACTACCTGCTCTCTCGATTTCACAATTTAAAGCCACTCAATATTTGTTTTATATAACTTACATATTTATAGATCCTTGTCATATGATATATTTGAACTTTTATTTCAATACAAAATTGGTGAAAAAAATGTATTTCTCTCCTCCAAACCACCCCTTCACGAAAATGTTTGAACCCAACGCTGTAGCGCTGGCTCTTAAAATTGGCAATAAGCGCTACGCGCAACGCTGAACGCGCACACCAGCATGCATTTCCTAACTGTTCAATAGTATTTCCCATTCCCCATGGACGGATAGTACTTTTTGAGCTCCGGCGTGAATGGCAGTGATAACGAATGACACGTGATGTGAGTTCCACCAATCAAATGACAAGGATCTGTATGTCGGTTATATAATCCTCAATGACAAAACAAATGGCGTTGTTATTCCGTTGCTTCGGTGGGCGGGGCTTGTAGCGAAATCCAGAATGGTCCATTGGAGCAGGAGGGTGGACGGACTGTGCAAACTATCAACTGTTATGCCAACTACTTACAACCCCGAACATCTATATTTTGTTGAAGTAGAATGTATGAAGTAGTGTATGTTATACAAATATTGAATGCTTCGAGTGGTGTAGTAAAACTAGCCTCCCGAGGTGATCCATGGGCATTCTATTTTCCCGAGGTGAAGCCGAGGGAAAATATAATGCTCCATGGATCATCGAGGGAGGCTAGTTTTACTTCACCACGAGATATAGCATTCAATATTTGTTTTATAACACTTCACCCACAGTTTCTGCTTGGTTTTAATATTTTTAATTATTTAAATCTGAACACAGTTTAAATAAACTTCAATTTTAATACAAAATTGGTGGAAAATGTATTTCTCTCTTCCAAACTACCCCTTCGCGAAATGTTTGAACCCAACTTTGTGGCGCGCTCTTGGAACAAAACGCGCTACGCGCAACGCGCACTCCAGCATGCATTTGCACACAAATACCGCGCCGTGGAAATAGTACTTTGATGGTTGCTAATGGTACAGTACTTTGGTTGCTACGGGTATAGTACTTTTGGCCGTGCACAGAAAGATAGCAAAAATAGAAAGTACCATGTGACTCGCTCTCGGCCAATCAAGACACAGAATTTGTGGGGGAGGTGTTATAAAGTGCACTAGCGTGTGGTACCTGGGGTGCGTGCGCAGTAGCCAGATAACCTCGTGTGGAATTGCCGCGCTTTTGGCCTCGTGTAGAATTTGGGAGTTGGTGCTTTAATAGCTCCATGGTGCTTGGAAGCCAGTGGAAGCGGACGTGGGTTGAGTTGCTCGTGGGTCAAGGTGCTGTAAGTTATGTGGGTGCACAACGGACGACGTCGGAGAGACCGACTAGCTTTGGGTAGCAGTGCAGTCCGTTAGTGAGGGTTGGCGTTAGCGCCGGTTATTGCGTGTGCGTTGGCGTGCATTTTATATTAAGATCCGAACTGATTAGCACTTTGGCCACATTTGTGTAGGTTTTCCCCCACTCAACTCCCGTAGTTTAATTAATAATTGATACCAGCCTCCCGGCCGACTATAAGCACTATTTTCCGTCAAGTAAGGAAACTCAATTTCCTTTCCGGAACCCAAACATTCCTTTGAGTAACCAATATTTGCCTTAAGGAACCACTATTCCCGTAAGGAATCTGCATTCCCCTTAAGGAACTTAAACTTCCCTAATTAAGGAGCTTGGGCCTAAACTTCCTTTAAGGAACTTAAACTTACCATTAAGGAACCTGAAGTCCCCTTAAGGAACCCAAATTTCCCTTTAGGACGCATTTTCATTAATTAAATATCAAAGTAAGTTTTTCAGTGGTTGTTTGAATAAAGGGATACACCCACTGTCCTCGAATGAACCTAGTTCTTCCTTGTAAGTTATTCTGTGTGCCCAATTGAGGTAATCCAAGCCTGCCCTACCCCAACTTAAGAGTCATGCGCGGCGATATACGGTCTCCAAACGGACCACCCCAAGTACTGCAGGACTGCCGCTCGCCCGAGCAGTTTACCGAGTATAGAGGATCCGGACGGGTTTCGCCACAATATTAATTCCCGATCATGAACGTCACTATTATTCATGAATTAGAAAATATCAAAAACTACCATCCTTACTTTAGCCGCAAAATTTCCATATTTATCTAATTGAATTCAGTTACCAATCTTGTTAAGTTTTTAGTGAACTTATACATAAAATATCAATAATGAAGATTAATCTTGAACCATAATTTATCACTCTAGAGCGTATATCAAATTCACCATACGATCCATGAATGTTACAGATCAATTAACTGGTGGAAATATTTGCACTGACACTGTGCCATTCAGTTCATGGGATTAAGTGATAATCCTTTGATTGTGTTTTCTAAGGTTATTACTGAAAAAGATAATGGTCCCATTTTGAAGCACTACCCTAAACGACTATGGGCCATATTTTGCGCTTGAACTCTACAGTTGAGTTTGTTGATACTGAGCATTTTGGAGTTCACAGGTTCACATCCTGCTTCCTTCAATTTGTTTGTTTAACCTCAAAGTGAGCCTTCGTTCTCAATTTTGAACCAAAGGTTTGAAACTCTGGTTGTAGCAAATTTAGAGGAGAAACAATTTGGAAATGACTGTGCAGCGATCATTTCACTGCTGAATGTTTCTTAGGCTTGGGAAAGACAAACTCGTCGGAATGATAACGTAACACCATATATTTGAGGAATACATGTACTTGGTATTTGGTTGTTGTTTCTTTGTGGGAGGAGTTAGAGAGTTGCTGGTTTGATAAGATAAGTCTACCCTTTTCGTCTGACTGTGCGTAAATATTTGTCTGTAACATGGAAAACAACCTAATATGTTAATAACAGCTCGACGCCATGGGGAAGAGGTTGTTGGTATGTATTCGTTGTATGAGTCGCACAAAAGTTGTTTGTTTAGTCTGTTGCAAATTCATTCGGAAAGTCGTGATTCTTTGGAGATCGAAGCGAATAATGTTATACAAATATTGAGTGGATCAGCGTGGAATCAAACGGGAGGGATATTATCGCAAGGTAAAATCTGGACTTTTCCATTTCACAATTTAAAACCACTCAATATTTGTTTTATATTACTGACATATAGATCCTTGCCATTTGATATATTTGAACTTTTATTTCAATACAAAATTGGTGAAAAATGTATTTCTCTCTTCCAAATCACCCCTTCACGAAAATGTTTGAACCCAACGCTGTAGCACTGGCTCTTTGGGACAATACGCGCTACGCGCAATGCTGAACGCGCACACCAGGATGCATTTGCACACAAATACTGCGTCATGGAACAAGACTGATCCTAACTTTTCAAAAGTATTTCTCATTCCCCATGGGCGGATAGTATACAAAATAACATGGTTTGAGGGTGGACAGTCGATATTCACTCCCCGAGGTATTGGAAGTTGACAAACTAGTTCCCGAGGCGAAGCCGATGGAACTAGTTTGTCAACTTCCAATATCGAGGGGAGCTAATATCGACTGTCCACCCGAAATAAACCATGTTATATTTGTTTTACTATACCTCATACGTATTCAGTTGCCGATTTTTCCCGCGCCATGTATCCGCAAAAAAAATCGTCGGAGAAACTTGTCCAACTCACCAGAAGAATAATATTGCTCAAACTCCGAAAATGTCAGTTTGTTTGCAATACAGTAACTGCGGTTGTAAGTACAATTGTTTGTGGACAACTTTTTTTTAGCACATACATCTTTGTAATTGTCCACAATTTTCTCCGATTTGGCATCATTCAGCTCGGGAAAACGCCAATCATCATTTACGTGTGGAACTATTGTTTCATGTGTAGCTATAGGGCAATGTTCGCATGTGCGTGCTTCACCCATGCGACAGTTCAACGATTGCTTGGTAAAGCGCATGCGTAGTAGACTGTCACACGGGTAACCCCTGCGACAGTCTACTACGCATGCGTACTTAGCCTGTGCATGAATTTGGTAAACAGCAAAAATAACATCTGGCACGTGATAGTGAATGGACCAGTGAGAATTCGGCTTTCGGTCATGAATATGTATGAGGTATACTTTTTGAGCCCCGGTGTGAATGGCAGTAATAACGAATGACACGTGAGGTGAGTTCCACCAATCAAATGACAAGGATCTGTATGTCGGTTATATAAGATCGAATAAGGAGCAGCCGCTCATATAATTCAAAAACTGCATTGAAAATATTGATAAATGTACTTGTGCCGATTTTTTGTTCAATGTCTCATTTGGAAAGTTCATCACTTTTGTAATGCAAACAAACGATCAATTGAAGTGTAAAATTGGGGTTTTTTTATGGTGCAACACCCAACAGCCACGGGACTCCCCTTTAAACTGAAGGTCCAATCAGTTTGGAAGGTCCAGCTGCAGTTTTGTTTTTATCCAAAACTTTAATCAAGCTATTGGAATGTCTTCTATAGAAAATATAGAACACCACGATGCAGTGGCGGCGGAACGGGTTTGAAACTGGGGGGGGGGGGGGGGGGGCATCACACAAAAGGGGAACTTGCAAACCCGTCACTTGCAAACATGAAATGTAGACACGGTTTTTTTTTCACCGGACACTTGGCCTCCGTAAAATCAAATACTAGGGGGGGGGTACCATATTTCAACATAGAGGGCGCTCTTCAAAACCAATGATTATATGCTAAATATGCATTATGTGCCCTTTTTCACGTCGTATTGTATGGGTTTTCGGACTTGGTTTTCATATTCCTCGTTTATATCAAAAATATCTATACCATTATTGGGATATGGTTACTTCTAAGAAATATTAAACTACTTTAAGGGCATTTTTGTTGTATCTTGAGGGGGCACTTTACTGTTCGATGGGGAACATTTATGGCCGCAAAAGAAGCATCTGAACCATCAAAACAGCAAATCAACTAAAGATATTAAAACGCATGCTCTTGGACTTGTTAAAAATCTGATGTACAAATTCTGCTAATGAGTGAAAAGAAAAATCTAGAGAAAGCCCCGCAAGCCAAGACCTACGTACGGTACTTATTTCACAAAATATGAGAAGTGAAACTTCGAAATTTAACAGAAACGCTAAGAAGCTCAGTTTGCACCTCATGCTTTAATTGTTTTGAGGTTTAATTTCGTATTGGTAGCTTAGGTGACATTTAGCATCTAAGTAAGTAGCGAATAACTTGCAGCTCTTTGCAAGTACATAACACGTAGCAAGGTTCAACTATATATAAAGAAAGGAAAAATGCTAATTTTGAGTTGTGTGTTATATAAGGCTATCAATGGTGAGTATACATATCAAACACTTTACATCTTACAATGTCAGCAGGGCTTAATGGCAAACAAGCATAGCTTCCAATTGACTGTTCAAATAATCCAAATATGCTCACAAATTTCCTTTTAAAACAGTGGTAAATTGTATAAGCGCCATGTCTGTAGAGTGATTAGAGAGAGTTTAGAGATTTATACTCTCTTTGCAGACAGCTCCTGAAGTGTACAAAAGCACCGGATCAGATTCGACCCAAATCAGGGTCAGATTTGACGTGGTAAGACGTGGTAATACAATATCATTGTGACACCACACAACAAAATGTTAATTCGACCAATGAGTGTCGTTTTAATTGAATGTAAAATTGTCACAAAAAAGAAAAACATAATATTCATTAACCCGATACAAAATCTGTATATATGACCAGGTTCTTTTTTTTTTTACCAAAGCTATCCATAATTATTTAGCCGAACAATGTAGGAGAAGGTATCAAGAAGTTTGGTTGTTGTTGTTGTTGTTTTTTGAGGTTTTTTTTTGGGGGGGGGGGCTTTTCTTGGATGGGGAGGGAAATCGAGGGGTACGACACATCATTGAACGATTGAACGTTTTATCTGTCTGAGTTGATGTAGCCTCAACATTTATATTGAGTAAAACAAAATCAATCACTTTTTTATCGATTAGATGAACCTGTAATGTTATCCTTATACGACGTCAAGAACACTATCCAGAACTTTTGGGCACCGCAAATGTTGTCGTTGTTTCGCTATAGCCAACGGAAGGAATTCTAAAGAAAAAAAGTTTACCCCAGCTGAAATTATAAGGTTGAGTGTTGTGTAACCTCGATTTGAAAGTCCCTGCGGAACGCAGAGAGAGTCTGAGTTGTACACTTCGTACTTCCATCTGCCTAGGTAACTCTCCTCTTTGCATCGGGCGCCCATAACGGTAGGCAGCGCGGCCAAGACCGCCAGAAATATCATCGACATCATCAACATCGCTAGAAGATCAAGATAATTGGTACCAGACGTCAACACTGTTGAAGTTTAGCAGACAAACTAACCAAGACTTAATTGACTAATCAGAAGTCATATACAATTATAACACACAATAATGTTGGACTGTATCATTATAGGAGCTTGCCATTCTGTTGTTATGGTGGGCGGGGCTTATAGCGAAATCCAGAACGGTCAATGGGAGCAGGAGGGTAGACGGACTGTGCCAACTATCAATTGTTTATGCCGACTTCTATTTTTCCGTAAATGTTGGTTTTCATGCTAAGAGCATAAACAAATTTGCAAAACACCTTTCCAATTGTCTCACGGCTACAAAAATGAAACATGTTTTCTTGCACAGTTAATGCTTTTAGAAGTCAATCAATTTCAATGCGTACTGTGTTCCACCCTGCGAAATTGTATTGATCGAATTCAATAACCGGTACCAAATGTTAACATAGCTTGAAATATCTTGGTAAATTTGTCTAGTCGTCTGGTTCTGTCTTTCACTTCTGGGATTTATGTTTTGTGCTTTTCCTTTTAATTTCACTTCGTCTATAACTTCATGGTATTTGGGTCTATTCAACATTATTTCAAAAGAATATTAAACAAGAACGTCCTTATTATTCATGAATTAGAAAAGATAAAATTACCATCTTTGTTTTCTCCCAAAAAAATCCATGATTATCGAGTTTAATTCAGTGACCAACCAATTTTGTTAATTTTCTGAGCCATGACTTATCACTCCTAAGTGTATTTCCAATTCACCATACGATCCATGCATATTACAGATCAATTAGCAGGTGTAAACTTTTAGCATTGACACTTTTCCTTTACTGAGTTAATTAAATTCCTCGGATTCCGGGATAATTCTTGTTTCTACTTTCTAAGGTTAAAGGCTTAACTGAAATAAGATGAGGGTCTAATTTTGTGACACTGTCCTAATGAGCCATAGTTCGCGCTTGAACGCTACAGTTGGTAGATATCTAGCATTTCTACATTGTTCCGCGGGTCACAGGTACTCATCCTCCTTTTATTTCTTTGTTTAGCCTCAAAGTTATCCTTAATTTTCAACTGAGAACCTAAGGTTTTAAATTCTGGCTGGAGCAAAATTAACGAAGAAACAAGCTGGAAATGACCGTGCAGCATCATTTCACGGCTGAATGATGCACTGCACTATACTGCTCTGCACTATAAGCTCAGGCAGGATACAATCGTCAGAATAACACCGTGCCGCCAATCTTCGAGGACCTTAGGGGTGGGGGCAGGGAGGTTTGCTGGTTTGAGGTTGCATGGTTAGACCATCCTTTTCTTTATTCTTTTTTTATACACGTTTTTTCTTCTACCAGTACACTTTGGCACTTTCATAAATTCGATCGACTTCAGACTTAGCACGAAATTCGACCACTACACACTAATTGTCCTAGAAGAAATTTGTCATCTTGACGTCATCAGCTGTCAGGTAACGTAACATTAAAGATATATTTTTCCCCCATAGGTTTTGTACACGTTTTCGTAAAACCATACACTTTGGCACTTTCTCAAATCTGATCGACCTCAGACTTGGCACACACCCCTACCCACAGATGGCCCTAGAAGAAATTTGACATCGTGACGTCCACAGGTGTCGGGTTACGTCATATTAAAGATGTATTTTCTCCCAAAAGGTTTTGTACACGTTTTCGTAAAACCATACACTTTGGCACTTTCTTTAATATTTTAAATTTCGTTAATTAGCTGTTTTGGTGTACACACCACGAAACTAAGATTTTTTGTTTCTTTTTTTAGCTGTTTCGGTGTTTTTACCTGTTTTTCTTCTCCTTTCTCCTTTTTCTGACTTTTTCTCCATAGGTTTTTTACACGTTTGTTCTACCAGTCCACTTTGGCACTGCCGTAAATCCGATCAACTTCAGACTTGGTACATAGTTAGATCACTAACCAATGATGGTCTTTAAAACAATTCGTGATCGTGACGTCATCAGGTGTCAGGTTACGTCACATTAAAGATACATTTTTCCCGATAGGTTTTGTACACGTTTTAAAACACTCCACTTTGGGCACTTTGGGCACTTTCGTAAATTTGATCGACCTCAGACTTGGTACACATTTAGATCTCCACCCAAAGATGGTCCTAGAAGGAATTCATGATCGAGACGTTATCAGGTGTCAGGTTCCAGGTTACGTCACATTAAAGATGCATTTTCCCCCTTGGTTTTGCACACGTTTTTCTTCAAACCATATTTTTTTCACTTCCACTTATCAAAATAAAATCAACTGTGAGAGATCTGATTTAATTTTTGACAGGAATGGACAGAATAATCCAGCATCTATCTTCCATTTTGATATTACGTGCAAAATCACATGACCCTTTCACGTGAAATTTTCAGACGTTTGTTAAGTTTGGCCGAAGTAGAAATAATAATCTTCAATCTTCAAAAAGAAAAAAAGACGTGCTTCTATGAGGTCCCCTATAGGGGACGTTAGGCAAGGGTGAACTTATTGGGAAGGTTGGTGTGTCGCCTGGGAAGAAATACCAATAAACAATTGCAAACCAATACCATTGACACCTCAGCCGATATATTTGGACGGTATTCTGCATAGATACATGTGTATAGAAAAAATGTAATTTTGCGATGGTGGCTGCTTATTTGCATATTATGCACAAATTATTTACATAATCATTGTATGAATGGCTTCAACGAATTCGTTGACCCTGAAAACATGGGTTAAGATGCCTCGTTTTAGACAATTGGACAAAGTTTTACATCATAATATCTCCATATATATATATATATATATTAGTTAATTTTCCGATAATGGCGATGCGTATTTGCATATTTTGCATAAAATACAAACATAAACATTGTAAAATGGCTTTAATGAAATCGTTGACCCTGAAAGCATGAGTTTAGACGACTCGTTGGGTCCGATTGTACAAATTCCTGCGGAGAAAATACATAGGTGTTATAATTATTTTTTTAAAAAGCGAGTGCTAATTTGCATAATGTACATAAGGTATACAAAATCGTTGTAGAAACGGCGTTAATGCATTCGTTGACCCTAAGTACATGGATTTAGACACCTCATTTGATACGATTGGACAAATTCCTGCGGACATATAGATTAAAGTTCTATTTTCGATAACAGCGGATGCTAATTTGCATATTATGCATAAAATTCTTAAATAAGTCATTGAAAAATGGCTTTAATTAATTTGTTTACACGCTTGGATGAAATCCTGGACAAAATATATACAGAAAACTTATATATTTCCTTATGGCGGAAGCTAATTTGCAAAAAAAAAAAAATTTAATGCTCAAGGGTGCCGAGGTGGCACCCTAATTCACGCTTCCGTGGTCAACCCCCGGACTAATTTGTGTTCCGAATTGTAGTAAAGATTAAGCTTAGGCAAATAGATGCAGTGATTTTCCCAATAGCAAGTTACGGCTCAGAAACTTGGACGTTTACTAGAAAGTTGGAATCCAAACTAGACGCATTTGAAATGTGGAACTGTAGAATTCAAGTGCAAACAAGGGCCGCTTCCATAAAATAAGGCCCTGATCTTGTTTCAGTTATAACCTCAGACAAATAGAAACACGGATTATCACAAAATCCGATGAATTTATGGAAGGCAAGTGTCAATGCTAAATAGCTTCAGTTAATTGATCTGTAACATGCATGGATCTTATGGTGAATTTTATATTCGCTTGGAGTGATAATTTATGGTTAACTAATTAAGCTCTTTGAGAAAATAACAAGATTGGTCACTGAATTAAATTCGAAAAATATGGACATTGTAAGAAAAAAACAGGATGGTAATTTTGATATTTTCTAATTCATGAATAATACGAACGTTCATCTTCAGGAATTAATATATGTGAAGCTATGTAAAAATAAAAAGAAAATTAAAGTGGTCACTGAAACCGTTCAACGAAATTTGATACGCACAATGCACTGAAAATACCTTCAAAAAGCATTAACAGTTCTAGAAAAGTGTCAAAATTTTATAGCCTTGCAACAATTGGAAAGGTGCTTTTAATAATTATTTCATGTTCGTACCACAAAACTAACAACAATTATGGGGGATTGATATTTTTTTTTTAAATTTGTGACGTTGTTGGCATTAAATAGTTAAGTCGCTTAGTCTGTCCACCCTCCTGCTCCAATGGACTGTTCCAGATTGTGCTTTAAGCCCCTCTCACCAATAGTTTGGTAAAGCTATCACTCCACCTCAAAGCGCCTGTAATGGTACAGTCCAGCCTCGTCCTGCTATATTTTCTATAAGAACCACTAATTCACCAAGTCCTGGCCAGTCTGGCTACTAATTTTCGACAGTGTTGACTTCTATAGCTACCTTGATCTTCTCGCGATGTTGATGATGTCCATAGTATTTCTAGCGGTCTTGGCCGCGCTGCCTACAGTTATGGACGCCCGGTGCCCAAAGGCGAGTTACATAGGCCGATGGAAGTATGAACTGTACAACTCTGAACATATCTGTGATCGTAGAAGGTTTTCACGACAAGGTAACACAACACTCAACCTCATAAATTATTTCAGCTGGGGCTAATTTTTTCTTTAGCATTCCTTCAGTTGGCTGCAGCGAAACAAAGACAAATTTTGCGATGCACAAAAGTTATGAATTGTGTTCTTGACGTGGTATAAGGATAACATATTCATCTGCTGGATAAAAAAACGACTGCTTATTTTTACTCAATTAAAATGTTGAGGCTACGTCAACTCAGCCGGGTAAAACGTTTAATGTTGTGTCGCACACCCTACAAACAGATTGGTTGAAATAACCAATATATTGGTAGGATTGGTATATGTGTCCAACCAAACCCAGATTGTTCGGACACATATTTACCAATCCTACCAAAATATTGGTTTTTTAACCAATCTGTATTTAGGGTGTACCCTCAACACCGACCCCCCCCCCCAAAAAAAAAATAAGACACTTCTTGATACTTCTCCAAAATTCCGTGACTAACTATGATAGCTTTGGTAGAGAAAGGACCTGGTAATAGTGTACACAGGCAACATTTATGAGTAGGTGTTCAGAACACGGTGTTTTGTTACAATTTTACGTCCCATGAAAATGGCACCCATTGGTCGAATTCACATTTTTTTTGCTTTTATGGTGTCAAAAAATGATATTGTATAAAAACATCTTTCCGGATAAAATTTTGACCATGATTTGGGTCGAATGCGACCCTGATGTGGGTTCAATCTGACTCGGTGCTTGTGCACACTTCAGGGGCAGTTTAGCTGAAATTGTTTTGTTGTCTTGCTTTGTCTAGAGCCTGATGACATTATAAAAATTGACCTGAAGGAGGACGGCAAGGCAATCCTGGTTGGCACAATCCCGGCTGGTGGCGGCCCGCAGCCGACCGGCAGCAGAGGAATCTGGACCTTTATGACTCACATGGGCAAAATAAACGTGTCGAACGTCCTCGACAAGCTATTTGCGCCAAGTAGGTCAACTGGGTAGGTTACTTGAACTTGAATTTCTGATCAAATTTGCGAAAAATAAAACCATTTCCACGTACAAACATTTCTTTATGTTGGATTTTGATCAAGTCAGTCACTGTCAGTGTCATCACATCCGTTCAGAGAATATCGACACTTCGCCTTAAAGAAATTTGGTTGGTGAAGATTGTTCATGGTTGGCGAGAGAAGAATAATTGTAATACTGCTCTAACAACTCCTACGATTTGACGTTTTGTGATCTTAAGCCCAAGTCACACATTCTTAGTTTACCAAGAATCAATCGACCACGATGAACCGTCGAGATTCGTGGAGAAATTGACTTTCTTTTTTTATCAATAAATAAAGCAGCTTTTATAGATCCGTTTTTTCCTGTTATTTTCATTTCCGCAGAACAAGCCTATGCGGACAAGCCTATTCTGGCGTTGTCAGCGTGGCAATGACGGGCAAACAGATAGCATGTTTTGAAGCCACCAAAGTTTCATCGGACCGTTAGTGTTATCACACTGACGTTCCATTGAACACTCGGAAATGGTATTTCCGAATGACCGTTGAAAATTGCATCTTTTCCTCACAAAATCGGGAAGTTGTGATTCTTTCGATTTTTTTCGTAATTTTGGGTGTTACGTAGGATTTATGGAAACATATATGCTTCCTTTTTTAAGTCACTCCAAACGTTCCTGTCTCATTTTCTTAATTATTTGTTAAAAGGGACTTAAAAATGCACTTGTCGATTACCGAAAATTGCCTGATTAATTTCTTTGGGTGAAAAATCCCAAAGAAATAAACAAAATTACACGTGACTGCAAGTCTGTCATAATTTATGAAACAACACGGTTTGCGCTCTCGAGCGCAGCCCATTTTGTGAAAGGTCACAGCGCGGGCACGGCACACAGGAAAGGTTCTCGAAGAGGGTGAGGTAACATGAGCGATCGCTGGCAATTAAGTAATATTCGAAAGTCTGGTTTGCGTCAACTATCGCGCGATCAAGTTCATTGTTCAAATCTCTGGAGCGCGCGAGCAATACCAGTCAAGGCGCAGAGACCGCTCACTTTGGTTTCGTGTCCGCTTGAAACAGATCAAGGACTTATACACCATGAAGATTTTGTGAAAAGATGACAGATGTGTTGTTGAACATATAAATTGTACATGTGATTGTCAACGCTTGCTGGACTGTCTCAAGCGATTAAATACTTACTGAATGACTACAGTGCTATTTCTCCGCTGTGACTCTTTTCACAAGTTATGCACATTGCTCTATAGTAGCGGATTGTCCTCCCAATTTAAATTTTCTTTTTCGACAAGCCGCATTGGTAAATGTCAGATTGCATCTTCTCCTTATAAAAAGTATTGTGTTCCATTTTTCGTTTTTTAGGTGTTGCGTAGGGCTTATGTTTAAAATTACTAGAAGAATCCGTTTCATAGAAAATCCGAAAATCTTGTCCCATTCTAAACTATTTTGAAAAGGCATTTTGAACACATGTGTCTATTATCGAAAACTATTCCAATTTGTTTCCTTGAGATAAAAAAAAACCTGAGAAGAACAAAAAGTAGACATGCCCACGTGCCCCTCACGTTTTGTGAAAAAAAGGAATGGACTGCGGTTTAGGCTAGCGGGGTTTTCTCTTAATTTGTCTTTTTCTCCAACATTTGCAAATCAGACTGTTAACAAGTCTAACAGTTTAAGACCTTTAGTTAAATTACTGTTTTGACGGGTCAGAGGGTGCATGTACATCAGATTATTAACAAGTCAGAGAGCATGCGTTTTAATATATTTAGTTTATTAATTGTTTTGATGGTTAAGAGGGTGCATGTAAACATTTACCTTTTGATTTGTTTCTGAGGCAATCATGTTTCTTTAATTGACTGATCTAATAAAAATCAGGCATAAATAACAACAGTGTGTATGTGTTTTATCCCTATAAAACAAGTGAGAAGTCTTGGTTCACAATGGATGACTTTATACTAAAGATATTGCAAGGACATGACTAACACTTACAAAAATCTGCAGTTGCTCTCAGTTGAGAATTAAAGATCACTTTGAGGTAAACAAAGAAAATGAAGGGATAAGGATGTGAACCTGTGACCTCCGCAACAATAGAAATGCTAGATATCTACCAGCTCAACTGTAGAGTTCAAGAGCGAAATAAGGCCCCAAAAAAAGGTCTCCAGTTTCTGGTATGGAGCTTGCCCAAAAAGTGGTACGGCGACGCGGCTTTTTTTTTTTTTTACCTGATTGTTTTGCTTCAAATGTCGGCTAATGACTGTAAATGGTGCCCGACTAAACTTAGTGCAAATATATGGGAGTCCAGAGAGGCCACATAAAGCTTAATCTCGACCATAACCCAATCTAAAAACACGTTTAAATTGTGCAGCAGCAGGATTCCAGTCAAACCAGTGAGTTTTGCGGTTTTTGAGACATCATCTTTCGTTGAAAAAAAACGGTTTCATTTTGCCGACGCGCATGGCTACGGCGACGCGCGCGCATACCAGAAACCGGAGACTTTTTTGGGGGGCCTAAGGCTCATAAATGGTAAGGGTAGTGCTTCAAATTTGACCCTTATTTTGTGTCAGTTATAACCGTTGGTTGGAGACTTGGTGGGTTGGTTGGTTGGTGGACAGTTTACTCGGCCATCATGCAACTCCAGTATTACAGCTTTGCTTTCGAACACCGGTTTGATAACAACAAAGATACTAGAGAGGGGAATATAGGACACTGGGTATCTATTGGAACGGTGACCTATGAAACACGAAGACGTCATCAAATCGGGCTATGGGGAAGGGCGCCGCTTACGGCAGATAGGTAAACGCGCACGACGCTACGGTGAATTAACCAGTGAATTAAAGGACATTGTAATACCTTCGTCGGCAGATTCTAGCCTGTACCGTAACGGCTCAACTCCATCACCCATACACATCCAAAGTGCGTCAGGTGTCAAAGGCAAGATCAAGGGAACACTTGCTCTGATCGGGTTGCACACACGTTCACAATAGGCTCCAGGTTAAGACCAGTCACAAATTCAGTCCATTGGAAAGGCTGCTTTGTCAATAGAGCCAATTGTACATGCGAAACGTCAAGTTTGACAAAAGGGAGCCGACAGCATTGTTGAACTTATTTAGAAGAAAATAGTTGACACAAGTATCATGAGATCTGAAACGGGCTCAACCCGTCCTCACGCTTTCCGGGTTGAAATTAACCAGGACACGGCACTATTTCCTTTAACCTTCTATTTTCGATTTTCATTTTCCTAAAGTACAAATCAAAATCTCTTGATCTCATAAAATTAAATTAAACCAGGATGGAACAATTTCTTTAAACTTCCAGTTTCTTTTCATAATAGCAATTTTAATAGTAAAACTCCAAACGTTTTACATTATTATTACCCCTGATCATTGGGCCAAAGAAACATTTCAAATACAATCTCAGCTCCCCTGTGGAGACACAGCCTGATGCAGCCATCTTGGCGAAAGGCAGCGGCTAGAATCAACCATCTCTAGCATGGCCTCTATGCCTATGGTACTACTTGTATAGTCGCCACGTCCGGGAATAATAACTGAAGCTTTTTAAAAACGAATCAGCAGCTTTAGTATAAATTTGTGAGGATCAACGATTTTACAGAATAGACATCCGCTAGATGTTTTAATCTGCTAGATTTTCTGCCTTTTTTTTATTTTTCATTTTTCCCTCACAGGTACCCATTAAGGTGGAGAAACAATGAGTGATAGAGTCATGGGCGTCGCCAGGATTTTTTCTAGAGGGGGGCAAAAAAAAATTTGCCAAAAAATGCTTGTATTTCTCAACACATTCTCAATTTATCAGTTTTAGAGGGGGGCAGGGAAATTTTGCACCCCCCCCCCAACTCATTAAATTTACACCACTTTGTCTTCGCGCCTCTTTTTTTTCTTGTCTTTTCTTTTCTTTTTCTTCCTTTTTTTTTTTTTTTGGCTTTTCCGGGGGGGCCCCCTTGCCCCCCCCCCCCCCTCGCGACGCCCATGGATAGAGTACCCTGCCCAAAAACACACACACCACAACCTGCAGGATTACCGGCAGACCAGTAAGACCACGAAATCAATGCTCCAGACCAATTTGCCCAAGCACTCAGGTTTTACCCCATTTTGATATGATTTTCCTGGAGTGCAATCAGAAATCTCCATATTGCTTTTATTTTAAATTACTCAAAGTCTAAAGCAAAATAATTAACTCGGATTTTCACTTCGAACCTTGAAGAATATTTTTGTGTTAGACCAGCAATTAATTTCAACAAAAGGGTGCAGACCAGTAAATCGGTCCGAAATTGCCTGCGCCGGCCAAATCACGATTTGCATGCCCTCAAAATCTTCGGTATTTGAGCATGCTGTGGGCCATGAACTTGAGGGTTTGTAAAAAATATGGGTGGAAGCCGTACACAGGACTGGGAGCTTGCAGTTCTGTGTAATTTTGATGTAACTTGGACCCTAAAAGCGCTCTATTTTGCAATGGAGTGTAGGCATCGTTTTTTAAAATGGCGATGGGCTTCAGGACTATTTTCAGGGGTGATCATCTTCAGATGGAAATTTCTCCTAAAAGTCATCAGTTGACCCCCCAAAAATTGAAAAGAAAATGAAAGATGATAAAATAAGCTTTAATTTGATGTGTGTCTCGAACACCTTGGAGAGTTGTGAGCATTTTTCCCGAGTTTTTGAAGTGGGAGCATTTACCATTGGGGTCTATGGAAGTTTATTTACTGGTCTGCTACCAAAAGGGCTTATCCGGGAATTCGGGCGTTTCACAATGCAGTGCGCCACCAAGAGTTTGCCACGGAGAGTTCATTTTTCCCAGTGCACTGTGGGAGATGGTCGACAAATTCGCAGCGCGGTAGTCTGGTTCCCAGACCAAAAGATTCCGACTATTCCTGATGAATCTTAGGTCAGGTAGCCTCCGGTAATACAATGTATTACAATTTACATCACGTGACTAAAACGGGAGCAATTCCTCCTTTTTCCGAAACTGTCCGAAGTTTGCCGAATTCATTTCGTCGACAATCGGATAGTGTCCGAGTATTTCCGAGTATAATATAGGTTTTATTAACTGCTAATTGCTTATTAAAAACTTTTAAAAACTAGTTGATAATTTATATCCATTGCTTTTATTTAGAAAACTTGAAATTCAACGACGATTTCGCACTCGGATCGTATACGAGGGGCGAACTTTTTGCTGCGTCATGCACTAGTTTGAATTTGACGACCGTTACCGGCATTTTCCAAAACGCGGCGTGGTTTCAATTCGGCTCCGCCTGCTAACAGTGCTGTTTGGGTGTCCAACTTTGAAGATTCCAGGTTAAAATTAGTCAATGTTTTTTTACAGAAGTATTAAACTGTATATCATAACTGTATGATATATGAAGCAAGTGATTTATTTTTAAAAAAAATATCAGAACATTAAAAGCTTTATGTGATAAAGCGAATTGGGAAACGAAGTCGAGCTTTGAAAAAGGGCCGTCAATGTCGTCATGTTTATTTTTAGCCACGGAGGCTGCCTGACCTACAATTTAGACGTGTAGACGTCGGGGGAAATTGTCAGGTCGAGGAACCAGACTAGCAGCGCGGGACATTTGAAATTGTTCGTTTTTCCGGTCAGTAGTTTCGTAAGCGTATGATTCGAGTATCTTTTTTTGCCTTTTCTTTGCTTTTTATCAATGTGGTGTGTTTTGTAAGGCGGCAGAACGCTATGCCCCAATTTATACCAAATTAGCTCAAGTTGTCTACTGACACTCATTCAAATGGGCCATGTTTTGTCGACCATAAACTTGAAAAATAGACTCTCCATGGCAAACTCTTGGTGGCGCACTGCATTGTGAAACGCCCGAATTGAACCCGGGACATGTCGCACTCTAAGTGAGAATCATACTACTGGACCGAAAAGATAGTGGTCTTTCACCTTTGAACATTAAAGACTAGTTTCAGTGTTCTAGTTATAACTTAAAATTAATTGTAAAAAGGGCTTGTCCGGGAATCGAACCCGGGACCTCTCGCACCCGAAGCGAGAATCATACCTCTAGACCAACAAGCCGACGTTCACGGACGGCGTTCTATCGCCAATATTAAAAAAATCAACCTTTTATAAAAATCTGAAAGACGTTGATGGAATAAACCTTGTGGACCCGAAGCGGAAATAACACCACTACACCCACGAGCCAATATAAAATTTCGATTTTACTCCATATCTAAGTTTCACAACTAAAAGTGTTGCTGTCACAAAACAATTGCTGTTTGCTTGATGGCTTACAGAATGGAAGACGTTGGTGGCAGCAGACATATCGGTTCTGTTTTAAATTGTTTACCTCGGGTTTAAGCCAAACAGCGCGCATGCTCAATATGACGCAAACAGTGGAAAAGGGATCGATGTGTTTGCTGCCACCAACGTCTCAAAAGTTTCACATTGCAAAATCAGGGCAGTCACAGGACAGTAATATACCGCGCTATTTATTTGCGCAATCTTAATATGGTACAGGTTTTTTTCTGACTCGTTATAAAACAACACAAAAATTTAAGAAGATGCCAAATCAACTTCTCCACTTATCCGCTGTGGAGATTCTGTGCAAAGATGCTATTGGAATATTTACGAACCTGGTTGTAGTCAATGCCAACTTACCATACTACACGGAAGTAAATTAATCAGGGGATGCTCTGTGAATTGTAAGAAGGACTGCATGGACTATTTACAAAAACAACTTTACAAACCGAGGCACCGCACATTTTACAATTGTCAATCACATGTAAAATATGAGTATTCAAAGTGAGAGTTTGGCAGGAAAAGGGAATTTCACATTTCGTACGTCAAAACAAACTAATACGGTTTATCTGGGAATGAAACCCCGGACCTCAGGCATCCTAAGCGAGAATCATACCACTATAAAGACCGACATGACTTTGCATCTAACAGCTAACGCAATGCTATATATCCACAGTTCAGTATTCCTCAAAGGAAATGCATCTCATCAAAAACAAGGCCTGGCTAAGTGAGATAAACATTACCCTGGGTAAAAGGTAGGTATAATGATAAGTGTAATGCCTAGTAATGTTTTTTAAATATCTTTTTAGTCGACGTTTGTAATCTATATATATTCATTCTTCCGTTACTTGCATATTTTACATCAATATCAAATATTATGAACATTTCTTTTCATTTCAGTTCAAATGTGCTTTCTGATTAACGTTGAAGCATCTTTAAATCTTCGTTATTCATAAGTGAGCGATTTTGTTACCAAAATAAGTTAAAGCGAAGTTTGTACAGCCCAGCACTGCAAAACGTTAACCGAAACGATTACAAACAGCTAAAAAGTGAAATCGCCTTGAATTTCGCCATGCGTCTCAAGGGAAAAATATTTCAATCCTCACACGGAAACAATTTGAAATTCAAGATTAACTTTGAAACTGCTGGCCTCGTGAAAAGAACTGCCAATGTCATTAAGCATTTGTAATTTTTTTTCCATACTGTGGTTTTCTCAGTTTTCCATCAGAAACATTTCCCTGATAACAGTTGATATCATGAAGAATGCTTTATGGACATTTAATGGATGGGACCTGGATACAGCTGTTGAACCTTAGTAAAGATCCGAACTTGTTCGAGTTTGAAAAATCCCCCAGTTCTGGCTTCGAAATCGTCGAGACTATTGCATTCCAGCCATGTTTGAGGGACATGTTCTGTTCCACAAAATTGCGCAGTAGATCGATTCGCTGTTACATAATCTAAGTTCACAAAACATCAAAAACGGCTGCTGAATGCAAACGATATAGAGGAAGAACAACAATTTCCGAATATATGTTTAGGTGTAAACGCAAGATAAACAAATAATCAAAATGTAAACAACGTTTCAAGACTTTATTATCAACTTTAATTCTAAACATCTGTTGTCACAAGGGATTTGATCTTATGACATCACAACAAATTATAAAGCAAAACAAGCAATTACAAGTAAACACACACTAACTGCCCAAGAGCACCAACAGCTCCACTCAACAATAATATCCAACCCATGCATTGTTTGGGCACCAATTGCCCAAGAGTACCAACATCTCAACTTCACCAAATTATAAAGCAAAACAAGCAATTACAAGTAAACACACACCAACTGCCCATGAGCACCAATAGCTCCACTCAACAATTCATCCCCGTGCATTGTTTGGGCACCAATTGCCCAAGAGCACCAAAAGCTCCACTCAACAATAATATCCAACCCATGCATTGTTTGGGCACCAATTGCCCACGAGTACCAACAGCTCAACTCCACCAAATTATAAAGCAAAACAAGCAATTACAAGTAAACACACACTAAATGCCCATGAGCACCAATAGCTCCACTCAACAATTCATCCCCGTGCATTGTTTGGGCACCAATTGCCCAAGAGCACCAAAAGCTCCACTCAACAATAATATCCAACCCATGCATTGTTTGGGCACCAATTGCCCACGAGTACCAACAGCTCAACTTCACCAAATTATAAAGCAAAACAAGCAATTACAAGTAAACACACACCAACTGCCCATGAGCACCAATAGCTCCACTCAACAATTCATCCCCGTGCATTGTTTGGGCACCAATTGCCCAAGAGCACCAAAAGCTCCACTCAACAATAATATCCAACCCATGCATTGTTTGGGCACCAATTGCCCACGAGTACCAACAGCTCAACTTCACCAAATTATAAAGCAAAACAAGCAATTACAAGTAAACACACACCAACTGCCCATGAGCACCAATAGCTCCACTCAACAATTCATCCCCGTGCATTGTTTGGGCACCAATTGCCCAAGAGCACCAAAAGCTCCACTCAACAATAATATCCAACCCATGCATTGTTTGGGCACCAATTGCCCACGAGTACCAACAGCTCAACTTCACCAAATTATAAAGCAAAACAAGCAATTACAAGTAAACACACACCAACTGCCCATGAGCACCAATAGCTCCACTCAACAATTCATCCCCGTGCATTGTTTGGGCACCAATTGCCCAAGAGCACCAAAAGCTCCACTCAACAATAATATCCAACCCATGCATTGTTTGGGCACCAATTGCCCACGAGTACCAACAGCTCAACTTCACCAAATTATAAAGCAAAACAAGCAATTACAAGTAAACACACACCAACTGCCCATGAGCACCAATAGCTCCACTCAACAATTCATCCCCGTGCATTGTTTGGGCACCAATTGCCCAAGAGCACCAAAAGCTCCACTCAACAATAATATCCAACCCATGCATTGTTTGGGCACCAATTGCCCACGAGTACCAACAGCTCAACTCCACCAAATTATAAAGCAAAACAAGCAATTACAAGTAAACACACACCAACTGCCCATGAGCACCAATAGCTCCACTCAACAATTCATCCCCGTGCATTGTTTGGGCACCAATTGCCCAAGAGCACCAAAAGCTCCACTCAACAATAATATCCAACCCATGCATTGTTTGGGCACCAATTGCCCACGAGTACCAACAGCTCAACTCCACCAAATTGTAAAGCAAAACAAGCAATTACAAGTAAACACACACTAACTGCCCAAGAGCACCAACAGCTCCACTCAACAATTCATCCCCGTGCATTGTTTGGGCACCAATTGCCCAAGAGCACCAAAAGCTCCACTCAACAATAATATCCAACCCATGCATTGTTTGGGCACCAATTGCCCACGAGTACCAACAGCTCAACTCCACCAATGGCACACTAAATTACCCACAAATATCATATTCGCGCAATAGAGTCGATCTTGTTTCGTAAACCCAGTAAAAACACGCAAACATGCCATATTTTGTTCACATACCGAACAAGCGAAGGATCCATTTCAGTCAATATTTTAGAATCGCGAATGAATCTCATAGCATCTTTCCTGTAAGCAGCATTTTCAATAACTTTCAGTCCCAGCGCAATACAATCTTTTCTAATATTCATGGACTTATTCATAACAAATCTATCGTTCTTTTTCAGCTTTCCATTCCTCACATTTTCCTTTACTGAAGCCAACAAACCAGTTTCGCGTCCAATTTCTTTAACTGATAAGGAATCAGAGTAAAGGTCTGAAGCATACAGAATTGAACCACTTGGATCTAAGCACAAAAACGCACGCCATTTCCTATCCGAACCTGAAACTACTCCTATCTCATCTATGATAGCAACTGTATTCGGGAACTTCTCTTTAAATTCCTTAGGCGAACGCTCAAAAATTGTATCTCTGCTTGGCCACTTCTCGTCATTCGAAAATTTCGACATGAAATGGATCCACTTAAGAAATGCATTTCTTAAGTCTTGCTCTCCTATGTTAAATAACTTCGCCAAATGCTCAAATGATTCATTATGTCTGAGTTTTACCAACCCTATTAAACAGTGTTGTTCAAACGAAATGTCTTCACCACTCCTTCTTCTTTTCCTGCCACCAAAAACACTACCGTCTCTATCAATGTTCGTAACAATACGCTTAAAAGTTCCCTCTAAAACACCTGTGAAGTATTCAAAGTGTTCTTCACGTATAAAACTTCTCGACGCACGTATAAAACTTCCCGATGTTACTTTGGATAAATCACTCTTGATAACTTGCAACTCATTCAAAACTTCAGCTATCCCGGGCGCCGAAGATTGGTCCTCGCGAACAGCTTTGGAAAAAAATGGGAAAACTGTTTCAGCTTTAAGATATACTTAAACTTAACATAAATAAACATGGTTGATGTCACTTCCTTACTTTATAGGTAACAGTGTTGATGATGGTAATGGGGTTATAATACGGTGGTGTTCCGCCATGGGCGATATTAAATTGAGAGCATGGTAAAATTTTCATTTTTGGAACTTGCGAAGAGAAATGAAGGCAATGAAATAAAGTTAATTGCACATTAATACCAGTCTGAGACTGATGAATAATTTCAAATTTGTGATAAAACGCAATAGCTGCGTTAAAAAAAAATAGCCTGGCACCATCCCTTTCAACAGTTCACAATTTATAAAATACAGGCTTCTTCTTGAATAAGCTCCATGGTGATTGACTGTTATTATTTTACCTGTTAGTGGTTCGGATGCCTACCGAGGACCTCGATGCTGGGGTGGTTCCACCGCATCATCAAAACACGCGGTGGATGCCCGAGCAACCCCAGCTGCATCATCTCTATGACCTGTGGACAATTAATGTGTCAACAGTAAGTGGCTTATCTTCTTCTTCTTTTTTTTCCAAGTGAGACAATAGTAGTCAGTTATCACATCCTCCAGCAATTATCCTGTCTAATCGATTTGCCAATAATTGGTTCGTTGAGAAGCTTGGTTTAAACATGATTCTTTAGGCCTAATGACAAATTGATCAAATTTAAACATGATGGTTAAATTGATCCGAATATCGTTTGATTTGGTTCGTAATTTACCTTTCGATTTCGTCTCCAAGTTGTTAACTGTGTTGTTGCCGCCGAAAAACAACGTGTTGTTATTTCCAGATACGTTAACCATGGATCGTGATTCAACTAACGTCCTACAAACTGGCAAATGCCAACAAGAAAATAAATAAAGATCACATCATATTTACTTGGTTGCACCCTACACCGATTGATCGCCATTCAAACAATTTTCCGTGGATACCGCGTTGTTAGTTGTAGCGGCGTTAATAGTTGTGCGGCATAGCCACAATACGCTAAAGTATTGTGCAAATTGTGATAAAAGCAAGAAACTTGGCATGTTGGTTCTTCATGCCATGAAGAAAATTTTCAGATATGGAGGCATTTCATATTTGACCTCTGATGACCTTTAGAGGTCAATGAACTTTGCATACTCTATTTATAACTTTTGTTCTTCAAAAGTTCACTTTCCTAAAGTTCACTATTTCCTATATGTCATAGGTCTTCATTCGATGAAAATAATGATCAGATGTGGAAAAATTCATATCTGACCTCTGGTGACCTTTTAGAGGTCAATGACCTTTGTAAACCTGTGTATAGCTATATAAGATTTATTCTTTAAACCGCATTTTTTTTTCGCGATTCATGTCTAAATGAAAGGTGTTCATGCTATAAAGAGAATTGTCATATATAGGTCATTTCATAAATGCCTTATATATTTCCACTTGATTTGATACAATTAGCCTGACACCCCTAGCCCCCCAAAAAGGACATTAAATCACTGAGAAATGTCTACTGATTGGCAATTGAGGGTACAAATGCGCTTGTCATGGTGATCGTAAACAATTCCTTATAATGGAAAGTGGCAGGCACGTCGCGCGTACTGCGCAAAGTGGCGCAGAACGCAGCTGTGTGTATGTAATATGAATTGTGGACTATGAAATACTGACTCACATGCCTAATTTCGCATGCCTAAGTAAGAATGTGAAAGTTCAACCAATAAAACGGTAAAGGGCACCGGATTTCAGAGGTGTCCAAATTTGACGTTACACTGGGAAAGTGTTTAAGACCAGCCAGCTGGTGTTTATAAATCGTTTTAAACCGGCCAAGTGACGGGCTCTCGACCAATAGGAATGGATAAACAGTCATAGGTATTTATGAATGACCTAAACAAGAGTGAACACAGCTGCTACCGCCTCCCTCTTGCTCTATTGGCAGCTCGAACGAGGCTTCACAACTGTCACAGCGTTCGAACGAAGGAAATAGAGCGACGTACCGCCCGTCTTCGACAACACTGACAATTCTTCCGCACATCTAGTTCCGACATTGATATCATCATCTGAAAGAAAAGCAAATTGCATCAGTCGAACATTTCGTACACTAATAGTTAACCTGTAACTATATTATGAAAACATTGGAAATAATAAAAAAAAAATATCGAACGTTGTTCCTATACACGTATCCCGATAGACTTGTTCTAATACAAATATATATAACTTTATATTCTTCCAGCTTATCATGGTAACTCATATGGATGTGCTTTTCTATGGATGTCAAATTTTCAGTTGGGGGTGGGCGACTGGGGTTGCCATTTTTTATGCCCCCCCCCCCCCCCGTAGCTGCGCCGCTGATGACAGGGCGCCTAGAGTAGGCTATTATGCTGACTACGACATCCACCAGCCGCCGGGCCGGGTCAGTAGTACATTCTGCATACGCAGTACAGTCCATTGGTTCCCGAAAGCAATTTTTTTCCCGTGAATGATACGGCCATAACCCAGCCGTGGTGCGCGTATTTTTTTTTTTTTTTTTGCAGCATACATCGTATTTTAATCAATCACCTCATGCACCCTAACTTGAATATTTATCACGCTGTGTGAATGGAAGACACTTTGCAAAACGGACATGAGCTCGAACCACAAATCTTGCAATCCATATAGTTCGTTCCAATATCCACTTAGTGTGCATGCATGACTGAGTGATATAAATGGTGTTACGTCATTGCTATTTCCTTATAAAAAAAAACATTGATGCTGCAAATAAAAACACTGTCCGCGGCGTGCTTCACGTGTGTATACATTTTATATTGAAAGGGGATTCTATATTGAAAGGGGATTTTAGTTTTACTTCAATCGCATGCCGTGAACTTCCACTTCGGTTGGCAAATTAATTTTTTAATAAGAGACGAATTTCAGCAGAGGGAAGCACGGGTAAGTCCTAATTTTGGCGAAAAAAATCAATAGTTTGGGTAAATGAGCCCCCTTGCCGAGGATGAGCATCATTTTTTTTCTAATGAAAAACATGACATCATTTTACCAACAGTTCGTGCTAGCATTTATTTTGTATGGCCTACAGCAGCACATAGTCTACTCCAATGGGTGGCCATAGCATAGGGCTTCCTCGTAACAGACGGCCCGACCCTATTCCCCCTATTCCATCGCACTTTCATCGCCTAAACTTTCCGTAACCCCTGGTCTTTAGCTTTTGGGAACCTGTGGACGCTAACGCCCTATTAAGGTGTACATGTATTGCTACAACCTGCCAAACACAATCTTGTCGCCGGGCATCTTCAAGCATTGGTAAATTTACTCAGTTGTGTAGAGCATGTAGAACAATCACTTCCGATTTAAAGATGTGGGTGGGTACGTTAACATTGCACAAAACGGGTCACGCAAGGTCAGTGAACACTTTTTAGGAATAGTTTTAAGGGACTTTTAAATTCGTTCGGGAGCTATATTTAAATACGTTTTAATACACGATATTATCATGTAAATGAGTTAATACAAATGCACATGGCTTCAAAATTGAATGCGGTCATTAGATCATGTAATCTTACCATGACTCGTCGTAGTAATAGGTTTTTAAAAAATCGCTTCTGTTTTTAGCATGTCGGTTTACCAGGTTTTCTAGATTAATCGGCTTTTCATGTAACCGTATTGAATATATATTTCGGTTTTTGCTTACCTCTTTTTCGTTTCTTGCGCTTCGAGGACGCCGATGTTTTCAGTTGGCTCGCCATACTGAAACAACCAGAATGTTCTGGAATAATCAATAGCCCATTGGAACCGTACACCGGTATCAAAGTTCACCATTATGTACGTATCATGTGACCGCTGGAAGGGGCGTATGCGTTGAACCCAGACGATCAACGATTAACTACTGAAGTTTTGGTCAACTTCGTCCCCATGGTGTCGAGCAATACGCTCCCAGCACTCCCACACTCTCACCCTGGTATTGGATCACTTGTGAGTTCACATATCTTACACAGTCATGAAGGCCACCAAAGCTTTAAATCAGTGTCTGTTTTTGTATGCGGTGTCTGGGGTAAAACACAATCAATTTCATTCAAAAGTAAAATGCTACAATCATTACATGTTTACATATTTTTATTAGAGAAATAGAAAAGAGAGTTTTGTTTTTTAGATGGAGTTGGCGTATGGATTCACATTGAACGTTAATATCACGTTGGTAATAAAGTTTTTAAAAAAATCACCAACTAGGCCTACACGATATAAATCCATTACTTAATTGCTGTATCGAATCAGGGTATAGGAAACACGTAACCACTGGGGACGAGGTTGTGTTTTGGTGCATTGCGCAATGCGGTAATTTCCCCCAAAAAGACTGTATTGCACAATGTGGGACTATTCAAAGAGCTTTTAAACGATGCTAATTTTTCAATGCCGGCAGTACGTGTTTGTTTATGTTTGCAATTTTAGTTTGTGCACATGCGCGTAAATTAGGCTGGCTACTTTAGGTCTGGCGCAGTTTGTCTAAAAACAGAGTGGCTATTTGATTTCTCTCGTTTCATTTTGGGATCTTCACCACTGAAGCTGGTGTAACTGTTAGTGTTGAAGGAGCAACATTAATTGAAAAAGAGGGCTTGTCCGGGAATTGAACCCGGGACCTCTCGCACCCTAAGCGAGAATCATGCCACTAGACCAACAAGCCGCTGTTCGTGAATACTGGTCTTTCACCTCTGAACCTTAACGACTAGTTCTTGTGTTAAATGAGTAATTACTTGAAAAAAAGGTCTGTCCAGGAATTGAACCCGGGACTTCTCGCACCCTAAGCGAATATCATGCCGTTCCAATTCGACCAACAAACAGTGCGTTGGTAAATATTTCATCTCTCACTACAGGCATTCAAGACTCGTTTCAGTGTTCTTAATGAGCAGTGTGTGCAGCTCATCGCGACCAAACGCATCCGATCATTACAGTATCTGTGGCATATACGTGAACTCGTCACCCAGGATCCAGGTACATTTTTGCTGAGGGATTGCAAGCTCTGTATGCTGCTTTTCGCAAAACGATAACTCATAGCGTACCGATAGTGTGGGAAGAATCGGTTGATTGGGAAGATTACAAACATCATTTAATACAGACATTATAGGAAGCGACTTTGAAAACTTAAAACAAACTGTTTTCCTTTCCCTCGGTAATAACTTAAGCTGTTCATAATTCACCTTTATTTATCAATTAAACAAGCACCATCGTTTGTACAATTATTATTATTATTATTATGTTTTTGTCTGCATAGAGTTGTCCTGTCTGTGCGGGTTTTTTTATTGTGTGTACCGTCTCCTTTTGTGTCGCCTCTAAATGTTTTTTAATTCCACTTCCGACTGAATTTTTTTTAGTCCTCTTGTTCTGTTTGCTATACATGTAAAGTATTATTATAGGCCTATATATATATATTTTAAAAATCTTTTTGGTGTTATGTTTTTCAGTTAAGTTTTGTTTTATTTGTGTATACATTTCGTATTGTAATTGTATCATAAATTTATATTGTAATATTACGTTTAATGTTTTTACTCGGCCTGTAATTGGCGATTATTCGCTGTTGGCTGAGAGAAATAAAAAAAAAATACATTTTTCCTAAGCTACTCCCACTGATCTCTATTATAACCGTGTGCAGTGGGCGTGGTTTAAGTTGAAATGACGTCACACTGACTCGAACCGCCGATAGGCTACGCAACTATAGCAACAAGGTCCGAAGACTTATTAAGATGAAGGGTCTTAAGTATTACAACGCCGAGTTGGAAAGCTTACATGAAGTACGTTATACCTCATTGATCCATATTTAACAGCAATCAAAAAGTAATTACTCAGGCTAACTATAACATATCTGGGAGGATAATGTTAGTCTTCAAATGAAAAATACTCTCTGCACTCCGGGCATATGGCGAATTACTTGTTAAATGAAAAATCCCGTACCAACAATAATAATGAAAATTCCACCTCAACGTCAACTACATATCAGATTATAAGAAAAGACTCATTACACATTTTTGTTTTTGTTTTTTATTTATCTCAAACCGTTTTATCTCACCGTGTAAAAGCATCCAGCAAAAGCAACCGGGTACACTGTAAACAGTTGAGCTAAATGGGTTGATATGTAGACCAACGTTGGTCAACATATCAACAGGTTAAACTCTTGGGCAATTTTTTCCCAATTGTTGGCAAATTCTTACCCAAATTGGGTAATTTCAAACCAATGTTGGGTAAAATTATATTGCCCAACAGTGTTTTACCAATTATTTTTTAGAGTGTAAAAGCATCCATAAAAGCAACCATGTAAAAGCATCCAGTAAAAGCAACCGTGTAAAAGCATCCAGCCAAAGCTGATCAGTTGAGCCCTCAGCCCATATAACAAAAGACTAAAACCACATCACATTCTCACAAAAGACTATCGATATCATAACCTCACAAAAGATAATCCAAACATCATAGTCTCGCAAAAGACTCCATCTTGTTTCGTAAACTGAATATAAATAGGCAAACATGCCATATTTTGTTAGAGTTCCGAGCAAGTGAAGGATCAATTCGATTCAACATTTTAAAATCGCGAATAAACCTCATAGCATCTTTCCTGTACATAGCATTTTCAGTAACTTTCAATCCAAGCGAAATAAGATCTCGTTTAATATTCAAGGACTTATTCATAATAATTCTATCATTCTTATTCAGCTTTCCATTCCTCATATTTTCCTTTAATAAATCCAACAAATGTCCCATTTCTTTTGCCGATAAGGAATCAGAGTAAAGGTCTGAAGAATACAGAATTGAACCACTCGGATCTAAGCACAACAACGCATGCCATTTTGTATCCGAACCTGAGCATACTTCAATCTCATCTATGATAGCGATCGTATTAGGGAACCTGTTCTTAAATAATTTTTCAGACGAATGCTCAAGAATTGTGTCTCTGCTTGACCACTTTATGTTAATTGAAACTTTTGATATAAAATGGATCCACTTAAGAAATGCATTTCTGCAGTCTTGCTCTTCTATATTAAATAACTTCGCTAAATACTCAAATGAATCATTATGTCTGAGTTTCACCAACCCTATTAAAAAATGTTGTTCAAACGAAATGTTTTCACCGCTCCTTCTTCTTTTCTTATCATTAAAAACACTGCCGTCTTTATCAATTTTCGTAACAATAAACTGAAATTCTTCCTCTGAAAATCCTGTGAAGTATTCAATGTTATCAGCACGTATAAAACTTTTAGAAGTTAGTTTGGATAAATGTCTCTTAATAACTAGCAATTCGTTCAAAACTTGTTCAGTTATCCCGGACGCCGCTGATTGGTCCTTGCAAACAGCTGTAAAAAAAAAAAAAAACAAATGGGGAAACAGTTTTAGCTCTAAAATAAACTTGCACTTCTCAATACACATTATGCTCGATATCACTTCCTTGCTGTTTAGAAACGGTTATACAATTAATTATTATAAATGACAGTGGCGATGGTATTGTACAAAGGTGGTGTTCCAACATCACTAGCCGACACATTATTACCAGTCTGCTCTGATGAATAATTTTCGAATTTGAGATTCAACATATACCCTACTAACATGTAGTTTAAGCTTCTACCAACCCTACTATTTTTAGCCACATTTTAAAAAACGAAGGTGAGGCTACAATGCATAGTCTGGCACCATCCCAGACACAATTTTAAAAAGACCAAAATGGCTTCTTCGTGAATAAGCTCCATGGTGATTGACTGTTATTATTTTACCTGTTGGTGGTTCGGATGCCTACCGAGGACCTCGATGCTGGGGTGGATCCACCTCATCATCAAAACACGCGGTGGATGCCCGATCAACCCCAGCTGCATCATCTCTCTGACCTGTGCATCATTAATGTGTCAACAGTAAGTGGCTTATCTTCTTCTTCATTTTTTTTTTCAAGTGAGACAATAGTAGTCAGTTCTCACATCCTCCAGCAATTATCCTGTCTAATCGATATGCCAATAATTGGTTCGTTGAGAAGCTTGGTTTAAACATGATTCTTTAGGCCTAATGACCAATTGATCAAAATCCCACTAAAACATGGATCCGAATATCGTTTGATTTGGTTCGTAATGTATTTACCCTTCGATTTCGTCTCCACGTTGTTAACTGTGTTGTTGCCGCCGAAAATCAACGTGTTGTTATCTCCAGTCACGTTAACCATGGATCGTGATTCAACTAACGTCCTACAAACTGGCAAATGCCGACAAGAAAATAAAGAAAGATCACATTATATTTACTTGGTTGCACCCCTGTACCGATTAATCGCCATTTCAAACAATTTTCTGTGGATGTTAGTTGAAGCGGCGTTAATAGTTGTGCGGCATAGCCACAATATGCTAAAGTATTGTGCAAATTGTGATAAAAGCAAGAAACTTCGCATGTTGGTTCTTCATGCCATGAAGACAATTTTCAGATATGGATGCATTTCATATTTGACCTCTGGTGACCCTTAAAGGTCAATAACTTTGCATACTCTATTTATAACTTTTGTTCTTCAAAGTTCACTTTCCAATGACCCAAGTCTATGTCATGGGTCTCCATACAATGAAAATAATGATCAGATGTGAAAAACGTCATATCTGACCTCTGGTGACCTTTAAGAGGTCAATGACCTTTGTAAACCTGTGTATATCTATTTATAAGATTTATTCTTTAAACCCCATTTTGTTTTCACGATTCATGTCTTAATAAAAAGTGTTCGTGCTATAAAGAGAATTGTTATATATTGGTCATTTCATATTCAACATCTTGACACCTTCTGAGAGGTCATGGTCTTTGTAAAATAATAGTCTACATAATTATGGATATTAATAATGTTTTCATAATGTTAACAGCAAACGAATTAAAGAAAGAGATGGATAACTAAATGTAAACAAATAATTGTACGTACCACTGAATATCTGCAACAAAAACTCTCTCCTTGTAGCTCCAACATGAAAATCATCATCTAAAAAAGAGAAAATGCTTACATTTCTTATAAAAATATAGCTATATTCATAAAAACATCGCAAACGCCATCGAAAATCTATTTATCCGATAACGATTTATATTACATATTCGGTAATTATAAATTAACCAATATGATTATCAGGCCCGGATTACCCAAAAGGCACAGTAGGCACTGAGCTTAGGGCCTACGCAAAATTCGGGGCCTACGAAAATACCGGTGTGCCATAAAACCCATAAATAGGCTTACCCCCATACACACACCCACACGCAGAGAAAAGTTTTTCAAAAGTTTTAGGGTCTCTCTCAGAATGTTCACCAACTGACGCTGTAAAGCATGTAAAGGCATACTTGTAGCCCCTGCGTCTGAAATTGACGTGTAAAGCCTGTCGCTCTTAAACACGGTGCCATGGGCGTCGATCGGTTGGGGAAGGGGTGAAATGTGCCCCCCCCCCCCGCACACACACACACACCTTCCCACACTTTGTTCGTCCCCGACTAAAACAATTGCGGCATATATTTGATTCTATAGCTCAGAATCGCTGATTAAATTACTCCAAACTCGGAAATATTTAAATGATGATTTTTTTTGCTTTATTTTAGGGGCCATTCAGAATTTTCAATGTTTTAACATTTTAATCTTTTTTCCAAATTGTGGGTGGGTGGGTCAAGCTAAATAATTGAAAATCGAAATTCACTTTCCATGGAAAAGATAAAAAAAAAGAAAAGAAAGATAGATCTTTTGACTTGCCTGAACTACGCGCAAGCGTTCCGATATCGCGATGCGTGTTTCTTTTCCAACTTCGTCCCCTGTATGCACTGTACATGTACGTCATGTATGTGTATATAGACCCACTGTGGCATGAGAGGGAGGTGTTTTTTTCAGTAGATTTTATTTAACATAGACGCCGGGCGTTTGTAGCGGTTAGGCCGTGCAGAGGCAGCAGGGTACCAGGTGTACTAGATCGGCTCTATAACACGCCACGGGCGTAGATTACCAATCGCTATAAAACTGGACTATTCAACCACTGGACTCCAAGATTACGAGGACCACAGCCTGTGATGTGATGTCTGCCCAAACCCGATATTTTTCTTTCGCTCGTACCCCCCGCCATGCAAACAGGGAGGGGGGGGGGGGTACGAACGTTTTTCTCAGCTACCTCACGTGACAGGCACAACTTCGTATGTCACAATGTCATTCACCTCATCCAGAAAAAAAGACAAAACCACGGTCATCTTTGTGGCTTCCAAAACTGCAACCTGTCATTCCCAACAGCATATCAGCTTGCAAAACACAAGAAAACTGAAGGTCACCTGCCCAGTGCAAAAGAGGAAGACTGACAACTTCACGCCGTCACTGAACTAGACACACATGTTCAGGGGTATACATGTTCGTGATCAAGTATATGTACATGCAAGTGCATGTACATGTACATGTTCAGTTTTTTATTAATCGAAATTAGGGGTGGGTGGGTGGGTCACAATAATTTGGAAAAAAAGTCGAAATTTTAAAACATTGAAAATTCTGAATGGCCTCTTAATTGGTTAAAGTGGTCACAAATTGCCTCAGATCGCACAACAGAGCGTCTAGAATCCAATTATTGTTTCGAGGCGCCCGTGAGAGGGCCTCAACCCCATGCCGTTTAGGCTTCGCAGTTCGCACTCGCATTAGTTCTGATCAAGATACCACCCCCACGTTTAAGAAGCGATTGACGCCCTTGGTGCCAACAGGCTTTTAGAGCTAGGACCTATACCAGTTTGGCCTGGCTTGATGTGTACAGTGCTTTGTACTTTAATAGTATTAACATGAATTGGGTACTGGTGCCTATATAGGGTGGAGTAGGGGCCTTAGTACGGAACACTGGTGCCTCGGGCCTACGAAACACTTAATCCGGGCCTGATGATTATTAATTAACATACGACCATTACATACAGGATGGGTAAAACAAAAAGCGGAGCCCCAACCCCAAAACTTATATTTAAAAAGAATGTGTACCACCAAACATAATAATGACTGGAAAGCCACATATTAAGCTACCTTTAGATGAAAAAAATTACTGAAGTTGCTCAATCTGTTCAAAGAATATCACCATTTACACGCAATGACCCTTAAACCTCTTCTATCTAAAAATGCGATTTCAAGAATAGTCGTCAACTTTGACTTCCAACATCACCAGCGATAAATCTCAATTTAAAGTTTCAAATATTCAACAAGGTCTTTTTGAAGGACCTTCTTTTAATAAAGAAAGTGGATTTTATAAAGCAGATCGTTTGCCTGTCGTAAATACTGATCTTGTGTACTACAGTTGTTGAGGGTTGTTGAAAACAAGTATTCTGTGTCATTTTCTTTGTTGTTCCAAACAATCAGGATACACAATAAACTAATTTTTGGACGAAACGGGTTTTAGGGTCATTGCGTTTCGTTAGCAGTTCCAACATTTATATCATCCTCCGAAAGGAAAGGAAAGGCAAGGCTAGCTTCTCGTGGTTCGCGCAGCTTGGCTACAGGGTTAAGAAAAATGTTCGTATAGGCAGATTTTTTATTATAATTTAGGAATTTGTCTGAACATTCACTAATCTGGTAATAATTATAAGCAAACTCCAAACTTTAAGAGATTTGTGCATCACTGTCACAAAGGAAAACCAGGTTACAGATGTTGTATTGGCTTCAATGTAGGCCTACGGTGCATAAAATAAATTTGAACGATTGGTATGAATTTTATTCCAAACCACGGGTAATACGCAATGATCAACTTATATTATGTACTGGTCGAATACGTACCAACTAAATGCTCTAGCATGGAAAAAGCTTTCCCTGACTCTAGCAAGGCATCATCTAGAATGCGAACATCCATTTGGGCTTCAGCTGAAAGAGAGGAAAACCAGGTCAAAGAAAGATTTTTTAAATAAAATTAGTCAAATGTGATATAGGATGGGACACCGTTTTATCGCAGAATTTATCAATCGGAATAGAGATTGCTGTGAAAACATAATGTCCCTCGTTGGCCTGTCATTTGTGTTGTTTAACTCTTGCATTTCGTTTTCTTATCAAACTCCTGACACTTGGTTGAATTTATTTCCTGAATGATGTCTTTTAAACTATATTTCAAATATATGATATATGTCGGACTCATACTCGGCAAGGGAGTTCACTTTACATGTAATACCCATACGTTTCATTTATTGTTTTCGCCAAAACTAGAACTTCCCCGTGTTTCCTTCTGATGAAATGTGTCTCTTGTTAAAAATTAATTTAATTAGTGGCAGTTCATGGCCCGGGAGGTTGAGTGAAGTACAACTAGTCTGGTTTCCCGACCGAACTAATTTCCTTTCGTTTACGTACACACGTGAAGCGCGTAAAAAAATCAATAGTGTTTGTGTGTGTGTGTGGGGGGGGGGGGGGGGGGGGTCTGAACACAATCTTCCAATGGGGGCGCTGTTTATGTATTTCATGGCTAAATTAGACAATAACTTCAATTCAATTCAATTTCAATTCAGTTCAATTTATTATACTCGTCACGTAAAAAACATGAAAATTGATTTCCAGTGTGCATTATACATGTACAATAAGACCATAGATATATACGAATGCAAAATAAATAAAATTTGATGTAAAAAACAAAAGGTACTATAAAATATTAACACAATATGACAATATGACAGAGATTATAATTACAGACTATCAAAAATTACAAGGTTGTCATCCAACAAATAAAAACACCAGATTGCTATAACAAGGAACCTAGTAAGAGACACAATTAAAAAGAGCTCTTTACAATAAAAACACGTCAGTGGATGCCAGCATACCAGGAAAAAAAGGACAAGACAAAAAAAACAGGGGATTATCTTTTGAATTGAGTGTTGAATAGATGGCATGCATTAGGCAAGAATGACATTCTGAAGCGCTTAGTGCGGGTTCGTGGAGGGCGAATTCTTCCTGATTTGTTGACAACCACCGAAGAATGGAGCGGATGGGAAGGATCTTGCATTATGTCATGTAGCTTAGAGATAATTGCAGATTCAAACATACAATGTAAATCCCTAACGTCCAGGCCAATTGTTTTGGAGGCCAATTTGGTGACACGTTCCAGTCTGTGTCTGTCCATGGCTCTTAGGTTACCGTACCAGGAAATCATACAGAAGGTGATGATAGATTGGATAACGCTTTGATAAAAAAGAAATAAAATGTCTTTGCAAACATTGAATGATTTCAGCTTCCGGACAAAAAACATCCTCTGGTTAGCCTTAGCCACAAGTTTCTGAGAATTGATCTTCCAATTCAAGTTGTTGTCAATGGAGGTACCAAGATACTTAATATTATCGACCATTTCAACCCTAGTGTCATTAATATAAATAGGTTCAATACCAGTCTTCGATTTACGAAAGTCAAACACAATTTCTTTAGTTTTGGACACATTCAGTGTTAAATAATTAAGATCACACCATTTAACAAAATTAGCTACCTCTTTGCGATAAACAGATTCATCATTCATAGAAATCAATCCCGTCAGAGAGGTGTCATCAGCATATTTAATTATAGGGCATGATGTATCACCGGTTCTGTAGTCACTGGAATAAAGTGAAAATAACACTGGGGACAACACACAGCCTTGAGGGGCTCCAGTACTAATATGGATGTAATTAGAAACTGAGTTCATAAATAAAACCCTTTGAATTCGATCAGTTAAAAAACTGTTAATCCACAAACAGATATGGGGATTGACACACATTCTATCCATTTTTCCAGTCAATAAATGAGGCTGAATTGTATTAAAAGCCGATGAGAAGTCTACAAACAAAGTTCTGACATGGTTGTGAGTTTTATCCAAATGTTCATAAATATAATGCACAAGTGTTAAAATGGCATCATTCACACTTCTGCCCGAACGATAGGCAAACTGGGCAGGGTCAGTGTAAGCCTTTGTCTGAACCAAGATAAGATCCTTAATTACACTTTCAAAACATTTCATAACTGACGATGTGAGAGCAATAGGTCTAAAGTCATTCATAGCTGTGGGTTTGGGTATTTTTGGAATCGGTATGACAGTTGAGGTTTTCCAAATTTTGGGAATTATGTTAGAGTCCAGAGACCACTGAAACAGTCTATGAAATACATAAGACAGCTCTTTATGACAGGACCTCAGGATTCTCCCAGAAACACCATCAGGACCTGATGCCTTGTTGCCCTTGATACGCTTGAAGGATTTCTCAATCGCAGGAACGCTGAGCTCAATCCTATTGGAGTCGTCTACTTGGCTCCGCAGATCGTCGCAAAGCTGGTTGTTGACTAGACTGAAGTCAGAGTCATCAAAACGGGTGTAGAACTGATTAAGATCATTGGCGAAGGTGTCAGGGTCGCAGGTTGGAATGTAGGAGTTAGTTTTCTTACCAATTCCTGTGATGGACTTTAGTCCAGCCCAAGCTTTTTTTGAATCGTGCTGTCTGAAATTGTCCTCGATGGTTTTTCCATATTTCTTCTTGCTTTGACGAATATGTTTGGTTATCTCCCTCTGCACTCTCCGCTTTTCAGTAAGATCTCCATCACGGAAAGCTTTGTGTTTCCTTTCCAGAAGGCAACGGATTTCTCTGGTTATCCACGGTTTGTTATTCGGAAAAAATTTGTGTTCCACCTCAGGAATAACCAAGTTTTCACAAAACTTGATGTAGTCTCCCACCGCTTCTGTGGCTTCATCAATGGAGTTTTGGCCGAAAAAGACATCCCAGTCTGTGCATTCAAAACATCCTCGGAGGGTTTCAATATTTTCGTTTGTCCACTTCCTGGTTCTTGTGATAATAGGTTTATGTTGTTTCAGCTTTTGTTTATATTCAGGAAGAAGATGAATAATGTTGTGATCAGAGAGGCCGAGACCTGCTTTTCCATGTGTCTTGTAGGCCTTTCCGATGTTGCCATAACATTTATCTAGAATCTTGTCTTTCCTGGTGGGAACCGTAACATACTGGTCATAGTGAGGAAGTGTATGCTCAAGTTCACAGTGATTAAAGTCACCTAAAACAAGCTTCACCGCATCGGGAGCCCGAGTTTCAAGATTATTTATCAGTTCGGCAATTTTTGATGAGGCAATGTCGGCATCTGCAGAAGGGCTAATATATACAGTTGTTACAAAAATTTGGTTAAATTCTCGGGGTAGGTAGTGGGGTCTCAAACCAACCGTGAGCAGTTCAATGTCGGGTGAGCATAACTACATCTATACAATTTTCAAGGGACGTTAAAATAAACAGCAACTCGAGAAAAAAAGATTTTTGATAAAAAATATGCACAAAACTAAGAAAAGGGGACTTTATATTCTTCCAGCTTATCATGGTAACTCATATGGATGTGCTTTTCTATGGATGTCAAATTTTCAGTGGGGGGTGGGCGACTGGGGTTGCGATTTTTTATGGGGGCGCCCCCCCCCCCCCCCCATCAAAAATGTGTAGTTGAACATTCACTAATCTGGCGAAATGATAGTATGCGCATAGGAAAGGACATATTTTTCATCATTTTGGCCAAAAAAACGACAAATTCCAGCGATGTTTGTTCTGCGCATATTACGTGAGTATGTCATGAGGTGTAGTACGGAGTTTGGGGGCAAACTGTGCAGCGGTTCTGTGGGAAATGTCTGCATTTTCATGGACGTTTTTGTACTTAATTAGTGTTTTGTGCTGAAAACAATTTTGCGGGGTTCTGAGTACTCACTAGTACTGTACTAGTACTTTAGTACAGTCATTTTCATAGTTCCATATAGCAAACATCATTCAGGCTGCTTTCGGCTCAACTACTCCACGAATTCAAGTGACATTGACTTAAAAGTTTACCTTGAGTGATGGAGATACTACAAAATAGTTTCCAAAATTTAAGCTCTTTTTATTGTGACTTTACGACGTCAAAAGTACCGATGCCGCTTTTCCTAGTTCCGGATCAGTTCAATCAGTTCCGAATCGATCAAAAACTGATTCGCGCGAAAAAAAATCATGCAAGAAAATCAATTGTTCAGCCAGAACCACCCAAAATCAAGCACATTTTCTGATAAAGTATTATTTAATTTTCCAAAAATAGTCCATTCTCAAAAGAGAATTAACGTAAACATTTTTAAACTTGTCTGCAGCGCAATGGCACAAACTCATGCACAGTCCGAAAACCTTGCACACGGCACAGAATACGTCACACAAAATTGATTAAAGCGCGTGTAGTTGGGTCGTAAGTGCACGCGCGATCCGGAACTAGGCAAAATCATATGGTCATTCGTTTGCGAATTTTCAAATATTAGAGACGCTACAACTTATTTTGATTGAACAAACATTCAATGGGAGAGTTTAAACGATTGTAGTGAATGAAATTTTTTTTTCGAAACCTCACGGTACGAGAGATATATCGAGGAGAAAATTAATCGTCGATTCGCAGCTGCCGTGATTTTCTTTAAACCATCCCAACATGTCGAAGTGCGCATCGGAAATCTGGCCAAAATTCCTTTTCTAAAGATTGTATCAAAAAGATCTTTGGGTATCAAGAAGCTTACATATTCCTTTTTAAAATGCACTCTGACAGAATTTTTTTTATTGGAGACTAATGCAAAAGAGGCATGTTTTTATTTGAAGCGATCCGGAACTAGGAAAAATCCGGAACTAGGAAAATGACTACTACTAGCCTAGGCCTAGCCTGCTAACCTGCTAACCGTATTGAATATATATTTCAGCGGAGTGAAGTTAGTTACTTATTCCTCGTTCTTTGTTCGACATTGTTTGGGAGCGCCGCTTATGTACACAAACATTTGGAAAAATGTGCATTAAAATCGCCGTAGATTAAAGTCTTTTTCAAAAATATGAAAAAAATACTGAAACCCCTTGGACCAGGTCAGACTTATTATTTTCAAGTTTTCCAGGTCCTTCTGCATCCTCCTACATCCAGCCTTGCCCGGTCCAAGGCGTTCTTCATGTTTAAAGGGATATTTCTTTGGGAGCGCCGATTATGTACACAAACATATGGAAAAACATGCATTAAAATCGCCTTAGATTTAGGTCTTTTTCAAAAATATGAAAAAAATACTGAATCCCCTTGGACCAGGTCAGACCCACTATTTTCCAGTTTCTCGGGTCCTCATGCATCCTTCTACATCCAGCATTGCCCGGTCCAAGGCGTTCTTCATACGTAAAGGGACATTTCTTTGGGGCGCCAATTATGTACACAAACATATGGAAAAACGTGCATTATAATCGCCGTAGATTTAAGTCTTTTTCAAAGATATTTAAAAAATACTGAAACCCCTTGGACCAGGTCAGACTTATTTTTTTCTAGTTCCCGAGGTCCTCTTGCATCCTCCTACATCCAGCCTTGTCCGGTCCAAGCCGCGTTCTTCATGCTTAAACACCGATTTTGTACACATATAGAAAAACGTGCATTAAAATCGCCGTAGATTTTTCAAAAATATGTAAAAAATACTGAAACCCCTTGGACCAGGTCAGACCCATTATTTTCCAGTTCCCCAGGTATTCATGCATCCCCCTACATCCAGCCTTGCCCGGTCCAAAGTGTTCTTCATGCTTAAAAGAGGTCTCTGTTGTACGAAAATGTGTGGCAAAACAAAGTGTTCCTGGGCCGAGCGGGATAGGAAACCAGTCTATGAGCCATTTGCGAATGTGTATGCAGCTTTGGATACACTCTATGCACGATTTGTACATGCATAGCGTGCGAATGTCGAACAAGGAACGAGGAATAAGTAACCAACTTCACACCGCTATATATTTCAGGTTTTTGCTTACATGTACCTCTTTTTCGTTTCTTGCGCTTCGAGGACGCCGATGTTTGGCTTGCCATATTACAACGGTCAGTTACACACAATTAGGTTCAGATAACTCCACAAGTTTAGAGAAGATGATTGATTCAGGATTAACAGTTCTGCTTGATTTATTCCATTGAACTCCGAAATTACGACAATTGCATGTATAGTCAGGGATGTTAGGGTGTTATAGGGGCCGTTTGGTTCAGTTTCTTCCAAAAGCACCAAATTTGGCACAGATGTCGTTCATACCATACTATTTCGATTTTTGACGGGCGCCAAGATGGGCGCCCCACGGGGCCGCCATATTGGCAATATCCAATATGGCCGCCAACCGGGTCAGAGGTCAATCGAACTAAACGAGCTCGAATCAAAAATAATACCACTTTTCAGGTATTTTCAGGTCCAGCAATCTGAATCTGATGTTATTTTAACGATTTGAGGCAAGACAGATGCCCCAAGGGACCGCCATATTGGCAAAATCCAAAATGGCCGCCACATACCGCAGTTTAAACCTTAACTAGCTAGAATCATAAGTAATACAACTTTGGAGGGGTTTTCGTTGTCAACGAATCTAAATCTGAGGTTATTTTAATGATTTGATGCCAGACGGATGCCCCAGGGGCCATATTAGAAATATCCAAAATGGCCGCCAGCCAAGTAAGAGGTCAGTCACAGTTAAATAAAACGAGCTAGAGTTATTAATAATACCATTTTACATGGATTTTCAGGGTCGGAGAATCTGAATCTATTGTTTTATTAAAGATTGTATGTCACATTTTGCCCTAAAGGTCTTTAAGGATTGGACTTATCAATAAAGATTATTGTTTGAACTATTTTCATTTAAATATTTAGAGATGATGTCTGCAGTGACAAAATGCTATATGCCGCTGTGTGCGTTTAAATGGAGCCGTTCATTTGTAGAGGACCTTGCATATAGAAACCTAGAGTGATTGCATTTCAACCTTCCTTTGCATGAGGCAGCCGCAGCGCACAAAAATGGCACATGTCACTGAAGCATCATTGAGAGTTGGTCCATAGTGATTGCCATGTACTGGTCACCTTTGTGCCAGCCCCACACGATGAAGTCAGGAATTTCCTGCTGGACGGAGGTGGCCTGTAGTAGCGGTTGCTTTACATGTTCAAACAGCACGGCAGGTAGCTGGATTGCTTCCCACAAGCTGCTTCCAGTAGTGAAGAAGCGATGTCTGGTCCCTTTGACACCGCAGTTGCACGGCGCTCTGCATGAAATGGCGAAGCAAGTTGTGTCGCACCAAGCTTTGGAAGAAGGGTGGTGCCAAGGACTTTGTCAGACCGAGATCGGAGTAGATGCTTATGACTAGTATGTTACTGTACTTTTCACCATTTCTGAAGCCCACCCAGATCTCCAATAGGCCGAAGATCTCCAAAACAAGCTTGAAATGATCTCGAAAGTGATCGCAGTGACTCGACTCTCAACCTTCACTGGCTCAGTGGGTCGCATATCAAGTTACTCCGGTGCACCCATAAGATGTGGATGCAGCCTTGTCTAGGTATATGGCGTAGTTCCCGATTTTGGCATGGGGCTTTGCCGACTCATTTGCTAGCATTTGCTAGTTAATTGTATCCCAACCAGGTGAGGATGTCACCATCTTCAAACTTGTTACGAAGAAGTCAAGCTTGATGAGCCCGCCTCACTGCAGGGTTCTCATGCGAGAATTGGATATTTACGGTTTGGGCATATCACTGGAACTCACCAAGTGAGAGGTTGCCCTGAGCCTTTGTTATCTGTGATCAACATCTTGGGTGGTGAAGACAATGAAACGACCGTTGGTTGATAGCTTTACCCATCCTCAGCATGGCGGGCACACACCACACGCGCCTATACATCCTTACAATAACTTAGGAAAATTTTCTCGCTCCAATCTAAGATTGTTTCTGTGGTATGCGTAGAAATGTCAAACTGTCCGACATGTGCAGCTAATGGGAAAAGTTTTTTTATGGAATGAGGCACCAGAAACACCAGGTTTGACCGGAATGATCTCGAGTGGTAAACTTGACATCAAATAATTAAAATAACATCAGAATCAGATATTTGGAACACCCCCCCCCAAAAAAAAAAACACGTTGTATTGTTTTAACTGCGAGTACCTCCAACCTGGGTGGCGGCCATTTTTTTTTGGAAAAAATGGCGGCTCCTAGAGTATCTGCCTTGCGTCGAATCATTAAAATGACATCATATTTAGATTCTGTGACCCCGAAAACCCACTACAGGTGGTATTATTTAAGATTTTAGCTCGTTATTTTCTTAACTGTGATATATGTGGCGGCCATTTTGGATTTTGCCAATATGGCGGTCCCTTGGGGCATCTGTCTTGCCTCAAATCGTTAAAATAACATCAGATTCAGATTGCTGGACCCCGAAAATACCTGAAAAGTGGTATTATTTATGATTCGAGCTCGTTTAGTTCGATTGACCTCTGACCCGGTTGGCGGCCATATTGGATATTGCCAGTATGGCGGCCCCGTGGAGCGCCCGTCTTGGCGCCCGTCAAAAATCGAAATAGTATGGTATGGACGACATCTGTGCCAAATTTGGTGCTTTTGGAAGAAACTGAACCAAAATATCCCTAAGACCCCCGACTAATGGTTGATCGGCCATATTTGATTATATCCCAGCATGCTTCGTCGGTATCCCTTATGACGTCATGAGTAGTAGTATCGAGTCAAGTCGTTTGTGTGAGTCTCCATGTAATGTTATGTCGTCATCTACTGCAGTCGTGTCAAGCTCGAAATAATATTGAAACAACCAGAATGTTCTGGAATAATCAATAGCATTGGAACCGTACACCGGTATCAAAGTTCACCATTATGTACGTATCATGTGACCGCTGGAAGTATGCGTTGAACCCAGACGATCAACGATTAACTCAGTCCTGAAGTTTTGGTCAACTTCGTCCCCATGGTGTCGAGCAATACGCTCCCAGCACTCCCACACTCTCACACTGGTATTGGATCACTTGCGCGATAACGCCACCAAAGCTTTAAATCAGTGTCTGCTTTTGTATGCGGTGTCTGGGGTAAAACACAATCAATTTCATTCAATGCTACAATCATTACATTTTACATATTACTATTAGAGAATAGAAAAAAGAGTTTTGATTTTTAGATGGAGTTGGCGTATGGATTCACGTTGAACGTTAATATCACGTTGGTAATAAAGGGTTTTTTTAAAAATCACCAACTAGGCCTACACGATATAAATCCATTACTTAATTGCTGTATCGAATCAGGGTATAGGAAACACTTAACCACTGGGGACGAGGTTGTGTTTTGGTGCATTGCGCAAAGCGGTAATTTCCCCCCAAAAGACTGTATTGCACAATGTGGGACTATTCAAAGAGCTTTTAAACGATGCTAATTTCTCAATACCGGCAGTACGTGTGCGTTTATGTTTGCCATTTATGCGCGTAAATTAGGCTGGCTACTTTAGGTCTGGCGCAGTTTGTCTAAAAACAGAGTGGCTATAGCTAAATTTGATTTCTCTCGTTTTATTTTGGGATCTTTCACCACTGAAGCTGGTGTAACTGTTTGTGTTAAAGGAGCAATATTAATTGGAAAAAGAGGGCTTGTCCGGGAATTGAACCCGGGACCTCTCGCACCCTAAGCGAGAATCATGCCACTAGACCAACAAGCCGCTCTTCGTGAATAATGGTCTTTCACCTCTGAACCTTAAAAACTAGTTCCTGTGTTTAATGAACAAATACTTTAAAAAGGTCTGTCTGGGAATTGAACCCGGGACTTATAGCTCGCACCCTAAGCGTCATGCCAATTCGACCAACAAACAGTGCGTTGGTGAATATTCCATTTCTCACTACTGGCATTAAAGACTCGTTTCAGTGTTCTTAATGAGCAGTGTGTGCAGCTCATCGCGACCAAACGCCGACCGTATATGTGGCATATACGTGAACTCGTCACACAGGATATGGGTGCATTTTTGCTGAGGAATTGCAAGCTCTGTTTGCTGCATTTCGCGAGACGATAACTCATAGCGTACCGATAGTGTGGGAAGAATCGGTTGATTGGGAAGAGTACAAACATCATTTAATACAGAAGGAATTATAGGAAGCGACTTTGAAAACTTAAAACAAACTGTTTTCCTTTCCCTCGGTAATAACTTATGCTGTTCATAATTCACCTTTATTCATCAATTAAACAAGCACCACCAGTTTGTACAATTATTATTATTATTATGTTTTTGTCTGCATAGAGTTGTCCTGTCTGTGCAGTTTTTTTTATTGTGTGTACCGTCTCCTTTTGTGTCGCCTCTATATGTTTTTTAATTCCACTTCAGACTGTAATTTTTTTAGTCCTCTTTTTTTGTTTGCTATACATGTAAAGTATTGTTATAGGCCTATATATATATATATTTTAATCGTTTTGGTGTTATGTAATTCAGTTAAGTTTTGTTTTATTTGTGTATACATTTCGTATTGTAATTGTATCATAAATTTGTATTGTAATATTACGTTTAATGTTTTTACTCGGCCTGTAATTGGCGATTATTCAATCAATCAATCAATCAATCAATCAATCAATCAATCAATCAATCAATCAATCAATCAATCAATCAATCAATACTTTATTTCCACTCAATCAAATAACAATACATGGAAAATGGGTATAATTAGAATGAAGGGCGATTAAGTGGTGGGAGTCTCCAAAAAGCAAGGCTTGTCGAGTAGAGGCCCCCATAATGTGCATAGCTTAAAGGATTAGATAAACAGACATAGTTAAATTGAATGCTATACACTAAGTAATAATGATTAAGTTACACAAGCAAGAAGGACGCTGTTGGCTGAGAGAAATTAAAAAAAAAATACATTTTTCCAAAGCTACTCCCACTGATCTCTACTATAACCGTGTGCAGTGGGCGTGGTTTAAGTTGAAATGACGTCACACTGACTCGAACCGCCGATAGGCTACGCAACTATAGCAACAAGATCCGAAGACTTATTAAGATGAAGGGTCTTAAGTATTACAACGCCGAGTTTGAAAGCTTACATGAAGTACGTTATACCTCATTGATCCTTATTTAACAGCGATCAAAAAGTAATTACTTAGGCTAACTATAACATCTCTGGGAGGATAATGTTAGTCTTTAAATAAAAAATACTCTTTGCACTCCGGGTATATTGCGAATTACTTGTTATATGAAAAATCCCGTACCCACAATAATAATGAAAATTCCACCTCAACGTCAACTACATATCAGATTATAAGAAAAGACTCATTACACATTTTTTTTTTATTTATCTAAAACCGTTTTATCTCACCGTGTAAAAGCATCCAGCAAAAGCAACCGTGTAAAAGCATCCATAAAAGCAACCGTGTAAAACCATCCAGTAAAAGCAACCGTGTAAAAGCATCCATAAAAGCAACCGTGTAAAACCATCCAGTAAAAGCAACCGTGTAAAAGCATCCAGTAAAAGCAACCGTGTAAAACCATCCAGTAAAAGCAACCGTGTAAAACCATCCAGTAAAAGCAACCGTGTAAAACCATCCAGTAAAAGCAACCGTGTAAAACCATCCAGTAAAAGCAACCGTGTAAAACCATCCAGTAAAAGCAACCGTGTAAAACCATCCAGTAAAAGCAACCGTGTAAAACCATCCAGTAAAAGCAACCGTGTAAAACCATCCAGTAAAAGCAACCGTGTAAAACCATCCAGTAAAAGCAACCGTGTAAAACCATCCAGTAAAAGCAACCGTGTAAAACCATCCATAAAAGCAACCGTGTAAAAGCATCCGGTAAAAGCAACCGTGTAAAAGCATCCAGCAAAAGCTGATCAGCTGGGGCCCTCAGCCCATATAACAAAAGACTAAAAGCACATCACATTCTCACAAAAGACTATCGATATCATAACCTCACAAAAGATAATCCAAACATCATAGTCTCGCAAAAGACTCCATCTTGTTTCGTAAACTGAATACAAATAGACAAACATGCCATATTTTGTTAGAGTTCCGAGCAAGTGAAGGATCAATTCGATTCAACATTTTAAAATCGCGAATAAACCTCATAGCATCTTTCCTGTAAATAGCATTTTCAGTAACTTTCAATCCAAGCGTAATAAAATCTCGTTTAATATTCAAGGACTTATTCATAATAATTCTATCATTCTTATACAGCTTTCCATTCCTCATGTTTTCCTTTAATAAATCCAACAAATGTCCCATTTCTTTTGCCGATAAGGAATCAGAGTAAAGGTCTGAAGCATACAGAATTGAACCACTCGGATCTAAGCACAACAACGCATGCCATTTTGTATCCGAACCTGAACATACTTCAATCTCATCTATGATAGCGATCGTATTAGGGAACCTGTTCTTAAATTTTTCAGACGAATGCTCAAGAATTGTATCTCTGCTTGACCACTTTATGTTAATTGAAACTTTTGATATAAAATTGATCCACTTAAGAAATGCATTTCTGTAGTCTTGCTCTTCTATATTAAAAAACTTCGCCAAATCCTCAAATGAATAATTATGTCTGAATTTTACCAACCCTATTAAAAAATGCTGTTCAAACGAAATGTTTTTACCGCTCCTGCTTCTTTTCTTATCATTAAAAACACTGCCGTGTTTATCAATTTTCGCAACAATAAACTGAAATTCTTCCTCTGAAAATCCTGTGAAGTATTCAATGTTATCTGCACATATAAAACTTTTAGACGTTACTTTGGATAAATGTCTTTTAATAACTTGCAATTCGTTCAAAACTTGTTCAGTTATCCCTGGCGCCGCAGATTGGTCCTTGCAAACAGCTATAAAAAAAAATAAAAAAATGGGGAAACAGTTTTAGCTCTAAGATAGACTTGCACTTCTCGATACACATATGCTCGGTATCACTTCCTTGCTGTTTAGAAACGGTTAAACAATTAATTAATATAAATGACAGTGGCGATGGTATTGTAATAAGGTGGTGTTCTAACATCACTAGCCGACACATTATTACCAGTCTGCTCTGATGAATTATTTTCGAATTTGAGATTTAACATATACCCTACTATTTTTAGCCACATTTAAAAAAAAAGAAGGTGAGGCTACAATGCAAAGTCTGGCACCATCCCATTCAACAGTTCACAATTTATAAAATACATTCAGGAACACGACCAAAATGGCTTCTTCGTGAATAAGCTCCATGGTGATTGACTGTTATTATTTTTACCTGTTGGTGGTTCGGATGCCTACCGAGGACCTCGATGCTGGGGTGGATGGTGTGGATCCACCGCATCATCAAAATACGCGGTGGATAGCCGATCAACCCCAGCTGCATCATCTCTATGACCTGTGCATCAATAATGTCAACAGTAATTTAGTTATTGAATAGCAGGTGCATCATGCTGTGTTTCAAGTGAGGCAATTCCAGTCAGTTCTCATATCCTTCACCTATTATCGTGTTCTAATCGATACATGCCAAAATCTGGTTGGTTCATTGCAAAGTTCGGGTTAAACAAGATTCTATACTGATGAAGCTTCACAAAACCTTTAGCCAAATTCTCACGGGAACATAATTGGTAAATTGTTCCAAATATCGTTTGATTTGGTTCTTAATTTACCTTTGAATTTCATTTCCTCATTGTAAATGTTGCAGCCGACATACACATTGTTGTTTTTTCCAGATATGTTAACCATGGATCTTTCTTCGTTCAACGTTTTCATTGCTAAAAAGAGAATACACACCGATCGTATTATGGAGAGATTGCGTTGACATCATCTATGGTCATATCGAAAACAGTGAAATTAAAAGAAAACATTAAAATGCTATACTTTTTGATTAAAATATTATATGTTTATGTTAATGTTTGGATAGTAAGTGACAAATAAAAAGTAAACACCGCCCTACTTCTTCTTTTTTATTCGCAGCCCAAACTAGACATCATAGAAGCGAACGAAGTAAATACAGCAATGGATAACTAAATGTAAAACATAATTGTACGTACCGCTAAAATTCTGTATCAATGACGCTTCATTTGCAGTTTCCACATGAGTTTCGTCTTCTAAAAAAAAATTGCATCAAATTCTGACATTGCATATACAAATGTCGTTATATTCATGATAACATCCGAAATACCAACGAAAATATAATAGGCCTCATTACCAAATATTAGTAATACTCGTGTAACAGGGGAGAGTGGAATTAGTTAGTTAAAAATGTGGCACTCTCCTTTTAACCGAGGGGTTCCACTAAAAAATGATTTGGGTAGAGCGAATGTTTTCTGTTGTCTCACAAATATGAAATGGTTTATTTATAATACAAATTTGAGACAATAATTTTATATACAAATGATCAGGTACAGTATTACAAAAAGAATTACAGTAAAGATATGAACTTTGGGGATATCAACCGACTCTTTGTTAAGTATATAAAAACAGAACTTTGTTGGGTCTATAAAAACAGAACTTTGTTGGGTCTATAAAAACGGAACTTTGTTGGGTATATAAAAACGACAGTCAAATAGGGAATATAGGGTGGTGAACTGTCACTCCAAGGATGGTATCACTTGGGTGGATCTACGTTCATGCCTACTCCGTGTCCGATGTTAAAATCGACGATCAGCAGTGAAAATGGATGAAAATATTCTACTGCTTTAGGGAGCCTCTCTCAAAATTTGTAGATATACGTGGAAAGTGCAAGAGCTCGTAAAAGATGGTCTGCTCGCAACAAGGTGTTGGATCGAAATCAAAGTTATTTCGCAGCTAGCCCTTCAAGAAAACTATACCGAAACGCCCGGAATGTCAACTATTCCTCTTAAACAAAGCGCGGTGGAATGCTAAATTCGCATGCTCGCTACGCCCATCGCATAGTTGAGCAAAATTCTAGGCGGCGCGCGCTGTTAAAAAAATTTAGTTGGCCGCGAGAGGGCGCTAGGCAAAAAGCATGATCACAATGGCTGCTCACATGTAAATCGACACAAACACGAAATTACAAAAGTTATGAAATAATGCTGGAGTAAGGAACCAGTCGGGGAAAAGTAAGTACTGCAACCCGACCAACAACGCATTAATTAATAAAAGCGAACGAAGCAAATATAACAACGGATAACTAAATGTACAAATAATCGTTACGTACTGCTTGAAATCCGTAACAATGGCTCTTCGTTTGTAGTTCCAGTATGAATATCATCCTCTGAAGAAAAAGAAATCCAGTTGCATCAAATTCTAATATGGAGTATACGAATGAAGTTATAGTCATAAAACATCCAAAATAACAACAAGCATCAAAAATAATTACCGAATATTAATAATATTCAGTAATTATTAGAGATTAACGAATTGTTAATAAATACAATCAAACAAAGTAAATAAAGCATAATTGCACGTACCGCTTGTTATCACAGAAGCTTCGTTTGTAGTTCCAACATGAAAATCATTTTCTGAAGAAAAAAAAAACAGATCCAATTGCATCAAATTCTAACGTTATTCACAGCCTGAACGAGGCTTCATAACAGCGAACGAAAGGAAAGAAGCGATTAGTAACTAAATTAAACGTCAATACAATTGTACGTACCACCTGTATTCGACAACATTGACAATTGTTCAGTACATGTAGTTGCGACATTGATATCATCTTCTGAAAAAAAGAAGCAAATTGCATCAGTTCAAAATTTCGCACACTAATATACTGTAGTTATACTTTTGTAAAAAAAAATTGAACTAAAACAAAAACATCGAGCATGGTTCTTATATTCCAAAAGACTTCACATTGCCCCGTTTGTAAATATTCCCCCTCCTGGACTTTATAATGATATTTTCGCCTTAAATATAGTTTTAAAACCAATTTAAGGAATGGTTTTAAGCGACTATTAAATTTGTTCTACACTAGTTTAATACACAATGTTGTCATGCAAAAATAATTTAAAGAGCTCTGTATGGGCTTCAAAATAATTAATGAATGCGATGCATTTGTTGGTGGTGGTTGAAACGTTAATTTATTTATTTTTACAATTCTGTATTAATTATTGCCCTTTCACATATTTGTTTTGGATAATTAGAAATTACCACTTTTTTTTTTAGATTATCAGCTTTTCAAGTTACCATGATGAATAAAATGTCAGGTTTTGCTTACCTCGTTTGTGTTTTTTTTTGCGCGTCAAGGACGGCGATCCTTGCTCTAGGTTCGCCATCGTGAAGCAAGCAGAATGCTCTGAAATAATGAATAACCAGCAGAAACCGTACACTACGTCTCTGACACCACGGACTGACACCCTCTGCATCACATGTGTACAAACAATTTTAAAAATTCAAATTTCTTTTTTTGCACATATTAGCAGTTTGTATCATGAAGTTTAACATGACAGGGTTAAAATTGCTGAAATCATCTAAAATAAGCAAATTTTACTAATGAATTTTCAAGAAATTGGTCAATTCTGGTATTTTTTGTTACCACGAAGTGACCCTGCACAGGGTGTCAGTTCGTGAAAACCAAAATTGACGTGTTTTTGGAGAGCGCGCGCACGCATGCGCAGTGTGTGCGCGTACTCTCCCAAAACGCGTCAATTTTGGTTTTCACAAACTGACACTCACTAACGCTATTGCATGCGCGCACTCTCCGAAAACTCGTAAATTTTGGTTTTCACGAACTGACACCCATCTTAATCATTTAATTGCTAATTAGCTAAGCAGATTTTTACAATATAAAGTTTATAATTGAGTAGTGAATGCATTTTCACGTTAAGTGATACTAAAACCTCTAAGATAGATGGAATATTCTCCGATTTGTATTTCTGCAACGCTGACCACCGGGTGTCAGTTCGTGGTGTCAGTGACGACTAGTACGTATCATGTGACTAAAACCGCTGGAAGGGGTGTATGCGTTTTAAACTTTGAACCCAGACTTCTTTGGTTATTTTACGGCACATAAAAGAGCGAACACAACTGTCACCTCCCATCATTTTGGTTTATCTGCAGCCCAAACTAGGCTTCATATTTGAGAAAACATCATATATTAACAACCAAAATATAACAATTTTCCAAAATGGTACCACTTTAATTATTCGATAGACTTTTTGGGTCAAAAAATTACGGCGTGGGGTTCGGGGCCCGCTTAAGGGCCCAGAAAAAAATGGGATTCTAGATGCTCTGTGGTGCGATCTGAGGCAACTTCTGACCACTTTAACCAATGCTTTTTTGAGGAAAACATGGTGGTGTGCTCATTGCCTATCTTTATTGCGATGTCACATAAAAAAAAAATGGTTTCGGGGTTTTTTTGGGGGGGGCCCATGGCCCCCTTTGCCCCCCCCCCCCAACGGATCCACCCTTGGATTCATTCAATGTAGGACAAAATTGATTGACAAACTAGATCACCATTCAAAGAGCAAAAATGAGCATTCAATTTAATTTCATCATGAGCACACGATTGCACACATTTTGTAATACAGAAATGAAGAGTCGGCATTGAATTTGGAAAAACATGCAAATAGCGTTCAAATTCACGCAGACTCTCCGCGGTAATCGTTTTGGGCATTCAATTTCCTGAATAGGCAAGCATTTGTGACATTTGTGCAATAATTACGAAAAGAAAGAATAACACCTAAGTAAAGTGTCATAAAACATGGGTGCATGGGTGTGTATTTGTTGAAAATAAAAATAACAAATAATTCAGTAAACTTCATTTAGTCAATATAATCATCGTCCATTTTAGTTTTTCTCATGAATTTTGTACTTTCCTTCTCCAATTTGAAGGCTCAAAGTGCAAAACTATTGCCCTTAGAGGAAAATGTATGTACAATTTGGGAGGGAATTCTCCTTATTGTCACCCGGCGCGAAATTGAATGACGGGTATGCATCGTCAAATTGAATGAAACTAGTTCTAAATTGAATGCATGAAAGTAGTGTGAAAATAAAAGCATGAGAGCAACGAGCTGAGAAAATTCGCTCGCAAACGAATGCACGTTGATGAATATGACTGCTGTTGTGCCGAATTCGGCCTGGAAAACCTATTTTAAGTGTGATTTTTAGGTTTGAGCTTACCTTGTTTGTGTATTGACACCGTTCAACACAGGGAGGTTTCGTAAGCGAACAGATACGCTTACACTTACGTTTAGCTATCCGTATCCATTTTTTACTTACGTGTAGTCAGCGAGATATGCGTGTAGTCTGCACGTATGACGTCATACGCCACTCACTATCCGCTAAACGTGCAGACGACATGCATATCTCGCTCGCTACACGTAGGTAAAAAACGGATACGGATAGCTAAGCGTAAGTGTAAGCGTATCCGTTCGCTTGCGAAACCTCCCTACCCACTAGGAACTGTACATCGATATCAAAGTTCACAATTTGTGCACTTATCATGTGACTGGAACCGGTGGAAGGGCGTATGCGTTTTAGACTTTGAACCAAATTAACTGCTGAAGCTTTGGTCAACCTCGTCCCCACGGTGTCGAAAAGTACGCTCCCATCACTCCCTACACTCTTACCCTGGTATTGGATCATTTGCACGTTAAAAAAATTGCACATGTATAGAATAAGCTTTGAAATTAGTGTTTTTTTATGCGGTGTCAGGGGTAAAACACAATCGATCAAAGTTAAAATGTTAAAATCTTATCGAGCCAAAAGGGCCTATGCAGTATAGCATTACATATTATTAGTTAGTTGGGTTTTTTTTAATTAAAAAAGGAAACAAGTACACGATATAAATCCATTACGTGAAATTGATGCATCGAATCAGGTCAGAGGAAACAAGTAACCACTGGGGACGAGGTTGTGTTTTGCTGTATTGCTCAATGAGGTACTTTCCCCCAAAAAACCTGTATTGCACATTGTGGGACTTTTCAAAAAGCTTTTTTTCCCAGCGATGCACATTTCTCAATACCGGCAGTACATGTACGTTTATGATTGCCATTTCAGTTTGTGCAAATGCGCGTAGATTAGGCTGACTACTTTAGGTCTGGCGCTGTTTGTCCCGAAAAAAAAATGGCTTAGCTAATTTTAATTTCTGTTGTTTAATTTTGGGATCTCTATTCACTGAAACTTAAAGAATAGTGTACGTGTTAACCGATCAACTACGTGAAAAAGAGGGCTTGTCCGAGAATTGGACCCGTGACCTCTCGCACCCTAAGCGAGAATCATGCCGCTAGACCAACAAGCCGCTGTTCGTTTATACTGGTGTTACACCTTTGAACCTTAAAGAATAGTTTCAGTGTTCTTATCACATCAATTAATTGGTTAAAAAAGGGCTTGTCCGGGAATTGAACCCGGGACCTCTCGCACCCTAAGCGAGAATCATGCCACTAGACCAACAAGCCGCTGTTCGTGAATACTGGTCTTTCACCTCATAACCTTAACGACTAGTTTCAGTGTTCTTGATCTTCAGGATGAATTAATTTTTAAAAAGGGCTTTTACGGGATTTGAACCCGGAATACCACTAGACCAACAAGCGGCTGTTCAGCACGGAACCTTAAAAACTAGTTTCGGTGTTAAGCGAGTAATTACTTCTTTTTTTAAGGCTTGTCCGGGAATTTCACCCAAAAACTCGCACCCTAAGCAACATAACATCTACTAGAGCATTACCATTTTATTCTTCCTGCATTTCTGCATCATTTACCACAATCCAAAAAATGAAATTGTCAAATACAAACGATGAAATGGGTTACATTTGAGAACATGATTTTCTTTTTCCTGTATTTGCATTTATTATTTCTCAGGTGAGAATACACATATACACAGAATACAATACAAACATTTAAGGTAACAGGCAAGTGTTACACACAAAAAAACAATATTGATAGCACCCATGAAGGATTGCCAAAAGCGAACTTCATCACATCCTGGTAGTTCTCTTTAGAATGTTCTCAAATACAAAGAAAAGAACATCATGCATGTATAGCCAATCCCATAGAATATGTATTGCTGTTAGGAAACAAAACCAAAAGAACGTTCACAGTAAATAAAAATAATAGTATCGAGCATCCTATGAACTTTTTGTCATATATGTCAATAATGGCCCCTGTCATCGATGTCAATTGCTTGGTTCAAAGTCTGCACAAAGTACAATCAGCGAGGCCGTTCGTTGATGGAAGATAAAAGGCAGATGTTTGCTTACATCATGAACTCAGCACACAGGATCCGGTGCATATTTGATGAGTGATTGCTCTGTATGCTCCATTTCTCGAGAGGAAAACTCTTAGGATACTGATGGTGTGGGAAGAATTGGTTGATTGGGAAGATAACCGTACAAACACCATGTAGTACATGCATTATGCACAAAACTTTGTAAGTTAAAAAACAAAAAGGTTTTCTTTCCCGGAAATGAATTTAACTTTTTAAAATGTAGCTTTATTTATCAATTAAACAAATACCAACAGTTTGTACAATTATCGTTTAACCACGGTGATCAGTATTGCTTCAACAACTTAAAAAAAAAAACACACACAGCAACTCATTTCTTTTTCTACCTTAATAGCACAAATGTACACTGGGATCTGAGGGTGAACAAAAGGTTCCGCAAAACATCACTAATTTGTCAAACTTGAATGAAGATTTTTACAGGACAAACGACATTATAAAGAACGATGGTTTGATATTAAGGCAGTCAATATTACAACTGCTCTACTGGTACTAAATTAACACGAAGTCGATTTAACTTTAAACTATAAGTTGGTTTATGCAGACGGTTTTACAAAAGCCAAAAAATCATAATATTCAAAGAAAACCAAAAAAACCCATAATATTATTTAAGAATACTCAAGCTTGCTGTCGATAGCCATAAGACTAACGTGATGGCTTTTCAAATGTCCATTATTGTACAGTTTGGTGGTACTTGGTCAAGTGCAATGAAATATAATTAAAAAAAAAAATAGATTCAGACTTCAGAATTATGACAGAGATATTACAATTGTTCGGAATATTTTTTTAAGGAGTGGGGAAGCCAAAGGCTAGTCTATGTAATAAACCATGGCGAAGGCCATGGGCAAAAGCCATAGTCTATTACATTTGAGCAGATTCGCTGATTAATTATGCAAGACAACCGCATCTTGACTGCTACATTTTGCACAATCAGCGGGCGCATTCAGTATCGGGTCTTCGGATATCCACCCATTGCACGTCATAGACACGGATAAAAAAAAACGTGTCACGCGCTTTGTATCATGTTACGGGATATGCGCCCGGCTGTTGTTGTGTTACAAAACACTGCATTCACGTATCAAACCATTAGTCCTGATTTGAAAATGAAATGGGGTCATGATTTAGTAAAGTCGACTCCGATTGACAGGCGCGCGGCTTGCAGATATATTATATCTGCATGTTTAGAACAGATGTTATACAAGACTTGGCTCCGTGGATAACGGGTGATACTCAGACTAGCCAAAGGCAACTGCTCCATTAAAATGCTGTTCATGCTCAACCTACAGCAAATTTGAACAAGAACCGTGGATAGCCATTATTTTTAATAATTTTTATCGAACCCACGCTAGTCAACGATGGCTAGACTTGTTAAGATAATGTTCAACATTTTGGAGACCGAACAACCGGACAACCGAAGTTGTTCAAATCGCTGGTAACCAACAGCCGCGTAGATCATTATATACATCAGGGAGCCTGAAGGGTTTAGTTATAGAGCGTTTACCATCGCTTGTACTAGAAACGTTATCACATTGATAATCATTGGTCAGCATGCGCAAAGTACGTCACGCGTCTACCACTGATTAACCAGTTGTTCTCGATCGAACTTGCTCCTAGTCCTACATGACGTGCACCTCTTCAGCGGGTGAGGGCCGCCTAGACTTGTTGATCTCCGGATCGCTCAGCGTGTCATACTCATCGTCCGTGTACACCGTGAACGTTTTGTAGTTCATCAGCGACCGCCGTTTTTTCTTGTCACGGTGGCTGAAGGACTCCCGGTCGCCTCGCACGTTGTACAGGTTGAGGGCGCTCTTGAAGCCACCTCGTATCCAGCCATAGATGAGGCAATTGAGGAAACCCTGTAGGTTGGCTATGCAGCCTTGCATCATGAAGAGCACGATCAGGTTCTCTGTGATGGCCACCTCGGTGTAGGTGATGATACCTACGATGGAGGCTGGAATGATAGAACAGGATATAACTTGAGGAAAACATAAATGTACTCGTCTCAATAAACTACCCTATTCAATGAAACTGCTTAAACAAAATTCGGAGTAAGAAACGCAGTTTCTCTAGAGCATTGTGTTTATATGCCGTTTTTCCTCCGCTCTGTTGCCCTGGTAAGTTCCGTCAAGCAAGCCGCGTCGGAGGTATCGGTAGATGCCAATGAAGAATTAAAATTATCAACTTTTGGTTTTGTGGCACTCGATCTCAAGAAATTCCAAGCATAGCCTCAACAGCGCGCACTTGTGTTTGGTGCAATTGCCAACATTCCCTTTTTTAACTGGGTTTGATTTTAATTTTGTTGAAAGCGATCTCTACCGTCGTGGCACAGTTGTAGTACTTGTCCGTTTCGAGTTGCAATTTTGGTCGCTTGGACTTGTATGACTCAAGTACCCAAGACTTGGACTCGGACGCGACACTGGTGACTCGACTACAACTCTTCGTCATGGTGACTTGACCACGCTAGGTGGCTAGTGACGGGCTGCATAGCCTACCTCTCCTGATAACCGCCAGGTGAGGCACTTTGTTGTGAATATCTAATGTGAACCGCTATAACTGGGGGAAAGGGAAGTTCTTGGCCAAACCTGGCAACCAGCAGATGATGAAGACTGCGCAGTACAGTATTCCACGGTTCCTGATTCTCTTGGCTGCCTCGTACTGTTTGTGGCTGACCACGCCCGAGGAATGCTGGCTCAGGGTAACTGCTTTATGCGTCAGGTAGTAAAACACCTGCAGCAAGTATAAGTTTAAGAGATAAGTGTCTAGTACCAGAGGTCGGTATGCAAACGGGCCTGAGATGTCGGACTTGAAATGGCCAAATTTATTGCAAATTGTCACAACTAAGTTACTTGTTTGTGTTGTTCTTGAGAACTGACTCGAAATCTCAAATCTCAAAAAACACTCGTTGTGACTACAGAGATTCTCATTGGCTGTACATTAAAGGCCCTACATGTCTAATCTGGTCACAATTCTCTCTAAGTCAATCTTAGGGTTAACAAGTTGGCTTAGGCCATTACTCAAATATTTTTTTACCAAATGACCGATTGCGCATCACTGAAAGTGCATTTCGCCTGAACTCTTCATTATTGAACGAGAGTGAATTTTTGTAGCATGTGGGAGGTAACACGCAGGTATGACAAAGTTTGATTAATCTTTCAACTAAAGCAAACATCCAAACAGATTTAGTAATATAAGCATTAACATGTTTATCATTCCAAACAAATTCTAGAAAAGAAGAGCTTTTTATGACAAAGTTGCAAAACGTAGTATTTAGTTTGTGTGCGTTAGTAGTGCTTATATCTTTTCCATGTGCATTTGCCTGACCTACGCGAGTGACAACCACAGCTCACATTATACCAACGTTAAATGGTTAAATAGCTTTGCCCGAGAAATGAGTTCTGAGATTCTCTCGAGAAAAGAAAAAGGGAAAAGAGAAATGGCAGTCTAAAAAAGTCTTACTACGATTCCGATGCTGCAAAGGAAAAATGATGTGATGAAGAACGACTTCATGGCAAGGCGTCCTCCGACCCCGACATCACTCCTGTCCTATATAATGAGACAAAAACGACGGGAAATACTGTCAAAGATGAGCATGGGTTTGTTAATCGCAAACATTCACAAAGGAGAAGCATGTAAACTGCTTGCAATGGAAGTGCCAATTATTGGGGAGCATGGCTAATATCACAAGAAATTGGTCCTTTTGTCCGAATTACTTGGCTACTGCGTTCAATTATACAGGACGCCAATAAGTGCGGCAGGTTCCACTTCTCATACACACGTGTGTTACTGCGTGTTTTAATTCAGACACACTACTTCTTTTCTATCGAGCTGGCTTCACATTGTATGTAAACGTCTTGGTCCCAATTGCAAACACTGTCTGGCAACGGACTGCAGTTTTTGTTTATTCAGTGGCTAAATACGGTATCGACTCGACGAAAGTCAAAGTCATGTTCCTGTATCAACTGCAGTAATTTTTTTCAACATGCACCTTGTAATGCTTCAGTTTCTTTTTCAAATCAACTGACTTCTGTCTAAAAATTAAATCCACCCAGGACTCCGTGTTCTAACCTCAAGAGGATCTCGCTGGTGTAAAGGTAAGAGTGAAATTTGTAAGGGTGTAGACTGGCTTTTAACTTACCAGGCAAGGATCATTTTTCCGATGGAATATCACGAGACATCTGGAAGAAGAACCAACAAAATCAATTAAATTGGCAATGATACAATCACACTCTCAAGAAATCATACAATAAGTACTAACAATCTCTGCAAAGTGCTGATCATGGTAAAAACTAACTGCAATTGATGTTAAACTATCAATATGAAAATGTTAAAGATGTTCGATTTTGGACACCTGGTATACTTACTCATAGTTATATCTCTTGCAGACTTTGAAAACCTGCGCTTCTGTGTGTTGTGTAGCGTGCCACACTGCAAGCGATAGTAAAGGCATAACCCAGGCTATGGTGTACGCTACGGGAAGGTACCATGGTGTACAACTGTATGTCGGCTGCAATGATATACCAATCTGGTTAGTGAGATAAGAAGCAAGACCATGTGTAGCGGCCATTTTCGAGGGTAATTTTTGTATAGTTTTCAATGTATTGTATGGTTTACCTATTTCTTTATATTATTGTACACTGGTAAACCGATTTTCATGTCTATTTAATGCATGACATTCGATAAATCTATCTATCTATCTATGATTGGGTCATTTTTATTCTGTAACAGTGAAAGCAGAAAAGGTTCGTTCTTGCATTTCTCAGCATGAGATATATTGTTGAAACGAACATGGGTTTTGAAACGACGCCAATTATTATAAACGCAGGTTGCTTGATGTGCTGTTATTCTGAATGTAGGGTTTTATAATCTTCAATTTTCTGACTGGCGTCAAGCTGGTAAAATGCTTTTTTAATTGCGATATTCTTCCCGTATGTGCAGCGCTCGTATTCGTACAAAAAGACCTATTGATGTTGCTTGCCAAAGAAAGGTGGTGTTAAGATTGCTTCTGTTGTAAACTTATAAGAATGCTCAGACAGGATTTGGACATTGGACAATGATCTATTGTTTTGATTGGTATGTGCTGCCAACAACATGCAGCAGTCACGGTTTAATTCACAATTTATCGTCATTGTTGTCATCGTCAAGTGTCACCGTCATAACCTTAGTTTCAGTTGTAAACTTCGTTATCACCATTATTATCATCATTTCCTTCGTCATTGTCACCATCAATCACCACCACGTGTCATCATGCAATCGTCACCGTTGCTGACATTGTCACCGTGATCAGCATCGTCATCATTGGCACCCGAACCCCTGTCGTCGTTTGTTTGTATCGGTGTCATTTTTTTGTCGTTACCACCGTAATCGTCGATCGTCATCCCATCCTCCTCCCGTTTAGTACTTTGTAGACGAAACTATTATACTCACTTCTTTACTATAGTACGGCGATACAAGTTGTGCAAGTTGGTCCACTGTTCTTCGGTAAGCTTCAAACGCGTAGATAAGCGTAAGCAGGAAAGTGGTAAGGTATAAGCCCTGGGTCAGGAATAGAAAATCACACCACATTAGGAAATTCCATGTTCTGAAAACTATATTAAAGCCGGGGAATTTGGATGCTGGTATAAAATCGCTGTGTTGCGTCTGGTATTTATCAAGGCGGCGTTTAAGCGATCGAGATAGGCAGCTTCTGTCCTTCAGTGGGGGATTTTTGAGGCGTTGGTGGCAGCAAACAAACATATCGGGGTTTTTTCCTCACTGTTTGCGTCATATTGAGCGCTTTAGCTACAACATGACGTAAACACTGATCTCTGAAGTAAACAATTGAAAAGGACCGGTGTGTTTCCTGCCACCAACGTCTCAAAAGCCTCCCACTGTGTGCAGTTTCCGAAACATCTGTGTCAATCCATCTCTGGCTTTAGAAGATTTTTAAGACTTTAGGGAAACATGATCTGTTTCAAGAACAAACAAAAAATCTGTAGCCTGCGATCAGAGTTTTAGATGGATGTGGTTTTGAGCGCAGTTTATACAAAACCGCTGTATAGATCAATAGAGACTCCAAAAATGACTGTATGCTCTTGGATCAGTAATATGTCATTACCCAAGCTAGGCTCGATGTCCAGGCACATGCAGAAGATCGATCGCCGTCCTCTGATGTCTGGCCGAAAATAATGAGACTTACAATGACAAAGATGGAGGCTAGCAGATCAGCAAGAGAGAGGTGGAACAATGGGTACACCTATAATAGGAGGAGAACAGTAGAACAAGACGGTCATGAAAAAAAATCATCATTAACCGTGATACAGATTAGATGTTCTTGTGGACCGCATAATACCCTAAGTCACAGTTAAGGTTCTGTTGGAAGGGCGGGCCGCACCAAATGGATTCCTGCGTGCTAGCTGGCTTATTTATGATCACAGCATAACCGTTACGACGTCAACGAATCTTTGTTCTGCTGTTGTAAAATTCAGTTTGTTCCATATCTGAACAGTGACGTAGCCAAGTCATTTTCATTGGATGGGAGATGGGGGGTTAGACGTATAAAAAGGCACTCGCCCATTCCTGACGAAATATAGACAGAGTGTGTTTTTTTTTCACCAGTCACCCCGTCTCCGTAAAATCAAAAAGATGGGGGGGGGGCGCTGGTCACCATCTTTCTATGGGGGCGCTGTTCAACAAACAGGATGATCATAGGCACTATCAGACAATACGTGGCGCTTTTCATAACGGCACAATATTGTCGACGTTCGCGCTACATTCCCCAAAAAGGGCACTCTTTGCTAAATATTTCGGGGTAAATACGCCACTGCCGAGCTACAAGTGAATCTGAGCAAGACGCGAGCCTAAGCCAGGGTTCCACTCTGCAAAGGAAATTGATTACTGTCGCTTTGAAAAAAAAAATTGCGTACCAAAACTTCGAGCAAGGGTTTTTCCATTAAATTGCTAGGTCCATATTTCTGGGTAATTACCAATGAATGTACGCGCTTTTGACATGTATCATTCATTGGACACATTCAAAGGACGAAGCCTACCCGAAATCCTAACCTTGTACATGTACTAGGATCATGCATATATGGTGACCGGTCGACCCAGAGGAAGACCAGCCAAACGGTGGGAGGTACAGCACGAGGACTGAGCTCACTGTCAGAAACTACCAGGCTAGCCAAAGATCGTAAGAACTGGCGTGAAACTATGGAGCACAGGTCGAGGCATATCAATGTCTAGCTGTAGTCAAATACTTACCTCTGGATTCAAGACTTTCCTCTTCAAAATGACAGCTATGATAATGGACCCAGAACCGAGGACGCTGTAAATATTAACGATTTATTTTGTTAATTAACAATGATTTGATCAAGCAAGGAGACTGTGCGCTGACTGTCAATGATTATTGCAGGATTTTAAGGACGAAAATTAAACAAGTGTTCAGGCGCAGAGCCGGCTCTGCGCAGAGCCGGCTCTGCCAAAACAAAATGGTCTTTATAGAAAATTCATGAAAAGAAAATGCGAAACCCCCCTCCCCCACCCCCCGCTCCGACAACCAAATATTTTGTACTGGTAATAATGTCTGCCATTACACAAAATACAAATGTACGTACAAAACCAGCTTGGTTAGCGGATAATGTACACTATTCTGTGAGGTAGTGTTAATAATCGTAGGCCCCCCCCCCCCCCACCTATTGATTTCCGGACACCAAGTGTCCAGAGGAAAAAAAACCTGTGTACATTTCCAATTTTTTTTTGCCGATGAAAATAAACCAATCCTGGATCCGCCCCTGGTTGTATAATTTTCGATATTCAGAATATTTGCCGCCTGAAGCCCGGTTCATACTTCACGCGAATGCGAATGCAAAGCGAATTTGACGTCACGAAGCATTCGCTGCGAAATTCGCCCGAGTTGAAATATGTTCAACTTTTACGAATTCGCAGCGCGAATACTTGCCACGACGTCACAAATTCGCGTTCGCTTTCGCTTTCGCGCCGAGTATGAACCGGGCTTGATACCATTCATGAAAAAAAGAAGTCCTTGCCTAAAATTTGGCACATAATTCTAAAGTTCGTATTCCCCGCTAATTTGTTTGTATTTACCAAGCAGGTTCGACGGATACATGTATATCTTGCTTTGATATTATTTTCCTACAACAAATGAAGTACGATCCTCGAGTGTTGAAAGTCAACACAACAGCAAATATGCGATATACAATGAACCTTGCACCCAAGCTGGGACAGGTAGCAGTTTATGTATTATTTTATGTAATACCAAGGCCGCTTACTGCATACCGCGCCGAAGCATTTACTTCATGAATAATGCTTGGTGTGGTACCCAGGCCGCAACATATGCGCGTGTGGTGACTTTAGGTCGTAGTTTTCAAACTGTTTTCTATGACTACGTTGACCCCATTTCACTTTAAGCCACCCTACCAGTCTTTGAAGTCCGCAGTTTAAAAATGTTTCAGCAGAAATCTTACCTCTGACCCATTTCATTGTTGTTTGTTATGTAGAAAATACAATTTTATTTTTTTATTTTGTGTGTACTTTTTTATGTCTAGATATTGGTCCGGTTAAACTCACCTCAGACTTGAAGCAGTTAACTCCGCGATGCGAACGTCTTGTTGCTGTAATTAAGGATCGTAAGGCGTCTTAGTACATGTATATCATTATAAGGAGTAACCGAGGAAAATTAAATTCCATCAGTTATCCAGCTTAATATGGAGAATTGCATTGAACATTAGGGGTCGGATTTCCTGGTTGACTTTCCCCGTTCTACATCCAACCCTTCCGCCCTTCGGTCATACAGGCCGAACAAGTGAAATTGGTTTGATGTCCTTGCCCTGTTCCGTGGGGCTTTTCTTAAACCTCCATCTGGGGTTTCCCTCCCACCTGTAAACTGATCATTTTCTTCATCGTCTCCTTTTTTTCTTTAGCTTTCAAGCTACCGTGCTTCTTCGCTTTCGAAGAAACCGTACCGTTGTTTCATTACAGGAAAGGATTAAAATTAAACTTGTTTTATCGTCTTTAAGCTTTTTTCCACGGCCTCAAAACTTGCATGGCCGGTTTCTTTTGCACAGACCTACTAAAAAAAAATAACAGCCTACGAGTAACTTCCAAATTAATGTTGGCTCTGGCTTTACTAAACGATAACCAAGAAACTTAATCGCATGCACGTATACGAGACTTTTCATTACATACCTGATCCAAGTTAAGCACCGAGTAATGGGGGTTGGTGGAGGTAAAGTTCCCCATATTTTTGTCGTCTCGCGTTGGTTGTCCTCAAGACGATAATCAGGAAAAAAACAGTCACGCCATAAGCTCACGGTATCAAGGTGTTGATACCAGAGGGTCGAAATTTCATCGGAGATTGATGAATATATTTGTTACCAAATTGGAGATCGATGAATACATTGGAAAGGAAAACGGGTGTAGGCGTTTGCTGCATGCGTTTTGCATGTCCGGAGGTCACACGTTGATACCTTTGCCTGATATCAAAGTCGCGCGTGAGATAATACGCATAATCATTATCATCACTAAACTGAACTTTGGACAAAGCGATCGATAACGGCGCTCGCCGTCTATTCTAATCGGTCATACATTTGTTTTTCCGTCAACCTGTGAGATGAGCCTAATGAGATGAGGCTGATAGTATTATTTCCCATCTGTTGCACACACTTGTAGGCAAAGTTCAGTGTACCTTGTCATGAAAGGTAAAATATTGCCTTTGTGTATGAAAATGCAAAAAAAAACCGTATGGTTTGGTCATACATCTGTAACATAAATAATTATTAAATGTGTAAGTATTAATTAAAGTTTCAACACCTTTTAGTTACTGATGACATAGGAATTGAATACATCGACAGATGTCTAGTAATTATATTCTTCTTAGAAAATAACTATAGAACAACTAAACAATTAATCAATAATTGTGGTGGTAGAATAAACAAAGCTGATATTTCACTATGGAATACACGTATACCAAATTCATCCATTGGTTTATTTTCCACCTCTCGAGTTACTGCATTATTGGTCAAATCTGCGTAGAAAATACAAAATCGTGATCTAACATTAACCGTATTTTATGCTAAATTAGCTCAAAAGATACAGCGATAAAGAATATGTATTTGATATTTATAATTTACATAGTTACTTTTATGAATATTTAATTGCACAATATACTTGCGAGCTGGGTAAATACTTTTAACCAAACCTACAATAGTCAATATGTTTACTTCATTAGCATAAAGCAAATAAAATCGTGCAAGCCCGGGAGAAATTGGACTAGCCATTAGTTCACTGCTTTGCAGTTTCCAATATGTAAGTTATTATAAATGGTTCACATATAAAGCGGGATATTATTTTGTAAAAAGCTATCTTAGGAAGTGTCCGTTGAGTGATAGTTCTGATACTCGGATCATACAATAAATGTCAATTATAATAATCTAGTGCCAGCAAAGAATTGACAGGTTCACTTTAGATCAACATAGGGTCGAATTAACATCGAATCGGGCAGGACTTCAACTTAAGATCTTCATACAATTTTATCTATATGCTCTACTATCATACATTATATCATTTGGGAGGCACGTTAGCCTCAAAGTTATACCTTTGGGAATTACGGAGACATTTCAACGTCTCCTCAATGCCTCAGCTCCTATTTGGAGGCCAAAATCACCATCGCAAATAGGCTAGATCGATTGTTCGTGGCCCAATTAGTAAAAATTGGGCAGAGAACCTGCACGGTCCTCCTTTGATCTCAAGCTCAAGTCCCGCTCTTTTTTTCATTTTCTTTGTCCAACTTTCAAGATAAGAGATATATTTTGTACATGTACTGGAATTTATACCAACAATGCTGTCTAATTAAATTTTATGCTAGTTTAATGAACACGTAATTATAAATGAATAATACTCATTATAGCTTGTTGAAACATTTTGTTTTGAGTATCAAAACGGTTTACTCGAATATTAAGAACATCTAAAAAAGACTAAAATACAATTCAAATCTTGTCTTCGTGCGCCCACGTATCAAAGTCAAGTCAGTTTTGAATAAAATCGGTGCAACCTAAAGTCCTCTGGTTTTGGTAATATATAGCGTATGTTGCAAGCTAGTGAAAGTTGAAACTGCAAATAAGTTTATACTATTCAGACAGAGTATACACGGCCTTTTGCCATTTTCGCAAAAATTTAAGTTTTAAAGGTACAAAATTATAACAGGGTCAACTGTAACATATGTTCACACCAAGTCGTGCATCTAAATGGATTCAAACTACTGAAAGATATCTTCCAAAACCGAGGGTTGAGCGAAATGTGTGCATTATGAAGCGATACGATGTGCTTAAAGCTATGGAAAACAACAGTCCTATGGTGAATCATGCTTATGGTCACTGAGCTAGCCCTAGGTTTGTATATTTGTGATATCTTGTCTCATAATTTCACACCAACAACCTTGTTGGACGCTCTTTGGTGTAAATATCAACCCCAAATACTCAGATCTCTTCCAACACCCATGCGTCGCTGACCCTCCGAGTCGACCGGGCCTTGGTGTAGGAGACACTTATTCCGTTGTCGTGCTCCCTGTCGTTTCGTCGCTTGGTCCTGCAGGCTATGATTAACACCACCGTGGAAAAAACCACGAGGAAGACGGAAACACCAAGCACGATGGCCATGTTTCTGCCAAGGGTCAACAAGTGGTGGTCATTTATAGTGGTGGTGATGCTGGAGGCACCAGTGGCTACAGTAGATAGCACGGGCGTTGATGAAGGCGGTGGGTAAGCGGTTTCGGCCATCAAATGGGTGGTCGTTGGACCGGCTCCGTAGTCGACCACCGCGGTGGCGATGTTAGACGTCTCCCCAGCCAGGCCCGAGTCATCGATCGCCCGGATACGGAACGCCAGGAACAACATCAAGTCATCGGGGACCGCCGACTGCATGGTGGGGATTCTCACGACCAGGGTTTCTTCGGATCCACTTTTCTGCGGTGCTGAGAGGTCACCAGATATGATGTCGATGTCATAGACCACTCTGGCGTTGCTGAAGTCGGACGAGATTTCCTCGAAGTTGTGACTGCATCTCAGGTCGTACGTGGTGGCTAAAAATGTTAAACACATTACACAATCAAGAAAATATTCGATCAGTCTCTTTCTAACTATTCGGTATATAGTAGGTCCGATTTGGTCCGTATTGGAAAGACATGCTTAATTTTGTAAGCATTATAGAACAGAGCAATAAAGATTGCCATTCAGTTGCAAATTGTTACTCATCGATGCAGTTTGATATATGCTTAAGTCTCTCATAGTTAGGCGATGCAGGTAAAAGGAACGGAAAAGAAAACAAGATTGTAGACATACTGATCTTGGATATGAATGATTTCTGATAGACCCGTAAATACACTCATAATCACGAACAAGAATCTAACTGAAGCCACCCGTACCCAAATACGTATTGTCTTAACCCTGTACAAAACGTACGCCATTTGTTTTGCTGTTGTCGACTTTTTTACCCTGGATACTTATGCGCTACATACGTAACATGGCATTGTTATTTTGATCTTATTTTCGTTGTATTCACTAAAAATGGAAAACTACGATACCTGTTCCGACATCGTAATCATCCCCCGGTGCCGTCCATCGCAGCGTCAGCCTACCCTCGTACCTGGAGAAGCTCGCTACCCTCAGATTGGTCACCCGGGCCGGTGGGAACATGTCTGCCTCGTCCATCTTATCAGAAGGTGGTGCCGAGATCACGGTGAATTCTACGGCTTGGGTGGCTCGCATGAAGGGGTCTACGTCCACTAAGACCGGCTCCTCGGTGTTATCTGACAGGCAGAAAAAGTACAGTGACATCTATTTGGCACTGATAATGCATTATTATCCTTCCAAAAAGTATTTGCATTTGAGAACATACGGGAACGTAAGCACAGACAGCACATTCTGCACAAGAGAATAAAGAATGCTTCGGTCGATGTGTGAATGAACATAATTTAAACATTATATTACTTCAGATGCGACCTGACAAAGGGACAGCCTGTGACTCTATATTGTCAGGATAGTGTAATTAAATAAAGGGATTCTTACTCCAATTCGGCGGCATTACTCCGCCCAATGTCTGAGGAAAGGTTATCTTCTTGGCTTGACCCACAGCCTCGTTTTCGACCTCCAATGTGACCTGATAAACGCCATCACCGGTGAAGCCCATGAAGTAGGCCGAGTATATCCCATCATCCCTTTCGGTATCCGCTCCTGCCGCGTGATATGGAATTAGAAGGAGCAAAAACACAAGTTAAAATTAACGGCTGCCACTCTAAAATGACCGCGTCGATAATGCAAGGAAGTAGCTTGTACAGAAAGGAAGCCCCTTCCAAAGATCTGCCAAGAGAACCACACGGTACAATGCCGTAGATCACACTTTTGAAAGCAGAATTTACTTCTAACTTGTGAATGTTAATTAAAGCCTTACCCGTTCCAAGATCGAACAGTTCCACGGCAAGATATCCCGAGGAATCTCCGTCCCCTGGCCGCTTGATCAGTGCCTTGACCTTTGCCTTGATCACCGGCAGCTCTCCCTGCGTTACCTCACCGTAAATTATTACTCTCGATTCCTCTGTAAAATTCACCTAAAATACAGCCATAATTTCTGTTCACCAAACTCATCTTCATAAGGTAAAAAGAGGGTATCGTTTTGCTGACAGTATTAGTATTAGACGATGTCCAGTATAGGTGTGCAAGGCTACAAGCACACACATATTAATCTCGACAGACTTTCTTCTCAACTTCACAAAATGCACATCAGCGTTTTTGGGAGGGAAAAAGCACCACTTTTATTTCCTGATATACGATTAAAACAATGTCTAGCGATATCTTACGACCTCAAGCCCATTAGGTCTTTGGTTATTTATGACCTAACACAACAGAAAAAGATTGCAAGATATCTGAACAACAATTCATATCAAATGCCTTTTATAAAGAAAAAAAAAAGCCTCATAAAACTAACTTCAATCTTGTTTTATATTCTGTTTAAAAAAGCCTACCTGATTCCGTTTGATGTGGGTCCTTGCTCGTAGAGGCGGCACTGCCGGATCGGACGGCCTAGAGTACACGTGCACCCGCATGGTTTGTGGGCGCTCGTTCATGTTCAGGATACCGTAACCCCACGTTCCAGACTACCAAGGAACAAATGAGTAATTTTGTTTATGATTTTCCCTTTTTAAAGGTACATAGGATTTGTTTGCTTTTAAAATCCAAAGAAGACTAGACAACGTTCGAACTTAACCTGATGAAGTTTCCGCTCAGTGGATAATACACTTTTCGAGGGAAAACGAGTGGAAAAACCATACTCAACCTTTTGATAACGAAACAGGATTTCCTCCATAGCACTTCTGTATTTCAGAAAATCAATCAATTGACTGATTGGTGGCTTTTACCTAAATTTCTAAATTTCTTCAAATAACAGCAAGTGAGACGGAATAATTTCACGGAGTGTTTGGTCCCAGTGCGATCTTTAATCCAAGTCAGCTTTTTTGATAATAATTCGGTAGGTTACTTTTGGGTTAATTGCAAATGAGTCCGAACATTATATACAGATCTTGCAATCATGGGCCTAATCTATTTCAGATACTTATAAGTCATCTGTATTGTGCTCGCTTTATCTAATCTGAACTGTGGTTCCAAACCAACGTCTGCATAAAACCAGGATTTTACTGAAGTTCAATTCGGCATCTTCGTTTTATTCGGATACCATGCGCAAGATATAGCCGTGCTAAAGAGCCGTGCGGTTCAAATTTCGGTTGGAATGTTGGTTTCCGAGTCTTTATTTTTATTAGTAAGAACAACACTATATATTTTTTTTTACCTGGGCGATCCCTTGGATTCGAATCTCAACCTTTCGACCCTCCATGTCCATCAAGTACTCGGGTCTGCTAGGGTCGAGTATCATCCCCTCCGGCGTTCGCACGATCGCCGTCGCCTGACCGATCTCCCAGATGAATCGAAAAATGGTATCGATACCCAAGGTGCTGTCCATGTGCACGTAGTTGGTACCGTTGCCGTTTCCAAGTAGCATTTCCGTTCGCCGGGCGATCTGGAAGAAAAACAGACAGGACAAAATAAATGGGGGAAAAATTATACTATACTGTCTCCGCTCGAGGCGTGTGCCCTCTTTGTGCCCCGCTCATCATAGATGATCTCCGTATTCATTGGAAGTACCAGACCAAAAATAATGCATTTGAGTGGCACTTCAAACAATGAGGACCGCCGTGCGAACTAGACCCCATGAAGGGACACTGTGAGGTACGTTTGGGATTACACACTGAAAATATATTCATACCGGGAGAAACGCTTGAGAGCGGTGGATCGAGTTAATAGAAAACTACCATTCTTCCTATGAAATTACTCTTTGTTGTCACATACAATCTAAACCAAATGTGTAGAGGTAGCAGCGGCGGCGGAACGGTTTTCAAACTTGGGGGGGGGGTCACAGAAAAGGGGCACTTGCTAATCTTTTTCTTGGGCCACATCCCCGCTGAAATGTCGACACGCATTTTTCACCGGACATTTGGCCTCCGTAAAATCAAATATTGGGGCGGGGGGGGGGGGGCTTGTACCATCTTCCAAAAAGGGGGGCGCTCTTCAAAACCGACCATTAGGCAGTAAACTACGCATTATGTGCCCATTTTCAGGGCGCATTGTGAGGCTTTTAGGGCTTGGTTTCATATTCCTCGTTCATATCAAAACTATCTATACCATTTTGGGAAATGGTTACTTCAAACAAATGTTAGAAACTCGAGGGGGCACATTTATGCTCGAGGGGGAACATTTATGTCCGCAAAGGGGCACTTAGGTAAATCTGGGGGCGGCAAGTGCCCCCCGTCCCCCGGTTCCGCCGCCCCTGAGAGGTAGAAACCAAGTCTCGATTTTATACGTGGCCAAATAGGCTTACAGTGATCGCTCGCCGGTTTTGTCTTACCGTCAAGAACTTTTCCGTGTCTTGAAATTCCTCGTCTTCCATTTCCATGGCCGTGGGTTTCTCGGTGGCAATGGTGCCGTTCTCGGCGAACGGAATAAAGAATGAGCCTCCTCCGCCCGCGTTTGGCAGGTGGAAGTTCTCATCCAAGATGGCGCTGTAGGCCATAGCGTCCAGGACCACGCCCCGTGCCCTGACGTTATCGGCTACGTCACGGAAGAAGGGAGGCGTGTCCTCCAGACCATCACTCATGACGAGGATGACGCCCACTTGCGGTGACTCGCCGTTAGTCGACAGGACCTACACGTTGTTAAACAGGAAATCAAATCCGTAAGAAAATGATTTACTGTTCAACATTTGTTGTTGAATAGAAATATAAAAGGCACATTTACAAAAAGACAGACTTGTATATTTTGGAAGAACTCGTGTAGTTCTCGGTATTTAGACACTTACTTCTAGCGCTTTTAAGATTCCTGCTCCCATACTCGAGTTGCCGTCAGCAGAGACGGGTAGTTTGTCCAACAAATTCTGCCGGCTGCTCTTGTATCTACTCAAATCACCCAAAAAAGTGTTTAGAATCCAACCGAGCCTTTATCTTTCAGATCAATCATTAACAGAGCATTTCTGTGGGTGCATACCTGCAAATAAACTCCCATAGACACTAGTGCTAAATGCCCATACTTCAAAATTATTTTTAAAATACTCAAAACTCTCACAGGTATTCAAGCTGCACAGAAAAATGATGATCAATGTGTCATCTTTCATTTTCTTTTCGATTTTTGGTGGGTTGACCATTGACTTTTTGAGATATTTTCACGAAAAGAAGACAACCCCTATTTCCCCCAAAGCGGAAAAGTAGCCATCTTGAAAAACGATCCCTCCACAACATGGCAAAATAGCGCCACTTTCGAGCCCAATAGCATCCAAAATGCTCAGAATTGGAAGCCCCAAGTCCGGGCCAGAGGTTCATTACCATATCTCTTCAATTCCCCAATTTTACGGCGCTTAGAACTCTCTAATATAGAATATTTTGAGGGTATAACTTTTATTCATGAGCTTGGCGGATCGATTTACCGGTGTGCACCCCTATGGATTTGATTCTATCAAGAGGGCGCCCTCTATTGGCCGATCCAGAAATTTCGTATTCCAATATGGCTGCCACCTAAGGGTCGCTTGTTATCGACATGAAAACCGGGTCTCAATCCTTTAGTGCTTTCAAACCTCTTGTCGAAAGTCCTGTTTATGAAGTTTTCTTAATATTTTGTATCACCTTTTCCATGCACTTCAAGAAGATCAAACGGTACATACTTATTTTTGTGTACCTTATTTTGGTGAGTGGTGCCAGGACCGAAGCTGTGGCATTGAACTGCACCAGTGCCACCCAGGTATCCTTGGGCAGGACATCAGTCAGTAAAAACGAGCTGGCCCGAAGAAGCTTCTCAAACTTTCTGTTTTCCTGCAAGATGATAAAGAATTGATATCTAATAAATATTAGGTGTTACTAGTAATGAATCTTAAATTCAACCAAGAATGATCCGCTGTTAAAAATTTGAATCTCCCTTTTAAATGAAAAGGTATCAGGAAGGAGCAACTTCGAGTACAGAGGGTTCGACTATAATTTGAAAATGTTTTCGACTATTGGAACCGGACCTCGGGAAATGGTTAATACATCACCGATTTGTATCCCCTGAGGGAACCGTTGACTTCGCAGAATGCTTCGACCGGCTATAGAGTATCATTGACTCGATGTCACTCAGATATTTTGTTGTTTGCAACTCTTGCTATTGTTGCAAGAATTTCACACACAAAAATATGGACGCAAAAATTCCATCTCATGAAAAAGATATTTGTGTGACATTGTCCAATTTGACAGTGGTTTGAGTGGACTGTAATTGCGCATGCGCGTTATTAGGCAGAGATCAACGATTGTCGGACCCCATGTTCGCGCTCGCACTTGTCGAATCTTGTCCTCGGCACAAACTATACGTTTACAAAAAAAACAACTCGACCAACATTCATGCTGCTAGAGGTATCCAGAACCAAAACCACCCGTCTCTTCTTGGCCCGCTTGACGGAGAACCGTGGGAGAGTAACAGCGACCTCTCGAGGCGGGTTGGCACCGTCGGCGAAGTCCTCGCTCGTCAGCATGACGTCCCAGGCACTGCGGCCGTCGCACAGCGCGTTGTGACGGTTTGGGGCCTCGGGGTTGTGCAGTGACCCCGCGTCCCCCCTGCCGTTGCTATGGCAAAATCCTGTAATCTGTCGCAAATCATTTCACAGAAAAAAAATGAGGCCGAGGAAATATGGATTATGCTTGGGTTTAACCTATGACTAATGAAGTCATCTTAATGGAGTCGTGCAAGGATAAATGAGTTTGCACTGTCAGTGGGGTATTTAATTACTCTAAAATGTCTGATTTATGAAAGACAACCCTTTGCCTCTTTGCCTTCAGACTCTATCCTTTTAAGAGGAAATCTAATCCGTGGTTTCTAGTTTCTTTTATCATATCAGAAGCAAGTTAATTTTGAGCCGCTATAATTATATACATCAACTCATTTTTTGGCTTATATTACTCTTTGAAGGATACAGCTAATTCAACGGACAGAAATAAATAACAGTCCGTCTGGCGACTTATGTTACGTTTATTGTAAACAGCCTTGTATTTCAATTGTATTACCTTAATGGGACATCAAGTTTTTTTGTTTTTGAGCTGAGTTTTTACTTATCACAGAAATATATTAGACAAGGCATCTGTGTTTCGACTTATTCTTGAGTATGCATTTTAATTTCGTCAGATAATGTCCATGAGGAAAATGAGTGTATGTTGGCCCAACTATAGAGTCAAAATAATTTGCAGGACGGCCGGGTCTCAGTTTCCAGAGGGCACTAGATGGGTTTCTACAATTTCGTCTTCTTCTTTTTTGTCTTCTCCAGTTTCTGACTCGGAAAAGAGGATCACAGACCTCGAGCGCCCCGGTGCTATTTCCCTGTATCTAGGCCATGCACTGAACAACTTAACGGCAAAATAAAACAGTGGTTCCCAACCCCAAATTCGCAAAAAAATCATTCTTTGAAATTTACCTGGTCGACAAAATGCGCATACATGAGGGATCCACTCGCCCCTTGCGCCTGGTTGACGTGCGGTTGGAACCGACACGTGGGGTCCGGTAAGTGACCCCGGTTGTCTCCAAGATCGCACCGGACATCAGGCCCGCCTTGCCGCCGGTGGACGGGCACAATGTCCCCGGTCACGGCCTTGGAGCACCTAGTGGGCTCCACGGCGCCCGAGCTGGTCAGGTAGAAGTGAGGGTCGTCCGGTCCGCTTGGGTACTCGTCAAAAAGACCCCATCGGAGATGGCCCCATTCGTGCACCAGTACTCGAGCTAAACAAAAAGGGCAAGGATAAAATATCCATCTTATGAATAAGTACATGTAACATCAACATATTACCTAGGTTACAGCGTCCCTTGAGACCAAGGTGCTGTTGCATCTCAATCCGCAATTTCCCTTTAGGGGACAAATATCCATTTTGCCGTCATGCTTATTTCACACATTTACTCTTGTTATTCAACTGAAGCAAACTCGGACACAAGAGATACGCAGCTGAATTTAGCACTGGGCTGTATGCATCCTGCAAGTCAGAATTAAAATAACATTGCAATGTAATCGAAATTACATTTTTGAAGATAAGACAACAATATGGACCCGAATGAAGAATTTATTAAATCAATATTCCAATGGATCCGCATGAAATGGATGGTAATAACCATGCCAAAAAAAATATACATTCATGCTGAACCTAAATCTGTGCTGAACCTAAATCAGTCTTTCGAACGCTTCTTTTTCACCAATTAGGCTACTTAACTACAAAGCAATCTTGTTTTTGTCAATCCTCGAACGCAAGATAGCCAACGATATTAACCATTTCATTGGCCGTTTGTATGATCTGGAAGGGGTAAGGGTCATTCCAGGACTGTTGTTCAAATTATTATGAAAGACGATTATTGGAAAAAGCACTCAAACTAAAACTTTGCAGGTATAATGATTATTAAAGCAGGAGTATTCGCAATTGCTTACTATAAGTTTAGTTGTGCACAGCACATTATTAGAGACAACATTCCCGCCCCAAAACAAAACTGCTCTTTAGAGTTAATTTAGAATTTAAATACCAAATGTTGAGTCGATTGCACGACTGACTGTTTTGTTAAAAACTCAAAAAACTGACGTTCTTTTTGTTTCTCGGATAAACACGACAAACGCTTCTATCTCATTTTGACGGAAGACACAAAACTGTGATTGAAAAATTAAGGATTCAGTCCTCAGAACATAGCAGATTTCTTTTCAATTTGTATTCAAGCAAATACAGGAGATAAAACAATACTCTTCAGCCGAAGGTTAGCCAACAGCAGAAGATGCTGTTTTTCTCTACGTCTTTAGTTGAGGGTCACTCCGAGGCAAATCCGGCATGATCGGGGTTGTGATCTGCGGAGGTGGGCGGTTACGTACCGCGAGTCTCAAGGGGAAAGGATCCCACAGGCCTTCCGGGAGAGGTAATCCCAAACTCCGCTCCAATGGTAATCGGATGAACTTGTTTGCCGTGCCTGAAGAAAGACTATCACGGAGACACAGTTTATCTTACATCTCACTCCAAAGGCGTGTTATTAAAGGGGAATGAGCAATTAAATCACCACTTTTGTTGCCGTTTGGGTGATGCGTTTTGTCACCTATTTCTCATGTTTGCCGGGAATTGAGCAAGCAAATCGGGGAGAGAAATCAAAGCCTCGGATTTTTTTAAATCCCGGACGAGGATGCCAGGTGATCGATCCTATCTCTTTGACATTCTGAAGACGTGACCGCGTCAACAAATCGTATTTCTAGAAACACCACCGGCTGCAAAAACCATCTGCTGAGTTAAAGGGTTTTCTTTGCATACGCCTAGCTATATCTGTCATCGTTATCGGCAATTCCGTAGTTGAGCAGTGGCAGCATTTCATGCCAACCTGCCATGAAAATCTCCTATCTGGCTATAGTTAATTTGCTTTAAAACACGTACATGTACAATTGACATGTTAGAGTTTGGTCATTTTTCCAATCTTCACAAAATCCTGCATGGTTTGATAGCGAATCCGATAGTGAATCAACCATTTGGTGTCTTCACACGTTAAAAGTATTAGATGGCGAGTGTTTTTTTTTGACAAGACCAAACGACATGAAACATCTGAAAGTTCTGTAATTTTTGATGGTAAAAAAGCAGCTTAAGTCAGGCGATTTGGCATGAATGTTGGTCAAACTATGAGCAAGTTCTTTCGAGGAGCACTTGCCGACTAGTTGTGAATTCATGACGTAACTTCTCCGGCGCTATACATAGTATCCTCCTAACACGGCGGTCGTCAAAACGTCATCAAGAAACTTACCGCCCATAGCTGGCTCCCTGTTGTACTTTAGACCATCGTTTGACTAGAGGCGTTTGGGCGTTGATTTTAGTGCGCAGGCGTATAAAGTTACGTCACGAATCAACCACTAGTCGACTAATGGTCCTCGCCCTAAATTGCTCATTTGTGATCCTGAAAAGGCTACTAGACTGGTCAAACTAAACTGTGTTGGTTTGAGTGAAGTTACTCGAACTTTGGTTATTGTCTCTCACTCGAACTTGCTCCGGGTTAACCTCAGCCCTTGATCAAACTTGCTCCCAAAATGGCAGGAAATTACGAACTTACTGAGATTTCCCCATGGTCCCGGGTTGCCCTGCCCAATCAGCTCCCTCGTTAGATGAAGGTAGGCCCCCTCCTCCCCGCACATGCCCGGCTGTTTGACGAACGGTTGGGTGGGTACATCGCGACCGGTAGCGGTGTTGACGAGTATGTTGGCGGTGTGGAAGCTCTCCGTAAAGGCTGGCTGGTAGGTGGGATCGTCGGACCAGGATTCGGGAACGAGGATAGTGAGCTCGTGGAAGTATGCTCGATGGTTGGTCGCTTGGTAGAGGAACGAGGATGCTTCGGCAAATATAGTCTGGAAAAAATAATAGAGAATAGAGAGTGAGGAAAGAGAACTTGACATGGTTTAACAAAAATCTGACACTTCGGATAGAAGTAAACAATTAAATATTAATTTTGATCACAACTCTTCTCAAGAGTTAGGCTGGCGCAGTGATATTATTTTAGCCTCAAACGTCACGATCTCATTCAAATTCTACCAAGTCGGATAGGTCCTATGTGGATAAGGATCTCAGTTCGACCTGATTTCGTAGTTTTTGAAATAACGTATTATTACAACCAAGATTCCCCCATCTCTAAAATTGAACATTTCTTCATTGTTTTCTCTCTCCATAATATTTTTTGGGCTTCAAAGATACACTGCCCATGCCTGTTTGGGGAATCATCAGTGATACGGCCGAAATTTATTATTAAAAAGTCAATAAGATCACTGAGAATTATATGCGTTGCTTGAAATGTGTTTGAACCGTCACATGAAACAGTTGATAGAGTTGTACATTCTTTCTTTACCTCCAGACAACTGACATTTGAAATCAAACATTATAGAGTAACTAAAACAAATCAGCAATACAAATAAATTTTTACAGTGAACGGAACAAGTTTTACCGGTCACAATGAAGGGCAATTTCCGTTTTTTCCCCTCCAAACTTTACTATCGCAAACCCTGACGGAAAATCCTTCAAATAACAGCTAGGGAGCGTGTAGGTAAATCATATTGACCCGGCGCAAACATTCATTAAAACTTAAGCCTGCCTTGATGCCGGTCTGAAAACTCATCAAGTATACATTACTCCGTACAGTATTTGACATGTACTGCGTCTTATGAATAGCGTTACAATAGGGCAAAACCTAATTTGGCCATTCAATTGGCAACTATAAAAATTGGTTCTTTTAGTAAAACGTTCATAACTCCTGATAGCATGGATCACAGTAATTCTTCTTTTGAGATGAGTGGAAGAAGATGCTCTTTTCAGATATACTTCATTGATGTTTCAAATTTGGTTGCTTTTTAAAATAAAAAAATCATTAATTTGGGTTACTTTCTTTTTGACTCACCCTGTTTAGTGCGTATGTTATCGAACTGTTGGAGTTGTGCCACATAACCAAGTGCGTCACAATATTATTCACACTTTTAAACTAAACAAAGTCATGCAATGTTACACCCAATTGATGCCTTTTTCTTAAGTTTTTTTCTTCTTCAGAATGTAATTTGAATATTATCGTATTTGGATATTTTCCCCAATGAATTTATCGGAACTGTTTTACCGGAAAACAATTGATGGTATGGTATCAGGGAAGACCGAAGAGTGGGTCATATCGGCACTTTTCTTTCTCGAGGGATCTTTGTGCCTGCAATGTTATTGGGTGTTCGATACCATCCATGTTTTAAAGTAAGCTTTGTATAATGTTAGAAATGTCCATGCATTTGATTGTGGTAGCCTACCACAGAAATATTATGTTGATCGCAAGTGCTCAGGCCTATGTTTTGAAAGTAGATTTTTAAATGGGCTGCTTGTAGGACGAGACCCTTGATACTGCCAGTCAAAACCGTCAATATAGAGAGGAATTGTGACGGCGAGAACCTCCTGCCCCAGTCGTTGGTCTTGTTAACAAAATTCTCACTCTTTGTAAATATGTCGTGTTGGTCGGCAAGTGAACAGCACCACCTAGGTCACATGGGTTTCAGCCCCATCCTCCTTGAACAGCGCACCAATGGCCGAGTTTTGGCAGTCTGTTCTTGACACGGGTATATTGTTCTCGCGCTCGAACGGCGAGAACACGACCTACGAACACTGCACTCGGGACAGGATCACTCACCACCTATCCGTGGGGGTTTTGCAAGAACATAATACCGTATCAAGAACAGACCCCCGAACTCGGCCATGGTGTCGGACTTTGCCCACTACCCCCTCCCTCCGCAATATTTTCGGCTCATCGTTGTCGATACTTTTTCAGAAGCGATTTCTGTCACACCCCTTTACAAACGATGACGAATAATGCTTAGCAGACAAACTATAGGAGATGTGTAGAAGATTTAAACCTCCCTCAATTAAGTCCAATGCGTGTTTTTAAATTAGCCAGATGTGTTGTTTTCTCATTATGACCTCGGCAACCAGAGATGGAAAAAAAGTTATCGTTACAAAACCATCAGCTTATAAAGTGCCGAAAGGGTTGAGCGTCTGGGCTTCACCTCGAACTAATGATGTTATTATCCACGAAGGGACGAGCCCAACGCACTAAGGACCATTTTGAACTCTCGAAACAAACATTATCTTAACAAAAATAACGATTCGAGACCTCTAGAGAGAGAAAACTAATTACAACCAAAGCCTTGAGACGAACCAACGGTCATTGACTTGGGCGCTTGGTTCAACGAATCGAGAAGATAGCATGCTGAAATACGCTGGTACCCACCATATGCAGTCAAGACACTTAAATAAGCTGGTAACCGCCACATGCAGCTGAAAGGGTTTATAATGTTTAGATGTTATCAGAAAATAGCCTGTGATCGAAAATAGAAATTATCTTGATTGCTATGTACATTGAGGAGGTTTGTACGAATTCAGGCGCAGGATTACAAGTGCCTCGAACTTTTTTCAAGGTTTTTTCTGGTATAACAGATCAAATAAAGTGACTAGGTTTTCAACTATATTGCACTTTGGGTCCTGTTTTTAGAGGGAACTCGATGGGTTGAATCGCAGTTTCAAATACAACGAAGTTTTGTTTCTCTTCAAAACTTCAGCGCGAGGGGGCACAGCCACTCCCTTCTCCCTTAGTTGCGCCAATGTGCGGATCATTGACCGTCCGCTGGCCGTGGCGCCATCAAAACCTCAAGTGAATCTATGATAGAAAATTACGACTTCCCAGTGAACCCTTAATTATAAACCCGTCTTATTTTGAAACTCGTCTCATGACTTAAGACGAGTCCTCACTCTAAGATCGATCTTAGCTAAGACGCGTCCTAAGACCAATTTCATTGAATCCAAATGTAGCAAGACGCATCAGATTTACCAATTTGTAGGCTGTTTCGGGTTTGTTTTTACCGCTTGAGGAAACAGTCGTTGAAAAGAAACGCGCAAAACCACAACACTAGTACCAACACATTTGGCGAAACTTATAATACAAACTTGGTACATCTCCCATGTGTGTTTTCGACAAAATAGTAATCTCTTTCTGTAAACATTAATTAGATTTGAAGCAATGGTTGTAATGATGGAAATAACAGTTTTACGGCACACAAAGCGACACTTTCACTTTGTCCCCTTCGTATCTCATCAATCACCTCCAGATATTCAACCCTCCTGCATTGGCGCTACGAAGACTAATTCACATAAGCTCGAATTTGTGGCACCCAATTCTGACGTTCGGCGAAATGTCGTTTGCCTTAATTTCTCAGACCGATAGTTCAAAATTGAATATGCAATGTCCAGCGGCTTGCTAAGACAAAAATTGCCTAAAGGCTAGAAAGTTTAATTTGACAACAAACACAAAGAGTTTTTCATCAACAATATGTAGAAAATCATGACAAAATTCTGATTAAAGACATATATGATCATTTGGATTTATACGAAAGTAAATCTACCGCACTATTATCAAAAACATGAAAAAAAGTAAAACTGCTGCAAACTGCTTACTGACTGGATGGACCTGAAATATATAAATCTTAAAATTAATGTGGCCTGACGTTGCGAACTTAGCAAGTTCTTCTTCAGAGGCTAAGTTTTAGCCTCTGAAGAAGAACTTGCTAAGTTCGCAACGTCAGGCCACATTAATTTTAAGATTTATTATCAAAAACGTTACTTGCATCAAAGATCCTACTGGTATTTAACACCCCGTGAAATTATTCTCTCTAGCTTGCTGTCATTTAGACGAAATTAAGAAGTGAAGGTGATGTCCAACGATCATCCACTTGATTGATTTTGGAATAAAACGGGCTGTGACGAAATCGTGTTCAACAGGTTGGGTACACCGTCTCAAAACGCTGGTTAAAATTTCGTTGGTTACAATTTTAACCAACAATGTGTATAGTACCAATTTTGCCCAACGTTTACCCATCGTTGGGCACATTTTGTCCAACTGTTGGGTACTTTTTTATCCAACTGTTGGGCTGTTCACCTGGTAAACAACAGTTGGTTAAAATTAGTCATTTTACCCAATTCTGGTTACATTTACCCAAAATTTGGGTAATTTAACCAGCGTTGGGTAAAATGACTGATTGGTTAAAATTTTAACCAACTTTTTTAACCAACACAATTTTAACCAGCGTTTTTAGAGTATATGATTTTCACTATTTCTCGAAAAGTTTAATAATATCCACTGTTGAGTTACAAACGCAGGGTCATAGGGCGGACAACTATTTCCTTGGACATTTCCCAAAATTGTGAATATTTTTATGTAAGAATAGAACAAAACCAATATAGAAATCCAACCATTTGTAGTGGAATAATGTGAAGAGCTATATCATTTATAATGTAGTAACTCCGGTAAAACACAGAGAGGGAGGCACAACCATAAACGGCTTGCTCTCTGCCTTGCCTTGTCCCCCAAATGTCAATTGAACATCGTTGAAAAAAAAATAATCACATACCAAATTTCAAATTATTTGGTTCACTGAAGTGCGAAGGCAACATCAGAAATACAAAGCGGCTTTGTGCTGTAGTGAGACGTCTTTTACGAGGCACCGTACAATTGGCACATAGCCCAGAAAACTGTATACAAACGCGCACTCAGTGCATGCCGCGCCGGTGCAGTGAACGCGCGAATATCAGCCCTTTATATCTGACTACACACCAAAGTGTGAGTATCGTGTGCATAGATTTGTGCTTGAAAACCAACATTTTAGTTCCAAATGAGCGAAATTTGTATTTTCTTTACATTCTAATGTCACAATGCAAGTTCTCTGCTACCGCTGGGCTAGGTGTTAGTTTATTTCATGTTGACGAAAGAGTGATTTTGGGGTGATTAGTCTTCGTTATCTCAAGTTTTAATAACCGTGTGTCACATGTTGATTTATTGCAATACGACTGTTTAATGTCAGGTGCAATATGGAGGCCTAGTTCACAACACAGCCGTACACATGCCAGGCGTTCGGGGAACTTCGTGGAACTTCGTAGAACCTGATTAAAATATTAGGAGCTAAGCTATTTGATTTTTGTAATACTTGTTTTGTGAGTTAGATTGAGATTCAGATGCAGAACTATTGTAATTTATTTTGTAAACAAGTAATCTGTAACAAGTTCATGAGACCAAACATAATTTGAAGGTGGATGTTTCATCTGTTATAGGAACTTGGACTCTAAACTCCACAGCCACCCCTTGGTTTCAGCAATGACCACTTACGGATATTTAAATGCAACTTTAATTTTACATTGGACCTCCTTGTAAACCTGATTCGAAAAAAAATTGGAGCAAGAAAATATTGATTTATTTTTTAAAATTTCAGTCATGGAATATAGATTTGTACATGTAGACCAAAACATTGAGAGATGGTAGCCAGATATGGATTGCTCTGCCCCCCCCCCATCCCTCTTTGTGATTCTCATTCCAACCCTGCATGTTTGTGTGTCCCCTACATGTTTGTTTCTTGTTCCTCTGTCATTTACCTCTGAAGAAGGCCTGGCTAAGGCTGAAATGTAATGCCACTTTATTTTTGTTTAATGTCAATAAATGTACATATACTATAGAAGATTGATGAACCATATTTGCCTGATCTATATTCTGTTAATCTGCCCGCCGTCATCATGGCCATTAGCCTATTTGAGAAATATGGCCTACACAATAGAAGGGCGCTGTCACAAACTGATGTGGTGGGTGAGATGTACTTTTAGGATTCATGGCTCAGTGGACACGCCTCTCTGTGTTTTGTACCGTGCCATCGTATTGCCCGCATCAGCTACTTTGCTGGGCAATTTACTTGAATATTTTAGTGATTAACAAGTACGACATATTGCCAATATATTAATAGTTTATTGTGATGGCCGTAAACAGCATATAGCGATTAATGGAACACAATTCTTCTCGACTCATGCAAATGCAATTGACATTTAGGAAGGAGACGAGGCAGGCAATTAGACTCTATTTTTGTGTGACTATGGCAGTAGCTCAATTTGTGTTTATCACAGATGAAAAGATGAATACATGGCGAGTCAAAAAGAAAGTGACCGTATGATACAAAAAAAAATGGCACGCTACATTTTGTAAAAAAATATAATTGGGATAAAGAACATGTTATTGAGTAGTAACTGTGAACATTTCACGTAATTTGCATACTCTATTCCCAAGTCGTGTCTATTTTAATAAAGAGATAACAAAATTCAGCTGTCCACCACTAATAACAATTTAACGGTCTACAAAATCCTTTAGGGTTGTCAGATAAATGGCTAGGAACAGTTCGGTAAAGTTTTCAGAAATTCAGGAAACTTAATTTGCATAATAGGCCCATATAAAAACTTGGTATATCTCCCATGTGTGTTGTTGATAAAATAGTAATCTCTTTTTGTAAACATTCATTACATTTGAAGCAATGGTTGTAATGATGAAAATAAAACAGTTCCACGGCACACAAGGCGAGACTTTTATTACTTTGTACCCGTCGTATCTCGTCAATCACCTCCAGAAACTCAATCCACCTTTATTTCGCCCTTCGGTGACTAATTGGCATAAGCTCGAATTTGTCGCTTAAATTTCAGACGTTCTCCACAACGTGTAGCCGCTGTTTACCTCGATTCCAGCGTGTGCGAGGACACACATTGCCCAAACGCTACAGCGTTTTTCAACAACAAACGGAAAGCTATTTGATCAACATTATATAAAACTGCGCCAAAAGAAAAAGGTCTGATTAAAAACGTAAACCAGCAAAGTTAATTGAGGAAAATACGCTAGGAAGCTCCAACACACTTGGCAAAACAAATAAATCAGAGCTTTCCGATATACAAGAGTCGTTTGAAATCATAAAATCAGTTTTGACCAACTTAGAGTTTACTCATTTGTACCGGTTGTAGGGAGTTCCTCACTTATTCTATGACACGTCGGTGTGTTCCATTAAGGCCCATGTGTGTTTTTCCCTAGCTACCAACCTTTGAAACACAAAAGGTAATGGAAATGTACACCAGGAACATGAAATCTGTAAAACGTTCCTTTGCGCCTTCACACGGCCGATTTCAATCAAACGCGTCTTAGAATTAAATGCTTCATCACTTTGAAAACATCCTCCCAGCAAAGTAGTGCAAGCTCCAGTATTTCTTCTTTTTGCATGTCAAGATGGCTGAGATGTTTACGTACAGAGATCAGAGGCCTTCAGCAGTGATACGACATTTGCAAAATTGGATGACGCTATTTAGGAAAGAAAGACTGAGATTGTCATTTTATATTTGTTAATAATAAACATTGGTGAAGCAGATACGTACCTCAACCACCGTCACCACCAACCTCACACCAATGGGGAAAAAACAATCCGTGTGTTTTTCCTCTCCTTTCTCCACAATCATATGTTTTGTTAACAAAATGTATTGTTTGTCTATTTGTTGTCTATGAAAGTTATTTCCAGCAAGCAAAAAAAATACGTTGATCACGTTGACAAATTCCTTGAGACATAGAACTTCACAGCTTGGCTAGGAAATATGAAAAGCAAAACTTCACTGATAATTCATAATAATGTATCAGATTTGCTAGTGAAATGACAATACAAACGGGGGAAAAGCCAAAGGGAAAAGACGAAAACCAAAAACCATAACAAAGGCTACACAAGTCATGTTTCCATTATCAATGGGCATATATGATCATCATTTTACATTCATCTCCAAAGCAACCAGCCGAATTGTATTACCATGAAGGTTACTTGGATTAAAGATCGTATACTGGTACTAAACGTGAAACTATTTCGTCTAGTTTGCTGTCATTTTGAAGAAATCAAGAAACAGAGGGGATTCCAACGATCAGTCAACTGACTGATTTTTGGAATTGAGTGCTATCGATGAAATGGTGTTTCTTGATCGAAAGGTTAAAATGGGTGTGCACTATTTTTTCTTGAGAAGTGTATATTCACTGAGCTGAAACTGCAACAGGTAAGGTTTTTAACATTCCTATATTTGGATTTTGAGTGGTGTTATTATTGGAAACGAAAAAAAGTGAAAAAAAGTAAGCGATTGCTCTATATACCTTTAAACAACAGTTTTCTTTCGTTATTGTTGCGGACATGGACAACGCGGACATCCGTAGAAAGATATTATTGGACAACCAATGACATTCAAAGACGTAAATTTTACTGGCCTTCTTGACGAACATACAAATCGTGTAATGACTCGCTTTGGGAAAGCCTCGTGTACTCTCTTGGGTTTTCCAGAGATCAGATAAAGCTCGTTGGCGGTCAAATCAAACTTTGACTGAAAACCCATCCTTTTCGCACAGGAAGGAAGTTGTCTAATCGGGACCAAGCTCCCTGACAGCTTCGTGTGTAATGATGCCACGGGGAGGGGCATTAAGGACAAGTTTGGATGAAAGATATCAAGAAGGCAAAAGAGGGCCGAATTTCGAGGCGAAGTTACTCAACGAGTGTGTAATAATGCCACCAGAGGATTGAGCTGCATGCTTATTTTCTTCAGTATCAGTTGAATTTCTAACTGGTTTTTTTCTTGACTTTTTGAGGGACGGGAGGAAAGGGAATTTGGCTCTTTCAAGTTGGACAAGGCCCACAAGTTGGAGTGCGATCGCTTTACGAATTTAAACCAGTTTTAGACTAGCGTCCCGAAGACTCTTTTGAATCAAGGGCTTAAAATGTTCGTCCTTTGAAACATGAGAGACTACATCGAAATATCGATGTTGCTGTCTAGTAAATGAGAAAATGACACCTTAAGTTCGCCCGTCTGAAACCGAAATCTTCTGGGGTCGACTAAAATGGCTGCTTACAAAATTTGCTTTGACGGACTCTGGAACGCCACGCTGTACAGGTCCCGTTAAACCTTTTTGAAAGTGTTTTGTGAATGTCTTGGTGATCAAAGCGCAGTGGCGGATCTACAGGTGGGGGTTGGGAGGTACGGGTTGCAACATCCCCCACCCCTGGACAGCCACTGGCAAATGTTATGATACAAATAAAATGGGGCCAAAAAAATTAATGGAGTGTTTATAGTACCCAAATTTATTCTCCAATTGCCTGAGATTGCAGGAGAAAGCAACGTAGATTTCGAAAGTTTCCCGGGGCATGATCCCTTCGACCCGCCTTCACTCAACCCCTCCTTTATATCCACCCCACTCCCCGTTTCCTGAAAGCTATAGATCCGCCCCTGAAGTGGTTTGATATGTCAAAACTTGAAGATGTGGAAGTGGGTATTGCAGTTAATTCCCTCAGAATTCTTCACTTTAACCTTAAAAACAGCGACCATTGTAAAGTGATCCCACGTCATAGTTAGATATGGCAGTTCATTTGGTATGTTCCTTTCAAAATACTGCCAAAAAGGGCTTAACCACCCCTTCTCGTTTTTGTTGTCGCTAAAATTAATGTCTACAATAGAGTATACCGGTGATAAATGGGAGAAGGAGATGTGACCTCCTTCATGTTTGTTAGGCAACGCCCGTTACGAAAAGCAAGGGCGGATCCAGAACACAATTTTTTTTTGGGGGGGGGGGGAATTGGTCCCTAAAAAGTGTGTCAAAAAAAATACGGCGTTGGGTTTGGAGCCCGCTTAATGGATTCTAGATCCTGAAATGTGCGAACCAATTTGAATTCAGGTGTGTGATTTGCCGACCGACCATCCGTGCTGGAAGTTAGACTGGATGATTCTAGTGAACCGACCACTGTAAAATCAAAATGGATGGATGTGTGGGTGGGTGTCTTGCAGTGGCGTATCCAGAGGGGACAGGGGCATCTCTCCCCCGCCCCCCCCCCCCCCCCCCGGCGGATTTCATTTTGAAAGATTTTGTTCTTCAATAACTTTTTTTCACAAATGGTTAGAGAGTTTCACGTAAAAATTCTCACCAAAAGAGTACCACCCCTAAAACGGCCGATGTTTCCAGAACTGGAAAAGAAGCAATTTTGAAAAAGGATCCATCCACAGCATGATGGCTAAAACAGCGCCACATTCGAAATGCACAGAATTGGAAGCTCCAAATCCAGGCCAGAGGTGCAGTGCCATATGTCTTCAATTCCCCGATTCCATGGCTCTCAGAACTCTCTTTAATGTAGAATAATTTGAGTGTATAACTTTTATTCATGAGTTCGGCGGACGGATTTTTGGCCTCTTTATGGGGCGGTGCCTTAGGACTTGACTCTCAGTGGGGCCCTGTTCAAAGCAGACAATCTTGTACACTATATCGAACTATGGGTGGGGCTATTCGCCAATACGGCTGATTGCTGACAGACACCTGATCAGGCCGAAGACGATCAATGGCGGGTTTCACACCCCGTACCCCCTCTTCTAAAATACCTTGTGCCTCCAATCCCCCCCCCCCCTCCCCATTCTCCCTTCCAAAATAAAACCCCGTGGTCGGAAACTTTCAGGAAGAGAAAATCTATATTTTAACACCCCCCCCCCCATACAAATTCAATTTCGTCTTGCAACGACCGTGCAGTGTGACCGTAAGGTCATGGCCAAATTCTGCTAAGTGGACTTCAAAAATCTTTCAGATTGATAAAAATCTATAAACTATAAACGCTTAAAATCACATGCTGATGGTGTAGTATTGCATTAATTATGGTTCAAATTACAATATATACAAAACAGTCACATAAAGATGTTATGAAATTGCGTAATTTTCAGGCAAAACGCCGGGTTGCGTCACGACGAAGTCCGGTTCCCACTGAACCTCAGCACCTAGACCAGGCAACCGTCCCATTATTCAAGAGTTTATTTCAAAAGATTAAAGCTTTTGTACCATTGTCAAATGTTATGTCAAACTCGTTTTTTAACAAAAAAAATCGTCAAAGTTAGCCAAATGTCGGCAAAAACGGTCACCATGCGACCGTGTCTTACGTGACACCTCCCACTTTCTGCGCAAACAAAACAAAACAAACAATTTTTGTTATGAGGTAAATAATCCCGTTTAAGCTTGTCAATATTATTACGCAGGTGGTGCATGGCGGAAAGGTCGTATGCTTGCACAACCTTAACTCACACCGCGACAAATTGATTCTCTTTTTTTTACCCCAGAGACCACATGCAAAAATAAACGCTAATGTATAGCACAGGCAGGCACCAGACTGTTCCTCGTCTGCATACGTTTCCAAAATTGTGGATATGCAAATAATCTATGCAGGTAGTGGTGGGACCGTACTGCTCTACACCCTGGGAACGAGGTATGCTTTCACTAATTGCTACCTCGACTAAGTGTTAAACGACTTTCCCAAAAACATTCGATTCTCAAATTTAAGAGCGCTTGTGAAATGCGCGTGAGCGAAGTTCCACCTCCGCTTGCCGAATTAGTAGGCAATTAGCCTATGGGAGGACAGGAAATACAAGGCAATGGCTTTTACGTTGAATATGGTCTTTAATTAAATGGATGCCAGTGGGAAATCATATGCCAGACTGCGTCTACCCTGTAATCTCTTGAGTCACAGCATGGCCTTGTAATGAAGTGCGTGCATATACCGTTTCCTCAGTAATAAATGCACTATATAAGCAAAAGCAAAGCATCAGATACCAACATTATGGTCTACCCTTAATGTACCGCCCAAGACCTTTTAAAGGCAACAGCTTTTAGCATAATCACATCCGTTTGCAAAGAAAATCGGTGTCTTTTGTTAAAATATCTATATGCTTGGATTTGGTGCAGATAATGGTTATACAAACATCAAAGCTATGATCGAATTATTTTTTTTCGTTTCTGCCGTCAATTTATATTAAAATGCATTACTTTTATAATGTCTATTTCAAAAATGTCATTGCATAAAACCTTTACATGACGAAGGGACGGAAATCAAATGTTGACCTCATTCAAGAGAGAATACTTTTGAAATTCTTTGGCATAACCACGAAGCGAAGTTCTTTTCAAAAGGAGTTAATGGAAGTACAATCTAGTTAAAGGGGAGTCGGTCTCAAACGCAAAATACCGCAGGAGTTCGTTAAGTAAAATTACATGATTGTCAAAATTGAATTTCACTAATTGGACAGGTGACATGCACTGTGCGGTTTCAGCTAATACGTACATTAAGCTCTGATACTGCTTTGTGCCTGCTAATTTTGCACTATTTGAAAAGTCACGAACATTCGCAAACCTTGGACTCGTTACAGTTTTAACAAAACTGTAGAATATTATTCAACGGCGTGTCACCCGATGAAAGTGCATCTGATGTATATGCATGGGCGTCGCGAAAGCGGGGGAGCAAGGGGAGCCCCCCCCCCCCCTCCCATCCTCCCCCCCCCCCAAAAAAAAAGGAGGGGGGAAAGGAAGAAGAAAAATAGCATGTGCGAACTTAAGTCATATTGCTGTTAACTTAATGCACATTAACAACACGGGCGTCCGCATGGTTGTCAATGGGGGTTGGGTGCATTGGCAAATGTCCCCCGCCCACCCTCGAAAAAAAAAATGATCAATTGAGAATATGCGAGAGAAAGTACAACGATTTGGGAAAATAATGTGCTTTCCCCCACAAGAAAAAATCCTGGCGACGCCTATGCATATGGTTATTCCGTATAGGTGAGCTATCTGTTACGTGTATACTAACCGTGTACTCCGTCGCAATGCACCATTAATTAACGCACTGGTACTAGACGGAATCCTCATACGGGCTAAGTTATTCCCTCATCTAGATAAGTGCTGTTTATCATCGGTTGGCATGGCAATCAATTTACAAACGATAAATTTAATTGAAGACTTCCTAAAAAGTTGATATCTTGGAGTTTGCATCCTTACCGAACGATATGTCGCAGACATCATGTGCCAGGATCGATTACTACTTGGGTATCCGTATTATTATAAGGCTCGACATTATGACCAAATCAGTGATGCAATAATGAAGCCACAGCCTTGGAAGTCTGAAATCGTCCATTATTGTTCCATCAAAAGAGGCAGGTCGGCGCTTCTTATTCGAACATTGATTTCAATGGCAATTCATTATCAAAGACTCGAGCAACTCATGCTGCCGGCAATATAAAGACAGTAATACATGTAAGTGTATAGGTCTACTGCCATAGATCAGTTGCCTATAACATAATGAGGCATATGTATTAGTCGTTACTGGTTGGCTGGTAAGGAAAAACACACTTTAAAATATCAGTGTAGATATTTCTGTTTTCATATGCGGAGGTTGGCCTGTTATTTTTGCACTTCAGACCCTAGCATTTTCCCTTGAACTCTAAAACAGAAGATTTTATACTGTAGTTTGTACTACATTTCAGATTGTACTGGGTTTTTTTTTTTCAACCGAATTACTATAGACCTAAACGGAAAGGTGTATCATGCAAATTTTGAGTATTCACCCCAAAAATATTTACAAAAAGGAAAAACCCACGATATGCTATTGTATATATGTTTTTGTTTAATTTTCAAAACGAAAGGACAACTGTTAATTTACATTTTTACAGTGAAAACAAATAAGATATATAATGGAAAAAGAAAGAAGTTTAGTTTTAGTCAAAGTATTAATAAAAAATATCATATTGGAATTGGTTTCGAAAGTTGAAAGTTCAACTTTGAAACAACGTGATATATTTATATCATGCAATTTATAATGGATATAAAAAGGGCAAAAAAATAGAACATTCTTACTTTTAATATGTTTCACGATTTTCAGGGTTTACTTTTATGACAAATCATGAAAGAACAAATGTAAAGTTAGGCTATAAGCTTCGGTCCAAAAATTGGACCACCGGTATCACATGATCGAAAGGAGCTATGCGCAAAGCGATTGTTGGCAAGGTATGCACATCTAGAGTCGGAAATGTGTGATAGCTTTGCAGTGTGAGCTGTGGAAGTTTTTGGGTGTTATCAATTTTTATATATTTTTTTCAACATGGCCGCCAATATGCCTGAACCGGATTAATTATATGTGGTGACAAGCATGTTTTGGCTGCCATTTAAAAAAAAAGTGATAGCTACAAAAAAAGCTGCCATCACTGCAATGATATCACCTTTTTTTTCCAACTACAGGGTTGCATACCTTGCCAAAAATCACAATGACCATTATTCCCCTCATTTGATACCAACCAAATCGCCAGGCTGATGGCCTAAGTAATTAAATTTTTAACTGGATTTTTGATGCATATCTTTTGCTATATTTCATCACCAATGTCATGGATTAATAGTCCGTCGTTTTGAACATAATTGAGCTCTGATAGAATAGGGGCACTGTTTTGTTATTTTTTTTTAAAGATATTAAATAATGTAATTCTGGTGTACCCTTGAGCAGACACGTTATCATCACAAGTTATAACTTAGGGAGTCAACGTAGATTAGGGAGACATTTCAATATGTTTCAAGTCCTTTTTCTGGGCAAAAATGTACCCAAATAGGCTAAATCGATTCCTTGTGGCGAAAAAAACCCAAATTTACAAAGTTTGGTGAGGGTAGGATTTAACATTAGGTAAGGCTAGGGGTCATAAAAGTTAAGATTATTTTGGGCACTTGTCTAATGGAATAAGATACCGGTGCCATATTAAAAGAAAACTACAGCAATGTATCAGAAAATAGCATAAAGCTAATTACGATCGTTTTTTATATAAACGCATGGTGTACACGACTTCAAGACTAATTCATGATTATATAGACATACCTTTAGTTGATTAAACAAAGTGTTATATATCGAAATTCCTCGAAAAATCCTCAAGTGTAATTGAACAATGAAAAGTTACCTAAACGGTTTTTGTTTCTTCTGTACACACAGATATATAGACTCATATTAAAACTTACGCAGTTTGATCTCACACATTATATTAGCCTTTCTTTACCATGGACTTCAGGGACTTGAACTTTGAGGAGCTGCGCCTTGCGGGTAAAGCCTCTAGGATTTAAAACAAAATACCACTTTCCCAATCACAATCTTGTCAAAATGTGTCACTGAATATAGGTTAAACGTCAGTTCTGCTTCCGCCGAGCCGGAAGGATTAGGTCACGTTTCCTGCGCAAGAGCTATGTATATTGTCGTGGGAATAAAAACATATAGCGCATGGCGGAACTACTCTGTCGTAAAGAATTCCGCCATCGAGCATGACGTATAGATAACAACTATGAAGCTTCAGTGTAATTTAACAGAAGAGAAACCAAGAAAAGAGATTCAAGATATGTCGCGAGAGTGGAAATTTAACTGAACTCCTAGCAGACCACACATACTCAGGTTTGTATCCTTGTGGAGACATCGCTTTGTTCTCGTTTACAAAATCGCGCAAGGGTCGAAAGCTATTTTCAAAATGCTCCTATTTTAATCAGAAATACTGTCCTGGTTGAAATTACACAAAACACTTTAATTTGCGACTGATAATTGGAAATTCCTAGTTTTGAGTAAAATCCATATATCTATTTCGTGAAATCGTCGGGAGACCTATTCACCTTTAGAAATTGCCTTGTAGAGACCTTTACAATCTTTTTTCCCGTATTATACCCGGGTCTCCACTAGGCATCATTTTTCGAAACCTAATTAAGCTCTCATGAATTGGTTTTTTTTGTAGTTATACACTCCGCAAACACTCTAGTTAAATTTAACTATAGAAAGCAGCAGCTGACCCTTTCTGCAGTCAGCATGGTGCAAGATTGACGGTTTCCTAGTCAAATCTAACTCAATGTTTTAGTTAGATTTTACGATGGTAGCCCCATCAGTTATCATAGAACTGTTCTTCCTCAGGGCACTCATGTTGCTGCAACTTACAATCGATCAAATCGATCCGGTCGAGATGATTATATGCATGTCTACAGTGAAATTGGATTCTGTCTATGTAATATATTCTCCAAGCCTAAAACAATTGGCGCGATTTTTCCCGAGGGTTCTAAACATCTCGAGTCGGTTTACAAGGAGCAGTCAGTATTTTGATTTACGTGTGTATACTTAAAAATACGAGTGATACATAAATGGAAGCAAAATTGATCACAGCACGAAACACTTAAACCAATGTTAAAGACTACAAATAGTTTGAAATAAGCGTGCATTTTAAGAAATGAAAAACTGCAAATGTATCAGTACACGTATGAAAACATGGTGATAATTAGATATGTTCTCGTATTCAAAAAAATCATTTCCATAATTTTATTTCCAGGTCTCGTTTTAGGCCTGTAATCAGTTAATAGGTCAACCCTGATTTAATTACTTTCGGTTGGATAAAATTGTTTCATACACTGGTGGAAATGAGGTTATCATTTTCGTTTATAAGATAACTAGGTTTGGCTCGTGTGTGTTTCGCAGTTCAATTCTCACTCGTATGGTTTGACAAGCGGGAGAATATCGTGCATTTAAGGCCAAATTTTGTCATTGCAATAAGTCAAGCGAATAATCGTCAAATCGAGATTACTCGTATATGTCATGCGTCTAAGATCAAGATGTGGCATTGAAGACTGACTTGTTTTTCCTTCGTGTTTCGTGCGCTATAGAATTGGACGGAAATGTCTATGTCGTTGGGGATATTTCAAAAGTACTAGGGGCATTTGATTTTTTTACTATGGGCAATTTGTTTTTGGCTGAAAGCTCGGACTATATTTGAACGAGGATTCTACAAAACGTGCTGAAAAGAAGAAATATGCTTCTATTCATATCTTCAAAGCTTAGTGTTACTTATCTTTATCTACATTTTTTACTTTTTTTAATGTTCGCTGGATTAAATAACTCACGGATATGTGCTGAATTTAAATGCAATTTTTGTGCGTTTTTGCGACGTCAACGTTTGACAAGTGTATCAATATGAGCAGAATAATATAGAAACATACTTGCGCAATTTACAGCAATTTACAAATCACGAGCTCGACCTTACTAACGTCTCCTGCAAATCCGAAATACATGGGTGCGATAAAAATCTCTTATTTTGCTCTGTGTGGCTGCATACAAAATAGGGTTGATGCAGGAATTAGCAAACATTAGGTTAGCAATGTGGACGCGAGTCTGATAGGTGTAACAAGTTGGGCAAATAGGAGAGATGATGCCTGCGATGAGGAGATATGGGAGCGTGCAAGCCACGAACACGGCTAGGAGAGCTGCCATGGTTATCGCCGGCTTGAGGTAGCGGTTTCTGAGCACGGTCCTGCGGCGAGTCTCCCGGGTCTCCGTCCCGTTGCCTTCGACTCCGGATGCGGTGCTGGCACCGTCGTTGACAGGCTGTTCGGGCGGTGCCAGGCCGTGGGTAGCGACCACCGTCCCGCGTGTTGGAGCCGATGATGCCACGGTGGTCCAGGCCGTACGTCGGGCGGTCCCGGAGGTGTCAGACACGGCCGTGCTGAACTCCCCCGCCGCATGGATCTTGCCTTTCAGTCGCTTACGCAGGTGGAGCATGAACCCCAGGCTGCATACGGTCATGATGGTCAGTGGGATGAAGAACCCGAAGACGAAGATCCCCATCAGGAATGGCTGATTGAGTTTGACCGGTGGAAGGCACGCGAAGTAGAAGTTGACTGGGAACGGTGGCGGGAGCGCGTCCGTACCCCACAGAATCATCTCTACGATTGTGCTCAAGATGACTAAACCCCAAAGAGAAAGAATGGTTATCCTCACCGATTTCAGAGACACGATAGCAAGGTATCGAGAATAGTCTTTAGAAACCAACAGGAACCTGTCCACGCTGATAGCAGTAATCATATAGATGGCCACTGTCAACGCGATGTTGGCAAAGAATGTCAGAAACATACAGGGAACTTCTCCAAGCAGCCAGTACCCCAGAGCCGTCTCCATAGCACGGAGGGGAAGTACAAACAACCCCATCAGGAAGTCAGCCGCTGACAGGCTGACCAGAAACAGATTGCTAGGCTTCTGTCGGAGACTGCGGTCTACCCAAAATGCGGCTAAGGTGCCCAGGTTGCCGAATACCGTCAACACCGAAGCGATTGATAAGAGACTAGCCTCCAGCGGTGCGCCTTGTATAGTCGGGAGGGGAACGATGCCGTCGCTGTCGTTTGACGAAGACATGATTCACGTCCAGTTGCCTTTCGTCTCTATCAATATTATTGGACTTCTGACGATGTGTTCGTCCCTAGTAAGTCTGTGGCTACGGAAAGTTTCTCAAGTACAGGAAACGTGTTTACTACAACGCCTCGGAGATTGTAGGTACCAATTCAGGCGGTTCTTTTTCGCACCACTCCTTCTCCTGCAGCTCAATCACGCTGTGGTCCGCAGTTCGTATTTATTCTTGTCACGCAAGAGTTTTCACAGCTACAATGTTTCCTTTAATTCAGTCTTGGTCAATCCGCTAACTTTGTGCTTAGCATCCAGAACTGATGCCTTTCCAAGCGTTGATAACTGAAAATCTTGTCATGCAGCAAGTAGGACGGACTTGTGTAGTCAACAAAATAACAGAGATTCCAGTTCAAGAGTTGCAATCATCACCGTAGGTTTCTCAGGCCGTGTCCATAATACGCAACCATTCACCGCTCATTAAACACGGACACGCTTTGACGGCTTGCTCGTTCTTTTATTTATTTTTCTTGACACGTTTCCGTGATTCAATAAAATGCGACCGTCTGTCTTTTCCGGTGTTGAGTGGTTTTGCCTTGATTGCTCGTAGTTAGAGATTGTCAGATGTAAAAACGGCGCACTCACAAAGCGAGATTCGGCATATGATGCCGTCAACGTGAATGATCCGTTGAATGCCAAATTAGCCGTCGAAAAAAAGGAAGTATGACAACAGACGGAATCAAAATGTGAGAAATAAATTGGTTCAGTAGAACTGAGATTGGCAGTGCTTATCTCTTTCCGAATGTAAAAAAAATCGGGAAAAGGCCTTTATGAATCCTTAGAATTTGAGTTTTTGAAGTACTTTTTAGTTTCAATTATGTCGATTGATCCCTACATCTTAACGTCGTACACCAATCTGCAACACATTTCAATCTGCTTCTCTTTCCCCAAAGAAGTTGATCTGGATTCAAAGCACTGGTCAAATCGATTGTCGGGTTGCGTTTCACTTCCACGATGCCTGGAGATTGACAACAGCGTCAGATATCACTTGTCCGCGGTGTACGTCAGAGTTTCTTACTGCATACAAAACAAAGAGCTCAGCGTCTTTTATGCAAACAACTTCCTTTAAAGACCGGTGCATTTGGACCAGGCTCTTCAAGATGTTTGTTCTTCGCAGTCAGTTTCGTGCAGGAAAGACTTGTACAGCAGGACAGAGGAAATGTGCTGCATTAACCAAATACCATCTATCAGGATTGCTATTCGGCTCCCAACACATGCGATCCATGTGAATCAGGTATACCGAGGAGTGAGTGATGTGATGTACATGTACACGGGAGCTATCTCCCGTAGATAGCAAGAGTTCAGTGATGCGCGCGTACACGCGTTTCACGGTGACTGCCGTAAAGCTGGGCTGTGATTGGTTACGCGTGGCTTGGTCCGCCCCTCGTACGTTAAATCAAATCGCTCCACACAAACACGTGGCGGCGGGTGTGCGTGTTGAACACCGTGCATGATTGGCTGTGATAATAAAGACATCTGTCAGAGTTATATTGGTGTGGTTTAATCTGATACGGCCCACTCGCGTCACCTCACATTATACGCACAGAGGTGTGTGAAGCACTGCCATTGGCGCTGACGTACTATTTCGTACTTCAAAAATGAAACTGTATTTGCTGATTTAAATTTAATCTGACTAACACCCGCAGGCTTTCTGTTCTCCCAGCCTCGGCAGAGAGATTCCTGATATAAATTTCCACGTCCTTCGCTCTTTTCTCTCGCCTTGTTATCCGTAAAACAGTGGAACAAACACGAGTTTTTGATTCAGTTAAAAGAGCGAAATTATATTTTAACTGAAGGCCAAGTGGTAAACTGTCCTTGCAGCGTCAAGGTGTCCTGCAGAAAATTGTATAACTGTAAAGTTTGCTCGAAAATCTATACGAAGAAAGCCCTTAATGGCTTCAAGAATGCTTCAAAGGAATCGGTTGATGAAATCATGCTGGATCTCTCTTTTCTTCTGACTGAGGTTTTACAAAATTAAATTTCTCATCCAACGAGACCGATGACGCCACAGATGGATCAAGGAGGATTGTTGGATCTCTCGTTCCACATTCTGTCTTGAATTATTTACCATGGCAGAAGTTCTGACATCAGTTTCAACATTGTTCTGCAAAAGTATAAATATATGTATTCCCTCAAAACATCCCTAGATTTGCTTTGTCACGTCAGGTTATGCTACACAAGATATATTTATTTAGTTTGTCCGTTTGGATTTGTTTTATTTTGGCTCACCCTTTATCTTCATATATCTGTATAAACATACATGATATCACGGTAAACAGAAAGTAAACATTAATGCGGCTAAGTCCAAGAATTACACATCGTTACATCTGCCAGATGTTGTGGGGAATCATGCCATCCAACAGAAGCAAACACGGGACGGAACAAAAAATCGATGATTGTCATCAGTGCGTATTTGACTTGATTAACTCCCTGTGACATTTGTCTTGTCGCCTGAACAGACATGTTCCTACCTTTACCGCAAAAACAGCCGAATCTCCCCGCTTCTTGGTCGGTCAATAACAAGTAAAGTGGCAAACGGAAAATAGTTGCAATAAAAACAAACAAGAATTGCATCAACGCTGCCGACGCAACAAGAGACTGAAATGAAGTGGGGTTTTTCAAAAAATCAAAACAAATGATTATGAAATAGCTGACTTGGCAAGTTGGCTGTAAGCAAACGTAAGTATCAAGCATCCTGTGAAATAGTTGTGCCTGGTATGCTGTCATATTTCAAGAAATTGGAAATTTTTGTGTTGATACTTAGTAGGTTTGGACCGAACTTTCGCTTCAAAGACGGACATTTTTTCGTCACATACTACATCGGCTGACCTCGTGCGTAAGCTTGGTAATACGCATGTACACTGTTAAAACTGTGTTTAGAGATGTAACACATTTCTAAACGTGCATTTGTACCCACTTGTTTTACTTGTTGGAATCTACGACATGTTTAGAGTTATGGATGTGTGTGTGACATGCTAAGGTACGGTACACGAAGAAAGCCTGTTAATACCATCAAGTATAAATTGTAGCCTAAAAGTAATAAAAATGGCTTATCGGATTGAAGTCGAATGGCAGGCTAAATGCACACTTTTCTCAGTCTTTTTGATCACCTGCCTCAGAAAAACCAACTTTAGAATATAACTTTGACTCGTTATAAGTCATTATTGATGGCACTAACAGGGTTTCATACTGTGCAAACAAAAGTGGACTTAATGGAAGATAGATTCAGCTAGTTGCACTTTGACAATTGAATACAAATACCGTTTATTTGTTCGTTTTGCTTCTTTTTTTTTCGTGTGTTTTTTTTTCAGGTCAGTAGAACGATATAAATAACAAGCCAAAAAAAATCAGTCCATTTAAATAAAATTACCAAAGATGCAAATGTTGTACATTTACATATAATGTTATGCAAATGATGAGCAAGGGTACGGGTATGCCTGACGTCACCGGTTCAAGTCCAACTGTAGTCAAATTCTGTGTTCAACTGAAAAAATTGCAAATAAAGTGAAAATTATTATGTAATAACCACATCTGGCCATCAAAAAAAAAACAAGCACCCTTTTCTTTAAGAAATTAGCTGGTATGTAATATGTAGGCCCTACTCAACAGTATTTTTTTGTAAAAGGTTCACACAATTATTCTCAGGCAGCACCTGCAATCTATAAAGCCGGTAACTCAGTCTGTCTGGAGCTTTAATAAGCCCTACGAAGATTCCGGGACAATCCAGATATTTTCAAGTATAAGGTATTATTCATGCAAGATCATGCACGCACGTGTTTGCCCTGTTTTGCTTGGGATCTTTTAAGTAGACCACAAATATACACAACATCTTCGGTCGCAATCTTAACTTGGCGTCACGTCTTAGTTGATAGGATGGTCGCTATAAATAAGATGCAACTGCACTCCAAACCGAATTACACGAACCAGAGACATTGTTATTTCATGCCATTCGGTCGGATAGACAAGTGGGAAGCATGTGCCAAGGAACTGGAAATTATGCCGCAGGAAACGGCTGGATCTTGACAATAGAGCGTAAATGCAACATGACCTAAAAAAATAAAAGGCAAGATTTTGCGGAAATACGTGACTTCCAGGCGCATCGTTTAGGACGTGTTATTACAACGTGTGCGACGTCCTATTTTGTGAATTAGTATGTTTCGAATTTCTAACGGACGTACTCAGTCAAAGGCAGTCATTAAAATCTATGGGGACAAAACGAACACATCTTGAATACATTGCGATCTGGTGATCATGATCAAACACACAAAAAATGTGCTCAACTCCAATTGATCATATATAAAGACGTGATCTGGCGAGATAGCGACTTAAGAACGTGTGTGATGAAAGGTACGGGCCAGCGTTGGAGTACGATTTGGCCGATTTACTAAGGAAACATAAGTCACACGGTCTTGGAAAAGAATCGCTCTGTTAATATACCACTCACACACACAAATGATCAGTACATAATCATGAATGTCACTGATGAATGGACAGGATCTATGTCGAGTGGCTTTTTATTTGAGGGCAAAGTCTCTTTACACGGCATCTCCGTATATGGTGTCTCCATACTCCATAGGCAATACGTGTGTTACCTAAAATGCATATAGGATCATTTGCATTTATCCCAAAAGTAACCTAACAAATTGTTATCAAAAAGCTTACCTGGGTTAAACATCGTACTGGTACTAAACACCCTATGAAATTTATATTCCGTCTGGCTTGCTGTCGTTTAGAAGAAATCAAGAAATGTTGTGATTTCCAACGGTCAGTCAATTGATTGTTGGTTGGAAATAAAGAGTTCTATTGACGAATTCTTGTTTCGTGATCAAAAGGCATGGTTTGTCACGCATTTCTTGGTTTTGAACGCATTTCTTTGAATGTTGGTGGTCTCATTATTGGAAACGAAAGTGAAAAGCAAATGATATATTATGCTTTAAAGGCAAGCTATCTGTTGTATTTGGGTACATATTCCGAACCTCTGCTTTCGGCTGCGGCAGTGGCGCGTAGCCGCGGAGGGGATGGCCTTGAGAGGCACGTGCCCCGAAAGAAATTCTCAGTGCCCCCCCCCCCCGTGCCCCCTCCTAACAAAAAAAACCCCTGAACTTTGCCAAGGAAAAAGAAGGGGAGGGAAGATGACTATTTTTTACTCAATTCTAATCTTCTTGACCCCCACGGCTTTATGAAATGTGAACAAAGAGTTCCCTTTATTGTATTGTTAAAATAAATCCAGCCCCCACCCCCTATCGAATATACAGCGTCTGCAATGTTGCTTGGGGTCCGACGGTGCCCCTCTCTCCGGAAAATGCTGGTGCCCCCACTGATAACATCCTGGCTACGTCACTGGCTGCGGGAGCTTCTTGTGGACACCTTACCATGGAGACTTCGGTAATGATTTAGGACCTGTTCGCCTCTTGAATATCAAACCTAGTAATAGGATGAAGACGAACTAGAGATGCTGTCGAAGCAGTTTGAAAACTCAGTTGTACAATTTAGATGCGTTTACTTCATAAAAACAAATACGAGTGCGCTTTTATAGCCCAAATCGAGCCCAACGAGAGTTCACGCGCTTTTTCAAAGTGCAATGGTTGTTTGGATTTCCATGCGTGCCTAATGAATTATGGTTAAACACGTCGTAGTTTGTTTTCAGCTAATGCTTATTGGCATTCTCTCCCTTTCGAGTGGAATACAAATTACTTTTTAATTTTGGGAACGCCACTTTTTTCCACACAGTCGTGAGGACTTAAGCGGCCACGGTTGATCAAAGAGGCACGTAGGAATATTGCTAAATATCCGGAAACCCACCAATCATGACTTAATTAATGAGAAAACCTTGCTCAAAAGTGAAATATGCTGTGAAATTAGTCCGCCAGAAATGGTTGATATCGGGAAAATAAGGTAGTGAAACAAGTGTGGCGGCGGGCATACTCTGTACGTGCGTAAGCAACGGAATCCACTTACGAGACCCTACAAAACTGTTTTCTCTTTCTGCGCGACGGTGTGCGGTAGCGGGAACAAGCTCGTTTGTGGAACAAGCTTGACAGCTGAGATTTGAAGGTTTGCATGGTGGGAAGATACTAAGACCAGATAAGTTTGCGGTGACACCATGTGAAAAAATATCTTTTGTGAGTATGTGTCGTTCTGTGGTTCTTTTCAGAACCACACATACTCACAAAAGAGATTTATTCACATGGTGTCACCGCAAACTTATCTAAGTTTGACAGCCTTTGTCACGGCTATGTGTGCGCGTTGTTTTGAGTTGTTGTTTTTTTTAAGTTTATCAAGCTATTGATCTGAAACTTCAACGGGTTATTTGTTTTGCACCCTACTTAAAATTTTGAGCAAGTTTGCTTTCTCAAATTAAAAGGAAATGCAAAAATAATCCATTATTACCCTTCGTGACTTTGAGGCATTAAGATGGTTGAGTATAGAATGGTGCGATCCATCCTCACGTGTCACACTGTTTGCTTAACGTGACTCGACGCAGATGCTGCCCGTTTGTGTAACGATAAACCTATCGGTCTAGTGTCACGACTCACGGAGAATATCACTACCACGGTTAATTGATGACCGACTTGGGACCCATTTTTCACTATATTTGCACGCAACGGAGATACAAGGGATATTTGTTTAGCACAACTGTGAGTGGAAACAAGCACACTTAAGCTTAATTGAAAATGGACACTTAGGATTGTTATCTTTGTAAGTTGCAAACCCCGTTTCTGTACAAGGGAATTTTGATATCCAAATTGCCAACATTTTGTACGTGAACCTCATCCCGAAAGCGTATGAATATGATTGCGATCGCAGTTTAAAGGGGCATTACATCCTGAAATCCCCGAAAATGTAATGTTTTGGATTGTTTACTTACACTATTTAAAAGGTCTACTTGAAAGGAAACTAACCTAATGACTTACCGTTCCAGAGAAAAGACGAGAAAAACCCAGTTGTTTACATCGGACACGACGGAGTCATGGGCGTCGCCAAGATTTTTTCTAGAGGGGGGCAAAATTTTTTTTTGCCAAAAAATGCTTGTATTTCTCAACACAATCTCGATTCATCAGTTTTAGAGGGGGGCAGGGACATTTTGCCCCCCCCCCCCCCCCCAACTCATTAAATTTACACCACTTTGTCTTCGCGCCTCTTTTTCTTTTCTTTTTTCTTTTTTTTTTAATTCCTTTTTTTTTTTTTTTTTTTTTTTTTTTTTTGCTTTTCCAGGGGGGGGGGGGGGCAAGTGCCCCCCCCTTGCCCCCCCCCCCCTCATGCCCATGGACGGAGTACGCCTACGTTTTTTCCTGTCGTTTTCATTCAATGTACGATACACGTGTGTGTCACATAAATTACACACAGCACCAATACACAAATGTAGTTTCTTACACGTCCACAGACGGCGAACTCATTACGACTGGAATCACAACTATCACTGAACAGCCCGTTTTTTTGGGGGGGGGGTCGCAAAGGTAGACCCCGAAATTCGTTCTCGCACCAATAATACAAGAATAACAATGTATAAAGGAAAGCTGCGTGGATGTTTACATCCTACTTTAATGTTCTTTCCGATTAACATCATTTCGTTCAAAACGCGTTTTGTAGCCAAATTGGGCGTGTTCCAGGACGTATAATAACACTGCAACCGAACGGGTTTCAAATCCATTCATTTGTCAATATTGCATTTGGTAACGAAAAAAATACGTTTATAGCATCCTGGGTATTTGAATCGAGATAAACATTTACTAAGTATTTCGCAGGAAAATATTACCCTACCAAAATGAAAGATGAGTTTCAAATGTTCTCGGATTATGTCTGCAGAAAAATGCATCACGGCCAGTGAAATTGGGTTTGCATAATGTCATATCCTCTTGCCTGCTTTTTTTAGGTTAATCTGCAGAGTTAAAAGCACATATTAATATTTTGGTGCGTCAATCAATGGTGTAAACATAACATTCTCGATACAGTAGATAGCAAACTCCTTGTTTACATAAAATACGGTAGGTCTTACGAATTGGATAAATGCCTTGTCCACCTTGTCGTCCTCGTAAACAACATAACGAATAAATGCTATTCTGTACAGGCTTTTCCACAAATTTAGATTTTGTATGATAAATACATGTATGATAAATTCTGATTGATATCATAAAAAAGGTTTAAAAACCCGAACGAGGATACCTCTTGGATTATGGTCGTAACAGTGCCTGATCCGACCAAGATGGTTACCTTGTCTCCAGGGAACTCGCTTTTACAGTCAGCCTCCCAGAAAAGCCGTGATTTGAAAATGAAACGGTTACCATACTTTGAATTTGGAACTCAAAAACTCAGAAAGTCCTCTTGAATTTTTTTTTTTGATTTGAGTGTACGTCAAGGGTTCTTTGAGACCGTCCATCATTTCGGAAAAACCTTGGGCAAAACCGAGGGCTATGTTCAGTGATTAGATTTTTAGCAACACGTGATTGTTGTCGTCAATGCCGTGTGTATCATGAATGACCGCTACGTAAGTCGTCTCTTTCTGACAGCTTAGTGGAACGAGACATTTCACAAATCAATCAAGGTTGGATCCGGGGGAGCAAACGGGGCCATGCCCCTCCCCCATGTTATTTGTATTACTCATTAAACCAGAAGAGGAGCGAAGATAAATAACCTGTTAATCGATGGTACCCCTCCTGTTCCTCTCTCCGGATTTGGAAATACTGAAATTATAACAGAGACGAGAAAAAGGGGATAAGAACGCCCTAAGCGTCAAATAAGTGCCCTCTCTACCCCCCCCCCCCCATTTTTCAATTTGCATGCCCCCCCCCCCCTCTGTCTCTCCCCACCTCCCCCCCCCCCAAAAAAAAATTAAAAATTGGGGTTTTGGATCCATCCCTGAAATCACGTCTAGATTTGTCCGCCATTCCTCATCAAATGCAATTTTTCTGTGTTTATAAGTTTTGACACAAAACCGTGCAGTTTATCTTGTCAAATTACTTTCGAGGACAAACTGCATCTTAACACAGCAGGCCCACGTGCCGAATTTCAAAGTGGATTCAGATTTTATAATGAAAATGAATTGTTTGTTTCTCACTGTGGAGAAGGGTTCGTCACTTGGATACGCAAAACCGTTCCCTTGAAAGGTTTGTTTTATAAGAAAACATTTGGACGTGCGTCGGCCGAGCCAGGCTGGCCGACATTACGTGCGAGGTTGTGTTGGTTTTGCGAAGACGAGTGTTACCAAAAGGTATACCTGATTTTATTGCATTGGATGTTGAGTAAGAATTCAATCATCGCATGATTATCTCCGTGAGTTATTTAAGTCTTGATAATAAAAGGTTATGGGTGCAAAATTGAACGACGAGAAAACTTTGTTTCATCTCATAATCTTCTCTCTTCTTTATTGCTGCGCAACTGTATCCACCCAGCGATCACACAAAGGCAAACCGCCCGACCTTGCAATTGTAAAAGACTGTTTTTGTCATGGCGATATATTGACTTTTGCATGAAGTGGTTCGGAATGACCTTAAGGACTGAACAATGCTATAAATGGCAAGAAGACGACGACATGAAAGAACATTCATTGACATCGTGACAGAGCGGTCGATTTCTTGGCCGTGTTGACCCAGTATTTTTCAGTATTTTGAATTTAGGCCAGGCGTCAACAAGGACCTCTAAAAAATACTCAGGGAAAAAAAACATGTCAATTTCAGCCGTGTTTACGGAAATGGACATTCGAACGTTTTATTGGCGGAATTAGAGCACAATTTATTGTGACTACAACTCAAGATATGGCTGACGTGGAGACAATCAAGGGCATTGGTTGACAGAGAAGCAATCAAGTAATTCGGTCATTTCTAAGTTGATTTATTTTAAACGGGGCTCGTTTTACATCATCACATGCAATTTGATATTGACTTAAACACGGGTCGATATTTTGTATCTGTGAATGGGGACCATTATAGAAATGCAGCGGGTACGGACTACGGAAGACATATAGGTCGTATATACGGCTTGGATTTCATGACTGTGTTGTGTGGATACTGGTGGAGAGGGGAGTTCACCACACACAAAAACTTACGATTTTCTGAACGTCGGCCGATTTTTTTTGGGGGGGGATGGGAGTAGCATAATACACATAATTGTGATACACGTACTGGAATTTGTTTACATTCCGCAGCGGAGTGCTTAATATCCTTTGTATTTCTCGTAAGGCTGTCATTGTATCACTGCATGACACTTAAAATCCCTTCTCTGTTTAGTACTGAAACCAATGACTGCCCATTACATTCGATGGAAAGCCAGGCGAGACAGCTCAAGCGAAGATACCCACTGCTTCATTCCAATGTGCTCTGGCCCGTGATGAGCTTGTTCCGCTCAGTAAGCTTCCATCAGCCCCTTGGCGAGTCAAATTGTGACGGCCCGCAATTTTTTATTCTGCATCACGGTAAACTCATCTGCCTTAATGCGCATGCGCGTGAATCATATACCCCGTGATCGTATTAATATATCATGTGATTTAAGGTAATTTCGGTTGCGTTCGAGTAGCTTTCTCGGATCAACTTGGGTGAAGGGAGGCGGGCTAGCCAGGAAAGACGGGCTAATCGAAAGCACCAACTTGGTCCACCGTGATACACCTGACGTTCGTAGAAATGGCCGTAGCCACTGACAAAACGTCCTTTTCGGACTGAGTCTCTCTTTGAGCTTTACATGTTTCCGTCAGTCGCAAGAAGGAACAAGCTCGGGCTGGAGATATGGCCTCTAAAGTCGCAAAGACCTCAATAAATATTTATGTTTATACTTCAAATAATGGGTCTACTTCAGCTTATATATCCGCTGTCCCGCCATATTTGTTCGTTTCAGGGAATGAACAACGCAAGTGACGTGTTTCCACCAGTGACTCTGCTCAACGAGCAGGGTCCGTGGTGGCTGACCCGGGTAAGCCTCGGGAATAACTTCGAGCTAATCGAACGGCAAGGGGCTAATCCGAGTCGACCCGGGTGAGCTAACGAACGCACCCAATATAGCTTAAATTATCAACGAAAATCATAGCATCATCATGGCGAGCTAGGTTTAGGTAAGTGGTCACGATGCTGCATGTTGCAATTCAATTCCTGGAAAGTTTTACATGAATCTTTTTTTTCCCGAGAGGTGAAATTTCTTTCGTGAATTGTGTTTAATCAAGTCACAATGATCGATGAAATAAAGTTCATCTTTTTTATCTGATTCGTAGCTTGGAAAGATTGTTTTTAAAGGGAAGTTCCAAACTGACGCAATACGCATAATGGTCATTGACGATACTCGGTTGCAGAAAAAAAAATAATAGCTGACCGGCCCGCATCCACGGGAGTACAAGCGACATCAGGTGGCCCAAGATTATTGGATTTCGGGGAAGCAATTTTCTAGGGGGAGTCGGTGGACCTGCAGAGTAGTCCAAGTCTCGCCTTATAATTACAGGTAGAAGGACAGGTAATCCAATTGGACAAGTTTGTAAAAGCAATACCCAAGGGGACAGCCTGTGAACATAATTAGAAGGGCTGTGTAAATTCACCGGCGCGGAAATTAGAGATGATTGCCCGCCGATCAACGGATTCATCCAAACGTCAAGGCGTTTTCAGATTGCGCAGTTTCCACCGACAATAAAACACCTAGCAACAATGTCCCATGGGCGCGGCAAAATATTGCAGTCAGGCAAGATGGCCTCGTTCGGTCACCCCAACTGTACTTTCTTTGCCGGTGAGGGGGTACTTGTGAACGAAGCGGATACAGGATGAGTTAAAAAAAAACAACCGAAAACCAAGTGGCAGGACCCTTTTTTTGAATGACGTTTTGCCTATAGCACTTTCAAAATCTAGGATATGAAAGCCCAATTAATGAGCTTTCTTTAAGTACAAGAATCATTCAAATCACTCCACTCGTGTACCTTTCAAGTTACGGAATTTTGAACACAAACACCGTTTTCGAGTTCTGTCCACGGATCACAAAAAAGGTTAGTGTTCTTTCAGTGAAACGAAAAAAATTCACATGCATCCACAGCTGTGTGGTTGCGAAGGCCGATTTCCAAAGGTTACGTACGGTAATACTTTATTTTAAATGAAACAACATGCACACAGACATGTACACGTTCGAGGGCAAAATCTTTGAAAATCAATTACCCCCGTTTGGAAGACCTTCATGCAACTTTCAAGGGTTGTTTAATAGCTTTACAATGATCCAACTATGTGCTTAAAATCGTTTTGATAATTATGTTCAGTACTTTTCGTTGAAATTGTAAAAATAGTCCTGGTTACGTGCATTTTTAAAAGTTGTAACACTGGTGTTTGCAATATCTGTCAATCTTTTCAAGCCTCACAATTATTAACAAGCTTCCTATATTCAATACGGTTTGCAGTACAAATTTGCAGAATAGCTTCCTTTATGAGCTATTAATTAATAAATATCCCCCTTTTTGCCGGCTTCCATTGATCGATACCAAGACCCACGCCAAGTCACGCCGAGTGACGCTCATGAATGTGCTAATATGCGCTTAATTCGTCATTGTTGCCCCGAAATCGGCCAAGCATGCAAGCCAACCTGAAAATATGCATGTGAGTTCGGTCGGCAAAAATTCCTCTTCAAACTTGCTTTTGTTTGAAATGTAACACAAGCGTTTGCAACAACAGATTAAGCTGAAATTTGGAATATACTTAGATTACATAAAAGTGTTCAACTACTCGTGAAATAACAACTTGAGGGGATTCCTAGAAATTGAGATAAGTACATAGATTTTGGGAAGTTTTCGAACGATTTCTTCCCGACTTTAATGTCGATTTCTTCCCGACTTTAATGCCAGTATTGACGTTCGGCATCGATGACGGCGATTTTTTCACCGACATGAAGTTTAGAATTTCTTCTTTCAATCATATTTTCAATAATACTTAACATATTTTCTGAGAAGCACAACGTTCAAAAGGCCATTTCATTGCTCTGTTATAGTGTCTAACACTAACTGTGTATACCAATTAAACACAATCTGGCTATCAGTTTGTAAACATGTTCAGAAGCTAAACATTATGTGTTAAATTCCTAAACATCAATGTTCAATTGCTAAACATATCCATCCTTACTCGAAACATGTTTTGTATTTTAAACATGTTTACAAACTGTGGCAAGAAAGTGTTTAGTAAAGTGTTTAATTGCTATACACAGGTTTGCAGTGTGCACGTTTTGCATGCCGTTTATGTAGACCTGTTTTTTTCTCCGGACATTTGCCTCCGAAAATCAATAGAACTGCGCCTGCATGCATCCCTATGAGAATTTCTGTCGTATGGCCGGTTCACACTTACAATGATTGCGAATCGAAGCGAATCTGAGGTCACGAAACATCCGCTATATACGAAATACTTATGTTCAGGCTACGTGCACAAGTACCCCTCAACGGTAAGAAAGGGAGAGTTAAGGGGGTCTCCCCAAACTCTCCCTTCCTAACCACTGAGGGAGCACACACGCACGAAGTCCATAAGAAAGAGTGCGAAAAAAATCCTCTGGGTGTAGGTTCGTGGATTAAGTGACGTCCCTGATGTCTCGTAAATAACTAGATTCGCAATATTTAAGAGACGAATTGGACGCTGTTCATTTAACACAACAATGCGCAATCTTGCATAAGGGCATCCCTTCTTATTTATGTGTTCTCATATTATTTTTTGTGCCTCCGAAGAAGGGTTGGTCGGTCGAGAAAAAAACTGTATATTAAAAACAAATTGCAGTTGCACCTGTATAGATGGCTAAATTCAATACCAAGTATTATCTCGTTTTGTTTATTGCAATGAGATTCTCATGAGTTGATATCACGGAATAAAATAGTAAACCCTTTTTTTGCAAGATGTAGTTTTACTTATATCTGCACCATAGAGCTCACTCTAGTACCAGTTCATTCATGTACCAGTAAAATACATATACTATAAACCCCTAATATGATGAGAGGCAACATCCTCTCATCTTATGGGATTCCACTGGTTGCTATACGCCGTACTTCGCGTAAAAATCTGGTATTCATTATCAATAGCTTTTCAAATTCAATAGCTTTTTCAAATAACACACAGCCCGATTGCCAGAATGTTGTATTCATTATTTAATGGTCTTCCAGACACGGTCGGAAGTAATATAAACAGTTTTTTTTCTTTCTTGGGGCAGGAGCCCAAAATATGTCGGTTGGAAATGAGAAACAGAATTTCAAATGGATGCCCTAATAAAAAAAATGGATGAAATAAATGGATTGAGTGTCGGCATTTAATAAATTAACTGAAGCTCAACTAGGGCTTCTTTATAGAACTTAGTGGTTTTGTAATGTTGATTGAAATCGCTCGGTGACTCACATAATTATGTTTATACATCGTCGTTAATTTGTCTGTACAGATTTACAACTCATATGATTGCAAAAAGGTGATATCTGTTTTACTTTCGGAATTTCAGTTTTAGTCACCACAATGTCGCGACGTCAGAATGTTTCAATGTTTCAATGAACTGCATCCTTTCACGTCCACGATTGCGTACGTAAAAAGGTGTACAATGTGAGTCATAAATCCGTCATGCTACCCGATCCCATGGAATCGTGTGTAAATACCCAGAAAATAGCCAACCAAAATACTGCCAAAAGTAGTCGAAGTAAAGATAAACCGGTTAAGTAAAAAGGACACGGTAGAGAGATTATACCGTCTGCATATCTTCATTTGGAAGAAGTTTAAAGGAGTCATGTCGAGTGACTTTTTAAAACATACATGTATTCACCTCAACTTCGTCCCCATGACGTCGAGCAGTACGCTGACAGCTCTATGACTATTCACTCTCTCTCACCCTGAAATAAGCTCCAAAATCCTGTATTTGGTACGGACTAGTCGCGTGCCTGTACAAAACTACAATATGCTGTACAATAGACGTTTCTTTGCTATCCCATGGCTGCCAACCACTACTCGGCAAACTATGGAAGGTCGACATTACAAAAATAATGTTTGGAAACATATCATTGGATTGTTGAAAATACAAGGCAGCCAACAAATGCTACCAAAGACTTCATAAAAAAAATGCCTTTTCTTACATAGTGGGGTGTTAATTTGCAATTTTCGCCAAAATCTGTTGCCAATCACAGCTTAAATTTATGCCCTTATAATAGCCCATGCAAAATTGCACTCAATGTTTACACACGAAAGAAATTATGCCTAGGCCTATTCCCTTCCAACCTGTACTTTTACATCACAACGATTTATCATCAAAATAAAGAATCATTATTGTTTGGAGATGGATGGGCATATATAATGTGCGTAATTTAACTTGAAACACGTTGAAAATTGAAAATACTATAACGTATGATACAAAATTATGAATACAAGTGCTTACTTGTTATTGAATTAAATAATCAAAAGTAAAAGTCTGCCTATTCGGTAGACGTACGTGACATGGCTGATATCGGGGTACCATTACATCAAGCTATATAAATTATTCATCGGTTTGCCGAACAGAGATTGAAGAGGCCCCTTTTTTTCTTTGTGTCTTCTTAGAGTTCTTCCCTCAACGTATTAATTTAGTTCAGATGACCGACGCGAATTTGAGTTTTCAGCTCTTAGTCTAAATTTTCCATTCGTGACTGTGCGTAAATTTTGCTAATTTGCCATCAAACTGCAAATGCGAAATCCGTCCATGCACGCTCGACGTCAGTGTCGATTTTGTGACAATTGAGGGTAAGAACTGATATTGGGGTACTTTGACAGTTCAAACCGTAGCTTTAAACTTGGCCTATTCCAATACTTTTTAGGGGGAAAAGCAAGAGACTGTTCCTGCCAAATCAGCAGCGTAGCCAGGGTTCTCATCCTAGGGGGGCGTGTGGGGGGCTTGAGGTTACGTGGAGGGGCGCCAAAAAATGTCATCCGTGCTGAAAGGTAGACAGGTTTTTTTTCACCGGACACCCGCCCTCCGTAAAATCAAGGGCGGGGGGGGGGGGAGGAACGGGGGGGGGGGGGGGGGGGGGGCTGGATACCATCTTCCAATGGGGGCGCTGTTCAAAACATACATATCGTGGCTACATTATACAATAACTACCGCTAACTACCGCGCCAACCGACGTTGCAATAAACAGCTTCTCGCGGGAAAAACAAAATTGATGAAAAATACGCACAAAATCGCGGGAAAAGGGGACTTTATATTCTAATCATGGTAACTCATATGGCTATGCTTTTCACCGGATGCCAAATTTTCAGTGGGGGCGGGGCGACTGGGGGCGCGAACTTTTGGGGGGGGGCGTGCCCCCCCCCCCCCCCCCCCCCCCGTAGCTACGCCGCTGTGCCAAAGGAAAGAACCTCATGAGTTTGGAAGTAGGGCCTATTTCTGGAAACTGTCACCAAAAATTACTAAAATAAAAATACCAATTTCCATTTAGTGGTTGGACTACGTCGCTTACTCTGCACACGAGAAAACAAAGTCCCTACCTGTCTGCTAATAATTTAAACGAATGAAGATTTTGTCTTAGAATCAAACCTGAAAACAATTCATTAAAATTTCGTTCCGGGGCACAATAATTATAAAGCAATAAATGTGCATTTTGTTATGGATAAGAGATGATGTAACATGACATATGCGGAAACTAAACAACAAAGTTATTTTTGTCTATTTATCCGACGTTCGTTTTTATTAAATCAACTTCAAACTTTCACTCTTATTGTGATGAAATTCCAAGCAACTTCACCAACGCAACCAAAGGTCACCAATGAAGGTCAGATCCTGACGTTGTTTATCGCAGACTTCTCCCCAGCGGGACAGCGTGCACGTCGACAACACCACTTCAAACTCGAAAATTCACTTGCATTTTTGACCTTGTTCGGTTACGAAATGTAACCTATCCCGGAATCTAGCCCGAAGGTACGGTTCGATCACATTTTATTATTTCTGAGGATTCGATCTGAACGACCAACAGCGCTGCGGTGGAAGATTTCGAAAATACTGATGTTACGGTCTGGTGGTAATACCGCCCTCTTGTGGCAGCCCAACCACTTCAGAAAAAAAATGTTTCTTTGTTGCCATGTTCATTCATGTCTTTAACTTGAACATTTCTTAGAATTCTGATCTTTTTCATGTTGTCATTGAATATATAATGGTGGACACACGCAATGAGGAAATAAAAATACAAAATATAATTTGAATTATAAATTGTAATATAATTAATAATACATCGTATTTTGCAGGGCTTTTGTACATTACTGACGGAGCATCGTGACCTCATAAAAACAAAGGAGTTTTTCATTCATGAGAATTTTTTATAAGCCATCCTTTTGTCCAAAAAATCTACCTATAGTAAAGGGAGCCATGGGACATTTCGCGAAGCCTAACCCTCCCCTCCCCCATCCCTAAGAAGATGGAGGAGAAACAAGAGCGGTGTCTATTGTTTGAAACTATGACATCTGACGTGACCCACTCAGCACCTCTATCCAGGAAAAAAAAAGAATCGGTTCCGAAATTAAACGTGAAGGCACTGACTTAATAATCATCTGAAAGAACGCTCCTGTGTTTTTTTTTCTACAAATTCGAGAAAAAAAATCGATTACTACATTTTCAACATGTATGTTTTTATTCCAGCAAAAAAAAAATTTCCCCTTTTTATGTCTGCAACACTTTGACGAAGGATTTTTGGTTGGGGCACAACTTGAAGCAGATGTTTTCACATCAGATGTGAGCAGACTGGCTCCCGGTCCGTAATCTATTTTTTATACTGATTGTGAGGCGGCCTACCCAGAGAGAACAGAATTGTCTGGCATCCAGTAGTTGGAAATTGTAAAGCAAAAAGGTCAATATTAACTCAACATGGGCTATTTTTTAATCGATATCTAATTCAAAATGAATAACTCTTGTATTGCTGCAGAAAAAAAGTAAATTAGAAAAGGCATCTTTTTTTCGGGATGAACTTGACAATGGCATGGGGAACGCAACTGTCAGTATTATGGAAACAAAGTTTTCGCAGATATGGAGGGCAAATTAAGCAAAACTGGGAGGGGTATAGACCTCATCTCTCTCCCCTCCCCGTTCCTGGATCCCTCACGGTACCATGTGCTGCATAAACTAAATGCCAATGTTCTTACTTCTTACCTTGATTTGGTCAATCAACTCAGGGTCCTCTGGTACGCCCTCGGCTACGGCCAGGACCAGGCCCCGGTACCCATTGTCCACCAGCGAGACCAGGGCTCGGTTCCAACTCCCGACTGGTGGGGGCGGCATGCCCATGGGGCAGACACTGCCAAACACTGTCAGAAACACGGTGATACAGAGGGCCACACGGCCACAGCAGGGCCGCCGACAATATGTCATGGTACCGACGTGGGAAAGTGTCATCGAGTTATAAAGTTCTCAGGATCTGTGTGTATAAATCAACGGACCAAAGAGATGACGATTCCGACAATTTTTGAACAAGCACCTGCGAATATTTTCAAGTGAGACACAGACTAAACGAAGAAACGGGCTTTGTTTAATGCGCAGCGGGTGTTAGGAATATGTGCCGAGCGTTTGGTGTTGATGCAAGAAAAATAGCCTTGATTCACCACAAACATCGGCACAGCAACATGTGTCATGCTCTACGGTTAACGATCCGCCTATCGCTTATTTAGACGGCCTCCAAATTCCCCACAGAGAGAGAGATCGCGGACGTTTGGTAAAATTTCAGGTGTAGATCCTCAAAGTTCAAAAATGAGGCAGATCTGATCAACTTCCAGCTTGTTACTAACATATATGTATCCGAACAGGAAACTTCAAACGGATTCACAACGTCTGAGTCAGCCTATTGTTCATGTAACTTTTTCGTGTAACAATACTAGGTGTTCTTCCGTTTGCGTCTATCGGAAACTCTTTTTTTTAACTCACCGAATTCCTGGACGAACTTGCATCGAATGTCCAACAACTTTATCTCCGGAGTCATCTAAGCTATTACCAGAACAGAATGGTGTCGTAAATTTACGAGGGCGTCTGGATTTGGAATCCGAAAGCTAATAAATAAGCATGGCGTGAATTAAATTCTGAATATCTGAATGTGCAAGTCAAGTTTGTTGATACATCTTTGAAGTGAGGCTTAACGTGTAGGCATGCTTGTTGGTTGCAGTGCCAGGTGTGTATGAAGGTGGGAACATGATACTGTGCTATGAGATACGAGACTGGCCTTAAATGTGCAGTAGTCTCCACGTTCTTCCAACCCTTTATAAGCCTTCCATTTTCATTTTTTAAGGCGGCGAAAGGACTTTGATGTTTTTGTTGCTTGAAGAAAAAGTAATTTGAAAAATTATAATTCATTTCTCCGTTCTGCATGGCTGAAGTGCGCGAAACATTTTTTTAATTTATACTAACAAAAAAATTTTTTTGTCAGAAAACGCACAACCCGAAGGGCGGATCTATAGCTTTCAGAAAACGCATGTAGGCGGGGGTTGATATGTTCAGTAAAGGCGTGCCCCTGCTATAGGGAGTCCGGCCCCCCCCCCCCCACTCCACCCATTCCCATTTTAAGGCAATGTGAGAATACATTGGGAACTTTAAATCAAAATGTATTCTTTTTTGGTCCCTTTTTTTGTCCCATTTTACTATATAGTATTATTTTTAAAAACGGCTCAACAGGTTGCCACCTGTTGAGCCGCTACTGAACCCGCTACTGGAACCCCATTTGACGGGTCTGCAAAACGTAGGCCTGACAGTAATTGTATTTTTGTTTATGCATGTTGAATCGGACTGTTGAATCGAACAAGAAAAAACTAAATACCGAATGATGTTAGTGCAAACTTTCTCTTTAAGGTAACCTGCTGCCCTTGCTCCAACGGGGTTCAATTACGTGCTTACTTTCAGTCAGTCTGGTTCCAAGACCCACCCTCGCGCATTTGAACAACAACTGCTAAGGTTCCGTCTATGCGACATTCGCTACATTTGAGTTGCTAGGAGACCACTTGCTCGAGCAGGACGCGGTGTGGCACCAGGATTTGTTTGGTAAAGCGAGACAATCGGGTTACTTTGCAGAGGAAGGAACTCGAGAAAACACGTTTTCACAGAAAACAAATTGAGTTTTTACACGAAGTAATTTAGCGTGATTGTGATCATCGCAATCTTTGTGTCAGTGTTACGTGAACTTTGACACTTGAAATGCCTTCCTCCCAGCCCTCCCTAGAAGAAAATGCTAACAGGCTTAATTGTATTTAATTTTTAAGAGACAAGTATATGGCTATTTGTTCAGAGGGCAAAATGTTCGTGTGTGCACTTGTACAGTTACAAGCGGCTGTCTTGCTTCCCAGCGCTATCTTATCTACCTTAATTTCAAGCCAACAAATATGAAAATTAAACATAATCTGGTGTACCGTTGCAGGTTTAATGTGAACGATCTAAAATCCATTTAGGGAAATGAAAATATATTACCGGTATTGTGTCGAGCTTCTCCATCTGCTTAATTAATTTCCGAGAGCGTCGGAAAATACTACAAAGCGCAAGCCTCAAGGGTGGATCCAGAAATCGGACAGGATGGGTTGAAAACATTAAACAAGGTGTATTAAATAATTCAGCTGTTCGCAAGTCAACATTCTGAAATCACAATTTTACACACTATACGATCGAGGGACCAATGGGCCTATAAGTTTGAAACCATGCAACAAGGAATTGAATAGGCTATTTTCAAAGACGTAAAAATACAAGAGTTCGAAATTTCGAACAAAGTTGTCTCTGACATAATGTTGGCCAACTTTCAGCCATCCGGAATCTTGGTGAGTTAGAAATCTTTTCCAGTGCCGCCAAAAAAAAAATGGATAACACGTAAACGCAGTTTTTACGTAGGCTCTAGCTTTGTTTTGTTTTCAGCAGCTGCGCCGAACTCCCCCCCCCCCCTCCTGCGCCGCTCGGCGGTCCAGAAGCGTGGAAGTGATTTTGTGACCCAGTGAGCGCATAAATAAACCCCATCATTCAAGGGTCACATGTGGCGGGTTACCCTCGGAACCCCGTGGACCATGCATCATCATGAATTATGATCTTATTGTTTCGAGAAAGCAAACGTATAAGCGGCTATATAGCCGAGACCGACCATATTATGCATCCTCTACTCCATTTATTGCTGCCACTTCTCATCCCCATTTGTGTTTCAAGGACTGGTACAATGAAGTACTCTGAATTCAAATTTCTTTCCCTTGCATAACTGTGGACGAATAAGGTGGTTACGAGGGAACTCTCCCCCTCCCCAACTAGACCATATTGTTTAAAAAGTGTAGATATACTTATCATTTTATTCGTATAGCCAAATGACGATATCTATAAATTCTATCATTTTCCAGGAAACCCAACATGGCTTTCCAAAGTTCTGTCGTGTTAGAACTCTTGATGAGGAAAGCGAATCCTTTTCGCATTTGGGGATGGCTTTGCATGCACCGCTAGCCAGGCTATTACTTTGTTTACGAGTACGACGAAGTATAGTCATTGGCCATAATGCGCATGCGTTAGTTGATAACGGAGTCACAGTGGTTCAACAAAAATATCCCGAGACATGAGTTGGAAAGAAAAGGTGAAACGTATAACCCGAATGAAATGAGGGTTTTTATTGATGGAATACAATTAAAGAAAGTTCACATTCATCGGACAAGGGGGAGGAAATAGGTCCATATCTCACGGCTCGCGCGAACGAACTTTGGCCGGGTTGTGAGGGGCAATAAACCGGGCAAAGAAATAACTTAGGGGCAACACTTAAGACATCATCGGCCGCGGAAAATCGAAAGCGGAGGGGACATCATTATACGCTTGGCCCTAGCGAAGCCGACCATGGTCTATGATTCTTTAACAGATTCGGCAATTAAATATGCAACTGGACTGCGTATGACCTCGAGAAACTGACCAATCAGCAGGCGCCTTCTATATACCCGCGTAATTCGAGTAGTATTTTTGTACAGGTTATGGTATTACAAAAACGCGGCATCGAAATTGACCAATCACAATCTTAGTCCTGATTTCGGAATGAAATGACGTCACGCATGCTTAGATATATCAGACGTTATACAGGAGACTTGGCTCCGTGGATAACGGACCACTACTCGGACTACCCCCCCCCCATCCCCCCATCCCCCCCCCCCCCCCCCCCCCCCCCCATCCCCGTAACCCTGGCACCGTGGCCGCTAAACTGAAATACTCTTCAAGTTTCTTTCCTGGTATACTTGGAAGAGTGACAAACTGCTCCTATTAGTACGAGAATTAAAAAAAAGAAATTTCAAAAGCCTGTAAGTGGGAAGGTATCAGAGGAAGGGTTACGGGGGTTGCACAATGCTGCAGGGTGCGAGGGTTCCAGTCCCAGGAATGTCCATGTGTCTTTTTCTACCCAGAATTTTATTTCCTGAATTGTGTTTAATCAACTCCTACATGATCTTTGAAAAAAAGTCCCTTTTTTCTGATTCATGGCTCTGTATCATTTTTTGTATAGAAAAGTTAAGTCCGAAAAATATTCTGTTACCTACTGACGTGTGCGCTTCATGGTCATTGCTTGGTTGCCGATCGAGCCTATATCTAGAGTTTTGCAGATAAATGCAGCAGAAATCTTCCAAACACTGCAGGTACGCCCACTATTAGTGAATATTTCAACTCTCAGTTACTTTAACAATGTCATCATCACGGGATAAACTACAACTGGATGCAAAAACCCAAAATAAATTAAGTAGGGTGTTGGTCGGCGTATCGAAGTGTCAAAAGTCGAGATCTGAAAATTGCGGATGGCAGCTTTAGACTTCCGTAGATTTTGTGCAGTCTGTGATCTTTGAACCCGGAAATTTTCAACAATTAGGACGCCGCCGATGTTATTTCTCAAACGGCACAGGTCGAACGCCGCATCAGCAGAAAGATCCGAAGAAAAGTGAATTGTGTATCTCACGAGGGCGCCATGAGAGGCAGGATTAGACTTGATCAAGTCATTCAATGACTTACGTTTGATAATGTTGCCCCGTGGTGGTTATACTGTTTGTTGTTATTGTTGTGGATTCTTTGTGTTTTCCATGTGACTACATTTTTGTAATGTTTCCAAGTGATTTTCGACTCAAAAATTATCGCACTTTAATTTCTATTTCTAGGTACATAAGTGGCATAAATTTTAATTAAGCAATATTGCATGCAATATACATCTGTGAAGGTTGAACTGTGGCTTTTTGAGATCATGAGATGACATGCATGTATGTGTGGGTTTTTTTGGACAGGCTAAATCGACCTGTGGCGTTTGAGATGGTTTATGTGCGTCACGCAAGCTTTAATTTGATGGAATAGTTGGAAGTATTTTTAATATTTTAATGACGAGCGCGGATGTTTTGGGGCCTTTTTTCACTATGGAAGTCAACAGGTCGGCAACCATCAATCGTCTTCGAGTAGAAAATTATCGAGAACGTGTATGGATTACACTTATCAACGCACCTATGCAAGTTTAATACTATACACAAAAAGAACAGTGTCCTCAAGCGATATAGAACCTATAGTATCTTTGTTCGGATCCTTCTGTTCGACCTGTGGCGTTTGAGAAATAACATCGACGCTTCTCTTGAAGGCAGGCACCAGGCTTTATTTCTAGTCGTATACGTGAGTTGAATAAGGTACAATGTATGTGTTGAGACTGTTGGTAATCCTTATGCTCATATTGTTGACCTATTTTCCTTCTTTCATTCTAGTCTTTATTAGCACGATGGTAAAAATCCATAATATTATGGCTTTGCAAAGGCCATGACGCTTATGGCATTGGGGAATTCCCGCCCTAAACGGGGCACTAGGCTAAGTCCTGAAATCCTCGAAAATTCCATGTTTTGGATTGTTTATTTATCCTACTTCAAACATCTGGTTGAAAGAAAACCAACCTAATGTCTTACCGTTCCCCATAAAAGACAAAAATTCGGTTGTTTACATCGGACATGACGGAGTACGCTTGGTTTACGTTTTTCCTATTGTTTTCAGTCAATGTACGTTACACGTTGAGGGATTGCACTTAACTCGACCGTTTGCCAACTCGACTTGAACCAACTTGTCCGTAGACCAACTTGACTTTACTTTCGAGTCAACTCGAATATTTGCCAACTCAACATAAACCTTGGGTTGCGTGATTTGACTTTTAGTGTGCATACTTCTCTTACGAGTTCGTCCCGGCTTTTCGAGACGATTTTGTCACGCTCAATAAATCAGTACATCCATTACAGTCTGTACTAGTAAGTAACATTTCCTATGCAACTTCTTCGAATTATTGCTTCGTTAGAATTTTAACTTCATTTGTAATTCCATTTCCAAAATGGTTGCAAGGTCGAGTTGGACAACGGACGAGTTGGTAAACAGTCGAGTTGTCTTTTACAGTTTAACGCACAACGGTCGAGTTGGTAAACGGTCGAGTTGGTCCAAGTCGAGTTGGCCCTACACAGCGCCGATGCAGAAAAGTGGTTCATTACACTTCCGAAGAAGGCGACGTTTCTGGACAAGTTTCACAGTTGCACTTAATCTATTTTTCTTTCAGTCAAAGGCCAAAACAGCAGCAGCTATGGGGCTTGCAGTTATCATCGGATTTATCGGTGGTTTAGTGGCCATGTGTAAGTGAATTAATGATTAATATTTCTAGATTTCCCCTTGCCGTTCCGGTGCTCTACCAACTGAGCTATCCAGCCTGATTTTGGCGGTTCCCTGCTTTGTCAATGTCTTTGATCAAGAGTCGCTCCCAAAGTCACGATGCTAGCAACATTAGAAATGCTGCACACCTGGAAAATAGCAAGCGGGATCACTTAGAGAGGATTCGCAAGGCTTTTTGTTACAAATTTCCAAGGAAACCACAAAGGGAACTATCTAGGTGAATTATCATTATTTTGAAAGTTGAATAAAGAAATTGACTGGAGCGGGGTTCGACAAAACTTGCTTATTTTCATCACAAAGACCGCGTTGGTGTAGATTACCTGTATGTAACTTTATAGGACCTGTGGTCCTACATAGGTGCCAATGGTTGTTCATTTGACTGCTTATTCATATTGCAAAAACTACCTGCATGTACCGTATTATACCCGTGGTCCTATAGGTACCAATGGTATACCCGCACAGTGTAGTGTAAAGACATGCATAATTTACTTTGCTTGGAAGCTTCTCTCATACTGTAAGTGAAATTCAAATTATTATTATCCAACATTCTCTGCAGTCCTGATGAACAGCAACACAGCAGTGATTGAATTTGCAAGAAACCTGACTGCCTCATGGCCCACACTGTCTGCGCTGGCTGACACGTCGAACGGATTCCAAGGATTGATATACATTATCATTTTCAGTTTGGCATGTTGTAAGTCAATTCTTTGATTATTGATTTCCTATCAACAAGTTCCTCAATTTGTGTTTATTGTCACCAGATTATATCAAAATTGTTGTATAACGTTTCTCTACTTCCTGTTAACAGTTATTGTACATCATTGATCTATTACGACTCCCCCCCCCCCAATAATGTTAACCGATTAACTTTCACATTGGATTGTAGTTTTACAACAATAATAATGTCACGCAATAAAATTCAACTGCTGAAAACGTGCAGTCGATTTTTTGTTTTTTAGTTGTTTTTGCGGGGGCGGTTTGTAGAAGTGCATCCTGTAGATTATTACAAGAAAAGAAAACAGTTTCCGTTTTGGAAGAATATGTATGGATCATTCGGAGAATGTTTACCCCAGGTCAGATAACAGAAAAGCGGACAAATTGATGCCAAACTGCAAGTTAACTTGTCAATAAGTGTTTGTTACCCCTCCCTACCCTCCCCACCCCAAACAAAAACACCATAGGAATGATTTTCAATTATTTAATTTTGAACGATAAAAGGTGACCTGGTTTTTCTTTTTGCTGAACAGGTACCTCGATTGTGACAAAGAGCCTGAAAAATAGATGCAGAGGTAAGAATTTGTTACTATCCGAAATAAGTGAATTGAATCTAAAAACTATTTTGTATTATTGCAATAACATCGCTGTATTTCCATTATTGCAATAACATCGCTGTATTTCCTATGGAACAAAATTTTCTTTGCCTTGGGACCTAAGTTGTATTTCACGCTTCACAAATCATTCATTTCTTAAACTAAATGTTTATATTTGAATCAGGAAATGGTTTACCAAGTCCGCAGCAACAGACCAGACCGTCTGAAGGCCCAGAAAATGTCGAACAACCCATACCAAGTAAGTAGGCAATTATGCCCTAGTATTGGTCATTGTCTGGTAAATTTTGAATAGTTATGTTAAGGAGAATACACGAGAAAGTGTGGATTCGTAATTTAAGAATTCACGAGGCGCGAAGCGCCGAGTGAATTCGTAAATTAAGAATCCACACTTGCGGGTGTATTCTTCGACTTAAACCATTGCGTCAACAGAAGTATTGGAAAGAATGTTGCAACCTGCAGTGACGCCACTTTTTTCTGCATACATCATCTCAAGGAAAGTCATTCGTTGCAAAAATGATGATAAGTCATGAATCTGGGACTGAGAAATGTTTTCCAATTTTGTTAGGAAATACTTGAAATGACACTCTATAGACTTTCTACACAAGCGCAGAAGTGGCGTCAGGTTGCAACAGTTTTCGCCACACCCGTACAACCAAGTCATTTTGTGTGTACAGGCTTCTTAAGTCAAAATGGATAGTTCAGACGACGATTTCTTTCTGACTAAAAGCAGTTTTTGCAGTGACGGCTAAGATCTGACTGTGAAGATGCATTGGTAATTTTCGGAAAGCAAATTTGCGCGCAGACGGCCCTTTTCATGCTCATTATGGAGACAATAATTGTCCGATGTTCAAAGTGTGGATTCGTAATTCCGAATCCACACTTTACTAAAGATTCGTAGTTCCGAATTCACACTTTGTGACCAGTGAAAGAGATTCGTAGATCCGAATCCACACTTTTAACAATAGTGTGACGTCATAGCAATGGTTTAAAATAAAATATGCCAACCAGAGGAAGAAGCATCCTCTGTGTTTTGACAACAAAGCCTCCTTGAGTTCAAATTTTCGTTTAATTTCGTTATGTAAACTTTCCACAGTTATTGCTCTTAAATGTTTGGTAATAAGTTGATTTTGACTTTCACTTGTGACTACAAGCCTCGAGTATAGTCCTTTTTCTCAAAATTTTGAAACTGAATAAAATTGCTGCAAATGCATATACTCAATTATAAGGCCGCACATTGCAATTCTTAGCGGGACCTTTATCAAATGCATTATCTTGTTATGGAGTTAAATTTTGTTAAAGGAGTACGATATTGAATTATTATCATGAAGATAAGATGATGGCATTAAGACTTTACGTTTGGAAAACCACTCTTAAATCTAATGAAATATTTGTACCACGGATTGATTCCTTTTTTTTTTCAGGACGATCAAGCACCGCCAAAGAAGCTGCTCAGCTGTGCAAAGAGGCGTTGAAAACATTGTACAAAACCACAGGTAGTTTTGTTCAACTGATCCCGTGGGCCGATGATGACAAGAAGCATATAATGGACATTTACACCGACCTAGAGTTAGAAAGCACTTATGGCAAGAAAGAAATGGTGGATTCTTATGAGGATATCCTTCACCGTAAAACAAAAGAAGGAGATCCAATCAAACGGATAATTTGTAAGGGTCTGCCTGGGTACGGAAAATCTACACTTCTGGACAAAATTGCATATGACTGGGCGGTCGGCTCCGTCCAAGCACTTCTGAAATACGAACTTGTGATTGTTTTGAAAATGGGGGCACTGCAACAGCATTCCGACCTTGTCGATGCAATCTTTGATCAGTTGCTGGATGAAGACACACCTGTAAATAGATCTGCTCTAAAATCTTTTATTAACAGCAACCCTGACAAGTTGCTGATACTTTTGGATGGTTTTGACGAATTTTTAACCATCGACCTCGTTGAGACCTCTTTCGGATCTATCCTGAAAATGCTCAATCGGAAAGAGACAAGAGAGTGTTGCGCTGTTGTCACCACTCGCCCCTCTCACTTCCACAAATTGGTGAGCAGATCCTTGATTGAAAACCCTTTCACCCATGTAAATGTTTTGGGGTTCAACAACGAAAGTGTCCAAAAGTATGCGAACAAGTTTTACTCGGAAAATCCCGATGATGCACATGAGCTATTAAACACCATTCAGTCTACTGATGTTTTGTATGAATTGGCGAGGAGTCCCATGTTGGTGCTTCTCATGTGCTTACTGTGGAGAGACGATTCGAAACTCCCAGACACACTGACCCGCCTTTATGAGAAAGCACTGAGATACATATTCCGAAGAAAATCTAAAGATTTGTCGGACAACGAGATATCACAAACCGTGGTCCAACTCGGAAAGATTGCATTGGAAGGTCTGCTTTATCCAAAGCAGATGCTATCGTTTCGGGAAAGGGCATTTGAGGGGGTTTTGCTCGATGTGGCCTTAAAAGTTGGCCTCCTGACAAAACAGAGAGTCTTAAAAGTGTTTGACGCACACAACACTGTTCAGTTCATACATAAAACTTTCCAGGAGTTCTGTGGGGCGAAATATCTGCAGCACTTGTTAAAAGTCGATTATAAGGAATTTCAGAAGATCTTAAAGGAAATCCAAAGCAAAGTCACTGAGAATCCCGAAGATTTTGATTACCTTTTAAGATTTGGTTGTGGTGATCATGCGAGTTGTACAGGTGAAATTCTGAATATTTTTCGGGAAAACGCTTATCATGCACTTAACTATTGCTTTGAGTGTCAGGCAAACACATTGTTATTTGAGGATTTCATTGCTTCAGTTTTTCGAAAATGTATATTGCTTAGACCGAAAATGAAAAGACTTTGTCATTCCTTTTTTTGGCTTTTGAAACGAGTTGCTGATGACGGCAGCACGTCTTACCTTACCAATGTACAAGATCTAAGTATAATGGATTGGGATGTGCACAGGTATGCTGATGAGTTACGATGTGGTTTGCGCAAACTAACTCAACTTCAAGGTCTCCATCTGGAATATAATTCCTTAACTGGAAGCAATATGAATGTGATTGCTCAATCGTTCAAACACCTTGGAAATTTGACTCGACTTCATATTGATTACAACCCGGCTTTGCGTGGGTCATTTACGGCATGGACACCTGATTTACAAGTCTTGAAAAACCTTAGGACACTTACATTTAAAAATTGCGGTTTGGATGGTCGAGATGTAATAAGCATGGCGACAATATGTGGGAAAATGCGAAACATCGATTTGTGTACGGCAAACACTGGCCCAGATTATCATATTGTAAAATCGATGAAAATGTTGTCGGATACGGACAGTCCTAACGACAAATCGCTTATGTTGCAAGGATGTCCATTGGCGGGTGATGCTCTGGTTGAAATGTTTGAGTCATTGGGTGGCAGGGGCGACATAGTTGAAGTTCTTTTTATGGACAATGGAGACGCCACCGCAGACACACAGCTATGGGCTCCTAACTTAAAGACTTTAAAGCAAGTGCGACAATTGAGCCTGACAAATTTGAACTTGCAAAGTGCAGACATGAAACACATCTCTTCAGCGGTCGGTGATTTGCCCACTCTGGCTACGCTGATTCTCAACGCCAATAAATCCTTGGGAGGATGCGTGAAATTGTGGGCAACCGATTTACAGAAATTAAGGTTCGTCAAGATGCTTGAGTTGAGTGATTGTTCCCTGACGCGACAAGACATACCCCACATTGTTGAGTCATTGAGCACTTTGCCCTGTCTTGAAACGTTAGACGTCCACGACAATGACCTTCGCGGCTGCACACTCATTGACTGGAGCAGACTTACCAACCTGAAAATGCTCATCTTGCCTTGGAACTTAAGAACCGATGTTAGTGAGATACAGCGACATATGCCAAACACATGTGTTACCTCCAGCGATTAGGAGGTAAATGCCACAATTCGTACCTTGAGAACCAACATAAAATATGTCACAAAATTCTGTTGTACCCAACCAAACCATATCAACCCTGCCCAAACCCCCATCCCACCTAAATCCACCCCACCCAACGCCCAACCCCACCCCAATGACGATCATTGAAAGCCATTGGAAAAAAAACAGAACGAAGAGTTTTTGCCATCGTGTTTATAACAAATTAATTAACTTAACCAATTTAAGCCCTTTCGCTATATATCTTCACTTTCAGGATTTATTTTTGAAACTTTGATCATAATGAACAGTTCTTTCTTATTTTCATGATTTTTTGGCAAGGAACAAAAGCAAATGCGATTTATGCTTGCTGGTCATTCTTCTTTTATCGTTACTTGCATGACGTAATTTTTTTCATCAATCAATATTTTGAAATTGTCCATATATTCATTGATGAATTTTTCAATCAAAGGCCAGCAAGCCCATACAGTCATAAGTGTACGTAACTTTGCAGTAACGGCACTGAACAGTTACACCTCAGAAAATATAGCTGAAAATGTTAGATTCTGGTTTTATATATTTCTGTTTAAATGGAATGTACAACATTTGCTTTTGATGCAATTTTCAGAAATAAATGGATTTGGAGGATTACTACGTTATAGCAAATATTGTTAAACTGACTTGTTTCACGTTTTGGATGCTGGAAAAACCAAGAAAATTAATTATGTTCTTGTAGCCTGGTTCCCTGACCCCACTTAAGATGAAACGGAGCAAGTTATAGACTTTGGGGATTACTGTGAGAATCAGTCTAACAGGCTTGTACCCCTTCACAAGTGTGCAATCAATTGCAAACAAAATGCGGAATAACTAAATATGAAAAATGAGATGCAGTTATTGATAAAAGCCAGCTTTCTCCAACGCTGGTCGGCCGACCAGCGTTGGAAAAATACAATTGTTCTTGAAAATGTCAGGACACCAGGAGCCACGACTTTACAGGATTTTTAGACTGTCATTCCCTAACAATCCAGTAAGGTTTTTCGTGATAATTTGATCATTTCGATGTTTGCAGATGTTGTATTTTACCTTTAAGTCGCAGTTAAATGTAAATATAATCCCATGTTTGTATTCCATGTATATTGAAAGACCATATCGATTGAGAGATCTGTATAATAAAGATACATGTACAAATAACGAATAAGAGTTCTTTACGTTTTATTTCAGATAATTTGGTTTGACAGTGAACCATACCGGATTTAAATGACCATTCATTAATTTTACAGATCTTGTGGTCGGAAAGACACATGATGCATATAATGATAATAATGATATTAAGGTGGAGTTAATGGATGAAATACAAACAAATTAAACAAGTGTGGGTGACTAACCTTGCACCAGTATTAGGGGGGACGAACAAGACAAGTAAAGCTGGTCCCAGAGCGCCAATCTATTATTCAATTGATTCAGAATGACATTTTACACATCTGGTCTGCAAAGTGGTTCGAATTTAATAGGCCTTTTATTGGCGTTATGGGGTAATCCTGTACAATAGCACTGCCTCGTTCACAAGTGACGGTCAGTCAGTCAGTCAGTCGGTCGGTCGGTCGGTCAGTCAGGTGCAAGGAGAACACTAGTCTTGCCCTTTGGACCAGCAGAAAACAAATCCTCACTTGCGTCAACGAAATGCAGCAGCCGGAACAACGGCCGAACATTAATGTAACAGTGTGAAAACAATCGCAAGATGTTCATGTCAATCCACAGAATTTCTGTTCGTATCGGCTAACAAATAAACTGTGTCTAGAAATGGACTTCCTTTTAACTTACAAATCAGGCAATCAAAAATCAAATGTCATTCATCGATAACCTACCTCCACGCGTAGGAAATTGATGTAGTGAACAAGCACAGCTTGGAAGATTGACGATTAAACTGAGTGAGATTTTCACCATAATTTCCCCCAAAAAAGCGTCGATGGACGGCTTTCTGTCGCTTATTGTTATAACTACAGTTTAAAGTCAACTTCATAGGCGTAGCCAGCGGTGGGGGGGGGGGGGGGGGTAAGGGGGTATTTACCCCCCTAATATTTTGTAAAGATTGCCTTTTTCTATTCAAATGCCCTTTTTTTTAACGGGTTCCCCCCCCCCCAATAATTTGTAAAGAGTGCCCATTTTTTAAGTAGTGCCCTTTTTTTCTTAACAAGAGCCTTTTTTGAAAATAAGTGTTGCCCTTTTTGTGGCATATGCCGCTTTGGGTGCCTTTTTCTGAATTGTGCACATGTATCGCCCTGAAACGCACCATATTTTGGCCGTTGGTGTGCATAATCGTCGGTTTTGAATAGCGCCGCCACCGACAGATGGTACCTGCCCCCCCCCCCCCCTCCACCCCGCTTTTTGATTTTACGGAGGTCAAGTGTCCGGGGAAAAGAACCTGTCTACTTTTCACCACGGATGTGCAAGTGCCCTTTTCCAAAAAAAATATACCCCCCCAATAAAAATGACCGTGCTGCGCCACTGAACTTCTTGTATTATTTAGCATCAGTAGCCCCGACAGGGGCGCTATATACAAGAGAGTCTTATTAAGCAAAATTAAGACCATCTAAAATTATTGCAATGCTAAAACGGAATCATCCCTCACTTATTGAATACATAAAGGTCACTCAAATTCATTTTGGTTTGGCATGCTATATGCCTTCGCCTCAAACGCGTTGTGCTTCACTGCCCCCTAGGGCAAACGAAAAACGCCCCCCCCCCCCCCCCCAACGTTGGAAAAAATAAAAGAAAGACAAAGCAATTAAAGAAATTAATTTAACAATAACATACTCGTAACGTGCGAAAATCTGTGCCGGAAAGCGAAAATAAAAGATCAGAAACGTGAACTGCGTATTCCTATTATAGAGACACTCTGGTGTCTATAATTCCAACGATGAGTGTTTATCTCAAATAAATTGAGCAGTTTTAATTTCCGATAGGATGTCTGGGGGGAACGAAATTGCATGCCAGAACTATTAATACAAAATGCAGTGACAAGGTTGATGAAATCGCTTTGAATTATGAAACGAACGAATGCGACGATTCTAAATTATCAGATGGTGTTCCACCAGAAGTCCACCCCTCTCTACTCCGGTTTTCGAACTTTCAAGTTGCTAGTCCCCCACCTCCCCCTCCACCCCCATATTGGTCAAAAAAATCACAGCCGTTGTACATTAGTAGCACAATTACAATGGGATCCGCCCGATAGTCCCAAGGTTTCGATCGTCCGAAGGTTCTTTAGTCCGAAGGTTCGATAGTCCGAAGGTTCGATAGTCCGAATGCACAAAATTCCCATAAGAGGGGGTTCGTCAGTCCGAAAATGAAATTCAGATTCGTTAATACGAGCATTTGATGCAATAGTCCTAAGGTTCATTAGTCCGAAGGTCCGATAATCCGAAGGTTCATTTATCCGAAGGTTCGGTAGTCCGAATTTAGAATAAGGTTAATTAGTCCGAAGGTTCAATAGTCCGAAACAAAAATAAGGTTCAATAGTCCGAAGGTTCATTATTCCCTATTGACAATAAGGTTCGATAGTCCGAAAAGACTATCGGGTCCAATGGTCCTAATCGACAATAAGGTCCGATAGTCCGAAGTGTCACACTGACGAACCGTATTGTCCATTCGGACTATCGAACCTTGTTTTCAGGTCGGACTATTGAACCTTATTGTCGATTCGGACTATCGAACCCTACCGTATATTCGGATTATCGAACCTTATCATCTATTCAGACTTTCGAACCTTACTGTCGATTCGAATTATCGAACCTTATTGTCGACTCAGCAGGCTGCAAATACTTCGTCACTAGTCATCATGCGCATGCGTCAGTTGTTATACAGCCTGACTTCTGACGACATCGGAAGTTTAAAAAAAAATCGACATCTAAACATTTCGGATGTCAGCTCTAGACCTCCGTAGATGACGTCAAACAATCTATGGGCGTTTTTATTTTAAGGAAGTGGAATTTGAACCCGCTTTTTTTATATATACATTAAAGCATATTACATGTGCACCAAAGCGACATTAAACGTGAAGATAGGCATTAGATTTCACTTGTTACTCAATATTTTGCAAAATCATCTTCGATTTCAACTTGACTTGTATAAGGTATGTGCTCGTATGTTCATAATGTTGACCTATTTTATCCTTCAAGTCGTCATTTTGTTTCAGTATGATTGTAGTCTAATTTAATATTCACTGCCTGAGTCAGCTTAGACATGGACTTCGACATCTTCAAAGTGTTAACATACATGTATTGATTTTGGGTGAATCGCGAGCAGTATATGTCCAAATGTGTTTTATGATTCATTCATTAGGCTTAATTATTTTAGCCGATATTAGGCTCAGATTAACACAACGGGTATGAGTACGAGTGCGACAAGCAAGTTAAGAGCGGACAAGCACATATCATTTTCCAGTCTCTTTGTTCTCCTGTACAATGTTGGAGCGCTCTTCAATTCTCAGATTTTATAATCCTGATGGGATTGCCATTTCTTTCCAAGTCTTTGAACAATTTCAGTAATGGACTTGGGCCTAATCTGTTTTCATTTTTCAGTCAAAGAAGGAAATATCACCGACAGCAATGGGGGTTTCAGCAGTCATAGGCTTTCTGGGTGTTTTAGGGGCAATTTGTAAGTATTGGATTAATTCTGTATTATTATTAAGACGCTATATTTTTAGGAGATTTCATTGCCAAACTCATTCTCGCTTTCAGAGCTGTTCTCTTCAGCACTTTAACCTCTCAGAATACATTTACACGTAAACAAAATTATATCCTACTTTATATCCAACATTTTCATACATTTCCGTTTAATATAGTATAGACATTATGTTATGTCAATACTTGTCGTTCCATGAAAATAAATTCAATCAGATTTTTCGTTTAAAGGCTTATATTCACATTGCAAAAACTGCATTGCAAAAAGAAATAGGTGGCCACACAGTGCATAAGCATGCAATTCTATCTTAGCCTTTTCTCTCAGTCGGTTTATTTTCTGTCAACCTTTTTAAAGCATTCTAGTGGGATAACTTTGAACAGGGAGTTAGAAAACTTCAAATAACTGTTATCCAACATTCTCTGCAGTCCTGATGAACAGCAACACAGCAGTGATGGAAGTTGGAAGAAATCTGACTGCCTCGTTGTCCGCACTGTCTGCACTGGCTGACGCGTCGAACGGATTGCAAGGATTGATATTTTTCATTTCGGCATGTTGTAAGTGAAGGCTTTGATTAGTGGCTTCATTTTTAATCCACAACTTTCTTAGTTTGAGTTTATTGTAAGCAACCAGATTTTTTTCCAAAATTAATATGTAATACTGTAAATCATTTATCTATTTACGATCCTCCAATAAAGTAAACCGAATCACCTTTGCATTAGATTACAGATTTAGTACAACACTCATTTGTAGGTCACCCAATAAAATCAAACATTTGAAAATGTAGTCATTGTTTCTTCGGGGTAGATTGGTTTGCTTGAAGTGCATCCTGTAGGTTATTGCAAGGTTGGAACTCTGTGTTGTGCAAGAATATGTATGCATGGATCATTCGGATAATTTGACCCCAGGTCACGCAACAGAACAGATACACAAAGTGGTGCCAAATTGCAAGTTAACTCTTCATTAAATAATTCTTCCCCCCCCCCCCCGCCAAAACATAAACAAAACAACATAAATACCGATTTTCACTTGTTCAGTTTTGTTAACGATAAAAAGTGACCTGGTTTATCGTTTTGGCCAACAGGTACCTCGATTGCAATGAAGTTCCTGAAAAATAGATGCAGAGGTGAGAATGTGTTACTATCCGAAATAAGTAGATTGAATGTAACATTATTTTGGTACTATTACAATAACATCGCTGGATTTCATATGGAACAAAAACATTCTTCTCTTTTTGGACCTAAGTTGTATTTTTGTCTTTTCACAAATCAGTCATTTCATAAACCAAATGTTTATATTTCAAATTTTGAATCAGGAAATGGTTTACCAAGTCTGCAGCAACAGACCAGCCCGTCTGAGGGCCCAGAAAATGTCGAACAACCCATACCAAGTAAGGCGGCAATTATGCCCTAGTAATGGTCATTGTCTGGTAAATTTTGAAGTTTAACTAAATGTTAACTGAAATATGAAAAAGCATCTTCAGACTTTATTTTTGACAACAAAGTCTCTGTGAGTTTTTGTTTCATTTCATTAATTGTGTATTGATTGAGTTAAACTTTCCGAGTTTATTGCTCTTGAATGTTCGGTAATCGTTGATTTTAGGTATTTATTATTTAGTTATTATTTATTAGAAAATTTCTCAGGCAAAGTAAAAGACAATACAAATATATAAACATATAACAGTTTTTAAAAGTTATTTCATAAAAATTACACGTCACAACAAAGGTGAAAATCAAAAGGACAAACTACAATAGGTTCAGATACAAGAAACTATAATACAAAAACATTGAATATTAAATTGTACCATAAACAGGCCTGAGGGATTGCCTTAAAAAAGTTTTGACCTTCTCTTGTGACTTAGACTGGCCTGGGACCAGGTCTTTTAGACTTGCCTACAGTCTTTGTTTTCATTTTTTCAGGACGAAGAAATCAGTCAAGTTCTGCCACAGCAGCTGCACGCCTGTGTAAAGAGGCGCTGAAAACATTGTACACCACTACAGGTAGCTTTGTTCAACTGATCCCGTGGGCCGATGACGACAAAATGCATATAATGGACATTTATACAGACCTAGAGTTAGAAAACACTGATGGCAAGAAAGAAAAAGTGGAATCTTATGAGGATATCCTACACCGTAAAACAAAAAAGGGACATCCAATCAAACGGATAATTTGTAAGGGCCAGCCTGGGTATGGAAAATCTACCCTCCTTGATAAAATTGCATATGACTGGGCGGTCGGCTCCGTCCAAGCACTTCTGAAATATGATCTTGTGATTGTTTTGAAAATGGGGGCACTGCAACAGCATTCCGACCTTGTCGATGCAATCTTTGATCAGTTGTTGGATGAAGACACACCGGTAAATAAATCCAATCTGAAATCTTTCATCAACAGCAACCCTGACAAGTTGCTGATACTTTTGGATGGTTTTGATGAATTTTTAACCACCGACCTCGTTGAGACCTCATTCGGATCTATCCTGAAAATGCTCAATCGAAAAGTGAATAGAGAGTGTTGCGCTGTTGTCACCACTCGCCCCTCTCACTTCCACAAACTGGTGAGCAGATCCTTGATTGAAAGACCGTTCACCCATGTGACTGTTTTGGGATTCAACGAAGAAAGTGTTCAAAAGTATGTGAACAAGTTTTACTCGGAAAATACCGATGAGGCACATGAGCTTTTTAACACCATTCAGTCTACTGACGTTTTGTTTGAATTGGCGAAGAGTCCCATGCTGGTGCTTCTCATGTGCTTACTGTGGAGAGACGATTCGAAACTCCCAGACACACTGACCCGCCTTTATGAGAAAGCACTGAGATACATATTCCGAAGAAAATGTAAAGATTGGTCGGACAATGAGATATCACAAATCTTGATCCAACTAGGAAAGATTGCATTGGAAGGTCTGCTTGATCCACAGCAGATGCTCTCGTTTCAGGAAAAGGCATTTGAGGGGACTTTGCTGTATGAGGCCTTGAAAGTTGGTCTGCTGACAAAACAGAGAGTCTTAAAAGTCTTTGACGAACACAACACTGTTCAGTTCATACATAAAACTTTGCAGGAATTCTGTGGAGCCAAATATCTGCAGCACTTGTTAGAAGCCGATTATGAGAAATTTCAGAAGATCTTAAATGAAATCGATAGAAAAGTCACTAAGAATCCCAACGATTTTGAGTACCTCTTAAGATTTAGTTGCGGTGATCATCCAAGTTGTACCGGTAAAATTCTGAATATTTTTCGGGAAAACGTTCATTATGCCCTCAACTATTACTTTGAATGTCAGGCAAATACATTGTTATTTGAGGATGTTGTTGCATCAGTTTTCTGCAATTCGATTAACTTTATAAGAGATATGATTAGATTTAGTCATTCCTTTTTTTGGCTTTTGAAACGAGTTGCTGATGACGGCAGCACGTCTTATCTTACCAGTGTACAAGAACTAAGTATAAATGATTGGAGTCTGCAGAGGTATGACGATGAGTTACGATGTGGTTTGTGCGAAATGACCAAACTTCGAGGTATCGATCTGGTTAACACCTCTTTAACTGGAAGCAGTATGAATGTGATTGCCCGATCGTTCAAACACCTTGGAAATTTGACTCGACTTACACTTTTCAACAACCAGGCTTTGAGTGGTTCGTTAACGTCGTGGGCACCTCATTTGCAACTCTTGAAAAACCTGAAAACACTGGAAATTGAGGATTGCAGTCTAGATGGTCGAGATGTAATAAGCCTGACGACGGCGTGTGGTAAAATGCAAAAGCTTGATAAGTGTTTGGCAACTGATCATACTCGATCTATGCATATGATCAGGAACGAGTATAACGACACATCCCTTTCTTTAAATAGATGTTCATTGGCGCTGGCGGGCGATGATCTGGCTGAAATGTTTGAGTCAGTGGGAGGCAGGGGCGACATAGTCAAAGTTCACTTAACCGGCAGTGGAACCAGCACCGCAGAAGTACAGCTATGGGCCCCTAAAGTAAAGACTTTAAAGCAAGTGCGAGCATTGAGCCTGAGCAAGTTTAAGTTGCAAGGTGCAGACATAAAACACATCGCTGCGGCGGTCGGTGATATGCCCACTCTGGCTACGCTGACTCTTAATGACAATAACTCCTTGGGAGGATGCGCGGAAATCTGGGCACCCGATTTGCAGAAACTAAGGCACGTCAAGAAGCTGGAGTTGTGCAAATGCTCCTTGACGCGACAAGACATACCCCACATTGTTGAGTCATTGAGCACTTTGCCCTGTCTTAGAACGTTAGACCTCTCTGGCAATGACCTTTGCGGCTGCACACCCTCTGACTGGAGTAGACTGAACAACTTGAAAAGGCTCCTCTTGCCTCCGCACTTATCGAACGATTTTAGTGAGATACGGCAATTTATGCCAAACACAACTGTTAGGTAAAGTCAAGTATAGTAGGTAACTACCACTGCTTGTACGTTGAGATCCTCCCTAAAATCTCTTACAAAGTTCCAGTGTACCCCCATCCCTACCATGTCCTACCCAGGTCCCCACTCCACCCCAATCCCACTTCACACCCGTACCACCACCCAATCACCCCCACCCACCCTCTCAACCTTATCCCCGACCCCCAATCCCACCTGAACCCCCCTCCCCGGCCGCCATGAAGATCATTGAAAGCCATACATTGGATGATGAATTTCTGCCCAGATTTTTTTTTTTGCACAAACTAAAAAATAACATACGGAAACAGTGTTGCTATCTTTACTGTCAGAATTTATGTTTAAAACTCTGGCCATAATGATCAGTTATTTGTGATTTGCATGATTTTATTTTTTTTAAGGAAGATTGTATATTGTCTGTTTTGCAAAAAGAAAAAAACAGATTCCAGAAGCTGAACTCTGGTAATTGTTTTTGCCCAAATGCAAAAACAAAACCAAGACCCAATTTCGTGAAGATGCTTACCAGAAAATACCGCTCAGCGAAAAAAAATGAGTACCAGTCACTAGAAATGTACATCGCAAAATTATAATTGAAACTGATACCCTTGATTCGAAAAACTGGGGTTTTTTTTCATTTAGGCTTAGCACAATTCGGTGCTTAGCAGCTGCATGCTGAACTTGCCATCTGGTGACGTGGCGGGAAAATGGATTCACTGGGCCACCGGAACAAAAAAAATGAGGTTTATGCCTGCTGTTCATTCATCTTTTATCGTTACTTGCCTCATGTTATTTATTTTATCAATCATTATGTTGAAATTCTTTTATATTTTCGTTGATGAATTTTTATATGAAGGGTCTACACCAAGCCCATACAGTCGTAGGTGCACGTCACTCTGCACTATTCAGAACTGAACAAGTACAACAACTCAGAAAAATGTTACAGATTCTGGTTTTGTATGTTTCGGTTTAAGCCGCAGTAAAATGTGTATGCAGTCCCATGTCTATTATTCCATGTATGTTGAAAAACCGTATCAATTGAGAGATCTGTATAATAAAGATGCATGTAGAAATAATGAAGAGGAGTTGTTTACGTTTTATTTCAGATAATTTGGTTTGACAGTGGACCATGTCGATTTTAAATGGCCATTCATTAATTTTACAGATCTTGTGGTCGGTGAGACACTCACATTACAGTGGGTTCGATTACTTCCCCCGCGCTTACTCGTGCAAGCACGACAGCGTTCGATTTACCCGGTCGACCTCTCACGTGACTTCTCGCGCTTACTCGAGCCTGGCCCAAGTGACCGACTCGCCGAGCCGGTTACTTGGGTAAGTATCCCATAAAACCATGCAACGCCTTCGGCGGGCGCCTCAGGCCGTGTCCGAAACGCGTAATTTTTATTCCTAGGAGGGTCGGGGGCAATGTAATGAATAATTCATGTTTATCCATGAGAACGGACAATGACATCAACAGCATTGTTGTTAGTTACTCAACTAGTTACAATACATTAAAGCATTTTTAAAGAACGGTTGTCGTCGAGCTACCACACAGAAGCCTAGCGGATAGCGAGATGAGCTATGGATACAAAGATCCCTGGTTCGAATCCACGTCGTCGCTGCTCATTTTCATCAGCTATTTTACTTCTCCAAATTTATCACTGAGATAATTTTAAATTAAGGGGAAAATAGAACGAGAACCTAAGTCTTGCAATGATTCAAAGGAAAAACTGAATTATTCATGACATTGCCCCTAACCCTCCTAGGAAAAAAAAAATTACGCGTCCACGGAGCATAGAGCTAAAACCCTATGTAGCTCTATGCTACGGCGCTCCATGAGTGCCATCAACTTATTTATATACTGAGATAATTTATCACGCCATGTTGACATATAGCGGAAAGAAAGGCGACTTAATTACATACATTATCTCGTCAAGTCGACTTCCCGAAGTCGAGATGACGACTTGTCGAGATAAATTATCTAGCCAAGTCGACTTCCAGAAGTCGAAATGACGACTTGTCGAGATAAATTATCTAGCCAAGTCGACTCCCAGAAGTCGATATGACGACTTGTCAAGATGAATTATCTAGCCAAGTCGACTTCCCGGAGTCGACATGACGACTTGCCGGGATAAATCATCTCGCCAAGTCGACTTAACGAATTCTAGATGACGACTTGTCGAGATGAATGCTCTCGCTAAATCGACTTCCTCCATTAAGATGTCGGCTTGTCCAGACAAATCATGTCGCCAAGTCAACTACCTGAAGTTGACATGACAACTTGTGGAGAAGTGATAACTCGCCAAGTTGACTTACGGAAATCGAGATGACGACTTGCCGAGATAAACTATTTTGAGTTTCACCTCGAAACTAAATTTGCTTTTCAATTGATCTTTTCCTCGCAATATAAAACTTATTCACTTTTGGATGAGACATCGGTCTCAATATCACTGTGACGTTATTCTGATGTCATCAAGTATGAAATTACAGTGCGAACGAATTAGGAATTCGTGCGAACGAATTAGCAATTCGTGCGAACGAATTAGTAATTCGTGCGAACGAATTAGTAATTCGTGCGAACGAATTAGTAATTCGTGCGAACGAAATAGGAAATTCCAAAAAAAAATCCACCATGTCCCTTCCCGGGCTTCATACCAAACCTTTTTTCTGTTCCCATTATTAAATTAAAGGTACATGTAGCTTCCTTCCTGATGATAGAAACCAGGAAAAAACCATAACACGTCAAAAGAGTGTAATTTGTTTACTTGGTACACTGTCTGTGATACCTTCCTTTTTCAAGAAATGAAGACCACGAGTGTAGAAGGCTTTAAAAACAAGAAGAAGAAAAAATTGTCAACATTTTGTTATATCCTTCATTTATCACCATGAAGTGCAAATATCACGATGGCCTTTCACAGCATTACCGGCTTACTCTACACAAAATATTTTATCACATCTGTCTGGCAGTTGCGCAAAGGAAACGTTTTGGTATCTTGTTGTCGGACTTTCTCTCTTTTTCAAATGCCGAAAATGTGGCCGAAGAGACATGGTACGAACCGTTTTTAAAAATTTTAAGTTGTTATTATTGATGAGGCCACCCTGCTTAAAGTTGGTGTTTACGTGCTTTTTGGGTGTGGCACCTTGAAAAATTGGTTTTCAAATTGAATGGATAATTTTCTAGCTAAACGGCCCACTACAACAAATTAATTAATTGATTTCAACTTTTGAATTAAGAGCCGGATGCTCCTAATTTGTTCTGAATAGTGTGCGCAATTTCTGAACAGGAGCGCGCCATTTAAAACCATTTTTTAAAGCTGTATAAAGGCCTGCAAAAATAAACAAGCAAATTTATTTGTTGCAGGACATTATATTCCTTTAAACTTCGTTCGGAAAAGAACATTTGATCTTTCAAATTCCAAAAACTATATAATCACTCGCTGCATGTTCGTCAAGCTTTTTAACAGCGTCTCCGTTGGTGATCAAAGCAACAATATCTTTTCATTGAAAACAACTCAGATGACATCATTAATCATCCTTTTGTGTACCGCTTCAGGTGTGGACAGGAAATAGACGAACAGACGTTTTGCATATTTTATGAACATCAACAAAAGAGACACAACCGTTAATTGCCTCTGCGCGCCGCATTTTGATATCATTTTCAGTCTCGGAGTCGGGTATTAGTTTCCAGCAATGCTATTCAATAATTTAGATATACACTGTATCAAGTCAGTTTGCGAAAATAATTTACACGTTTCAAAATATATCACAAACGTATTAACATTCAATAAACCTGTTTACATGTAGGCCTACTTTTACATGTCTTTGTTTGTGTTTACTCGAAATCACAGATGTCCCCGGTTCGATGCCCCATGAGTTTGTAAGCTGGATAAACACAATCTACAAAGAAATCAACTCAGAAACCTAACCATTTGGACCCAGAGAGGATAGACTCACGGACTCATTGACTGTCACTGATGGGCTGGGCAGTGCTATTGTATAGGATTCCCCTTTAACGCCACATGAATGGGCTATTGTGTACACAGAGGCACACACAGGCCTACAGTGAATAGCCATTTGGAACCGGTCGAATATAATTTTGTTTGTGTGATTTGGGAAAAGCTTGGCTAGGCTTGCCTTGTCTTTCTTTATTGCCACTATATGCAGATTTCCATTTTAACTCAAAATGAGTCATCTGACTATTTTTTTTACATCAGTATGATGTCATCAAAATACAAACAACAAACAAACACAATTCGAAGTCCAAAAAACGTGACAAAAATTAGAGCAATCCGATTAAGTGCCACGTGCATATTTTATTTTGCTTTCTGGTAGATCAATTAATATCTTTGGAGTCAAATGAAATGTTACACGATCTTACTTCTGTGTACGTAAGATTCAGATTCTGCGGTTACCATTTCAACATGTTAACCACAGCAAGAGAGGTTTTTTGGGGACACTGTTCTGCAACAACAAAATGGCGATAAGGCCTGGTGGAAAAAAGTACTTTTTACCATGAAGTGGACCTTTTCACCACACAGTGGACCTTTTCAACAACGAATGTCTGTTACCCCCCCCCCCCCCCGGCGCGCGTCCCCATTGAAAATCTTAAAATGAACAAAAATATGTCATTTGCCTTCCGCGCTCCATTGAAAATTATGTGCACCCAGGTGCCCCCCCCCCCTCACCCACCGGCCCACCAGAATTTGGTTTAACCCTAGTCACAACAAAATAATTACTTTCTTTTTAACATTTTGTTTTTTTCCGGTTTCTATCGTCGAGGAGGAAAGTTTCTTAAACTTAATAATGGGGACGCGGTTTAGGTTCTTGGGAAGTTGCATAAATGTTTGAGAAAATGTATTTTATTCTTCCCGAGGGATTTTCTCAGCATTAGCGATTTAGGTCGATTTGGGATCTAAAATCGCTTGTAATTTCACACTTGATGACATCAGAATAACGTCACAGTGATATTGAGACCGATGTCTCATCCAAAAGTGAATAAGTTTCATATTGCTAAAAAAAGATCAATTGAAAAGCAAATTTAGTTTTCGAGGTGAAACTCAAAATAATTTATCTCGGCAGTCGTCTTCTCGATTTCCGTAAGTCAACTTGGCGGGTTAACACTTCTCCACAAGTTGTCATGTCAACTTCGGGAAGTCGATTTAGCGAGAACATTCATCTCGACAAGTCGTCATCTAGAATTCGTTGAAGTCGACTTAGGGATGATTGATCCCGGCAAGTAGTCATGTCGACTTCGGGAAGTCGACTTGACTAAATAATTCATCTTGACAAGTAGTCATCTCGACTTCTGGAAGTCGGCTTAGCTAGATAATTTATCTCGACAAGTCGTCATCTCGACTTCCGGAAGTCGACTTGACGAGATAATTTAGGTGATTAAGTCGCCTTACTTTCCGCAATTTGTCAACATGGCGTGATAAATTATCTCAGTATATAAATAAGTGGATGGCACTCATGGAGCGCCGTACTACGCGATATGCACGGAGCTACGGCTACGAATTATTGTCAGCGCGTCCCTGCGTATTTTCACTGGGCGTGGACGTGCATGCTCTAGAGTTAATTGATTCGGATGCAGTCTGGGACCTGACGCCACTTCCGCAATTGTATAAAAAGTCTATGGAGAGTCAAGAAAACTTTTCCTAACAAAATTGGAAATATTTCTCAGTCCCAGATTCATGTCTTATCATCATTTTTGCAATGAATGACCTTAATTGAGATGATATACTAAGAAAAAAGTGGCGTCAGGTTGCAACTTCCCCCCCCCCCCCCCTCCTGGAGAAGCAAAAAAAAGGAAGAAGAAAAAAAAAGAGAAAAAAAAGAAGAGAAAAGAGGCGAGAAGTCATATTGGTGTAAATTTAATGGGGGGGGCAAAATGTCCCTACACCCCTCTAAAACTGATAAATGGAGAATATGTTGAGAAAAACAGGATTTTTTTTGGAAAATCCTGGCGACGAATACTTTACCCGAAACCGTTCGTTTATTTAGCTCCACTGCGCATGTCTGTCATTACGCGAGGAGCCAGGCGCGAGTAAGCTGGGGTTAGTAATCGAACGCACTCATGCTGCATTTACAGTTAAAAAACTGCCGAATCAATTGTCATGATATGGTAAAAAAAAAATGATTGCATATTATAAAGCTTTAGTTTAATGGAATACAAACCAATTAAACAAGTGTGGATGACTAATCTTAAACCCGTATTAAAAAGAAAAACAAGGCAAGACTAATAAAGCAGGTCCCAGAGCGCACAAGCGGAGGGGGGGGGGGCCGAACAATACCCGAACATCACTGCAAATCTAAAGGTTTCAAAATGAAGAACAGAGTCTGCCCTTTGCTCCTTAACACCACTCAAAATCCCCCCCAAAAAAAATAAGAGAAAGAAATAAAGCATGTTTAAAACCTAACCTGTTGAAGTTTCAGCTCAATACCGTTTCAGAAAGCAGTGACAAACCACGCTCAATCTCTAGATCACGGAACACAATTCCGTCAATAGCATTCTTTATTCCAAAAATCAGTCAATCGACTGGAAATTTTTCTTGATTTCTCCGAAATAACATCAAGCCAGAGGGAACAATTTCACGGGGTATTTAGCACCAATGCAATCTGTGACCCAAGTAAGCTTTTTAAACGAGAAGATACATTTGCAAACACCAAAAAAACCGACATGATCAAATTATCACGAAAAATCTTACTGGATTGTTAGGGAATGACAGTCTAAAGCATCCTGTAAAGTTGTGGCTCCTGGTGTCCTGACATTTTCAAGAAAAACTGTATTTTCCAACACTGGTCGGCCGACCAGCGTCGGCGAAAACTGGCTTTTTTCAAAAAGTGCTCCTAATTTTTCATATTTAGTTTGTCTGCATTTTCTTTGCAATTGATTACACACTTGTGGAGACTACAAGCCTGCTAGACTGATTCTCTGATCTTACAATTCCCCAAAATCTATAAATTGCTCCATTTCATCTTAAGTGGGGTCAGGGAACCAGACTACAAGAATATGATTGGTTTTCTTGGTTTTTCCAGCATCTCCGAACCCAAAACTTGAAACAAGTCAGTGTAACAATATTTGCTATAACATACTAATCTTCCAAATCCATTTATTTCTGAAAACTGCACCAAAAGCAAATGTTGTACATTCCCTTTAAGACTAATTTTGTGGGATCAAGTCACAAAACTGCCATCAAAAGCATGGACAAAGTTCGATCATATTTAGTGTTCAATCACCATACTTTAATTTTATATTATGAATCAGTACACTCGGCAAATAAAATTTAATAATTTTTTTTGTCCAATCACTATAATACTTCATTCTTATATTATAAATCAGTACACTTGTCAAATAAAAAACGTAAGAAAAACACTGTTTTTACATGAATATCAAAAATAGAAATTTGTATATACACCTTCAGATCTCGTGTAAAAAAAAAAGCCTTGAATTGATACAACAGGGATTGATGGTGAATGACATGTTGCCCTTAAATGACAACATTACGGATCAGTTTTCCAACCAGTGGGAAAAAATGGAACTTGTTTCAATGGAGTGAGTTATGGCTAAAGAGCTTTGGTTGACAAATAACCGACACAAATCTCTTTACACATTAATGACGGATACTTATACATGTATAGCACTTTTAACTAAGATCAAAGCGCTTTACATTATTATTACCCCAGATCATCGAGCCAATGAAACATTCCGAAAGACAATCTCAGCTCCCTGGGGAGTATACTGCTCGATGCTGCCTGTTAGGCCCAAGGAAGCTAATTCAATCACAATAACCATCTCTGCCCTCACAGGTGCCAATTTACTCCTTGGTGGGGAGAAGCAATGAGTGACAAAGTGCCTTGACCAAGGGCACACGCACCACAACCCCAGGCTGGACTCGAACCCACGAGCTGCAGAATTAACTGCAGACCATGAGTTCAATGCTCCAGGCCACGAAGCCACAACACTCCACATGTATTTAAAAGAAAAGACACAGATGTTAAAATTGGTTATATGTAATTAGAAAAACGAGTCCTGGTTTTGTCATTCCCAAATCTAACAGTACTGTGCATTAGGTTTTCTCAAGGGCCCATGAACAAATTAACGTGCTGCATGAATGGGACCTGAACTGGTGACATCCTGCGAACTGGTGCAGACGTACTGATGACATTGCCAATAAACAGGCTAATTTAACTGGCAGCAATTGTGTCTTTGAGGTTTAATAGAGTTTCTTTTGTCCGCTAGCCCCTTTTTAAACAGAAATGATTGCATCTGATTTTTTGCATATTTATTGAATACAAAATAGAATAAATCCATACATATAGACGCGTAGCAGCCATCTTAGAGGGCAGTACCTTTGTTTTGCTGAGATATGCATGAGCGAGCCTTTTGTGCATTCATGTTACTGAACAACAAAAGTTGCCCTCTTGTAAGATGGACACTAAGCATAAGATCTATAGAATTAACACATCCCTGCATTGAAGGATACAAAAGGCAGTAGAAACAAAAGAATCATTTGACTGAACAAAATCTTACTTTTTCCAAATGTTAATACAAAAGGAACACAAAATTGGAAAATCTTTGAATAGAAAAAGCCTCTTGGAAGTGGAATGTACTGTAAAAGATGCGCTTTAATCCTAAAAAAACAAGTACAGACCAATAACTGGTATAGATGTAAACAAACTTAAAGTGCATGGAAAAAAAATGTTGCAAACCGAAGCAACTTCCGCGATTGTGTACAAAGTCTACAGAGAGTCAAGACAATTGTCTAAGTATTTCCTAACATAATTGGAAATGTATCTCAGTCCCAGATTCATGTCTTATCATTTTTGCAATGAATGACCTTCATTGAGATTTTATATGAAGAAAAAAGTGGCAGGGTTGCAACATTTTTTCCAGTGCATGTCTTGGCATAAAAATGTCAAGGGGTAAAATTAGTTACAACTGAACTGTTTGGACAAAACGAGCCTGCAAAATAAAGTTGGAAGTATCACAATTCCTTCACCAACTTTAGAATGCACTTATGGTACACAAGTTGAGCAAAAATTGTGTTTGCCTTTCGAGAAATAGCTTACATTTAACGGTGAAACATAGTCTAATGTCTGACCATTGTTTTTCCCAAGAATACGTACAACTACAGGATGGTGCAAAAAGAAGGAACCCACTTTTGACAGCAATTTTCACCTACTTGTTGAGCATATTTCAAGTATTCAAATTTAACGGTATTAAAATATTGATCTTTAAACATAAGTGACGAAAAAATGATTGCAAATGCATGTTTTGTCTATGAGATATTGTAGTTTTATACAATTCATGTGCCAAACCTGTTTGTCCACGGACGGCTTTATTCCATCTGCTTGACTGAGCTCCGGAACTTGATTTGAAGACAAAAACACTACACTAGACTTACACGTGGACAACAGTGATTTTGTTGACTTGTATTCAAATAAGCATAACAAAACTATTCTTGCGATTTTTTTAAAGATTTTTTTGCCATGTACGATTGAAGACCATAATTTCAAATAAGTTAAGTCAGTAGGATAAAATTGCCTTGAAAAATGGGTTTCCTTCTTTTTGCACCACCCTGTAGACCCTGTGAGTCACGGATGCGCACGTCAACATCACAAAACATAAGCCCCAATGCGCAACAAACGCAACACTGCTGCTAGCTTGCTGTACGCAACACCGATTGAATGAGAAAAACCTTCATTTCTCACATGGTTGAGAATAATGCACATGTATAATTAGAGTTCACGTAATCTGTCACAATCATGGACTTGAGAAACATATCTCATTAAACCTCAGGATATAATTTATTATTTAGGTTTTTGCATTTGTTTAAAAACGGCTAAGGTACACTGATTGTATTAAATGCAATGTTTCATATTATTTTCTGAGTATATGAACAGGAATGAAAATCTTCCTGAACGCATTGCCTTATATGTGTATAGCAAAACATGTCACTTAACCTCTCAAATATCATATCAAAAAGACAGTAAAATAAAGTAGAAATTAAAAGAATTATCAGTCTCAAGGGTCGTCAAAGTTCATCACGTAGGGCTACCTCTCGCTGGAATCTGTCATGAGAACTGACGTGAAGATGGGCCTTTTTGACCAGACGTACAAACTCGTCCTTGTCAAAAAAATAGTCACAGAATTTCGGGTGAGGTTTCTTCAGGGACGGATGAAGAACCTGCCAAAGAAATGAATCGTCAAAAAATGAATTAATCATAATAGTGGATATTTATAAAGCGCACGTATCCACCAGGACTGGTTCTCAAGGCACTACATCATTATTAGGCCAAACAAAAAATAAGTCGGTCTCTGGTCAGCGCGCGCGTCGATTTTAATCATGCGCGTCGATCTTTTTTTTTCCAAAATGTTCTGCGGTAGCTCCAAGAGCGCCCTCTATTTCCGCACCTCCTCAATTTTTTTTACCAAAGAGCACCAAGGAATGGGAAATTGCACCAAGGCAAATGATCCAAAGCACCAAGGCAAATTATGGAGGACACCAATGTACATGAGGACACCAAAAAGGCAAAATAGTACCTACCTTGTCTGTACAATCAAAGCTTGAAGAAAAAAAAAAAAAAAAAAAAAAAAAGCCGCGTGGCCGCGTCAATTCCGGAACTTTGGTCTGACCAGAGACCAAATATTTTTTTTGTTGGCCTAAAAATAACCCCTGTTCATTGCGCACATGAAACATTCCAAATACCATCTCAGCTCCCTGGGGAGTATACAGCTCGATGCAGCCTGTTAGGCGCAAGGAAGCTAATTCAATCACAATAACCATCTCTGTCCTCACAGGTACCCATTTACTCCTAGGTGGAGAGAAGCAATGAGCGACAAAGCGCCTTGCCCAAGGGCACACTCACCATGACCCCGCCAGGACTCGAACCCTCAACCTGCAGCTTTACCCACAGACCACGAATCAGTGCCCTTAACCACGAGGCCACAGTACTCCACACAAAACAAACAGCAGTGCAAGGAATATTAAACACAGTGCTTTGCCTCTACTCTTTTCGTGGGATAGGCAGGACAAGCAGCAAGTTTACGCAAACGTAATGACAAGAGAAGATGTTATCTGTCTGGCTATTACTATGTATCAAAAACAGTTAAACTGGCTCGAGTCCAAGGCATGATTTGAGCCCGACTCAAGTCAAAATTTTTCGGTGAATGAATTTATCTCTCGCCGGTAAATCATGTCACTGCAAGCAAATGACGTCTGGTGACTCAACTCGAGCAAGCATGTCACTCAAACGACCTCAGATTTTTACTCAACTAGTCTCAACTCGACAGCCTTAGAATCACTTGACTCAAGTCACAATGTTCAGTGAATTGTTACAACATTGGCTCATTACAACTCCTTTAGGAGTTACCTCATTTTGTTTCTTGAGAAGGCTGTAGTTCTCCCAGGTCATGTAGTGAACCCCTCGGAGATTGGCAAGGTCCTCGTAGCAGTGTTTGTCCTCACAGTTACACCTGCAAGGCCAGGGCAGGGAATAAACTATTAAATGAAACAACCTGAAAGCATCACCTTGCAAATTTCAATTTATTAAAGCCAGAGTCCATCATTTGCAGCCATCCGAAAAGTAACTGGTAATTATTGTTGAAAAACATACTTGGTTGAAAGATATTAAGGGGACTAAACTCCCTGTGAAGTTACTCTTTCTGGCAAGCTGTCATTTTCAAGTAATCAACGAAAGAAGGCCTTTCCAACGGTGCGTCTTAAGACGCACCGTAGGAAAATTTAAATTAGTAGTTCGTTTTGTTATTCGGCGAAGCACGCGCAAGCATTGGCACGACGCACACGCGCGTGCGGTTTGCTATAATTCGTTGGATCAGTGTGCGGTATCGCGTATAGCTGCAACCGACTCAGTGAGAACGTGTCTCGGACGCTGAATTCAGGCCCACTTCAAAACATGATTCAGCAACTTTTGATTTGAAATTGAGATCCTAGAATGCTGTTTTTCTCGGAATATACAGCTGAAGCTGAGCTGAAACTTCATCAGGTTAGTTGTTCAGTATCCTTCATTAGATTTTGAGCACTTTTGTTGCTTCAAACGAACAAAATGCACAAATTACAAATGATGGACCATATCTTTAAAAAATGAATGGACAATAGACTTGGTGCGTTAAAACCTGCAGTGGAGAAAATGGCCGTTGTATAATGGCTGCAGTGTCAGATACATATAGGATGGTGTGTGGGTTGGAACCCCAACGGGGAGCATGGTGTTTGTGTTCTTGAGCAAGACACTTTACTATAATTGCCTGCCTCCACCATAAATGGGTGCCTGTGAGGGTAGAGACCAGATTATGCTGATCTCGTACTGAACCGGGGAAATATTTAAAAAAAATTCAGGACATTGGTAAAAAAACAATGCCTTGTATGTATAGGCACAATATTATTGGCTGTTTCGGCAACCAGCCGAAACAGCCTTTGTTTTTGTTAAGATTTTTTTTTTTTCTTTTTCAGTAATTTTTGCCCATAGCATTTGTACACGTATTTTTGTTACCGAAACTTTGGCCACTAAAATCAATCCGATTGCCTTTATACTCGGCACACACTTAGACAAGCATCTGCAGTTGTCCCTCGAACATTGCCGTCATCATGACGTCATCATTAATTATTCATGTTCAACAACTGGGTAAACTGTACACTTCAATACAATTTCAGGTACCACTCTCAAGGTTTATGTACGGATGGGACACAAGCCTATTTTTCTCTCGGAAAAGTTGGGAAACTATTTAAGAACAAGCCACTCTGTACTTCAAACAGCCATCGGAATTTTGAATTTTGATTGAACATTTAAACTGTTATAATTTTGCTCAGTATCTCTAGAAAATCAGTATGGGTGGTCTGATTGAAATCACAACAGATACAAAAAGGAAAGTTTTAGCTTTTGCTGTTTGTTTTAACTTACACTTCAAAGATGGCGGCCCAATCTGGGAGGAAGAGCAAGTGGGTCAGACCAGCACCGTGCATCCCAATGAAGATGTCACTGTTATGAGTGATCTAAACATACATGTAAGGGGAAAATAAATTAATTTATAATTTTGTCTAAAGTTGGTTTGTCTTTCACTCAGTGAGCTTATGAATATTCTACACACTTGCACGGTGTGATTAAACCAATTAATATCTGGCAAACAATGTTTTCAATCTAGAAAATATAAACAATGTTGAATTTAATCAACAATCTTCACTGTTCTCAGTGCAAACATTCCCGCAATACTTGCAGCAATCGCCATCCCAAACAACCACACACATGCCGATATATAGTGACCTACCTCAATTTGCTGCAAAAACGTCAGGGAATGGCTATGAAGAAAAAACAAAGAGATTTCAAAACTATAAGAATTTCACTTGATAAAATAAACCAAGAAAACGTCGTCTGCTTTTCACGTTTGCATATACCGCGAAGTACGCACCACTAATTTTATTCTGAATCTGCACAAATCCATGGTGTCACCGCGTGAGCGTCAGGCGTGGTCAGTAATGCGTTTCAATCACTGATCTCTAAATAAAGACTGGATAGCGGATGCCCATACACCAGTCAAACAGTTGAATTTGCATTTTGACCAGCACGTCCATGATCTTTCAAAAACGGGCGCCGATATACGAACATTCTACACGCAAAAAAGCGAACTGGGTCATTCAAAAAGTAAACCACCATGTTTGAAAAATTGTGAGCAGTGGTCAGTGGTGGTGGACAAACGGTACATCAGGTGAACCACGATATTATAAAGATAAAGATGACAATTGTCCTTTATAGATCACCAGCCAGTCTCCCCAATATGGCTTCAAATGGCTTTCTTCTGCGGCTTTCTGTACGCTATCCAGTCTTTGTATAAAGACCAGCTGCTGCAGGGGCCAATTTCATAGAGCTGCTTAAGCACCCAATTTGCTTAAGCACAAAAACGTCTTGCTTAATAAAATCAGGTTACCGGCCAAAACTCCATGCGATTGTTATGCTCAGTAAACAACAGCTAAATACCAGTCACAAGCAATGTACATCACATGGAGTTTTGGCCGGTAACCTAAATTTTACTAAGCAATGTTTTTTCGTGCTTAAGCAAATTTTCTGCTTAAGCAGCTCTATGAAATTGGGCCGCATGCAGTAGTTTGAATGTCTCTCCCAGTGGTCTCCCCCAACTCTCCCTTTCTGACCATTGAGGGGGTACTTGTGCACGGAGCCCATGGACGAATCTCCAGGACCCATGATCAATGAACACTAGCTAGTAAATATTGTTCGCCGAGTAACTTCTTGACAATTGGCCCCTTTGGGGCTTGATATAAAATTAAGAATGTTGCATCCTGGCACCATTTTTTTCATCATATATCATCTCAATGAAGGTCAGTTATTGCAAAAATGATAAGAAATGAATCTGGGACTGAGAAACATTCCCCACTTTGTTAGAAAATACTTTGAAATTCTTCTTGACTCTCCATAGACTTTGTGCACAACCAACAAGGAACGCCAGGAAACTACATTCTTTGCAAATTTAACAACAAGTGCATATATGTGTCCTTTCATGCATCACTGCCAACTTTACCCCTGCTAAGCAAACCACATGATAAATGCCAAGCTAATAAAAATACAATCACAATATTCAGGGGAAATTGTTTTGAGGCAAAGAAGCTTCAAATTAAACAGAATTAGACAAAAACTCACTTGTACACCACAACTTGTACTTCATAGCTAGGATCTTCACGCAGAGCTTCCACTAACTACAAAAAAAAAAAAGACACGGGGAAAAAAAACACATACATGTACACTTCAGGGATGAGGTTTTGTTGAGGTTGACTTGTTGGCACTACACATGCATGGTGATGGGAAATGTATGGAATGCCAAGCAGGGCAATAATTAGAATATGATAACTGGAATGTGATACACCATGTTTCACAGAAAACCGTGAACTAAGATGAACTGGCTACATCAAGGTACCAAGAACATACAGGTACGAGTTTCCTATATGACATATACACATGTATGTATCTCTGCCTAGACTTGATAAAGAAATCTGTTATTACATGTACATGAATTCCACTTCTCCTTCAAGTCAGATTTGAAACTTTGTCAATCACAGCAAGAAAGTATGTGACCTATTACCACAAAATGAGCTTAAAGTCAGAAATTGCCATTTTGCAGTACAGTGGGGCAAAACCAAAATTTGAAGGGGTGGTCAATTGTTTTGTTTCCAGGTTAACCGCAATCTGTAAGTCCTCTTTTACCTTTCTCAATTTTTTTGGTTCTGTCAAATATCTTTTAAAAAAATGTCATCCCGTTTCAGGAGTTGACTGTTTATTCACTGTTAAATAACTAAACTGCAGGATTTTTAAAATGCCATTTTCTCAAGAATCAGTTTTACAACTTTAAGTAAGTTGGTGGTCTATATTTCCGTTACTGAACTCAGCACCCCTAAACGTTGTATATCATTGGAAAGCTACTGTTCTGCAGAATCCAAATAAATAAATATCTCAATTCTTTTTCAAAAGTCTGACTTTAAGCTCATTTTGTGATGAAAGGTCACATGAGTATTACTCGTTAACAAATGTCTTCATACACCCATCCTACACATGCACTACAACAGCGGATTCCTAATTCTACAGAGTGTTGCCGTCAAAGGAGGAAATTACACCACTGTTAGACAGTGCCAGTGGAACAAATTTAGTGTGTCTATCATCACAAAATGAACTCCGAGGTGTTTAATTTTTGTTTATTTACTGGGCTGACTTTCCACCATGATGCCAAAAATTTCAAGCTGTTGTGTTGTCCTTAATACCCAACCGACCCAAAAATCTGGAAATCCCAAGCCGTTTGGGGTTTTTTTTCTCTTGAAAAAAAAAAAATCATATAAACCTCAACCTTGCCATTACTCTTTCTTTGTTATGCCATAATTTTGCATTTTGTACCAAATGTACATACCTAAATGGTAGTACAGGTCGTATTTACCGCATTTACCTTCTTTTGTAAGTGTAACTGAGGCCGATCGCCTGGGGCATGTGGTGTGATTTACTGCACACATCGTATACATGTGTACATGTATGCACATGCACTGTACATTATATACACAGTATAGTTGCCACGTGCAGTACATGTAGCCGAGCCTAAACGTTTCGTGTACGTTGGTAGAGGGGAACTGGCAACTAAAGTGGCCTTTCAAAACAAAAAAACTCCCCGACCGACCGACCCTCCTGATATTTTTCATGTGAGGGCAGCACAACAATTGGTTTTTTGGTTCCTTACTGGGACACTTCAAAGCTCGCTTTGGTATTTCCGAAAATGCCCTCCCTTTTAGTGATGGGTTCACAGCTATACCAAACGCATGTGTGACGGGCATTCAGGCATGGAAACATCCCAGTACAAATCCGGATTGCTGTATACATGAGGATGAATCAAAGTTGCAACATGGAGGAACACAGATTATGAGAAGGGAGCACAGGACTTAAAACTTAAAAAGGAAAAAAGATAACTTGTGAGTTTTTGAACAATGATGTTCTCCAGAAATGCATATCATTTGGTGATGTCCAAGGTTCAGACAATGAAGACATGTAAAACTATGGGTTTAGAATGTGCCAGTGTAGCATGCACTGATCCGATAGCTTGGGATACATACCACAGTTTCTTATTCACCAAAGGTGAGCCTTCAAAGATAAAGGATATCGTTTGGTTAAAGTTGGGTTTGGAACTGAATTGGTACGATATGTTGGGGTAAGTTGAGTTAGGTTGGGTTGGGTTGGGTCGGGTTGGGTTGGGTTAGGATGGGCTGGGTTGGGTTTGGTTGGGCGGGGTTGGGCTTGGCTGAGTTTGGCTGGGTTGGGTTGGGTTGGGTAGGGTAGGGTTGGGTTGGGTTGGGTTGGGTTAGGTTGGGTTGGGCTGGGCTGGGCTGGGCTGGGCTGGGCTGGGCTGGGTTTGGTTGGGCGGGGTTGGGCTTGGCTGAGTTTGGCTGGGTTGGGTTGGGTTGGGTTGAGTTGGGTTGGGTTGGGTAGAGTAGGGTTGGGTTGGGTTGGGTAGGGTTGGGTTGGGTTGGGTTGGGTTGGGTTGGGGTTGGCTGGGTTGGGTTGGGTTTGGTTGGGCGGGGTTGGGCTTGGCTGAGTTTGGCTGGGTTGGGTTGGGTTGGGTAGGGTAGGGTTGGGTTAGGTAGGGTTGGGTTGGGTTGGGGTTGGGGTTGGCTGGGTTGGGTTGGGTTTGGCTGGGTTGAGTTGGGTTGGGCAGGATCGGTTAGGGTGGGTTGGGTGGGGTGGGATAGGTTGGGTTGGGTTGTTTTGGGTGGGATTGGGTTGGGTTGGGTTGGGGTGGGATGTGATAGGGCTTGGCTGCACTGGACTGCATTGTTGAAAAAAAAAAACTGAAGGGTTGAAAAGTTCTTCATTCAGCCTGCTGTTGATCACATTTCACTACAAATGAATCTAGAAAGAGCTGACTTCTCCATAGGCCTACCTCCTTCTGGTTGACAATATTCCTGTGGGCAGCCTTCCTGTCCAAAATCGTCACCCGTACTTTCCCAGTTTTCTGGAACAGAATGACAGAATACAGAATGATTCACAAGAAGGTACTGAATTTTTTTTCTGAAGGCGAGCAGATCAATGGATGAGGAAAGCAAGCCTCAGACAATAAGTTCCATTTCCTTTGAAACACTCAACTGAAGCTCAGAATATGACCCATTACAACCCTGCCAGATGACATGTAAGATAACTCACCAATGGCCCCTTCTGCTGGATCCCAAGTCGATGGAGGACGTGCTGGGAGAAGGATCGCATCAGACTGCTGCCGTAGGTATCTGGGATGACAGGCATGTTGTAGAAGAACCCTCGGATCATCCTGGGGGGAAGAGCGCAGACTGCATCACGGAAGCATACCTGATAAACAAAAAGACAACGGTGTATGGAATTATATACCATGTACACATGTATGTCTCATGGTGGTAAGTTGTCCTTGAATCAAGTTCATCTTCTTAAAAACATATCTGCCAAACACTAGGAACTTTTCCAAACACCCACTGCAGCTCCAGCTATGGTTTCATATCTTTCTTCATTACCACTTAGAAGCCTGTTAAAAGTCCAAAACCAAACAGGAATATACTAAACTTTGACCTCATTTAAAAAAAATTTGAAGTATCTGTTCTGAAGAAGAAAACTGGACACATCCTGAGCCTGAGTCTCCTAAGTCAGGGGTTTTAAATCTCTTCACGCCAAAGCTGAGACGCAGCCGCGGTTTGGAAATCGCCTCTGTTAAATATCAGTTAAAGACCCACACCTTTTTCCCACTCCAGTCGTTCAGTCTGGCAATGGGACGATTGGAGAAAGCAGCCCAGGTATCCTGAAAGAGATCAATATATCTCATGTTGCTCTGCAGAGAGAAGACAAAGAGAAGACAGAATAATCAGAATTGTGGTTGCCATTTCCTGGTGCAACTAAGCACATAGGTACTTGCCAACACAGCCTCGGTTTATTTCATCGAGACCGTAAGCAGCAAGCACAGCAAAAGGCATGCAAACGTTATAGGAGAAAATGCTAAACTAAAAGTGACATACAATAGAAATTTCCATGTTTGTGCAACTGTTAGCACATACACAACATGAAACAGTGCTTACGATTATGACAAATTTCTGACAGCGGTTCTGTCTGCCAGCACGACAAGAGAGCGACCGATTGTATAACTTCGAGAGCACATGTGGGAAACATCACGTGCGCATACTGGTTCACGCACGTATAGCGCAAAGTACGCACAACTTATTTTCTTCTGCAAGTGCATAAAATCCATAGCGTCATTATGTGAGCCTTATGCTTTACCAGCAATGCGTTCAAATGTCTCTCCCAGTGGTCTCCCCCAACTCTCCTTTTCTTACCGTTGAGGGGGTACTTGTGCTCGGAACCCATAGCACTACAATTGTGGTGTCTGTTAAGCAGCATCATGAAATTGACATCTTGGGCCAAATTTTATTTGACAACACTGGCAACGTTTACGCAAGAGGGGCACCAACTGATTGCAATGTTAGCAATGGTCTTCCCGAGTCGTAAGCTAGGTATCCCAAAACTGGCCGACACACATAATGAAAGTAGTGTTCCTATCGGACTGAAATTTGCCGTTCGCCGGTAATTTCATGCATAACTGGCATAATTTCACTTCCTGTCACAATCAATTTTTTGAGGACTTTTAAAAGCTGATAACTGCTCTGTGACATTTGTAGAATAGGCTTTCAGTGTGCTGCAATTTCAACGACACTTTTTGAGAACATTATCCTTCCATTTGGGGTTGGCACGTTCGCAAACGCAAACACATAAACGTAAGTGAAACGCACCCCAGATATGTCTACCCCAAATATGTCTATAAAAAATAACAGCGTTGCTGTTGAAACCCCTCAGCCAGAGTCAGGTTATCATCCGGGAACCATTAACATTTAACTCACCACGGTGACCTTGACCTTTGACCTTTTGACCCCAAAACCAATCCCAACTTGCCTACTCCCAAGGGCAACACCCTACCAAAGTTAGACATAAAAATCTTATTTCTAACTCAAGTTATCATCCGGAAACCATTTACCTTGAATTCACCATGCTGACCTTGACCTTTGACCTTGTGACCCCAAAACCAATCCCAACTTGCCTACTCCCAAGAGTAACCCTCTACAAAAGTTAGACCCCAAAATCTCATTTCTAACTCAATTATCATCCTGTAACCATTTATCTTTAACTCACCATGGTGACCTTGACCTTTGACCTTTTGACCCCAAAACCAATCCCAACTTGCCTAACACCAAGGGCAACCCTCTACCAAAGTTAGACACCAAAATCTCATTTCTAACTCAAGTTATCATCAGGAAACCATTTACCTTTAACTCACCACGGTGACCTTGACCTTTGACCTTTTGACCTCAAAACCAATCCCAACTTGCCTACTCCCAAGGGTAACCCTCTACCAAAGTTAGACACCAAAATCTCATTTCTAACTCAAGTTATCATCCGGAAACCATTTACCTTTAACTCACCATGGTGACCTTGACCTTTGACCTTTTGACCCCAAAACCAATCCCAACTTGCCTACTCCCAAGGGCAACCCTCTACCAAAGTTAGACACCAAAATATCATTTCTAACTCAAGTTATCATCCGGAAACCATTTACCTTTAACTCACCACGGTGACCTTGACCTTTGACCTTTTGACCTCAAAACCAATCCCAACTTGCCTACTCCCAAGGGCAACCCCCTACCGAAGTTACAACCCCAAACGACATTTTAAACTCAAGTTATCATCCGGAAACCAAGCTACCCGGACGGACGGACGGACGGACGGACGGACATACATCCGGACGGACGGACGCCCTAGGCGATGACAATACCCCTCGAGCCTCTCGGCTGAGGGGTAAAAAGGAGGCACATTGACTTTTAAAGGATATATTTTAAGAGAAAGGAATGAAGAAATTATTCAAAGGAAGGATGAGTGTTTTTATTACAAACTTCAGGTCCATCTTAATTTTATAAATGTTTTTGCAAAATCAAGTATAGCATACCATGTCCCACATCACGATGGTGGAGTTCAAGGAGAAATCATTCATGAGGTGCTGGGTGATGTACAAGTTGACAAAGTCACAGAAATGATGGAACAAGTTAATTCCTGCATAGATAAATGAAAAAAACAAAACACAAATGTCAAGTCGAAATCTTCAAATTCGACCAGAATGCGTCCTTTAGAGGTCTCAACATTGTTAGAAACAAAATCATAATGGTTGGAAAGATCACTAAAAAGTAGAATTTAAACATGCACACAACTTTACTTGAAAAATTTGCAGTATTCGTGCAATGATCACACATAGGAATTTTAGGGTACAAAATGAGTGGGTTTTTTTTTATTCATGTCGCACAGGTACATGTATCTTTTAAATAATGCTGCTTCAAACACGAGTGCTATACGGAAGACGGATAGTGCCACTCAATAAGTCTGAATATTTTTTTTTGTACGTGTGAAAATAGTTTTTTTGTACAGCGGCCGCCACATAATAAGTGGCGGCCGCTGTACAAAAAAAATATTTTCACACGTACAAAAACATGTATTCAGACATATTGAGTGGCACTTTCGTCTTCCGTAAGTGCTGTTATTATTGTGTGACCTGATTTCCCACAGTGAGTCGTCGCTTGCTTTTTCCGTGTCCCAATGCCTCATTATGCACAATTAAAGACTACAGTACACTTTGGTAGTAAGTGGCATGTTGAATGTCATTAACCGGAGTCAAATTATAAAAGTAATCATGTTTCTCACCGGCATCCAACTTCATGAGGTAGGCCCGCCCCTCTATGACGACATCACAGCTAGACGTCATGAATGGATCGGATTTCAATGAAGTGAACTCTCGCAATTCACCGTACCTAAATCCAGGGGTGAGATTGGGTGAAAAGTGAAAAACCCAAGAAACAGTTAGCCGAGGGTTTTAGGGTTACCAAGGCCCCAGAGCAACGTAGGGTCTATGTTATATGTTTGTACTTACCTAAAGGCATCCCTTTATTTATTAATGTTTTTATTTCATTCTTATTTTAACAGGGTAGCACATACAGTGGAATCCACTGATTTCCCAGACAATGTGAAGAAATAACAGTTTTAGATGTGGGAGGAAAACCCCAGAAGAACATTCTGAGCAAAACCCACAGAATCAGGCAGGGACTGAAAACCCAATCCACATATTGGCCCAGGCAGGAATCGAACCCGGGTCACAGCGGTGGAAGGCGAGGAAAGGTCCCAGTACGCCAACCTGACCCCTCTTAATATCCATTCTTTTGTTCTACATACAAATGTTCATAGGCAAAACACCTTTTTGGTAAAACCTCAGGGATTTCAGATTTCAAAAGTGATTCTTTTAAATAAAACCTGAGATCAGGAAAACTTCTGACAACAAATCCTGACAAATCTCACTCCTACTACACATATGAAGTAAAGACAAAATTAATTGCTCTATCATTTTCATCACATTGAGAAATCTACAGAAAGTAGTTAATTTATGGTTAACCCTTTGGCACCCAGAAGAATAAAGTACTCACGAGTCTCAATTACCAGGAGCATTGGGAAAAAATTCACTATGTAAGCGCCCTTGTACTTCATGCATGGTGGACATAGCCCATTCTTTGCCCAGCAAATGTAAACAATATGTGAACTTCCAAACCGCCTGCATGTTTATTACCCTTGATGTGTTTACCAAAATTATGTAATCGGACACGTGCAAATACAATCAATGTACAAATACAATGTATTTAGGAACTAGTTCAAGCCCCTCCCCCCTATTTTCTTCCAGATTTCGGTTGAACCATTTCCAGCCGCTTTTCTCTCCAAAACAAAACAAAATCAGGGAAAATAATAAGCTGTTTTTGTTCAATTTCATTTCTGACTTCGCTTACCATGACTGCAGCTCTGATAAGTGTTTCGAGTGTTTCTTCAGCAGTTCTTTGTTCAGATTGCAGTGGCCGCCAACGTTGCCCGGGGAACCAAAATGCTGAGGGTCAAGCCTTCAAAAGACAAGGTAAAAAATCAGTCGCTTTTTGTGCAATTTTTTTTTCTGTTTGAAACTACAAAGTTGCTCTTAAAAAAAGGGCCCATGCTATGTCATTTTTTTTCAATGCAATCCTTGAAAAGCTACCTTTGTGTTCCATTTAAGCTTATTTTCAATTTTTATTTTTGCCATTTTCAAGGGTATTTTAGTGCCTTTTGTGTTTTTATGCTAATGCTTTTTCCATATTCATGAGCAAAAGTGTGATGTCATTTCAGGCAGAAACCCCAATGTTACAGCTAGTTCAGCACCAAAAGTTGCCTGAATTTTGGATATTTTGCTGTCGTACATTTTCTTTTCTTTGTTGATTTGTTGTTGTTTCAGTACATGCCAGTAAGCCAATGAGCGAATTGTTTACACAAATGTTCTCAATGAGCAAATTTCGGGTTCACAATGTGAACAGTGTCTTCCTGAAATGACATCACAGCTACAGTGCCCTCAATTGTCCGGAAAGGCATCTATAGACAATTTTAAAAGTTTAAGGAAGTGCACTTTTCAAAAAATATTTACCAAATAGGGATGTCTAAAAGTTTTATATTTGAACAAATAGGCACTAATTTTGGGGTCCTTTAACTGGTGTACATCAGAATTATAAAATCATAGATGTCAGATGTAACATGTAACACGTCTGAATTTTTTTTCTGATGAATATTGATGTCAGTGGGAATTAGCTTCATTCGTTTATGAGATTTGGGCACATTTTTCCCATGTTGGGCATAATGAGAGCCCCGTCCCCTTTTTTCAATATGGCTGCCACACCCCTAAAAGGGTGAATTCGCGATGGCTCTACATCTTGAATTTTTTTTCTCATGAATGTCAATGTCTGTGGAAAGTTCCTTTTCTCTGTGAATGTGGAAACAATATTTCCATGGTGGGCATAATGAAAACCCCGCCCCTTTTTTCCTGATATGGTTGCCACGCCCCTAAATGGGTATGTTCAAGATGGCTCCACATCTGGAATTTTTTTTCTCATGAACATAAACGTCTGTGGGATGCTTGATTCGTTTATGAAATATGGGTACAATATTTTCTGAGGTGGGCAAAATAATTTACCCCCCCCCCTTTTTTAAATGGCTGCCACGCCCCCAAAAAGGTACTTTTGTGGTGGCTCCGAATCTGGAAAACACTTATAATCTATATAATTATGTCTTTGTGAAGTTTCCTGCTTTTGTGACAAGTGGGAACAATAGTTTCACTTCGGGCACGACAAGTCCCGCCCCCTTTTTTAAAATGGATGCCACGCCCTTAAAAGGGTAAATTTGCGATGGCTCCACGTCTAAAACTTTTTCTGGCATGAATATGAACATTTCTGCCAAGTTTCACGCTTTTATGCGAAAGTGCACAATTCATCCATATTTTGTCACATATCCGCTGGACTATATTGACAACTAACAAGATACAAGAAAAGCAAATGATTCTAGTCACATTATGACTGAAATGTCTCATGCCTTACCTGCCCCTATGTTTGGTATGGTCTTGAAAGTCAGGTAGACTCAACCACAGATTCTTGGCAACACAGGAGTGGGCGTTGTCAACACAAGACAGGGATGATCCATTCTGAAATAGGGGTGTGAGTGAAATTGGGGTCAGTTTTAAAAATTGAACTGGAAAGGATGGCATTGAAGATATTTAATTGATATCACAATTGACACATCCTTGAGCGAAATGGGCGAAATTGAGGCAGTGTCTGACATTCTTGTCCTAGATTTTTGACAAATAAAAACATGAAAAGCTGGCTTAGCGGGCATCATTGGGTAGGATGGACCATGACTAGCTCAAATCTCATTTTGGTCAGTAAACGAGTCACCATCTGCACAAATATGCCACTATGAATAGCCCCACCAAGTGTCGGAATCCTATCCATGTCAAACAGGATAGCCAACCCCAGTCCCCCCTCCCCCTCCCCCCCCCCCCCCCTCCCTAATTCCTCAATTCTGCAATGGCCTGGCCACATGGGCCGTCTTGAGCCGTTACGCAATTGTTTATATCACACACTCAAGTCAGTCTGTCACTACTGCCAATGGAGAAAGCGTCCCTTTACGTTCTACAATACATACACGTACATACATACATACATTCATACCTGTGTTTTAGGGGTACACATTGCATACCATCCATCATCTAAGATTTTCTTGATGTAGCCAAAATCGTTGTCGATCCAAAACTGTTTGACCTGGGCCTGCTCAGAGTGAAACCTGGCGGAAACATCAAGGTATACATTTATCTCTTATTGTAACATTGACACGGCCCAAAAAGACTGGTTCTCGTTACAAAAGCAAACGCGAACGCAAATTTGTGACATCGCGACCAGTACTCTTGCTGTGAACTCGTATAGCGAATGTTTCCTGACGTCAAAGTCACCTCGGTTTCGTATTCACGTAAAATATCAACCGGTCTTATAAGGCCACATCTGCAACTATTGTTTAGAGGTATTGTCTAGGTCTTTTCCCATTGCAACTATGCGAGGGAATGCCGAGAATTGTTACTAAAATGTGTTAAGAAAGCAAATCCTTCTTGAATTATAAACCTCAAAAGAACACGGAACAGAGCTTCTTTTAGCTACAAAGAAAAATTTGTGAACCCAACTGATGAGGGAAAGGTTTTTATTTTTACCAAAAGAAAATCAACTTTGTTCCAAAACTATGCATGCCCAATTTCATAGCTACATGTAATTTACTTTATCCTCCCACCCCCTCCCACCAATTTTTTTTTGAAATATCCCAAGGGGGGAGGGGGGACCACCGATAAAGGGGCCAGGTAGCAGCGAGGCCGGGTAACGTGTGAAGACGGCTATACGGCACCCGGGTCATTCCGGTACCTCAAGAATACAGATAATAAAAAGAAATGGGGCGTGATCTAATATGCACAAAGTATGCAAATTAGACGAATGCGCAACAGTGTTTGCAAAACCGGTCTTCAATTGCAAAGCTGTAATACTTGAGCTGTATGAATACAATATATGGTCGAGTGAAGTGTCTACCGGTACCAACCAACCCACCCACCCACCAACCCACCAACATAAGCATCTCAAGCCCACGGCGTGTTTCACACCACCGTGGGAAACCTATCTATAATTCTAACCAAACAATACATACCCCGTGTGCAACTTATCTGTGGTGTCTGTAAGACCAGAAATAAATAATTGGGTGGTAAAATTGCCACTGACATGTCAAATTGCCTGCTTTTTATCATGTTTTTGCTTAAGAGGGTGTCATAGGTAAACTTGTCAAATGAATTACTGTCCTTGGGACTGTAAATCGGAAGCTTGGTGGACAAAAATAAAATAACACAGATTCTTTGCACTGCAGTCATCACGAGGATATGCGCTGTGAGTGCTCAGTAGACCTTTTGTGTATTCATTTTTAGTAGAAAAAAAATTAAAAAAAATTTATTTAAAAAAAACTCAAAAGTTAAAGAGAAATCCCCTGTTCTGTACAATAAGAAAAATACAAACTAACAACTTTGGAATTGGCAACAAAGTGATTCAGGATTTTGCAGTTGGTGTTAAACTGTAAAAGAGCCCTGCATGAGTCAAAAGATTTTGATTTGGTAAAAAAAAAGGCTTTGCAACCTACATATGATGTTTAATACTAGGTAAAAATATGTCTTGTACATTTCATGCACAAGACATATTTTTACCAATGTACTGCCATAAACATTTGCTCTGAAACATTCTCCATCTCAAGTGCCTGTGTTCCTTCCTCCCATGGTTCTTATTTTCTACCATGGAGGAAGAACAACAGTAAACACAACTCGATTAGAAACTTGATGAAAAAAAATCTTCACAAAATGATTTCAACAAAATATTACTTGTGCTTGAGTTCGAAATATTTTCTAAATTAGGCCAAAAAAAAAGACATTCTGCTTCAAATTACATGGCATTTGAAAATTAAGGTAGGTAATATGGATTTTATTTTTTGTGTGTACGATCATATGGAGGTGTCTGCGTGTAGTCAAAGGGTTAAAGGTAGCAATTAAAATTTAATGGTTTTCAGGTTTTTTCCCTCATTTTTCCCCCCAAAAATTAGGGTTGTTAAAAAAGGGTAGGTAGGGTTACTGGAAGCAGAACTATTATTCTTTTTTGGTCTTTATTAGAATTTTTTAAAAAAGAGTTCAAGGTGAATTCTGTGTGGTACCCGTCAATGGAACAGTTCATCCCAGCTCACAACAGCTTTCATCATATTCATGGAAAACCTCAACAAAAGCCACACTTCTGACAGTATTGTTAAGCTACAAAGAGAGCCACTGAGGCATTTCCCTGGAGAGGTCATGTTAGTAAATAACGTGTGGCTTATACAGTGTGTATACGCTGGTCATCAAAGGCAACAGGAAAGAAAAGTGAAAAAGTTGCAAGGTTTGTATTATGGGCTGGTACTGCAGTCATGGGATGTTAAATTCATATGTACCCATGCACGTCAAATCTTTATTTACACAATTCTAGTTCCCTAGTGTTATTCTTTGTTTCGATTGACATAAAACAAGATATGAAACTATAATAAGAGGAAATTGACTTTGTTTCATTTCCACATTACAAGACAAATTACCGGAAACTCTAAATACAAACACTACAAGTTCAGTGATTTGGTACACGGTACCCTGTGGAGACATAATAGGGAACAAGACATGTACGTCTCCACAGGGCAATTTCTATGGGTGAATACGTCTCCACAAGGTTATCACGAAATGGATATGGATTTGGATAAAGAGTTCAAGGTGAATTCTGTGTGGTACCCGTCAATGGAACAGTTCATCCCAGCTCACAACAGCTTTCATCATATTCATGGAAAACCTCAACAAAAGCCACACTTCTGACAGTATTGTTAAGCTACAAAGAGAGCCACTGAGGCATTTCCCTGGAGAGGTCATGTTAGTAAATAACGTGTGGCTTATACAGTGTGTATACGCTGGTCATCAAAGGCAACAGGAAAGAAAAGTGAAAAAGTTGCAAGGTTTGTATTATGGGCTGGTACTGCAGTCATGGGATGTTAAATTCATATGTACCCATGCACGTCAAATCTTTATTTACACAATTCTAGTTCCCTAGTGTTATTCTTTGTTTCGATTGACATAAAACAAGATATGAAACTATAATAAGAGGAAATTGACTTTGTTTCATTTCCACATTACAAGACAAATTACCGGAAACTCTAAATACAAACACTACAAGTTCAGTGATTTGGTACACGGTACCCTGTGGAGACATAATAGGGAACAAGACATGTACGTCTCCACAGGGCAATTTCTATGGGTGAATACGTCTCCACAAGGTTATCACGAAATGGATATGGATTTTACTCAACACCTAGGAATTTCCAAGGGGTGTTGATCACAAATTGAAGTATTTTATGTAAGGGATAATAAGTCCGAATTTCAGCCCAGGAAATTCATTCTGGTTAGAATAGGAGCATTTTGAAACTACACTTTCAAACCCTAAAGTTTTAGTACACGAGAACAAAGCAATGACTTCACAAGGATACAAATTCCAGTATGTGTGTACAAGCTCAGCATATGATGTTTCTCTATCCCTGCATATTGTCACTTTATAGTTTTAACATAATGTCAACAATGTACTAAAATCACAATATAATTCAACTTCATTTTCGGGAGTTCCACAGAGTTTATGGTCCATTTTTTCTCATCTACCTTCAAGTGCTGAAATCAAATGTTAAAGCAGTCGTCTCCCTTATTTCTCTGGCTTAATCACACACAATCAAAAAACAAAAACACCCTCAATCGTGGACTCGATATTGTCCCTCTTTTGTTTGTACTTAAAACTCTTTAGGCAGACCACCCATATGTTTTGTACACGATCATCAAATTATCGGAAATTTTTCAACGTCCCCTTACTGAATGCGAAAAGAAACCCGCACACACCCACAATCAGCCAGTATGATTATCTCATTTATCTACATGAGAATGAGTTTCATCTTGTCCTTTCAAAATGTTTCTTACCATTTTCTTTGAAATGTGTATGCCTTGGGATATCCCGACATCCTATCAGGTGTGCAGCCTTTCTCGTACCCCCAACATGCAGATGTATCCAAACTTTCCTGGTCAATAACAAAAAGGTGAAAAATATGAAAACAGTTACAGGTTACAGTTTTGAAATTACAGATGGTTGCTTTAAGTTTCAGAGAATATCGTAATGTTTGTGCTATGTTAATGTCAGTAAAAAGCACTTTTTGTTCCACTCAAAAAAGAGATTTTTGTCACTTTTGCCCCCCCCCCCCCCCTCCCCCAACCCCCCAGATTTTGCTTAGATTTTGGTTAGTATCCAAAATACTTGGCTACGGCTTTGATTATATACGCCTCTATTGCAGCGGCTGCAGCCACCTCTCATAGACCTGTGTGTAATTTCAAGCCGTAGCCATGTAATTCGCACACAGCCATAGTTAGGATTGCCTCAATTCAAGTTGGTTCAATGCAAAAGTTGTGGTGTAACAATCCCATTCATAATATTCCTCTCACCTTATAAGGGCATGTTGGATCTAACCTACAGGCCTCGGCCTCATCCGGCCGTCTGTTGAAGTAGTAACGGTAGTGTTCGGGATGGAGGTTGGGATCACTGAAACGAGCCCCGTCACCCGTCCCACTCACTGTCGTCTCTTGTCTAGCGCCCTCTTGCCGAAGTGGGTTTACAATTTGGGAATCTAGCGGAATGTGATCGACGTTGATTTCCGCTGTTTCTACACTGGGGCTTGAGTGGCTGGTCGGAATGTTGTACAGCACCAAGTGCAGAAGCAGGCATGTTGTGAGAAACGCTTGCCGACAGTGTGGTACGTTCATATCTTGGATCTTTGTCTCTGATAGGAAATGGAAAAAAGAAAGTGTACAGGTTAAGTTTTATGGTTTAATTAAGTACAGAGAATGTAATGCATACACCACTAATCATGTAGTTTAGGACACCTCCATTTTTACAATTTCCGTTTGAAAATGACTTTTGCAGGTGACGGTCAATTCCAAAATGACTTTTGCAGCCTCACGTAGTCATTTCTCTTCAGATTAACTCATGTTTTCTGAAATTTTGATAAGTACTTTTGAAGAAAAAGAAACTTTCTCAGCTATTTTAGCAGTTACAGGCATGCAAGTCACAGTAGTTCAGACTATTTTCTGCCTGTGCAAGTTTTACCCCGCAATTTCCCTCATAAATCAAAACCCTGCCCCCTTTCAACAAAATTAAGCTTGCTGATATTCAACATGGTATCTTAGCGATCTATTTAGGTAATTCCAAACACATAAGGTGGCTTTTCCAGCTTGTATCATCGCCAAATGTTTAAGTAAGTCCCAAAACATAAAAGTGCCTTTTCACTGACATGGGTGTAGGGCGAAATCGGTAAATCTGCGTGGTCAGTCGATCAGGTTCCATGATGGGTCGATTCTGTAGGGACTTTAATCACTTTAATTCTCGGACTTTAATCACTTTTTTTAAAAATCCTCCAGAATTGTGAATTGGAAAGAAAAGGTGTTCGCGGTGGAAAAGGTGGCAGCGGAATCGACCGATAGCGTCATGATCGACTGATAGCACAACGCGATCGACTGATGGCGCACATAAATCGAAAGCGCCCAACATTGGCATTGCACCATTTGCAGCATTAGGCCTAATTGGTTTCTAAATTTTCGCACTAATTATCATCATTCATTCGTTGTCATTGTCCGTAGTTTCCTTCAAAATTAAAATACTGCCCTCTCCATATTTTTAGTACTGTTGCTTTCAACATCTTCAGTTATTTTTTGTTAAGTTTGGTCACGCTACACTTCGGATAGGCCATGAAGGAATAAAAACACATAGGCCTACCGTCAACAGGTCACTCATATTCATACATATGTAAACCTGAACCTGGTCGATAGATGGGTCTTAAAGGGAATACAACATTTGCAAACATCAAAAAACAAAACTACCACATCATTATGAAATCGCAGTGGCTATTGTTACGGCAGCCGTAATGCATTTCCCATTTTCTATCGTTACGGTAGACTGCAACCTGGCAACTTTTATAAAAAACATGACAAGAAAATATAAAATTAGAAGGAAAAAAGTGAATTTGAACTTTATGAAATTCGGACTTTATTTCCCTTTTAAAAAAAATCCTCCAAAGCCTCAGGTTAGAAAAGGAAAAAAAGTTGAGTGCAAAACTGAGATCCGAACCCGCAACCTCGCGGTGCAAAATCCTACCCTCTATCGGCTGAGCTGGCGCACTGCTCGATAAAACGTGTGGAAACAAATAATTATATACCTGCGTGCGTACCAAAAAAATATCGTAGAGGGCGCTAAACAACGAGTGCCGTAACGATAGCCACTTCGTTATGAAATACCTTACTGGACTGTTACTGTTAGTGAACATGGTGAATGACAGTCTTAAGCATCCTGTAAAATCATGGCACCTGGTATGCTGTCATTTTAAAGAAAAATGGTATTTTTGTATCAATTTCGTACGCTGGTTGGCCGACCAGCGTTAGAAAAAAAATGGGTTTTTTTTCTTCAAATACTGCCCCCAATTGACCACATTTAGTTATGCTGCATTTTGTGTGCAATCGATTACACACCTATGAACTGGTACAAGCCAGCTGGCGAGACTGAATCCCTGACCTTACAATCCCTGACGTCTTAAATTGCTCTGTTTCATCTTAATTTGGGGTCAGGGAACCAGACTGCAGGAACATGAATGTTTTCCTTGGTTTTTCCAGCATCTTCTAACAGAAAACTTCAAACAAGTAAGTTCAAATTTGGCGATCGTGTATATACGGGCCCGGTTCCTAAAAGGGAACAAAATCCACTTTTAAATTATTTGACCAACCAAACTAGTTGGCGACATATGGTATGTCATAGATTAAGGGCAGGGTTTTGAATTTTTGAGGGAAATTTGGGGGTAAAATGACGCTAATGACAGCGACAAAACACAACACGAAAATAAAGGTGGCAAACACCGCACGATGTACCGTGAGCACGCAAGTCGCGCTGCACGGCACAAACCATGGTGTAAAATTGTAAATTTTACACCAAAAAAAAAAAGGTTCAAAAATTACCAAAAAGGTGTCATTACATTTAGAGAAGTCTGCTATAGCCTTAGGTTGACAATGTCATTTTTTAGATATAAAAAAAATATTTGATTCTAGTTTGATCGAAACAAAACAGGGGCCCTACTACAGGATCGCCAAAAATTTAACCCCCAAAATCCGTTTCTGAAAATTACGCCAAAAGCAAATGTTGTATCCTCGAACCTCCATAATCTGCGCAGGTAACCATGGTAACGCTTGCAACGTGCACACATTTTCACACACAAATTGAAGGTGAGTGTGTAGCTTTTGGGGATCTGAAACTAAAATAACATTAAAACAAGTTAACAAACAAACAGTTGAGTTAGACGTTTCCCCCCCCCCCCCCCTCCCCCCCGGCCCCCACCTATGCCATGGTAAGTTGGTTGGGGCAGGTTCAGGGTCAGGCCTGGCTTTACACATCTACTGATGATTCCCAACCTACCTTTTTAATAAAAAAAAAACACTTGAGTTGACAGTACACCTTCAAATCAGTCTTAAATAGTACTGGTGATTATGGCATTTATTTGGTGATCTTGATGACAAAAACAACCACACTTTACCACACGGCCAGGATTCAGGAAGTGTTGCACGCGTGTACCGTGGCCGTTGTTTTGAAATAGCGCCCTCTATATGTTGTGCGTGGACAGGGTCTGGCCCCGGGGTTTTTATTTGCAGCACACTTCGTCAATGGATCATGATTATTCAGCTAGTTCGATGCTTATTCATAAATAAAAACCATGACGTCTGGTTCTGGCTTGGTTGTGGTTGAGTCGGTAAAATTCACTTAAGAATATCACACCAACTTGAGACCTGTCCTTCCCCTTCCTTGCAGCCTCATATGAATTAAGATAACTGCCAGAAACACCGGGGCAAACCCCTTTTAATTCTCTTAGCAAATTGTCGCTGGGTTCTTTTTTACATGCATTATACAACACACGGGACCTACGGCTTTACGTCCCGATCCGAAGGACGAAGCAATAATGGTTAAGTGCCTTGCTCAAGGGCACAAGTGTCGTCCACTGGCCCGCGGGCTCGAACCCACGCCACTGTTGCCCCTGCATGCAAGCACCAATATCTAGTCATTCAAGCATTTCAAAGAACGGCTTTCGTCGCCCCATTGGTCTAGTTCGGGCCCCGAACCCGGACCCCAGGCCTACATAAACTCAGAATAGCTGAGTCAATGATGTTAAAACTATTATCTTTTGCTTATAAAATATTGGATAAAGCATGCCAGGAAAGTGGTCACTTTTGCCTCAGATCACCGTGACCACCAGAGCATATAGAGTCCAATTTTTGATGCGATTGATGCGCCTGATGGAATGAATGATGGGTCTGTGGTTCGAACCCGTGTCCGTTTTCATCAAATGATTTTGTTGGTTGGGATAACTTTCAAGGGAAAACACTACGATGAGTGTCTTCCATCCAGCGTGATGTGATTGGTTGAAATACGAAGTGGGCTGCAGAAAAAAAATACGTGGGCCGGCCGGGCTGCGAATTATTTTTTTCCCCAAACAACACCCCCCCCCCCTCCTCCCCCCCCCCCCCCCCCCCCCCCCCCCCTCATTCCATAGTTGTTGAGCGCCCTCTGGGGGATTGGGAGAGGGGAGAGTGGACTGGAACCATAGCTTTTGAAAAAGGATACAATGTACCAGTGCCCACCAGATCAGAACTCGGTACCCTATAATATAACAATAATAACATATTTCCAAAAAAAGGCTACTTTTCACTTGGCTAAGGCTTGAAATAACACCGGGGTCTTTGGAAAGTGGCTGAATAAAAACCATGAAGAAATTTTAGCTCGGAAGAACAGCGTGCACGTATCACGTCACTGGGGGTGTTCCGCATAATGTACTTAAGTAGATACGATCAGTGGAGTTTCAAAGACAACATACTAGCTGCAACCCATAGATACGTCCCTTTCAAAAATAGTTCGGTTCAAAAATTCAGTTCATTCCCCCAGTGGGTGGGAATAAAGGATACCCGCCCCCATCTTTGAAAAGGGAGACCCCCCCCCTCCCCAAATGATTGATGCGATCTCATTTGTTTGAATGTTATTCATTCTTTCTTTGAAATCTGCGTTAAGAAAGTCATACTTTAATTACCCTCGATTACCAGAAGTGGGCTGCGCTACGCTGAACCATACATCGGACCGCGGGTGATGAAGGGCGCCACCAGGATATTTCATTAGCATGTTCAAAATATTTAGAAGCAAAAAACTGAAAGCTAAATGCCCACTAAAAAATGCGAACCGAAAACCTAACACGGCTAATCCAATCTTCATGGGAAAAGTCGTATCAGTTAGAAACGTAGTGGTTGACAGGGTTATTATTGCCATGGAAACCAGTTGATAATATCGAAAGTACTGGAATTTAGGGCGGGGTCTTTAGAATAATTATAATAAAAGTACTAGCGAGTGAAACACGCACTATCATTTGAATAATTCCGATATCAAATGATTAAAAAACGTATTGGCTAGGTTGAATTGAAGCTTTTGAAAATTGCTTGTCATTAATTCTTGATGTGTAATAATTTTGTAACAATATGTTTCATATCTTCATGCTTCTGATTTACTTTTTTTTCTTTTTTTTTTATCCTAGTCATTTCTTTCATTCAAATTTTGGGTTTTCGACCAATAGGTTGCGTATCGTCAAAATTTGATACTCAGACTTTTTTTTAAATGCAGAACAGGGGAAGGGTGCAAAACTATTGTAAAAAGGCTCCTTTTGTGTGAAATATTGCACGCACATGAATATTTGTCACTAGAAATTAACATAAACGTCCGTTTCCAGTCGGGTGCACCAATCAAAATATAGCCAAGTGCGTCTGCCAGCCATGACGTCATCACCGCCCAATCAGCTATCATTATGGCTTAGCCATGCAAATTTTAATGCGCAGCCGAAATTTTGTTCCGCTGCAAAAAATTTCAGGCTTCAAAGAAGGTCACGAACTCTGACCTTTTAATTCACATTTCTGCCGTTGTTTTTGCCAAATTTTGCCTCCAAAAGGTAAGTTTTGTGATTCTTTGCAAAATATTAACGTTCTTTATGCACTACTTTTTCATTTTGTGAAAGATCTGCCGCGATTAGTCACCGGAAAAGCGAGAATTCTTGCGGGTTTTGAAAGGCATATGTCGCCGCGTCGCGTCGTTGCATGCACGCAGCGTGGTTACGTTTTTGTGTTCGCTGTATTGGCTTACTGATGAAGACGAAGAGTCTCGCCTTTTTTCGCGCCCATAGACTGTCATTTCTTCGTCCGAATTAGTGGAACGTAAACCGCACACTCACAGCGAAACCACCATTAAATTCACTCTGTAAATCTGTATTTATACATCCAGCAAACTGTAAATGATTTGACGGGGGGAAACGTGTCCAGACGATTTGTTGTTGTTCCATGTCCTTTTCCATTTTAACTTTGACATGTTGACCTTTGTGCGGGAAGCGGCACGCTTTGTGCACCAAAATGACCCCTCGTTTGGCTAAGACAGGAGCCTGGAGACCCCGCATTTACTGCCGGCCTACCCCCTCATGTTTTGCCCTGCGAATATCCGCTTCCGTTGGGTCAAAATTGGGATATTCAGGGCTTGTTTCTGATGTCAAAATACGCAAGATGTCGATTTCTGGCTTCCGCACACGGAAAGGGTTTTTGCCGTTCGCGGGAAAATGGGTGCGGTTGCAGGCCTGTAATTCAGCAAGATGGGTCTGTTGCTTTTGTGTTTGTCGTTCGCGCTCAATTAATTGCAGCCCAATGGTTTGACTTTTGTTTTTGAAACAGTGGTTTGGTCCTGTTATGCCTGTGCAACCGCATTGGTAGAAAACTTCAAATAATAAATTCTGTGCTCTAAATGTATATTTTTAAAATCATTTAAATTCAGCAAACTATGGCAAAATTGTCTTCAGACATTGTCAGGACGCTTTCAGGACCTAGCAATTCCACCCTAGTCATGCTAGTTTTGTTAAATAACAGCTTAGACTATAATATTAATAGTCCTAAAAGTACTGCCATGACTAATATTTCTCTTTTTGCAACTCACCATGAACTAAAAAATTTTAGTAGAAGAAAAATAAAACGGGTTGTCATGGTTTGTAGCCTAGTGTTTAATACCTGCTGGTGCCAAAATTCCATTCATGCTGGTACTTTGTAGTATTTTAGCATTTTGATTTTTTTTCTTAAGAAGAATAATGTAAATTAATTTGTTCACATCATCATAAAAATGATAAGATATATTTATATTCATGAGCTGCTGGTAATTTTCATATGGTTTGGAATTTGTCCCATGTGATTGCCACCACTATACGTGTTAGTTTTAAATTCTCAGAGCCTTTACTAAAAACTTTCAGAGCCTTTACTAAACACATTTTTTTAAAGTTCATTTGACATTTTATTTTCCCTAATTTGTGCTCGCTAACAATTGTGAGGGTTGTAATGTTGACATGTCTAGAAGTGCTAAATTGAGCATATTTGCAGGAAAGTTTCTCAATCTGCCAAAATCTTCTTACACTGTGCAGTAAACATGTGACACATTCTGAGTACATGTACTGGAACTGAATTGGAGCATGTTTTCCCCTGTATTTCAATTCAAGTCACAGGTAAATACACAGTATTGGGAAACATTTTTTTTGTTGTTGCAAGATTGAACTCAATGTTGAAGTACATGCACATGTACATGAAATAAAATCTGCCCAAATAATTTTGAAAACAACATTTTCAATAGTGCTTATATAAATCATCAAAGTTAAATTAATTTGAAGTAGAAAAAAATTGTGTCAGAATCTACCAATACAAGCACTCCCAATCCTAACACAGCCTTAGTTAAGGAGTAGCATCTCTAACTCTCCTCAGTCTCCTGACGATGACTAGAGCAGGCTAGTTGAAACGTTGAGACCAAAGACAAGTTCTTTTAGAATAAAGCAGAAATGTCCTTATCAGAACTAAAACTATTTAGCAAAAGTTGATAATAAGCAGGACAAGTTCTTATCAGAACTAAATATCTACTGAGTGACAGTAGTTATTACCACATGGCGTTACCGCAAACGGAAACGATACTGATACTCCACCATGCAAAGCCTAAAATCTTATAGAAAAAGCTTGTGAACAAAAAAACAAAACTATAACAAATGTTACAATGTTACAACAACAAAATTGCAATGCGACAAAGGATTTTCTCCATCAATGGGAATGTGCAATGTGCTAATTTGCATTTTACTGGAGAGGGGAGTAATTGGAGATCAATTTTGAGGAAATGGTAGAGTGTTGTGAGGATCAATTTCATTTTGTAAATTCAAGGAACAAACTAGATGCTCCAAAGAAAACATGTAGTTTGAAAAATGAAATTAAGCAAATGTAAATGAATTATGCATCTAAGTAATCAATTTACAGACTAAAAATATATATTTTTATTGAGAAAAATAAAGAACTTTTGAGAATTCAACATACATATGTACATATGCTTGTCAAGAATTCATGTAAATCTTTCTAATAATCATTCATATTAATTTAAAAGCATTAACACAATTTGTTATACATGTATTTTCAATTTCACATGTACTGTCCAGTCATTGTTTTTAATCTGATTGATTTAGGCTATACCAGACTAATAAGACAAATTTAATAACTTTGGTCTAAATACACTTGCACTTCCAATTTGCCTCATGTTTTTTCTTCTTAATGAAAACAGAAAACACACTTCACTTGTGCTTCCTGCCATCCAAAGGTTACAAAGCCCTCGCCAATTTCATTCAATTCATTGCAATGTCGTCCAGCCAGTTCAGGAAACTGTAGTTAATTTATAACACGCACACACACACGAGGCATTGGCTTTTAAATAAAAAAACGACAACACAGACATGAAATTCATATTGACATTTACAAAAAGTGAGCAATGAGACTTTCATCGTAATCCACACATGTACATGTTCAGTAATCCACACATGTACATGTACATGTACATTGTTGTAAGCCTTCATGTGTAATGTATACGTACATGTATAGATTAAGCCTTGCACACACACACATGACTGTGTACATGTACATGTACATGTAGGTCTGCAGGAAACTTGCTGCTGAGGTCAATCATATGCATGACCTGGCAAACAGCCTACAAAGCCCAGGCATGCAGCTGCCAATGGGAAAGCGACGATCGCATTTTTCCGTGAACTTTTGACCCCCGCCCTGCGATAGCTTTTCAAAGGCTTTTTTTTTTCTCTCTCTGTCTTTCTGAATTGGCTATGTGTGTGACGCAGGCTGTGAACGTCGGTGACGTGTGCAAACATCTTCCAATCGTATCCGACGAGCGGCGATATTTATACAACTGCAGTTATTATGTGTCCATGATAGCAGATGTTGAATTTTTTTCGCAGACTGTCACATAATGAACATTAATTTATGGACAGAAAAAAAAAGATGGATTTTTTTTAAGTTTCATTTTGCATTATATTTTTGATCTATATTATTATTATAAACCATTCGATAGTTGACATTTTAGTTTTAAAATACTGGAAAACAACACGCAGTTGAATTTGTATTTTGAAAAAGAACGATGCTAATGTATAAACAATGCTTGGGTTTTAGTATCAGATAAAACCTTTTTAAACAAATTCAGAAAACATACAATAACTTAAGAGAAAAGTTGCTACAATTATAATATTTTCTTTAGTTCAGACAGAGGAGAATGTGTAATTTGTGGTAAATTTACAGGTAGTAAAATAATATTTTTTATTTTGTTAAAATTTGAACTCTGTAGAATTTACCATTGAGTATTGCTGGTTTTAAAGCAGAAATGCCAAATTGATGCATTGTCTCCATTTCTCTGGAGTCGTTTCATATTTGTCCATTGCATGTATTTAGTTTCATTTCCTTAAAGTTCAGTGTCATGACAAACACCATCAATTTAAAGAGGGCTATTGTCTGTAACAGGAATAATGCTATAAATCGGTTATTATTGACAAGGCCTTATTTTAGGCTTAGGCAACGTATTCTGAAATTATACATTGTATTTCCATCCAGAAGATTCATTCGCATCGATTTCAAATTTCCGAGGCAGATGAAAAAAATGGAAATATTTACTCCAAGAATAATCCACTAATGTGGCTGTTACCTTGAAATGCTGCTTGTTGATACATATACATGTACAAGAGTCTTGAAAGATGAACTGTGTTTTTTTCCTCCTTATCAATCAGGTTTTTTAATTCAATTTATATTAAAGAAGACAACTTTTAGTTCTGTTATATTTTAGCCCTCTTCAAGCTTCTTGGGCTTCTATTTTTGGGTGTTGGTTTTTTTTTTGTTTTTTTTTGGCAACCAAACAGATCCTGCCTTCAGGTAGATTGGTTCCCTATCCCTACAGAATGATAGGGGTGGGAACCAGTCTACTCTGTGAGAAATGAGCGATTGTCGGCCGCAAAAGATTTGTGAACTCGATATTAAACTACATATAGGCGATTTGAATTTTTTTTTTTCACTTATATTTGTGTAAAGCAGTTTTTGTCTGGGTGAAATTTTAAAAAATATGGAGAGAACATCTTTAATTAGTGGAATTAGATGTGTAATTAACTCTTAAACATGATTATTTACCTCTAAAAATATTTCTAGTGTTGAATGTTCACCATGTTCACAGACAAAACACATCAGCTACATGTACTTGTATGTATGTAGCTGTGTTATGCCACGCATGCTAGTCAATAGCTGTACATGTATGTATTTGATTACCCAGAATCTCCTGATCTTTGAACTCACGTTGATATAGGCCCATCTTCAGAAATGCTCGGTGTTTGCTGGAAACAACTCTTAGGGACCATAAACTGGGAGTCAATTATTTATTTTTTTTTAAATCAAAAAAGAAAGAAAGAAAAGACAGTCATAATTTTGGCACAGACTTGTCCCAGCTTCCTTCCAACTTTTAGCCAATCAGATTCGCAGGAGAATTCATCCTTTAATGAAGGGGGTGTGTGTTGCAATTTTTAACCTCTTGTTTGGTTTGTTTGGTGTTGTCACGCTGGACCGGCAAATGTGATGACATGATGAAGATTATAAATTGCCAAGCTACAATGTACATATATATACATGTACATAACCTTCCTAGAAGCTGAAAAGTTTTGGAAAAAGATTTTCTTGCAGAGTTTTATGGTCGAAAATGGTGTGTATGATTTCCTGAAATTAAAATAAAAGAGGTCATATTTTGATTAATGCTGTCATCTACCTTTCAATTTAAAAATTTAAATATAGGCCTATAGGAAACGTTTTCACAAATGTTTGTAAATATCATACATGAAAAAAATACTTGATTTTAATGAAACCAAATTCTACAAATGTGCACAATGTGCAAAAATATTAAAATCTCATGAATTCCTGTTAACTGTTTATCCTACATGTATACATGTACAATTTAAAGACAAAGTTCCTGTTATGCGCTGCTGTGTCACACATGTTTTTCATGCATAATGCTTCGCGACCCTAAGGGTCGCCATCACTGTGTTGTGTGCTGTATTAGTGTATTGGATTGCGTACGTGACCTTTCACTTTGCCAGTACATGAACCTTTGAAATGCCGTAGTTCAAAGAATTGTGTCATTTCCAAGTGCAGGGTGCATTTGTTATTTCTTTTGTGCAGTAGGCGAAAATATATTTGTTCATTGGGGTGGCACTGGCAGAAATATTCCTCCCTTGCATAAAATGTTTTGCTTACTCAAATTTAAATTTTACATTTTGTCCAATCTGAAGGCTCACATGTACTTTTTCGAACGAACTATTAAAAAAAAATGAGGTTTGGTTATATGTCATGAGAAATGTCAATCTCTTTTGAGTTCAGTTCTGTTCCTGAAAATAAAACTGGTTTTGAGAGGAGAAATGGTCTCCAAAATGCTTTAAACCAATTTTTCAGTTCCATCATTTCACTGTTATTATGTTAAACACACAAATTATTTTTCAATTATAAAAATCCAAAGTTGAACAAAGACATTTGTATGTTTTTAATAGAAAGATTGATTTTGGCAAATTTAAATTTGGCTTGATTTGGAAATGTTCATTCCAGTCAACATCTTCTCTTTGACCGAAAAAAGCATGACTCGTTACTTGTACCTTTGCACTTTTGCAGTGACCATTATTAATGCAAATTTTACCAGATACACATGTACTAGTAGTGCAGCTGTGGTTTTTTCCCCTATACCGTGAAAAATGATTTCAACCTTTGTCACGTTGAGTCCCATTGGAGCATTTGTCAAGAGGGCCAGCGCTCTTACATTTGGAGCTTTTATAGAAATCAGACAAAGCCATCAAATGTACATTCATATGCAAATTTGGCGTGTTTGGGGGGCATGGATGGAGCGTCGGGTCAAATTGTAAAGGTTATATTGATAGGTTGACCTTTTTTCCATAGGCCATTTAGTGTGTGTGCACAATTTACCAAAGCAGAGGTCATATGCATACTTGACTTTTGACCTTTACTCTTAAACCAACCAAATGGCAAACTAATGCAGTCACTCTAGTCCTTTCTAATAGGTGTTTTTTTGCTACACAATCAAAAAACTTCATGGAAATTTCATATTATCCACCCTAACTGTTAAATCCTCCCTAATTTACATGTTCGTCTAGAAAAGAGTGCGATGTAGGCCTACTTCTTGACAAATCCGACAATGTACCTGAGAACTACACCGTTTATTTCAAAGAAATAGTAATGTCAAATTGGGGGAAGTTGCCTCATGCCCTGACAAAAGCCAAGACATGTACATGACAAGTCACAGTGATGCATACATTGTACATGTACATGTAGGCAGGGAAAATATTACAAGATGAATCTTTGGAACCACATGTGACTAATAAGGTACAATCGCAAGCTTTAACATAATATTTTCAGTGGAGACCCAAAAGGAAGATTATTATTACCCCTGCCATCTAAGATCCTCCAAAGTCCACTAGGAGGGTTGGGAGGATGTGAGATTTCAAAAAGCATGTCAGCCCTGGAACTATTTCATGCAGGGGACTTAATGCCCTCGTAATAGTAAACGGTGCCACAGGCAATGCAGAATGCAAGAAAGTTCCTAAGGAAATTTCCATCAATTGTTCTGATGAAATATTTCCCCTGCATCTTGGACTTTGCAGACTTGTTGGGTCGTAGGGCACCCATCCCTTCGTCTAGCGAGGTGAAGACATCTTCTGGCCAGTCGCCATGGAGAGCACACCAGTCAGTCAGGAGGTAGAAGAGGAGCCTGTCATGGAGGTTGTGGAACACCAGATGATACAGGAAACAGTCACAGAAGAGGTAAACAAACAAAAAAGACAAACATGAAACAGCAGTTGCATGCATAGATGATTGTACAAGTACATCACCAGAGTTTGTAGAATGACGGATCTTTTTTACTTTTGCCCTTTCAATTTGTCGGTTTACTTTTGGTCGTGTTTATTTTTAATTTGCAAGCATTTTTAAGACTTTGATGACCATCAGCTACCTGTAGTCAGTCCGGCTTGTTTCTATCTTTTGCTTGTGTTTTCTTGCTATTCCATAACCCCATTAGATTTTCACACAGTGTAAGGAGTCATTTCATGAAAGATTTATGCCGCAATGGGGCTATTTTTTTCAGGTTTTAGTAACGGGATTCTAAACAACAAAACATCATTTTCTGCAGTGGAGTAATAATTATCAGCAATGTTTATGACTTAAGATTTTGAGGAAGTTGTTAAGATCCCTTCAGCTAATACATGTACAGGGTTGGACCTTAACTTTTTTTTTCACTAGCCAGCCGGGCCACTGAAACAGACTCTCAACTAGCCCACGGGCATTTTCACTAGCCCGCATGTTTTTCTTTTATGGCGTGTCTCATAAACAACAATGTGCAACGTGTATCCTGAGGCAATCTTGTCAGTGTTTTTAATAAACAGATCTAATAATTTAACCCTAAACAATTTATGAAATTAGACACAAATTGATAGGCCTACAGGTTTACTTTCTGAATTGAACGATTTATTTTTCCTATCCTTTCATCTTTGCCGAAGCCCGATAAGTTTTGACTCGCCAGCCAGGCTACTTTAATAAGAAATAGTTTGACTAGCCTGCCACTGTTTTGACTAGCATTTGGCTAGCGGGCTACCGCTGAAGTCAAACCCTGGTTAATACCCAAACCGATGGGCCTATTGGGGATAAACATACTTCTCCGCAACTGAACTTTTGAGCTTTTGTGGAGTTCGGTCTTCATGGTCTTTGTGGAGTTCCGGTCTTCAGTACTTGACAATAGTTTTAACTGTGAACAAACCCTTAAAACGCTGTGTTGTGTGCTTTTCAAAATAACAGGAATGACCCAGTTCTTATATATTTCATATAAATATTCATATAAATTGTCACTGTAGTACTGATGAAGTCTACTTATTATCCCCTGGTGGGTTTTCCAAGCCATTTAATTTGTGGAGGGCCCTGCAGTGAATGCAATAACATGTCTGTGTTTCCTGTCCAAAGGTCCCACATGAGAATCAGCTGCAAGGTGTCATGTACATGGAGCAGGTGAGTTAGAACGAAAATAATCCCCCGAGAAAAATCTTAATGGAGACTTTTATATCAGTATCATGGGGTTGATCACCCCTGGTACAGTGTATGCCATTATACTTTCATCCCCAAGCATCCAAAACAAGAAAACGATCAAAGCTGATGATTGTGGGAATGTTTGTGGGACACAGATATCAGCGATTGTGTAGTTACATTTACGGGATGCATTCCGAGAACGAAAACCACTTGTCATGCTTGTTAAGGGTAATGAAGTCACCAAACCAGTTTTCAATGTTTGAAGCCAACGAGAATGTTGTGGGTAGAACTCAGGTTTCGATTTTTTAAATTTTATTTTGGGGTCATTTAGGGGTAAAGCAACAATGATGATGACAAAAGCAACACAAATATACAAAGATGGCAATGCCGAAGCATGTGCACAGTATGGAAAACCGTGATAATTATGTATGGCATCAACTGAAAAATGCATAAGAAAATCACATTTTCAACCAAAAGATACTGTTCAAATACTAAATAGGGTCATTAGAATTAAAAGAAGAGTGCCTTTATAAGTTACAGAATTCATTTTTTTATGATAAACACACTGGAAGGACTTAAATGAAAGGGGGGCCCGTAACTACCCAATTACCCAGATTTCATGGGACAAAAATATGTCAAATTGTATTGAGCAAATTTAACATACAGCAGTTGTGAAACGTCCAAAAAGATAAGCCATGGGAAACGAGTGAAATATTAGTAAGGCTTTAAAAGAAATTTGGCAGTTGTATTTTGACACAATATCTTGTCGTAGAACATCTGGTGTTTCCCTCTGGTGTTTTCCAATTCAGTGTTCTGTGCGCTGGTAAAATAGTGTACGAGAAAATTTCAGCTGTAGGAGGTGTGTTGGAAGGTTATTATGTTACAATTAATTTCAGTTGACTTTTTTTTGTTATTTTAACTGGAACCTTGTATTTATGTGTGAATTCAATGGATTTGAAAGCAAGAATAATAGACGATAATAAGTTTCAGTGAAATACTCAACATTTTAAAAATTTCAACAACATTACCGCTTAGTGCTTACTGTGCACAAAAACGTATGTATACCCCAGGAGCATGAATAATGTGGTCATCAGCTCTCATGTCACTGTTATGTGGTGGTGTCTGGTGTGTACTTCCAGTACAAACTACAGTATAAATTGATTGCAACATTGCGTTCCTGATATCATCATGAACATGTACATGTAGCCGCATTTAATGTGACCTTTATTTGCTGCAGGCAAGCATTATGCATGCATATTTCATGCATTGTAATGTACACATGTAGCAAGCTGTTGGACTTTGTGTATATCATAAATGACTAGTGTTTTTCAGTGCAAAGGGAAATGGATGGAATTTTTGTTTTTAATCCTTTCAGGTTCCTCAGAACAGCGGTCATGAAGTACAGCAGGTCATTGAACAGGTACATACTGAAGAACATGAATTGCTTTTGTAAGAAAATAACAGCACACCCCTCCCCCCCCCCCCAAAAAAAATTGAAACAGAACTATTTGAATTAATTCCGAACTAAGAACTGGAATTGTGACTCATTTTGAATATTTGATGCTTGTAGTGGCCAATATTAGTGCCTCGAGATGCAATTTTTATAAATGACAGTACGGAACCCCACCCCCGTCCCCCCCCCCAAAAAAAGCAGGCTTAGGAATCTTAATTCAAAAGTAGGATTTGTGAATCAATTTTAGTATCAAAGTCTCTAGCTCTGTAGTAGCCAATTTTAGTAGCTAGAAATGTGATTTCCAGACACTCAAAAACTCAAAGATATGAATGTCACATTTCAGAGGGGATTGGGGGTGGGGTTACTTATCAGGAAATAAATGATCCACTTTGAAATGCGTCATACATTGGGGAGGTTTCCCAATCCTTTTTAAGAATCGATTCCATTAACCCTAACCACCCTGAATCCTTCAAAATCCTCTTTGCCATAGTGGAGGAATTTGGAGGATTGAGGGTTACATGGCAAAAGTACAACTATAAAACATTCCCTACAGCTCTGATAAACGTCTGACTTTACTTGGGACCATTGAAATTAGCTATTGATGGGGCCCATCTATATAGTTGGGCCACTCCAAGCTTTTTATTTTGCAGTCCAAACTATAGTTTATGTTGCTGATAGCTCCATGGTACAATTATACATGTATAAAACATTCCCAACCGTGACACTGAGCTCTGAGCTCTGTTCATGGTGGCCGATTCATCCATGACATACGATTCATCCAGTGCCACGCAGCGAGCGTCATAACTACAGTTGGGCCGACCCAACTGATGAACTACAGTTGGGACGCGTCCGGATGGTCCCAACTACAGTTGGGATCGATGCCATAGTTAGGGCGTAACAGTTTCATCACCACAAATGCGAAATCTTGCAAGCTTATGGAATTCTTTGCATTGACGGCTACAGTAGGCTGTGAAAATGACACTGAGTTTTAAGGCTCTTTAATTTGTTGACAATCTGCATTGCTCATCAATAAAAAATTCTACATCATAAATGATCTCATTTCCAGGAATATGAGCAAAAGCACTCAAGCATAATTAATGTCAAATATATTTTTTGTGTATATTGTAGATGTTGGGAAATAATAGCAGGGAAGCTAACAGCTGTGTTGACATTTATGCTGGGGATTCGTGTTTGAGTGGTGAACAGTTCCGTGTGAACTCTCCCAAATGTTGTGCTGATTCGTGAGTTCCTTTCTGTGTGTTGACAGGTTTCCCAGGCCAATCAGATACATGAAGTTCACGAAGTTCAACAGGTAAATGACACAGTGTTGCAGTTAGTACGGGAAACTAAGCAAAGTGTTGTCAACACTGAGGAATAGAGTAGTTTGTGCAGATATTGAAGAAAATCGTGTGTTTGTATTTTTTTTTCATTTAAATCATACTTAGGAATTATTGTATACGAGAAATTGCTACCCATTCGTGAAATCTTTGCCAAATTTCTCCCCAGGCAGCTACGCTTGGAGCCTTCCTGAGCCCCTCTAAAATCCTTCACTGTGAAGCAAACCAATGGCGTTTCCTTATTATAAAACTAATGGGCATCAAGTCCTATAACAGGAAATTGTGGCTAGACTCTACCTTCCTAATATTGCTAATTCCTCCAAACACCTTGTTGGATTGTGAAGTTTCTTCTGTTACTATTGTCCTCCCCACCCCCCTTTCATTTCTCAGGTTTCCCCACAGTTTGTCCAACACATTGTACATCAGATGCCGCCAGGCTCGGTCCAGCAGGTAGTCAAGATGCCTGGTCACATGGTCCAGGGACAAACAGTCGGCCAGCTACCAGGCCAACCGGTACAGATTGACACCTACAAGGTAGGAAACTAATTAGGGGATAGTGTAGTACCAAGACTTGATTTGGATTTTATTTCCCTAATGAAGCCAGTCCCTGATGACAAGCTTGGTTAATCCATTGCTTTGGTAGAGGACGCTATCGACAAGATGAGTATAATCCAGTCTGGCAACTTTGGCATTTGGAACCTTGCACTGTTGCTTAGTTTTCAAATCTCAGCTTTGTCTCTGGCTTAGTGTTCTGGAGATTTTTAGGCCCTTGGCTTGAGGAACTCCCGCTGTGGGAACTTCAAATCCTGTAATGCGAGCGCTAAATTTAATTGTCCAGGTTCTTCATTTGGTTTTGGACATAAAGGCTTCCATGACATAGACTTCGATTCGATTGTGAATTCCGGTACAATCAATTTCATATTCCATACTTGTAAGTCGGAATCGTGACCCCATGTGTTGTGAGGAATCGATTGCCAGTAGTAACTACTCCAGTTCAGCATAGAATTGATACCAGACTCCTCATAAATGTGTGTGTCAAACAGACAAGTCCATTGTTTTCGTTTTTGTTTGTTTGCGTTTACAGGTGCAGCAGGTGCAGATCAACCAACACACAGTGGAGCAGCTGGTGAAAGTAGACCCCCAGGCCACCATTGATGAGATGGCCCTCAAGACGATGGGCGTGGATCGCAAGACACCGCAGCGTCCCATTGAACCTTGCATGGTGTGCGGCGACAACGCATCAGGTATACACCAATCCAGCCACTGCATCACTGTACACTCACGGACCCCCTACCCCTCCCCCCTCTGTGAATTAAATTTGTCTATAGCCTACTGTAAGTGTTAAGCTATAATGAGCATTTGTGGAATATGGTGCCGAAAGGGAGGTTATCTCATTAAGAGCAGACTCATTGAAACACTCTTCCAGAATGGCAATGATCCATTCAGAGATATAATCAAGTCATCACAGCCACCACAAACTATCACCAGCCATCACAGCCATAACAAGTCAATCAGAGCCACAAGAAGTCAATCACAACCATCACAACCAATCATAAGCCTCACAAGCCATCACAAGTTATCACAACCATCATAAGTCACCACAAGCCATCACAACAATCACAAGCCATCATAAGCCATCACAGCCATCACAAGTCCATCACAAGTCCATCAAAGCCATCACAAGCCATAACAAGCCATCACAAGCCAATCACAAGCCATCACAAGCAATCATAAGCCATAACAAGTCATCACAAGTCATCACAGCCATCACAAGCCATCACAAGTCAATCACAAGTAATTCCGCCTCAGGCAAAATCACAAGCTAACCAAATGAACTAGAAGAAAGGTGTTCCTTTAGCAAAGGTGTTCCCGTGTCATATGTCTTCCCTAGATACTTGTGCACTGACTTGTGATTCCCGTTGTGATGGGCTTGTAATGGACTAGACTACAGCTCTGGATGCTTCTGATTTGTCTGTGTCTCCATTATCATCCTTTAGGTCGCCATTACGGAGCCATAAGCTGTGAGGGCTGCAAGGGTTTCTTCAAGCGCAGCATCCGCAAGACGCTTTGCTACACTTGCCGGGGCAACAAGGACTGCCCGATCAACAAGCACCATCGCAACCGCTGCCAGTTCTGTCGGCTGCAGAAGTGCCTGCTGGTGGGGATGAAATCGGAATGTGAGTACGGTGAAATTGGGCTGGAAGAGCAAGACGTGGGCCCAATTTCACGGCGCTGCTAAGCACAAAAAATTGCTTAGCACAAAAATAGTCTGGCATATAAAAGCAGGTTACCAGCCAAAACTCACGTTATGTATATTGTTCGTGATAACTATTCAGCTTTTGTTTGCTTAGCATGAAAATCACATAGAGTTTTAGCTGGCTAACCTACTTTTATAAGCCAGGCTATTTTTGTGCTAAGCAAATTTTTGTGGTTAGCAGCGCCGTGAAATTGGGCACCGTAACCCTGTCTTGACAAAAGATTGCCCACCTTTAAACACTCATGCCTTCATGGAGCGTTTAAGCAGAAACCAAGCTTTCAAGTTTTCCTACTTTTTCCTAATTTCTCCTAGTTTTTTGTTTACTTTGCCCCTACTTTCCTTCTTTTTTCTTGACAATCCTGCTTTTTTGTCCCACAACTCCGAAAAATGAAATCTCATTGAAAATCTTTCGGCATAGTGTTACACACTGTCATATGTTAATCACACAATGAAGGGCTTGGGCGCAGGAGTACTGCAACTGTACTTCCAAGAGCTTAGTTGAGGATGGAGCACAAGTGTTGTGAGTACAGAACATGCCAAATGAGGCTTATGATGGACGTGTATCAATGAAAACTACTCCAAAGTCCTACTTTTGTCCTGTTTTTTAAATTAAGTTTTGATCCAACTGTTCTACTTTTTCACCTGGGTCTGCTTGAAAGCCTTAGAAGTACTACTTAGCAAATTTATGAGCAAAAATCGGCTGGTAACCAGTCTGGAGCAATATACACTGCATGTCTTTTTGGCTGGTAACCATTACTCGCTGAGCAAATACTTTCTTTACATCGTAAATCGGCCCGTTCCGACTAACATTCCAGATTCGGGTCCAACCAAGAAGTATTAAGGAGTGACTCTAGTCAACCCAGTTAGTCTTTGTTGTCAGAAGGGCAAACTTCATGCATTTATTTTCCATTGACCCAATTGACTTTTGAAACCATAGTGCCTTCAAGGTAGAGCAGATCATTTAAAGCAATCAAAACGGTAACAGACCAAATAATTGTTAAAAAGTTTACTTGGTTTAAAGATAGCAATGACACTAAACTCCCTGAGAAATTACTCCTTCTGGCATGCTGAAAACAATAAAAGAATGTATCATTTCCAAAGATGTGTCAAGTGACACATTTTTGGAAAATGTCCATAAGTAGTTCGTTTGTAATCGGGCAAAATCCGTGAATGGGTGCGTGCAAGTGTTGACATGACGCACACACGCACGCGCAGTTGATATTATTTGTCGGTTCAGTGCTAGTGGAGAATTGCTAACAATCTTGCTGATACTATTTAAATGCACATTGTATGTAATACCTGCCTTTTGAAAAAAAGGTTTGTTACTTTTAATTAATCAAGTTAAGTTGGAGAGAGGGCTGTATTTAAATGATTTGGGGATTAAAACTTACTCTCGCTACTCATTTTTCTAACCTGCTGGAACTTTAAACTAATTCTGGAAATTATCACAAGATCTTGGTGTACAACATGTTTCTTTCTTATCTACCACTAAGTCTTTAATTAGATGATTAAGAAATCTAGTTTTAAAAGGACATGACCCAGAATTTTCTTTGTGGAAAGAGGTCAATTTTAGGATATTCTATTTTCAATTTTCAATTTTCTGGTGTTGGGAATAATGCGGTGAAAGTGAAAAATAACCGGGATAATAACGGGTTGGATAGTGTAAAACAAGTTCACTCAGTTTGAAATGTGGTCACTTTCTTGGGACTCTTCCTTCCCCCAGTAGTGCAGTGTGAACGGACACCGCTCAAGGCTCGTGGAGAGAAGTCGCCGGGGAACTGCGCCGCCTCCACGGAGAAGATCTACATCCGGAAGGACATCCGGAGCCCGCTGGCAGCCACGCCCACATTCATCACAAGTAGGTGTCTAACTACAACAGCTCAATTTAGTCAGGCATGCAACTTTTCCTCGGATCTGCTGATTTCCTCATTTTTCACTTCACACTCATGCCATTCAAAATTTAAAAGCACTAAGAGATTTCAAAATCACTTGGCCTAATTGTTTGCAAACCAAATAACGGTTATCGGGTTTCACAGGAAGTTCCTATTCAGCTCACCAACATGCCAGAGAGGTGTCGCATGCAATGCCCTCCCAATGACTGGGTGTAGTAAGTTTCCAGGATTCAATGACCATTCGGCCTTTACAAAAAAAAACACTCCAGAGCTGTAATGTTGACAAAATGGGTAGGAACTCTCTGATAAGTTGAATGGGCAAGCTATTCATACACCAAGACGACCATTGTCGTCCACTAGCAAGTAAATGCAGTTACCATCAGAGTCCACTGAGAAAATTAGGGTTGTTCCAGTTGTTTTTGTTAGCCTGTGTGTCCACACATAAAAAATTGACATTTGAAATATGAACCAAAATTTTAAAAATCGGGATATAAATCCCACCACTCCTTTTTTTTAATGTCCCAGTCGCATGCCTGAGCAGTAGATAGTTCAATCTCAGCCCAAGACTGAATTAATTTATGTTCCCCAAAGACAGCCGGTCCTTGGCAATAAAGGTTATACCGTGCGCAGTTTGAGACACAGGAGTACCACCCAGTGTCCCTATACACTATACACACTCTAGACTGTTGTTACCTAACACACACCCCCCCCCCCCAAAGATATCTCAAAAGAATTCCCGATCACCAACACAAAGGAGGAGGGGGGTCCCTCCAATGTATATCTTGCTTCCAATAGTAAAGGTGGTTATCAATAATATAAATCAAATCCAGTCTCTGAAATCCCAACACTGGGACCCGAGGAATTCTAAGCATACCTCACGCACGAAGTATGCATGTCTGCATGAGGTGCGCTCAGAATATTTTTGGGTCCAAGAGCCGAGATTCTCAAGACTGGATTTGATTCATCTGGTTGTCGATACTCTCTACTGCTCCTGCATCTCCTGTTACCTGTGACTCAACTTAATGATTTGACTTTTGAGTGACTTGATCACATTTCTCACTCCATTATTTTTCTTGCTGTCCCAGCTGCAGACAGGAGTCCGACCATCCCCATGCAGAAGACCAAGCTCTTTGAGGAGGGCCTCTTGCTGAATGTACAGAACCCCACTGTGGTCTCAGTGGCCTCGACCGACACCACCACGGACCTGAGCACCCTGGCCAGTGTGGTCACGTCGCTGGCTAACATGAACAAGGCCGGCGAGGCGGGGCAAGCTGGGGACGGCCAAACGGTAGGTTGCTAGTCTTTGCGACCACCTTTTCAAAGTGGCATATCAACTTATTTCCAAATATTTTAATTAAATATGTGGAATTTTCAAGGTTTGAAACAGATGGGAGTGACTATGTCGTAAATATCGAGTGCTGCAGTCTTTGGAACCACTCCTGAGTCTGGACAATGGAACATTAATCCATTAAGTCTGCAGCTCTCAAAACCAAAATCCTTTCAGTTCAACCCGAGTCACTCCTTATTCTATTTGATTCTGTGAGACTCTGGAATTCCAGCCTGAAACAGATGTAAAGGACATTTCCCCATATGCATTAGAAAAAGCACACTCAGCTATTTATTTTGATTCATCACATAGTTTGAGATTTTGATGCATGTGAACATCACATGGGTGAACAAAATTGACAGTTCCTGGTGATTTCAATCGTACAAGATCTGTTTAAGGGCATGTAACTCAAAAGCAGCTTAAGGATATCAGACATTTCTATACAGTTGGGTAATATTTATTATTCAGTATTCGCACCACATGGCTCATTCATTGAAAAACACTGATCTCCTCATGTGATGAACCTTAAAAAAAGAAGAAAAAAAAAAACAGGTAAAGTCTTACCATATCTTTCAAAATCCACCAGAGAGTAAAAGAAGAAATGTTTAGGGATCAAGAAAAGCACAACCCAGCCACTGTATTTTTACATGGGTCTTGATGCCCCTTGAAGTATGTGCTTTTAGTTTTATGCCAAATGGAGATTTTATTTTCAAGGATTCCTAGTAAAAATGGCGTGAAAAAAAATCAGGTTACTTTTCAACATTTTCAGGATAGGACCCTGGCTTTCAGAGTAGAGAGGGCAAAGAAATGCAGGTTCCCCCTTACATTTCCAGTAACTGATTTTCCCACCTCTTTGTCTGGCTATAGATGGTATCAAATGGGGACTCGTCAGCCCAGCAGGGTCTGAACCAACTGAACCAGACACCCAACCAGATCTCTAAGGCCTTCGACACACTTGCCAAAGCACTCGCTCCTGGAGGGGAAGGCGGGGACGGAAGCTCGGCCCTTGAAATCAGGTCAGTTCTTAAAGGCATAAAGGATCTTTCGTTTTTCATGCATTTTGTTCGTTGCCAATAATAACACCACTCAAAATCTAAAGAAGAACGTTCAAAACCTAACCTGTTGAAGTTTCAGCTCAGTGGATAGTACACGTTTTGAGAAAACAGTAAAAAAAAAAAAAAAAAAATTCACAACCTTTTGATCACGAAACACGATTTGGTCAATAGAACTCTTTATTTCCAACGATCAGTCAATTGATGATTTTTGGATATTACCTATATTTGGAGCTGTTTGGAATTGGTCTCGCCCTTACTGGTATAAGTTGTGAGCACTGTATACATAGCATTGTCCAAGATCCTGTGAGTAAAAAACTCACAAGGTTGCTCAGTTGGGACTCGAAGCCACAATCTATACCTTAACTTTTAACCCTGCTAGACGCAACACAGTGCATCAGGTGTATAAGTCTGTGGGACCTTGCTGCATTGAGCCATCAACGCCAGTGCCTTAAAGCTATAGTCCATCATTTGTAATTTGTGCATTTTGTTCGTTTGAAGCAACAAAAGAGTTCAAAATCTAATAAAGGATACTAAGCAACTAACCTGATAAAGTTTCAGCTAAGCTTCAGCTGTACATTCCGAGAAAAAACAGCATTCTAAGATCTCAATTTCAAATCAAAAGTTACTGAATCATGTTTTGAATTGCAGCTATACGCGACGTCGCGCACTGATCCGACGAATTATAACAACCGCGCGCGCGTGTGCGTCGTTCCAATACTTGCGCGCGCTGCGCTGAATAACAAAACGAACTACTAATTTAAATTTTCCTACGGTGCTTCTTAAGAATCACCGTTGGAAATGCCTTCTTTCATTGATTACTTCAAAATGACAGCTTCCCAGAAAGAATAATTTCACAGGGAGTTTAGTTCCCTTACTATCTTTCAACTAAGTATGTTTTTCAACAATAATTACGCCAGTTACTTTTCGGATGGCTGCAAATGATGGACTATAGCTTTAACGGCCAATTCTGTAACAATGACAGATAATCCCATTGAATGATGCCACAGTTGTTTCCTGCTGCAGTTGGCAACCACAGACTCTGAGGCATATTTAACCCTTGAGATTTCCGACCTGATGGATCTTGCTGCACTGTGCAGGCTTGTCATTTTGACAAATGTTGCATGTAGCTGTGTTCATCAGGGTTTCTACCTAAAATACCCTGAGGGATTAGAGTTGAATGAGCGTGTGCCTTCTGCTCCCCAGTTTGTCAGACCAAGCCAACGGCGGCAGCAGCCAAGGGGGCAGCGGGGAGCAGCAATACATCAAACTGGACGGCAACATGCTGAATGAGAGCCACATGCAGTTCAAGCTAACCACCCCCTCCCCCATGCCACAGTTCCTCAACGTCCACTACATCTGTGAATCAGCCTCGCGACTCCTGTTCCTATCTATGCACTGGGCCAGGAACATCCAGGCCTTTCAGTTACTGGGGTGAGTTGGCCCGTTTGGAGACATTCATAAGCCTACATTTTTATATCTAATGGGGGTTTTTGGGATACTTTTTGGGTACTTTTTTGTTTGTTCTTGTTTCATTTTAAGTTGCAATGGTGTGGACACCTCCACTGGCGGCTTGCTTCCTTTTATTGTAATTTTTCATTGTTCATGTTGTTACGGATTTTGTGCACAAGTACTGCCTTGATTGGTTACAAAGAGAATGGGTTAGACTTATTGCTGCCTTATGCCTGGCACTCATGAAAAGATGATGTGGGCTCCGCGCAAGAACAAGAGAGGGCGCTTTTTTACCACCTTCGAGGGCGCTTTTTTACCACCTTCGAGAGCCCCGTGGACGCGACACACCCCGTGCGCATACTGGTTCGCGCACGTGTGGCGCGAAGTACGCACGACTTATCTTATTCTGAATGTGCACAAAGCATCTTCACGTGAGCGTAAGGTGTCTTCTGCAATGCGTTCAAATGTCTGTCCAAGTGGTCTACCCCAACTCTCCCTTTCTTACCGTTGAGGGGGTACTTGTGCACAGAGCCTATAGGTTTGTGCCCATTGGTTATCAAATTAATCGTGTGTACTTTGTGCTATGTGCATGTGAAGCAGTGCATGCAGTTTGCCCTTCCCATTGAGTTCCCGTGAGTGGTCACGAACGTCATCTACTGTTCAACTCATGACTTCTGTCCTCTCCTCCCATGTTGACCATGCAGCCCTGAATCCAACGTGACCATGGTCCAGAAGTGCTGGAGTGAGCTCTTCACCTTAGGCCTGGCCCAGTGCTCCCAAACGATGGCGCTGTCCACCATCCTGACGGCCATCGTCAACCACCTCCAGACCAGCCTGCAGCAAGGTACCGCAGCCAATTTGTGTGCCGTGCCCCTTGAGCAAGGTAGCTTCTGCAGGAGGACACATTTTTGTTTTCCCGTTCACTCGGGGAACAAAAACAAAAAGTCCGCAAATTTTTACTTTTACCCCTTTTCATCATCAACGGACCGAATCCAAAACTGATGTGCATGCCTACCTACCTTCTACCCCTTCCAGTCCATGAATATTTATATATATATATACCTGCATGCCTCATTATCACCATAGATACCTAGATGGTATTTTTGACCAATCATTATAGAGCGATACTAATTTTTATCTCTGAATGCGGCAATTGTAAGCGCTCGGAAAGCTTTCCTGAAAACCTCAAACCTTTCTTGACAATCAGCTGAACTTTTACTAGTTCAACCTGAAATAAACCACACTTGTGGGAACTTCCTTTTTTATAGGGCAGGCAGGCCTACACAAAAATATGTTTCATTCCATTTCTCTAGCCTTTTCAAATGAAAACGCTCCATGCACGTGTGACCCTTCTAAATAATACTATTAAAAAAGGATACTACAGTAAACTCCGGCTAAACCGGCACTCTTGGGACCCGAGAATTTGTGACGACTTACGCGAATGCCGATATCTGCTGTAAGTCGTCATTTTGCCGACTTACATGAATGGTCTTTTGCACACCTGATTCATTGCACTAATTGGCTTCGATTTACCCTGGATTATCTCCTTAATGCTTGACTTGAATCCAGCAAATTAATCCTCGAATTGTATCACCACGTTTAGAGTATTGATAGTGGAGACCATGATACGTGGTCTTAAATGTTCCAGACATGATACATATGTACGTGCACAGTAACGAATTAAATGTGTGCGTGGTCCAGTATATACCACGCTCGCATTGACTGCAGCAGTAGTCATATCATTCAATAAGACGACCCCCAAAATGGGCAGAGCGCATGCATACAGCCTAGAGGGGTACTGGTATTGATATGCTCGCGATGCATGCGATGTATGCAGTAGGACACCCTTTTTCGACACCGATGCATGCAGCGATCACGGGCCGTGCGAAACCACTTTTCACTCGACACTTTGCCAACCACAGTACGGGAAGTCGATGCCAATGCGTGATTTGTTGAATGCCGAATTACACAAAGGATTTTGTAGTGCTTTTTATGGGAAGGGGACCCAGAGTAACACGACGACTTGAGAGCGAAATGGGGGCTTATAAAAGCCGTCTTAGAAATAAAAAATTCAATGGAAATGCATTACAGACAATCGGGACTCAAGTCAGACGGCCGACTTGAGTGATTTGACGAGTTGTACGATGTCAGGTTTAGCCGGAGTTTACTGTATTCCTAAATGCATGCATGATTCAAAGCAACATTAGAAAACTGTTAATAACGGCGCTATCTCTGCACTAAACACATTTTGGCAGAACTTGAAATCATTCTGTTGTACTCATGTCTCTGAAAAGCATGAAAAGAACTTATCTGGTTTTCCCCGGGCAGGTATGATGAAATGTGAACGGCTGCCTTTTTTCTTCCTTTTTGTACAGCCTATTCATCAGAATGTATCACCTCCTATTAGGCTGTGCATTTTCAAACATTCAGTATTTGATTATTTGAATTTGAAGTCAGTCGAATATTTAAATATTATTATTATTTATTTCTGGTAATAAAACCAAGGATTCTTCAAAAATGCCCTAGGCAATGTAGCTCGCAAGCCTGAAGAAACCTGTGGAGAGAAGACAATGAGAAGAAGGGAATTTTGTTTCAATCTCGAGTCAAATCACAAGTCAGGTCACAGGGACGAGCCCAGTTACTACTCTGCATAAACGGAGTGCTTGATAACATTTCATTGTAGCCCTTTGAGGTTTGAGGTTTTCAGAAAGTGCATCCAAGTTTCGCAACTCTTGAAATTTTGCCCATGTTTTAATACCTCGCTGCACAGAGGCATATATTTAAATTCCTCTATACGCTACACAGATTAATACAATTTATCTTACAGGCATTGCACAGAATTTGGTTGGTTCCCATAACAATGGATTATATTAATCTTTCAAATTTCCAGGAGAAAAAAAAGCATGCCCACCTCATGACTGCAGAAGCTAACCTTACTCTTATGCATGGTTCAATTTACCATTTAGTATTTGAGGGATAAAATGGAATGTCCACTACATGACTTTCAGAGACATTTTATATTTTATTACTCAATCTTTTTTTTTTCTACAATTATCTCTGAAGCTTACGTCGTACTGTAAAGTTATGCAAATTTTATTAAGTTTTCACCACATTGCAGAACATAAATTTTAGCTGATTTAATTTTTTTGAGTGCGCAATCCCTTTAACTGTTGTACCTAGTGAACATTGTCAGAAATGATGACTGAATTTGGTGTATACCGAAGACAAATTTAAATTTACCATGTTAATGGTAAGCTTTTCGTAAAAGCTGAAAGTAAATGTTTGGTTATTGTCATTCGCATCCAATTCCCAAGTCACCTGCTAACATAATCCCACTCCCTCGAAAAAAACATTATGCACTGTTTCAGCTTGATCCATGATTAACATAAAATCTCTCAAGTGCATTTGTGTGATAGCTTGAATCATATGAAGTGCTATGCTAGATGCTACAAGTAGAATTCATGCGTAGCTCATGATCAAGATACATCTCAAGTGTTATTCCCTTTTTCCTTGATTTACTTTTACATTTCAGTCGGGTTTCCTGACTGATATGGGTGGAAAGTATGACCTAACACGTCAGTGAATCCAACCATGAATATAAGATGGTGCCTTTATGGACTTTCTGTGTATTGTCACCCTCAGCGGTAAAAGTCCAGACATTGCTGATATCGCTGGACTTTCACTTAAGACACCTGTTTTTGAAATTTCAGTTGAAAATTATTCATGCACATTCTGTTCCATTCTTACATGAATCAGCGCACACACAGGATAAGCCCTTCATTGGCTCCTTTTCAACAGGCCTTCGGCTCTCAATCTCACAAATGTAGAACTGAGGCAGATATATAAAAGGATTAAAAGGCATATAGAATCATTTTGCTTGTCATGCATTTTGTTCATTTCCAATAATAACACCACTCAAAATCCAAAGAAGAATGTTCAAAACCTAACCTGTTGAAGTTTCAGCACAGTGGATGTTACACTTTTCGAGATAACAGTGACAAACCATTACCATGCACAACGATTTTGATCACGAAACACCATTTCGTCCATAGCACGCTTTATTTCCAAAAATCAGTCGATGGACCGATCGTTGGTAATCACCTACATTTCTTGATTTCTGTTTAAACTGACAGCAAGGCAGACAGAATAATTTCACAGGGTGTTTAGTACCAGAACAGTCTTTAACCCAAGTAAGCTTTTTGAAAATAATTCGGCAGGTTGACTTGTGAAGCCAGTAGGTGACAAGTCTGTCACACTCAACATCAATGTCACATGTGAATTGGTACACACGTGCATTTCAGTAGGACTCGGGCCTACCGTGCTGAATTTCAAAAAAAGGAAAGAACGAAGGGGGATATGTAAGTATGTGTAGGTTGCTGATGAGGCTTATGCCTCTGTTGGTTAACCCCCCTCTGCGCTTCCTTCCAGACAAGCTTTCAGCTGATAGGGTCAAAGCCGTCATGGAGCACATCTGGAAGCTTCAGGAGTTTGTCTCCGTCACCACCAAGTTACAGGTGGACTCCAATGAGTTTGCCTACCTCAAGGCGGCTGTTCTCTTCAGCCCAGGTAAAAAAAAAAACCTGTTTCTCGGTTTTCACTGGTGTTTCCAAAGGCTGAGTTGTGTTGAAGTCAAATTGCAAGTCAAATCATAAGTCAATCATTAGTCATATTGTAAGCTTAGCACTAGGGTATTAAGAGGCGGAGTAGTGTTGAAGTCAGTCACAAGTCAAATCGTAAGTCTATTATTATTATTATTATTAATCATTTCGGGTAATGAAACCGAGGATTCCTCAAATGCGCCCGGGGCACTGTAGCTCACAAGCCTGAAGAAACCTGAAGAGAGAAGACAATGAAAAGAAATTACAGTTTTAGAGGTAGGAGGAAAACCCCAGAAGATATTCTGGGGAAACCCACGGAATCAGGTAGGGACTGAATACCCAATCCACATATTGGCCCAGGCAGGATTCAAACCCGGGTCACGGCGGTAGAAGGAGAGGAAAGTACCGCTACGCCAACGCCTGTCACAAGTCAAATCATTAGTCTATTACAAGTCAAATCCTAAGTCAATCTCAAGTGAATCTCAGTCAAATCACAAATGGGTCACAAGCCAATTCATTGGGGTCAGTCACAACTCATGTCCCAAATTAAAAGAGGATGGACAATGACAAAGGATGCCATTCATCTTAAAAACTTATAAAATAATAGTTGTTAAATTGTTTTGAAGGATCTTTACAGACAATTGTTTCTGTTCCTAGTCTTGATAAATTTTATACCAAGACACAAAAATGTTTTCTTTATGTTATGTTTGGAACAGTTTATACTTAGAGAAGCAAGGGTACATTTATTTGATTGCTTCCAATGGAAGAAATTTTGCAACACTGTAGAAACGTCTCTTTATTTCCACCATCCTTGCATGACAGATCATCCAGGCCTTACAAATCCTCGTCAGATCGAGAAGTTCCAGGACAAAGCCGTCACCGAGCTGCGTGCCTACGAGGCCAAGACCTACCCCAACGACCCGGACCGCTACGGCAAGCTCCTGCTGCGACTGCCCGCGCTTAGGCTCCTCAACCCGGGCATCATGGAGGAACTCTTCTTCGCTGGCCTGATCGGCAACGTCCAGATCGACAGCATCATCCCGTACATCCTCAGGATGGAGACCACGGATTACAACGCGCAGATCACGATAGCCACCAGCGCCGGTCAGTGAGGGAGGAATTAATAACATGCAGATGGTGTTAAGAGTGACCACGTCATGCCTCTTGCTACGCACTGCGGCCATATTTTATTATAGATTTCCCGAAAGCCATTAACTACTGTATAGGAAAGTCTGTTTAAAGACGGGTCCCCCAAAAGATGAACCGTTACCTATAGCAAAGTAGTTGCATTTTAGGTACCAGACAGTATTGGTTATTGTCTGTGCTGTGATACTCATGAACTTGTATTTTCTTTAAGTGGTCGGACTGGTAAGACTGTCAAATAAATCTCAAGTCACAGTTTGTACAGAATAACAAATACTGACTTCTTGAATTGGAAGTGAAAGTTAATAATGGCATGACATTGTTGGTAAAATTAATAACAGACATTTGTCCACTGCATTTAGAAAATAAATAACCTTTTTGGCAAAATACCCAGATCATGAAATAAATCAGCTGAATTTAAAAGTCTTGAAAAATACTGCAAGTTTCATATTGGAAGATTTAAAATTTGAACTTTATCGTCTCGTTTTTTGGTTCAATACTTGACTTTAATTGCTTTCTAAAACAGTTTCCTTCAAATTGATTTTAAAATAACCTTGAAATATCCATAATAACACTGCACTATTTAGCATGTTTTGAAGGATCAAACTATTTTATTGTACATAGGACACCTTTTTTTCTGTTGCTGTATATAAGGCTGATGAGGTGTAAACAATAGTGCTTTAGGACCCCCTTTCTTTCGGTGGGCTGAAACTCCGCCCACTGCAGAGGAGGGGTTTGTCTTTTTAAAATCTTTAAAAAGATTGTACAGTACGTTGTGAATGTAGTATTCTAGAAAGAAAACAAAACTTAGGTCCAGATATACTTTTTCTTCCTTTTTAATTTTTTTTTTTTTTTCAATGTGGACATCAAATGTGCGCATAGAATTTTTGTAAAACACACCAAAAACGCTGCAAGTTGATAAATAATCGAGCTGCATTTGTTCCTGTAAAAATAAAATAATAAATGGTTGTTATGAGTAGCGTAAAAATATGTTATTTTAGGTTTGAATTTGTGGATGTAGGTTGTCACGTTATTATTCTTTGATAACTCTATGGAACTCATTTCAGTGAAATTCGTTCGAAGTCTGACCACACTGTACTTCTCAGTTTTGGGGCTCGAAAAGTCTGTACCTAGTTTAGGTTCTAGCAGAATACAGCTACTGTTGTGTTATGGTTTTTATGTTGTGAAGATCACAAAATGTTTAATTGTACATCTTGTAGTTTGCATTTCAACATTGAGAAGAAACACAGAAACCTCATGAAAACCTAGCCTTACATTTTCTATTAAACCTTCGTGTGTAGTCTGCCAAGTGTATTGCTTCTGAACACAGACATTAGCACTTGCATTACATTGTGTTACATTGTAGTCCTTGATGAACCTATAATACCCTGCAGTGTTGGGGCAGCTTTGGGCGGTATGAGGAGTAACAGCCAAGGTGGTTTAGGGCTAATGTTTTTTTTTTAGCCCTCCTATACTTGTAACTATCACAGTCAAAAAACCTAACCCCTACCTCTCTCAGTAGCTTTTGTACAGGCTGGTCACCAACTACTAGGAACCCCTATGGATTACACTGTATAACTGTCAAAGCATGTTGGAGTGGTTTGATAGATAGGTTGACCATGAATTTGCTCTTTTCATGCTTCCGCCATAAGCAGGGTTGACCGTAAGGTCATGGCCAAATTCTGCTAAATACACTTTAAAAATCTGTCAGATTTATCAAAAATCGGCCATTCCCCAGAATTACTCGAAATGCACTATAAACACTTAAAATCACATGCAGATGTTGTAGGTTCAAATTACATTATAAACAATCTATAGTCACATAAAGATAATATGAAATTGCATAAATTTCAGGCAAAATGCGGTTGCGTCACGGTTCCCAGTGAACCTCACTCGGCACCTAGATCAGCCAACCTGTCCCATTATGCAAGGGTTTGTTTGAAAAGATTGCATTTTTTTTTAAACAAATGTACCATTTCTTTCAAATTTGCTATGTTTTTCTGTCAAGTAACCATTTTTGCAGAATTCTGCCAAAAATCTGCCCCAAAAAATCCATTCTGTCAAATTTTCTGTCAAACTTGTTTTTTAACAAAAAATCTGTCAAAGTTAGCCGAAAATCGGCTAAAACGGTCACCATGGCCATAAGCATGCAGAGCCTCGATCAGGCAACTTTACACAATAGATATAGCTGGTTCAGTGATTCCCGTGTCGGGGTTCAGTGATACCCTTGCATACCCGGGAATCACTGAACCGGCTATATTCATTGTGTCAGTTGCCAGATCGAGGCTCTGCATGCTTATGGCGGAGCGTGAAAAGAGCGAATACTGGTACAGCTTGTATAGCAGCCATTTTAACCCGTCAATTGTACCAATATGAGGCCAGCTTGCAGACCTGTTGACCAGTTCACATCGGATGACGTGTATACACGCAAAGGTTTTGCGGTATTCGGAACGGATGACGGATAAACACGCAACGATCGAGGCCGGAAATATCTGTCTGCGACCCGCTCGCAGCGAGCGAGGCCGGAAATATCAGGGTGTGCTAACCCATCTGGCATCAAGGTTCGTGAAAAACAATCCTGCGCCTGGGTCCGGTCAATGTCAAAATAATCCCAGCGCGAACTGGTTAAAACCTGTAACCTGTTAGATTTTGACAAATATGGTTACTCTCTACAGATCGTCACTGAGATAGGGAGGGATAATTAGTGCAAACAAGGGCCGCAGGCAGGTGGTCGTTTCACCCACATATCTGCAATGCCTATCAACCTCCCCTTAAAAACCATAACCAGAATGAGTACGTGTATGGAGCAGTGTGGCATTACATCAGCCAGTGAAAATGTCTTTTCATTAGCATGTGCATATTCACCCGTTGTAATTCAGCACTCCAGACTCGAGTACCATTCAGTTTTATGAAAATGGGTCTGGGAACTAGACAAGGCTATGTAAGAAGCCTCCGGATGTCCGTGCTCACCTATAAGGAATGCAAAGCCAATATTTATCATTAAATTTTAACCATGACTTGAGAATGCACCGTGAACAAATCGGACAGTACGTTCCCAAATTTCCAATCACGTGCAGTGAGCAGAACATACATTGCATCAGCTCCTGTCCCCACCACAGATAATATGCAGACTTAACGATCCTCAATTAAAAAAAAGATAATTGCAAACACACTGATCTGTTGAACTGCACATATATAGTCCAAGGGTTTATGTCAGTATCCTTTTTTTTAATTGTTTACATATTTTGGCACGGTGACTTTACATTTTAGAAGCGTTTTGTGTTTTGGGTTCTTTGTATTTTTATCTTTTTTTTTTTTTTTTTTCTTGGAATGGTGTGATTTTTTTATTTATTTCACATATTTGTGTGTTAATAACCAGCCATCTCTGTTAATAGTGTGTAAAGACTCTTAACGCATTACTTGTTCTGTATATTTTCTGACCATTATTTCCTTCCCTTAATCGCTGAGATATTTACACTGCTTCCTTTGGTATTTTTAGTTGAATATTATTCGGTGTCTGATGCCATTTTGATTGCGTAAAAGTTACACGTAGCTTTAACAGGTTCATTCCCACAATGCTAACCCTTAACTCCCTACTGTCTTTTACTAAGTAGAGGACCAAGTCTGCCAAAATCCATCACCCGTTCTGATTCCTATACATGACATAATGGAATCCATCACTGTTGGATTTTGATGGATTTTGATTTTGAAGTACTGGTGGATTTTGATGGACTTAGTACACATGGCTTATATGACAACAGTAGTACAGGATGCTAGGCACAATCCATTGGATACCCCTAGCACTGCATGCTTCAGGCCTCCAGGCCCAATCTTGGCTCCATCAATATTTAGTCCAACCAGGCCTGCAGGACAAAGTCCCCCAAAATCCACCAAACTGGGGTGATGGATTTTGATGGAGTTGGGGTGGTTAGGGTTAATGCTTTGATTTTGAACTTAATGTCGGAATGATAACTTCAAAAACCTTGCCACAGTTTGACTTACGATTTTCACACAACACATTGGAATTTTAAGCATTGTTTCATTATGTGTAGCACAGTGTTTTACAGTATTGTTTTGATGCTAGCTAGGCAGAGCTTAGCCAATGCAACCTAATATTTTGCTTGTGTCGTCCCTCCACAGTTTAGGTCAACAACACCAAAAATTCACCCTGTGACGTTTGTTCGGGTTAAGATTTGATCAAAACCATTTTTTTTTTTGCCAAACGTAAGGAATTTCACACTAGACTAATACATGTAGTTGTGAAAGAGATTGTACATGTTTAACATTCCATTGTAATACATGTACATGTACATGTGTAAAACTGTTTTACACATGTACATGTATTACAATGGAATGCCCCTTGCTGATGCAGTTGGAAAAATTTACAAGTGTTTAACTACATGTTTGGGTAGTACAGGGTGTGGTCCCAATCTTGTTTTTTTCACTTTTTCAGACGCAGATTTCTCAAAGTTGGTGAGACATGTTGAAATTGTTTTAAGATTTTCCTGAACTACAAGTTGTAGGTGGTATATGGTGAAAACAGGGTTAAAAATAAAGCTTAAATTAAGAAATGGTGGCCATTTACAGAAAAAAATTGTCAAAAAAACAGTTTGTCCATGCATGTGTAAGAGTTACGGTCATCATTATTGCAGTTCTTTGTGCACGCAGTGCTATTGTTTTGACCGTGTCTCATAGACTTGCATGCAGACAAACTGGTTTTTGACAATTTTTCTGTAAACGGCTGCAATTTCTTAATTTAGGCTTTACTTTCAACACAGTTTTCACCACCAAGATCTTGTAGTTTAGGGTTATCTTAAAACAATTTCAACATGTCTCCTCAGTTTTAAGAAATCTGCATCCGAAAAAGTTTAAACTTTTTTAGTACCACCCTGTAGGTTGTGAGATGGGCAACACACAGCATGAATAGCAATGTGATTGTAAAAAATAATCAATTTGACAAGTGATTTATTTCAAATTGTGAATTTTTGCAAACTTTTAATGAGAAAAAAAAATGCAAATTTACCAAGCGGTAACTCAATGTCGAACACCGAGGTAACCCGTAAAACCATGCAAAACATTGAGGTTAAACCCAAGGTTACCACAGGTTACCGCAGGTTACCAGTGTTTAATTTTGCATTCTCTCCTTGTCCAGCATGAAAGAGGCCAACAAGCACAAACAAAATACAACTTTTTAGCCAACAATTTTTTCACGGCCTTTTTTTTAATTCATCCCAATCAAAATGACTAAGTCTCAGCACCCAGTAGATAACTATTATGAATGTAAAGTGTTTACCCTTGTGCCAAGCACGCCTTTTACTCAACTTTGTACAAAATGTTATTTTTTTCCCCCTACCCACTGTACAATTCCGTTCTGCACACACAATCTCAGTATGTATATTATGTATGTGCGTATTATTAAGTCACTCTGGAAAGAATGCTACCTGGTTTCTTATGTGATTAAATATACAAAATAAATAAAACATTGCATAGTCAGCTGCCAAATAAGTAAAAAAAAAAGTAACTTGTGTTTATGTGTGTTATTTCATGAAAAAGTTTTCATGTCAGCTGAGTTGTACATAGATACAATTTTGCAACAATTAACCTCATGCATTGCTATAAGCCTTACTCAAGGTAATTGTCTAGTTTTATACCCAAGTTTGGAGATTTACACGTTTCTTTGTGCCAATACCTTGATTGGGGGATATTGATCACAGGGTGTGATAGTCTTTTAGGAGGATGTATGTGTATTGCCGTTGATACCTCATTCGGGAGACTTATCACAGGTGTGGTCCTCTGATACCCCAATCGGGAGAAATGTCCATTACAGTTGGCTGGGTTGATTCTTGTACCTCAACTGGGTGAATCTTGGTCTGCAAAAGAAGCATTTTGAGGAATAAAAATTATAAAATATGTGGACAAACCATACCATAACAATGTCAAAGTGGCCAACAGTGTAGGCCTGTTGAGTTCAAATCACAAGCCAGGCTCAGAGGCGTGCACCCTCGAAAATAAGAGGAGGGGGTGTTTGGGGGTGTTTTTTTTTGGGGGGGGGGAGGGGGTTCAACTTCATTTGGTCACAGACCCCAGTCCATACAGTTTGGACTTCCTGCATGAGTACTAAGCACCCCCTCAAAGGTTACAAATTGTGGAAGAATCCTCATTTTTAGGAACTCACATTTTTAGATAGCTTCTTTATAGTGGAAAACGTCTCTAAACTTTTACTCTCTACCATGCAAAGTCTCAAGTTGTATTTAGAAAAGGTTAGGTGAATGGACCAGAATTGTGACTGACCTGTGTGGACTTAAACAAAAACCCTGGAAAGACACAGGAAGGGGGAAGGCATATTGCCAGTAGAGGATGGGGGACCCCCCCCCCCCCTTGAGCCGCTGGGAATTATGTTCGTAAAATGGGGCAAAAATAATGAACTTTTGAGTCAAAGGTCCTAAATTTATTCTCAAATGGCCTTAGAATGGGGGGAAGGGGGCATACCTACCCCCCTCCCCCCATGCCCGCCCACTTTTTCGGTCGATATGTCATTCAAAAGTGAATAATAGCAATTTAGAAAAGGAATGTATTTTTTGGGATGAAACTCAAAACAATATCACAGGAAACCCACCTACCTGTCATGGTAATCCTGATATGTCCCGACCAACTCCACACCCATCCCTGGGTTGGTATCCAGCCACGTCTGGATGGCTTCGGGGTGTCTTGAATCCGTCTCCAGCCAAATAAATCCCTCGGGTTTAAGAAGCAGGTGGGTATTTCGAAGGATGTCCTTGATGAGGTCCATACCATCAGGGCCACCGCACAGAGCTATGGCATCCTCATAGCTGTTTGGAACAAAATCACAGTAATTTTTGTAACATTCTGTACAGGATTTGAACCTGACACCTCTGAAAACAGTACCAGTGATGTTGTCTTCTTTCTTTCTTTTAGTAAATATTACAATAATAAAGGCAGGAATCGCCTATAGTCCAAAAAAGACTCTTGACACAGGAAATAAGACTAGGAAAGTGATTATCGATCAAGCTTATTGCAGGCATGCAGGTTTTCCTTGGATCCGCTGATTTCTTGGTTTTGTTACTTCTCATGAATGCCATTACAAATTGAAAAATTACTGTACAAAGTCTTGTGTGCTTTGGAGTTTCCTTGTTTCCCCGACACCCCACCCCCTGCAGTAACCTTTCTGGATCTACCCTTCTATAGGCTATTTTGCGTCACTCACAGTTTGATTTCCGGCTGTAGTCCTTCCATGTCTTGTGTTGGTATGTAAGGAGGATTGCTGATGATGGCATCAAACGAACTGGACTTCCCTTGAAGACACTTTGGAAGTTGCGATGTTACAGCAGCACAGTGGACAGTCAGTCTATCCTGTAACCCTAATCTGCGATGTTAGGGCGAAAGTTTTATTTCAGACTATTGAAATGACTACAGCTCTATCAATTAAGCCCCGCCCACTGTCCCGCCCACTGCCCCGCCCACTGGCCCGCCTAGGTGCACTTCCCAAACGCCACACTGCATGTTTCAACCACACACATCACATGAAAGTGTATGCACATCAGACTTTTGTCTGACATGTGGTTGTGCAATCAGGGTGGTGATTGGTCAAAATCAAGGGGCAGAGATTTAATAATGAAAGGTCCACATCATTTGCAGTTCTTGAAATGTTTAAGATTAAACTTCTTAGCGAAAGCTGGAATCAACCAACATAGTTGAAACTCAGGAACTACTATTTGCCTAGTTTGTGTTGGAACCTTGATTTTTTTTTTTTTTTTTATTCCGAACATGCATGACATAAGTCTACATAAATATTCCAAACGATTGTTTTATGCTTAAAGGCTTTAGTTGCGCATAGCATTCACTTGGAACACACACTGGGTATGAATGAACTCCTTTCTTTTTATGTAAACGTACCTGAAAGCACACAACTGGATGACTTGGATATGCTGTTTTTTTTTGTATTCAAGACAAATTTTAACACCCAATTTTCTTCTTTTTTCGCGGTAACTTTACCTATCAGCATTCTCCATTGTAAGTTGCACAGCCTGTTCACTGCAATCCACAGCAGTCACACGGGCCTACATCACAGACAAGAAAATGGTTTGGGTGACTCAAATTTGAAAAAAAAAATTTACAATCCACAATCCAACTCCGCACATTTCTACAATATATTTTCATTGAATTACGGTCCAAATATTCTTCCTGAATGGGTCACCAATGGTGGATTCTAGGCTGTGCAGACTATTGTAATGTTTGTAAATCTGATTGGTTACCACTTTTATCAATCATCCCATTATTTTTTTTCTCTTAAATTTGGACTAACTGAATTTGGTAAATTGGGGCAGTATTTGAAAAAGTCAGTTTTTTCCAACGATGGTCGGCCGACCATTGTTGGAAATGTATACAAAATTCCACTTTTCTTGAAAATGACAGCACACCAGGTGCCATGATTTCACAGGATGCTTTCGACTATTATTCACTTACTGCCAAGTAAGGTATTTCATAATAATTTGGTAGTTTTTGTTTGTTTGTTTTTTTGGTGTTTGCAAATAATGTATTATACCTTTAAATAGTGACAAGCAAACAGTGCAAACAGTGCAAACAACTAAACAAAAAGAGAACAAAATGACTTATCTACAACAGAGTTGTATTTAATTTTAATACTTCATTTGTGCATTACATAGTGAATGCTCTTTTAAACTCAATATGCTAATTTTGTGTACATCAAGTAATTTTTCCTCAAGACTATTCAATAGATAAACATGCATATTTTAAAATTTCAAATAAAGAAGCATTTGAAATGATTCAAACAAATCACTTAGTCACGCTAGGCCCGTTGATGACTGCTTACCAAAAGCAGTTCAGAGAGGAGTGACAGTGATATAGCCCCACTGCCACATCCGATCTCAAGAAAGTGCAGCTTGCTGTCCTCTGAGTAGTGTCCAAGGATGAGGTCCACTAGCATCTGAGAAAGAACAACATTTGGATTTTTGTTTTTCAGCCAAATTCATTTAAACTCAACAAGTAGCAGTAAAGGTTGACGAGCCAATATTGCCCATCAAGAAACTACCACCAGTCCATTGCAAGGTTAGTCCCGGCCAGCTTATGTCGGTACCCATTTATACTCCTGGGTGGGGAGAGGCAAGTGGGGATGAAGTACGTGGCTTGCCCAAGGACACTGGCCACGGCCAGCAGCTAGATTTGAACCCCTGACCCTCTGATCATGAGTCATGAATCATAACCACATGGCCACACTCCTCCATCCGCAATTTGAGATTTTGCAGATCACAGATCAAAGATTTTTCTTCATACACCATGATTAGTGATTGTGGTTTTGCAGAGTAAACACCTGTAGTTCTTTGTAGAGTTCTGGTTTCCTTTAAATAAAAAATAGGAAAATTACTTCACAAAGTGTGTCCACTAGCTTTACTGGCACTTAAGATTTTAAAGTGAAAAACTATTAGCAGTGCTGTAATTGTTTTGTTTTTTTCATTGCATTTGTGGGTCTTGATGGAAAGCTGAAAAAAGTTCCAAATTATCAGTTGCCGAGTACTGATTCACAAAATAGTACTTTTCTACAAAATAGGAAAACTTATTAGGAAAAATTGATATTCCGAATATTCACTTCAGATTTCCAGAATAGGAATATTGATTTTCAGAAACTTTTCAGAAGAAAAGTAATCTTGGGTTTCTCTTGTAAAAAAGCAAATACCAAATGTTAAGAAAATTTCCAGAACTAATCATAAGAAAATTGAGCAGTAAAATTGTTCTTAAAAGTTCAAAATAAATCCACCATCCAAAAAGGTAGGTTTCATACATTTTGAAGACCTTACCCCTAATTCCCCCCCCCCCCCCCAATTTGGAACCATGCCAAAGGCATTGCTCCAGTGGTAAGGATAGGTCTATTCTTTTACCTCTGTTTCTGGTCTGGGAATGAAAACCGGTGGTCGGACTTCCAGCGTTAGATCTCGGAAGTCCCAGTCGCCGACGATGTACTGCACAGGAATCCTGCCGACAAGAATGGTTAAACTTGGATCTTTGATCGTCACAGCAACAGATCAGTGGGTGTGACCATATTGCAAAAGTAAAAAAGTGAAGGATGATTCATTAGGGCAGCAATAACTTTTTTCTGATATTTTTTTTTGGGGGGGGGGGGGGTTGAGTGAGTGGGGGGCGGGGGAGGGGTGAGTAGGTGACCAGAAGCTGACACCTGGGGGTACTGTTCAAGACAGCCACTTTTGCCAACAAAAGTCAGAATTTTACCAATACAAAAATAGCAATCATTGCTGACTGTAAGCAAGACAGTGTTGCTGAGGTATGCTCAAGTTTGGCATCTTTTGCTGACAAGAACAATTCTGTCAACAGTTAAGAATGACAAATGGGGGGGGGGGGGGAGTCCCGGCCATCGATCCCCATCCACCCCCCTCTATTTCCCTATGGTACATTAGAAGAATGCTGCATTGCATTGGGACGAGTGTTTTTACAATACCCACCTCTGCATCCTCTTGGTACAAAGTCTATTGATGATGTCCAGCTCCACTTGTGTCAACGATCTGGCCAGGACAGGACTTGTCAACTCGTGTAGCTATCGACAAATAACATGTTAGCAAGCTCTACAACCATTTAAATTGAGTAAATTCAACAAGGGGCTGTCAAAAATCATACATGAATATGTTTGGGGTAAGTACTCTAAAAATATTAGTCAAACCCAACCCTCCCCCCCCCCCCCCTCCACCTCCACCCAAAAAACATAACGTATGAACACAATTGCAATCCCTTCCTTTAAAAAAAAAATCAAAGAGTGTTTAAGCACCATGTACATCTTCATAGTGAAAATACATCACTGGAAAATTGAAGTTACCAGCAAATCAGCAGATGTACAAGCTATACCTGCCCAGAGCTGAAGTCAATTAAATTATAATAACTGAAAAGCAAATGGGCAACCCCCCCCCCCAGATCCGCCATTGGATGAACAATGAGGAATGCCTTTGTGCAGATACCTGTTGCTTAAATGAGGCTATATGTTTTGCCAAAAACATTGCTTTGTACCTGTTTCAGTCCCAGCGCGTGGGCCACAATGAACTCAGCCGACACCTCTGCCTCAGGAACACCCCTCTCTGAAAATACAGCACTCCACCATCTGACTGCAGCTTGTGGAGAGTTACATTCAAATAGGGTTGGTCCATTTGGTCCAGGGGTGGTCTCCACAAAATTGTTGCTTGAGGCGGAGCATTTCTCTACGTCTTTTTGAAGAGTCACAGATGTGGAAAATGTTCTTCTTACAGATGTCCAAGGAAAGTGTCTAGAAATTGGCTGGTTTCTGATTTTAATATCAAGAGTTTCATTTTTGGAGTCTGTTTGTTTACTTACACTGCAGTCCATCGATTTGGTTGCAGACGCATTGCCATGGCAACAAGAAAGTCCTCCTTCAAATCTCAAATATCCCTGTCCGTTCAAAAATGTTGACTTGGAGCAGCTTCTTGTCCAAAAATCGATGCATAAAATAGCTCTTTTGAAATTTGGAAAGAAAAGTTTATGTGATGTCTTCATTGGACCTGCCATTGCTTTGTGTGTGCTACTGGTACTGTCTTTTGTACTGATGTTTTGTTTACACTTTACTTAAATCCTGAAAATAAGTTTGTTGCTGCAATGTTGCTGCTTGACTTTTTCCCTTCTTCTGGTGAAACACATCTGAAAATAAAACAAAAGGAAGTATATTTCATCTCAATGTTTATTTTCTCTTGTAAATTAGTATGTACATGTATCTTGGTCTTCTCCCCACGCCCATATCCAGGTATGGGCCGCGCGTAATTTGTTCCTGAGCTCTACATGCATGATTGCCTGGGTTCAATATCATGATGGTAGAGTTTGGAAAAGTGAATATTGAAATCAAATATGGCCTACAATTTGTACTGAGTCTGAGACGACATTTCTCTTTTTTTCACAAAATTTGCCACATATATTTTGTTTAGCAGCTGCCTAGAAGCTGTCATTCGTTTCTACTCTAATTACAACCAATATGTGTCGACTCCCGCTTGATCCAATTAGTAAATAACGAAGAATCCAATGCAACGAACCCGTCTAGTAATATGATGCTGCTGGTATGGACGCGCACGTCGAAAATGAGCACGTGTTCTAATTCTTCGTGTGTTGTGATGTGAAAACAAATCATTATCCAAACTCGCCAAATGGTGGTGTTGTGCCCATTCTTGAAAATCACGCATTCTCGAGAATGGGCATGCACATTCTCGAGAATGGGCGCGCATTCTTAAGAATAAGCGCCCATTCTTAAGAACGAGCACGCGTTCTTAAGAATGAGCGCTCATTCTTAAGATTGGGTGGGAATATCACGTGCACAATTTATGAATTTTGCCCAATCTTAACAAACATTGCACGACATAATTATGTTAAATGAATTGTATAGCGGTTAAAAGGGAAACAAATCATATAAAGAGGAAAGAAAATGTGCTATGCTTCTGTACTCGTATAACTACGATAATTTGAATCAAATTAAACCTGTTATTATTGCTTTCTTCTGCCCACTATGGGAAGTTTTATAATAACGGAGGACTGGGAACTAGTCTGGGAAGTGCTTTGTTTAGGCTAGACAAGTTACAAGTCCCTGCATGTATCATATGCGTGCCACGAAAAAAAAACGATGTCAAGAAGCTGCCAAAATTGCTCTTTTGACTAGATAGAATCCAGCTCTGCGACGTTATGGTGGGATGTGAACAATAAATTGGTGGCAATTTAAATGGGAAATAGCATTAGCACTATGGGATGTCGCAGTATTCATTCTCATTCTTCACATTCTTCATTCTTACGCCCCCCCCCCGCTTTTATTATCCCAAAACTCAGAATTCTTTGCACTATTATTATTATGTCTCTTATCCCCCCCCCATATCAATACGCCTTTACTTATCATATCCACTCTACTTTTCAGCGCCTTGCGTTGCAACAGTATAATTATTGAGAATCAGTGAACGAGGATTCAGCTAGACTTGCCAAGCGCAGCCGGTGCTCGGCATCGACAAGACCGTTATCTTGTCGCGCAGTCTCAAGAATGTGCGCTCAATCTGGAAGAGTTATTTTTTGCCAAGATTGAGCAAGGATCCAGTTGCACATTCTCAAGAATGTGCATGCCCATTCTCGAGAATGCGTGATTTTCAAGAATGGGCACAACAGTGGCGCTATACTGTCTATGGCTAGTGATCGTGAAGATGTATTTTTCTAAATAATGTGGGCCGGAGCGGAGCTAAATGGAAAGTACGTTTTGTTTTTTACTTTCCCTGCAAATATGAAATGTTTTGTGATTAACTATTTCAAGTACGTGAAATATGTGTTTGTGTGATTTTATTAAGATGCGTATATCATGATCTGCATATCATTTTAGACGTTAACCCTCCTACATGTCATGCATGTCCGACTTATGTCACGTGTCAGCCTGGTTAAAAATATTAGTATTACTTAGGTCAATATTGGTTAAGACCCCCATTGGTTTGTACACAATATGCCAGGAGGTGAGATACAAACATTTTGACCATTGGTGACCTCTTAAATAATAGGAGGGTTAATAAACCTTGCGAAGTTGCGGATGTTGTCATGGATGTGACTAGGCTATGAATAGTATGATTGTGACTAGGCCTCTAAGGCGTAAAATAAAAACCTATGTTGAAATATGATTGTGTATAGCAATGCGCAGCTGCAGGCCCGGCAGGGAAGTGAGGGAACCTGTCAATAAAATAAATTCGTGATTTTTTCTCAAAATAGTATTCAAGGTTTAGAGGTCACATATGCCTATCTTTACCGTAACGAATGACACCACTTCAGCGGTTGTGTACATGATGTATATGGTCGGAGAGTCTACAAATTTCTAAGTAGGCCTAGGCCTATTTCCTACAAAATTGGAAAAGTTTCGCAGTCCCAGATTCATGCCTTTTCAACATTTTTGTAATGACTGACCTTTAACGTTACATAATAATGAAGGAAAAAAGTGGCATCATAATGCAACATTCTTTCCTCTTTATCTTTTACTAGATTGTTTCACTAGTCAGTTGTACTATTTTAGAAAGTAAAACAGCATAATAAAAAGATAAAACCAAATATTCACAACTGTAAAAACAATCTAGATTTGATTTCAAATGCATTTTAAAAGGAAATTTAGCATAAATTAGCATTCAGCGTTGTGTTGCTAATCAAATTAGAGAGGAAGTCCAGTATTTAAGACACATTGATGGGGCTAGAGTGTGCTGTGAGTATGTAAACACCGGCAATCGTGGACCTAGGACAAAAGGGTAAGGGCACAAACAACACTATTGAAATTCCTGTACAAAACCAATGAGAGCTGTTTCCAAACAAAGGAATGAGGATTAGGGACAATAGAGGGTCCATGATTGCTGGTGCTTACAAAGATGGGTGTTCCTGTATTGTATTATGCTGGAGGACAGACAACAAAAGGAGCACAAAGGGGCCTTTCATCCTCGAAGGACGGTGCCTATTGTCCTCGAATACAGATTTGTGGGCTTAGTCTATGGGAAAGGTTTAGATCAGGGAACAAAGGAAAACACAAAGCCAATCCTCGGAAGCTTAGCAAAAAACGACTGGGTGGGTGAGTTTGTCTTACATACGCAGTGTGGACTTCCGAACAAAAGACGTCCACATAATGTAGGTAGCACCGACGTTGTGTGGACTTACCCCACGTCCACACAGTGTTTCCCCATTTCTGGAAAACAGGTTTAGAGGCATTTTTGGGTTAGGTTTATCTGTAGCAGAATGAAGAGAAACACTAAAGGGAATCATAGAAAAAAAATTGGGTTGAAAGAGTTTTCACAGTTTGAGAAAAATGAGTTTTTTCACTGGTTTTTCTTAACTACACGAAAGCAATGGAAAGTCCACACTAGTCATGTGAAACAAGTATGTGTGTGTGTGTGTGTGTAACTTTTACCCCTCCCCCTATGCCCCTAACACCCCCCTATAACATGTACTTGTAACACTGTCACATCTGTTTTGTGCACCTCTTTTCAGCAGTCGTGACCATTCAAAGGGTCAACACATGAACAGCCAAAATGACTGTGCAGACATTTGAACCGAGTTCCACAGGGATGGGCCGGCAGTTGCTGTGGAGATTAGCAGTTTTGGCTGCCTTTCTTGGACTTGCGTTAACTCAAACAATACCATCAACAGTCAAGTCAAGCGCATTGACTGGTTCCCTGCCCAAATCCACACAAGTGACTGAGCCCAGGTCATCAAATCTAAACACTACCATTTCAACGGAGACAAATTCCTCAATAACAACTGAAGTGACAAACGGGACTTCCAATGAGACAACCGACCACCCGATTACTTCTGCCCTGATGACGACGTCAATCACAACAGCAATAACAGAATCAACTGCGACGACTGTTTCCATGGCAACCACACAACCTGTGTCCACCCCAGAGCAGCGCACAGCACAACCCAAGACGACACTAGCTCCACCCAAGCCGAGACCCACAAAACACCTGAGCCCGGTTTCCAAGGCAACGGCACCAGGAAGTGACGTCGTGACCCCAACCGGTAGGTCGGTACCTTCCGGGTCGACCAATAACGTAGCTCTGTACCTTCTCCTGCCTCTGGTTGTCATAGCTGGGATCGCTATGCTGGTCATGATCATCTCATATCTAAGAAAAAGAATCAGGTCAGTGAGAGTTGAGTAATGCATTATCCAATTTATCCCTTGTATTATGTTAAATTACATTCTATTTATTCCCAGATCAATCGATAAAACTTGAGATTTGAGTGGTTTTGGTCGGTACAGGTAGTAACAGGCAGGGCAGTTTGGGCAGTACAGAGATTTATGGGGGAAAATGTCGCAACCTGACGCCACCTCAGCAGTTGTGTAGAGTCAAGAAATTTTTTTGAGAAATTTCTTAACAAAATTGGAAATGTTTTTCAGGCCCAAATTCATGTCTTTTCAACATTTTTGCAATGACTGACCTTTATTGAGATGATATTGAAGAAAAAATTGGCGTCAGGTTGCAACATTTTTCCATTAAAATAAATGGCTTAAATACTTGACAGAATTGAAACAATGCGCGGTGAGTTAGCAAAATCGTGCATATACTTTTACCATTGTTGGACTAGCTTCACAGTGGACCCATGCAAACTTTGGATAATTGGGCTCAACAACCCATTATCAGCATCCAGGCTCCTAGCCGGTTTTATTCGTACTTGTTTAAAACCGGCCAAGGACATATTTATTCCCTATTGCCCTTAATAACACACACAAAAATCGCACAGGGAATACTTTTTTTTTCTTCAAAATACACTGTATTTAAAATGTTTGCCTAAGGCCAAAAAAAAAAATAAGTCGGTCTCTGGTCAGCGCGTGCGTCGATTTTAATCATGCGCGTCGATCTTTTTTTTTCTCCAAAATGTTCCGCGGTAGCTCCAACAGCGCCCTCTATTTCCGCACCTCCTCAATTTGTTTTACGAAAGAGCACCAAGGAATGGGAAATTGCACCAAGGCAAATGATCGAAAGCACCAAGGCAAATTATGGAGGACACCAATGTACATGAGGACACCAAAAAAGCAAAATAGTACCCCACCTTGTCTGTACAATCCAAGCCTGAAGAAAGAAAAAAAAGAAAAGCAAAAAAAAAAAAAGCCGCATCGCCGCGTCAATTCCGGAACTTTGGTCTGACCAGAGACCGAATATTTTTTTTTTTTTGGCCTAATGTACATAGCAATAAAAAGTTTGAGGTCGGCAATTTGGCCTAGTAAAAAAGCCAGGTAGGTTGGGTTACCGTAAACACACAATTTCCTTTTCTTTTTAGGCCTGATATATATTCTCTGTTGATCTCACAAAAAAGAAAGAAACACTTTTTCCATAATTTGCGATGTCAAGTTTATAATGGTTTTGCTCACAATGAAATTTATTCAGAAATAAACCAGAATCCATTGTTTTCAATTGTTTTGTCTTATTCGTTGTGGAATGCAGATTGGACAAGCTTCGGCATCAGCTCTTACCACTCTACAACTTTGACCCCCAAGAAGGAGAAGACTGGGAGACGGAACTCCTGACGGAACCAAGGCCAAGCAGCCAGACACCACTCAACCCCTCAAAGGTAGGCGACCTTTGACCTGTCAATGCTTGGACTGGTCACAATAAGCCATCTGCGAGTGACCTATACCCTTTGGGATTTAAATTTGAAAAAACATCTGGTACACTGACTTGCTCGGAATGCTTGGCAAATTTTAACTTAGAATTCATCACACCAAAGTAACTGTTGCTAATCACACGATTCGGGGCAAGCTCTTGCATAGTTACGTGAGAGACGCGCGCTCAGCATCAATACACTGCTCACAATGGGTGAGAAGGGCACAAAGACACCAGACCATGCCGGAGCTGATGGTTGCTAGCATAAGGCTTGCCCGAATCATGTGATATAGTAACAGTCTCTTTGGTCAGGACAATGCAAAGTTAAAACGTGCAAAGCATTGGATTAAGTCAGCGTTCCAGATTTTATTCAAATTTAACTCGCAAATGGCTTGTTGTAGAATTGTCACATGACTGGTGCCTAGCCAAGCCCATTCATGTACAGTTTTTTCAGTATTTATAAGTATCCGTGTTTATTTCATGACAACTTTGAGCAAGTTTTGGCGAGGACCATTAGACGACCAGTGGTTGATTTATGACGTAACTTACGCCTGCACACTAACTCTTTCAGTGCCCGCGAAATTTGAAAAGTTTAACCCTAAAAAGTGCCCAACTTCGAGCATTTTTTTTATTGTTCAAAATTCTGTAAAAAAAAAAGGAAATAACTTTTACTCACGAAATTTATTGTTGTTCCTCTCTGGTATATCCTTGGTACATTGGAAAGTCAATAGTAGTCACGTACATAGTGATACACCCCGAAACACTATCCTGCACACAGGGGAATTCCGCACTTTTTGCAGAAACTACGAGTGTCAGTGCTGTGCCCTCTCGCAAGAACTCGAATGAAACAAATAAATACAGGTCGTACCTGAATGAAAATGATAGTATTAGAAAAAGCGAGAGCGCCCCCTTGTGATAACATGTTTACTGTACCTCGTACATGTACGAGGTTTGGCGATTTTAAGTACGAACATTACCTCGTACATGTACGAGGTTGGCAATTTCGAACTAATAAATATACCTCGTACATGTACGACTTTGGCACTGAAAGAGCTAAAAGCAACGTCCGAACGCCTCTAGTCAAACGATTGCCAAAATGTCATCACAAAACATCTTGATTATGGCTATCTGCTGTGTCATAAGGATTTATACGGCCATTGGTAATCAGCAATGCAACCATGCCCTGTGGCCTGGTTCCAATTAGTCCACTAGAATAGTCCAACCATCCTTCATTTTGAGTTAATTTAGTCAAACTATGGTGAACCATAGTCCTCACTCGAACTTGCTGTGGGAATTCCATTGCTGATATTTAAATAGTTGACAAATTTTGTCTGTACAAATTATAAATCTACAGTATAGCCTCTTTAAAAATAAAGGTTGCGCACTGACTACCTGTCATGAAAATCAACAAAGAAACGAAAAAAAAGAAAGAATCGAATTGACTGTATAAAACTCACAAATTCAGGCAACATTTTATGCTGAAACAGCTGAAACACTAAATCTGCTGACTAGTTTATGAATATGGAAATTTGTATTTATAGCTTTAAGAAAGAGAAACAAAGGCCTATTACATCCTTTAGAAATAGAAATTCATAGATTGGAAAAAGGTGTAAATTGGACATACACATGAAATTCAAAGCTTCCATTTATTTAAAAAAAGAAAGATTATATTGCACCAGGGGCCATTCAAACTTATCAATGTTTTTTAAATTTTGAATTTTGGTGGTTTTTTTTATCACCCACCCACCCCAAGTTTTGATCTTAAAAAATTCACTTGTTATTCATTGTGTTCAATATAATCCAAATACATGTATGCCTAGCTCAGTGACTGTGTGTTGAAGCTGTGGGTCTGCCCCTCTTGCACATGTCACAGTCCTTCTGATTTGAAAATCACAGGCGTGTGGAAAAAGGCACGCCTGGATTTTTCTAGGTGTGTTTTTTCTAGGTAAGTGGTTTTCTAGGTGTGTGATCTGTGGTCCAGGGAAATTTCAGGCGTGCAATTATTCACACTTCTCGGGAAGCCTCAAATCAGAAGGGCTGATGTCATGTATCCAGATGACTTTTTGTGTTTCATCGGTTGTTTTTTTTTTTAATTGAAAAGTGAATTTTAATTTTCAATTATATTCTTGATCCACCCACCAACATTTTCAATAAAAAAAATCAAAATTGTAAAACATTGATAGTTTTGAATGGCCCCTTATCCCTATAACACATTTTGTGTATCATTGCCCTAAGCTATACAATCAGTCTGGGTAGAGTATTCAATCTAGTTTCCCTTAACATCCCAGACGATTGAATCTAATTAGATTACAGCCTACAGCAGCAGGAGATTTATACCCCAGCCAGCTAATTGACTGTCTGGGTCTGCTCCCAGACAGGATCACTCAGGAGCTGCTGTAATCTGTCCCCCGTCGCCAGACTGGATTTATGATAATGATGCAGTTATTGCCGCATGATTAAAGTGTATTGTTGATTTCACTGTGCGGAAAGACTGTGCTCTTTTTTATGTCAATAATCCACACCTTGTTCATTTTTTCTTTGCTCTATGGGCTATTATGCTAAGATCTTAATACTACAGGCAGCACACCAGTACATAAATTGCCATCGACTCCAGTGATGAATTTACCTTCAGGTGCAGCCAGTTAAGGCCCCAAATTGCCTCTGCCGGCCAAATCATGATTTGCATGCCCTCAATTTTTTTTGCTATTAGAGTATTTTGTGGGCCATGAACTTGAAGGTTTGTAAAAATACTGCAAGTGAGACTTGTGCAATCCCCCTGGCATGCTGGCGGTTTTTATAAAGTCAGTGTCCCTAACCAAAATGGAAGGTTTCTATTGTTTTAGCAATAGTGACCTTGACCTTTGACCTGTCAGCCCCAAAATCTATAGGCTTGATAAGACTACCAAGAGCAACCCACAAACCAAATTTGAAGTTCCTCAGTAAAGTATTTCTCAAGCATTCGTGCTGACAATATTTCTATTGTTTTAGCAATATTGACCTTGACCTTTGACCTGTCGGCCCCAAAAGCAACAGTCTTCTTGAGACTATCAAGACCAACCCAGACACCAAATTTCAAGTTGCTATAAAGTAAAGATGTATTTTGATTATAATGATTGCATTAAAATAAATTACATTGCATGGGCCCTTTAAAGATCAACAATTTTTTGATTTGTTTGCAATTGGGATCACGTTTTTCCTCATCAAATACTTGTTTACTTATTTTTATCTTTTGATTAGCCAAAGCCCACATCCACTGCTATTGCCGAGATACCAAAGTTGCGTTTCTCCCCAGACACTGTGGATGTCTAGAAACAGAGGTCCTGTCCCTCCCACAGGTTATGCCCCGCCCACTCCAGAAACCCACTCTGTGTCATCTTGGTACGATCTTGCCAGTAGTACTTCAAAATAACTGTGTTAACTTAGTACTAACAAATGTATTGGTCACTATTGATGAATGTAATTTTTTCTTAAAAAAATGAAAAGTGTCTATGTACAGTGTACTCTGGAAAATCAAGAACTCCTATCCAAAGATTTTGCATGATAAAGAAATTAAGTGTTTACATATTTAAAGAAATTTTGACTGCCTAAAAAAGGATCTAAACGATCTAAGAGAGGTCTTTCTATATATTGTGTACACATTTTATCCCTGATCCAAAACTTGTTTCAACGTTGTTTCCTTCAGTGACAAATTTGAAAATACCAATGTAAGTGGATAACTTCTGTTTGCTGAAAACAGCATTGCATGGCCTCTCACATGCATGTTTAACTGTTTGTCCAAGTGAAATACAATCATTATTGATATAAAAAAATACTTTTTAAAAAAAAATTTGTAATTTTTACTTAGGCCAAAAAAAAAGTCTCCGGTTTCTGGTATGGAGCTTGCCCAAAAAGTGGTGCGGCGACGCCGCTTTTTTTTTTTTTTTACCTGATTTTTTTGCTTCAAATGTCGGCTGATGACTGTAAATGGTGCCCGACTAAACTTAGTGCAAATATATGGGAGTCCAGAGAGGCCACATAAAGCTTATTCTCGACCATAACCCAATCTAAAAACACGTTAAAATTATGCAGCAGCAGGATTCCAGTCAAACCAGTGAGTTTGGTGGTTTTGAGACATCATCTTTCATTGAAAAAAAAACTTTTCATTTTGCCGACGCGCATGGCTACGGCGACGCGCGCGCATACCAGAAACCGGAGACTTTTTTTTTTTTTTATGAAATTGGTCACTGGTTAAAACTTTTGTTTTCCCAAGTCTAAAACTCTTGCCGTTTTGTTCAGATTATGCGACATTGCAATGTGTAATATGCATGCTATTAGAATGGCTGCACATTTTATAAATATCAAAGTGTGTTGTGTGCCATTGTTTGCTTATTCCAAAGATGGTTCTAGCCACATTTGTTTTATATTTATTACTTCAGAAAGAATCCATTATTCATGGAAATTTACATTTATTGTGCGCTGTATTTATAAATAATGTATTTGAGTTATTGTACTCGATGGCTAGGTCTGTTAAGTTAAAAGTATGCTGTCTAATTTATGTCAAAGTGTTTGATATTCCCATATATTCTATCAGAAGAATATAAGTATTTAAAAAGTAATTCTCCATATATCTACTTTTTAAGACTGAATTTTCGTTTATCTTTGTATAAAAGGGAAGGAGTTTTAGTCATTAAATGACAGTTTGTTTTGTGTTTTAAATCCATTTGTTAAAACCATTTTAAGGTTGCAATAGTGTAAGTAAAGCAGTGCGAAACCAAATACATGTAAGTATCGTTTTGTGGACTTTGCCTGGCATGGTGAAATATTAATTTGCAAAACAGGGAGAAATTGAATGTGTAAAAGGTTACATATGTGCAAGGAATGTTTGTCTATAGTCAGATTTAGTGTTTTAGGCTGCGTCGGAATAACCTGTACATGGCTATTGCTAGCAGTAACGCGCCCCTATGGGACGTGGATTCAGCCGTTTCCTGATAGGCGCATTTGTAATTAACCTATAAGCCTTTTCGGAGTTCCAACTGCGCGTTCATAACCTGTGACAATGCGCATTGTTTGTCTCAAATGGCCTTTGACATCATCGCGCCACTGACTTTACAAAAAGGCTGTTTGTGCATTGTGGGTACTGTCAAATGGGCATTTGAGACAAACAATGTGCGTTGTCACGGGTTACGAATGCGCGCAGTTGGAACTCCGAAAAGGCTTATTGCGGCAGAATCTCGTCAACGCAGCCTGTGAAATATTGCCCAATTACATGATATACAAATGGATGCGAAACAAAACTTAACATACAACATTCCATAGGGTTGTCTATGGGGCGTGGCTCACTCGCAAACGGCGATAGGTCAGTTGCCAGCTGTAGCCATGTAATTCAAACGCAGCCTGAAAACTGACATTCTTCATGGAGCCACTAAGCAGAAAATGCCGCTTAGCAAATTTATGAGCTTAGCAAAAAATTGGTTGGTAACCAGTCACAACCAATAGACATTACACGACAGTTTGCCTGGTAACCCCTTTTTTTTTTTGCTGGGCAAATATTTTCTGTGCTTAGCAAATACTTTGTGCTTAGCAAAATTCAAAATTGGACATCACAGAGTAACTGCAATCCATCATTGTACTGTTTGTATATGTATTGCAGTTAGCATCTGTATTGATTGGTATCCATAATTAAGCCGGATTGATCTTGTGGTGACAGCTATGAAGGACAAAGTGCGCGTATTCACGAGCATATTTTTTTGTATTTGCACAAGTGCTTTTGAGGAATCCCTTGTTTAATTATGAGATTAAATAACATGTACTGCTGTATATGAATTGTATTACATGTATATATGTACTATTAGTTATCCCTCCAGGTCTCGTAGAACGTCAAAGTACTGCATCTGTATTCCATGTGCCATGAGGCCAAATACGAATTTGTCTTTAAGGAAACTTAAAGATGCAACACTTACAATGTACATTGTGGTCAGTTTCAGCAGTTACTGTTACGCGCATTCTCCTGATGCATGCACATAAAGGTTTGTGCTGCACTAGTATACATGGGCGTGTTCATCTATTCAAACCGTGGATGAAAAATTCCAGAGAACAAAAGAGAACAATATCGTCCACGATTCCCAGTATACGTCTGCGATTGGGGTCATGTACAAAACCTATGGGAGTCATCCTAAAAAGTTCGAGTGCAAACAAAAGAGGGACAATAGGACGTCCATGATCGACGGTGTGAACGCGCTTGCGTGTGTGCGCAGCAGGAAAAATCCTCTTAGGAACATGTAGAATAGCACACGACGCGCTGTGCAATACACACCACGTAATACTGGATGCCACACTGCTGTAGGCCACAGTTCAACCAATAAGGATCGAGAAGTCAACTTTGCTTGAAGATAAATTGTGGTATTACTCTATTACCCTTTAATTTTTTTATTAATCCTAACCCCCTGGAGTAATTTACTAGGAACCTTCCTCACTCTTGCAAAATCCAACACCATGGTAAAACTCAACACCCAAACTCTGATTTTGGTGGTATGCCTGACCCCATGTAAAGCATTATCAGTTTAGTAGTGCAGTAATCACTCCAAAAGATTCCAACAAAATATACAGTTGGATTTTGTAGGGGTTGGGGTGGTTAGGGTTAATTTAATTAGTTTTTTATTTGTTCACAGTGTTGTAGTCGAGTCCAGCACAAGTCCATCGCAAGTACTTTCATTAGTAAATCACAAGTACTTTCACATGTGCAGTCACAAGTAACAGGGGGTGAACAATAACAAAGGAATGCCTTGGAAGAGCTTGAGACTGTAGGACTTGTGATGGACTCGACTTCAACACAGTCTGTTCATGGGTTCTAATTAATGTGCCGACATATTTTCAGAGATGATGCTGCGTTCAAACCATTGAGCAATGTTGTGGTCACAGACACCTTTCAAAATGAAATAGACAACTTAGGCCAAATAAAATAAATAGTTCTGCTTCCGATTACGTGGCATTTGAAAACAGGGTAAGTAGGTAGGGAATTTTTTTTTTTGCAATTTTTTTTGTGTACGATCATATGGAGGCATCTGTGTGTAGTCAAGGGTAAAAGGCAGAAATTGATGGTTTTGGGTGTTTTTTCCTCATTTTTCCAATAAAAAAAAATTATAAGGGCTGTCAGAATAGGGTAGGTAGGGAAACCGGAAGCAGAACTATTTTTTGGCCTTACACAAATGTGCAATATAACATGTATAACTATTTTATGTGATAAAAATGATGTAAATGTAATAAAGTTTCCAAATAATTCCAAAGCACAAATGTCCAGAAAGTTTATTCATTTCTTTATTTACAAATCTGTAAATTTCACGTGAACAATATGTGTAATATACACATTCTGAAGAAATTGCACAAGACGCGTAGTACGCACATGAACCAGTATGCACTTGTGTTTCCCTCCAAATGCAGATTTCGAGAGTGATCCCAAAGCACCGTCTACGTGCATGAAGTCCGTAGAGATTGGTGGTTAACTTGGAGTGAAGCTCAAGAGACCTAAAACTCTTTCAACACTAGCGAAGTGCTCAGAATACACATATGCATACATACATGTACACAGCATCCTCTGGCTTCGCATTGCATTAAAGAAGGAGGAACAGAAATGAAATGTAAGCTTTCCTCCGATTTTTCAGCATTGTTGGGAATTGAAACAAGCTAACTGCTAGACCCTTCTCGCGGTGACAATCATAGCTTACTGACAAAACATCAGGTTAACACTCTGGTTAGTCTCTGACACCAGCTCTCTGTTAGTGTTCATCACTTCAGATGGTGTATTCGCAAAATCCTCCCAAATTTACAATCATCACTGTGCAAAGCCTCAAGTTGCGTCTATTTGCTAGACCTTCGTTTCCATGTCGTACATGTCAATGAGTTCCGAGACAATGCCCTGGACTTTTTCCTCTGTCAGATCCTCGCTGAAAACCTGCGGGTCATAAAAAATAACGGAAGCTTGGGAGCGTTTCGGAATCTGGCCTTAGAGACTGAAATCCCCTAAATGGTGATGGAGAAAGTGAAGCAGGACACTTGAACACATTAGAAAGGTTTTCACATCCAAACGGAATACGGATACGTGTTAGTATGGGTTTAGCTATCTGTCGACCATTCCCTTGTTTTGCGCATTGTGTACATGTACGCATACACTTTATATCGGAAATGCTAAGAATTTGAAATTGGCGGTATCCATATCTGTGGCTAATCCTGTTTTGAAACCAAAACAAGTGGCACATTCTTGTTAAGCAATTCATCTTCTTTTAATCAAATTAAATGTCAGATAAGGGGGTGAAAGTCAACAAAATTAGTAAGCGTTTCACACTGACACGTAGCACGCGATATATCCATGGTATGTTGTACAAGTATGATGAACGGTTACACTGCACCATCTCAGGACAATGTACAGATTCCATTACCTGCCACCATTTCCGCTTGGCCTGGTCCTCGCGATGTGGCATTGTCACGCCGTAGCACTGCAGGGCAAAGTAGATAGAGGCTACGGCTAGGTGCTGCGGCTTGACACGGATGCATATGCTGCCATGATAACTGTCTCTCAGCATAGCCCAAGCCGTGCGACAGATCGGCGTCTGGTTCCACACCTCCTGATCCATCCAATCCCGCAGTGACTTCAGGTAGTGCACCATGTACTTGTGCGGCAGGGTGACCTGTGTCAAAGACAAATTGATGTTTTGATCTTAAATTGTTTTTAACTTACTTTAATACAATTATGCATAAACAAAGGTGTCACTGAAGGGGGGATCCCCTACTAGTCATATTTGGCAGCAAAATCATCATCAGAAAACTCATAAGTGTTTGCAAGAGCCCATTACAACTAGCGCCACTGCGGAGCGCCGTGGTCCACTCGGTGTTTGACTCATGTGCCGTGGTACGTGGGTCCCAACCCGGGGAGCATGGAGCTTGTGTTCTTGGGCAAGAGATCATTACTACAATTGCCTCTCTCCACCTAGGAGTATAAATGGCTACATTTGAAGGAAGATACCAAATTGCACTGATCCCGAGCTGCTGCAGGAACAAAAATGGTCTCACGACCTGATGAACAGGGGTAATAATCGTGAAGCGCTTTGAGACCTTTGGTATTGTTTAAGTGCTATATAATGACAATAGTATTATTATTGACCTAGAGTCAGATACTGTCCAGTCCTGTCCACTTATAACAGGTCCCCTGTTACCAATTTATGTCTAATGTTTTTGAAATGGTCAAAAATAACTGCAAATAAGCACTATTTGACACTACATGCACGTGCAGAGATCCCAATTGTAAACTTAGAAATCTTCTAACGCAATAAGACCTCATCCCTTCCCTCCTTGAGACACCTAAGCTCCGCCCATGCCTGTTACCTTTGCGTTGAACTTGAGCATGCGAATCAGCAGCAGTTCACAGTTGACTACGCTTTCTCGCAGCTCCCAGTACTTCTTGCCCACTTCAAGCGGTGGCTCCTTTCTGTGGAGAATTCTACGATAAAGAAAATTAGCAAAGAAAAATATAAGTTTCATAAGTTGACTTTGTAATGTAGTGAGCTCCTCCCAATTTTGATCCCATCCGCGTCGCCAATGTAATGTAATGAGCTTGTCAATAGCACATGGAGATAATAGGTGTTGCTTCGATGCTTGCTTGGTTTATTGTGTCTCAGTACATCTCAGTACATCACATGAGGTTCTGTGCTTATCAAAGGGCTGTACTGTTCTAGGGTGTAATATGTCTGGTTCTGGGTGTGTGGTTTCAGAGCAGGTGGTGCCTAATACATAGCTATCATGTAAGGATACTACAGACTTCAATTCCAAAAGGGAGATTCTGTTAATTCCATTCCACCTTTCTGCTTCCAAACTCATTGACCCTAAACAGTAGAAATATTAAAAGTTTAATATTGGGTTTGGCGCTCCACCATTGTAACTTATAAACACTAAGTGTTGTCGGAGACAGAGCCTGTGAGAAGATATTCACAAGCATGCTCGGGTGGGACTCGAACCCATCCCCTTCAGCTTTACTACCATTACAGATGCCTAAAGCCTAGTTTCCATATCAACGTAAGAAACGCAAAGTGAAACGCAAACAGGACCCAAACTGCAACGCAGACATATGGAAGTATATTTCATCTGGAAGTGTCGCCGACAACTCAGACAGACGCAAACTCACTCGCAGACGATCGGCAAAGTTGAACCCGGTTCCGCGTACTGTCCGTGCAGTCTGCACAGTTTGCGTAAGCTTAACGTCGATATGGAAACCATATCACAAGTCCTCACAAGTCCTTTAGTCTCACTTCAAGTCTCAAGCTAATAGCTATTCAAATGAATTGTAACAAGAGCATTCCTTTTTAACTATTCATCCCTTGTTACTTGTGACTGGACTTGTGAAAGGACTTGTGATTTACTTTGACCAGACTTGTGACAGACTTGTGATGGACCCGACTTCAACGCTACTGATTTGAATCTGACGTAGTAACAGGCATCCCAATCAATGAATTTTATGGAATCTAGCAATGGGGAGATGTCAATTTTAAGGGTTTCGCCAAATTGGTCAATTCTATAGGTGTGGGCAGGATACATCAGCCAATGAAAACATCTATTCATTTGAACACCAGTTTTTGGTTGGTTGCAATGCTATGTGTTACCATTCAGCACTCCCAACTAAAGAGCTATTGAGTTTCAAGGACATACGGTAGGTCTGGGAACTAGATGATGCAATGTAAGAAGTACCTAGATTTCTGCGCCCTATTATCAAGTTGAGAAAATTCCAAGGAGTTCAGCAAAAAAGAAAAAGCTCTGAAAGCAATGACCATCTACGGACCTGTAGCATACATTAATAATGTCCCTCAGCTTCACATGCTGTTCTTCCACTTTAGTCGCTAGGTAGATAGCGGCCGCGCCCACAAGATGAGCATCGTAGTTCTGCACGTCGCAGACTGAGAAGAATCGATAGTAGATGGTGCACGCCGAGGCCACCGTGACAGACTGAAGTTGAAGTTTCACCCCGGCTTCCATCATGTACTGGGCTACACGGAAATGGGCCTTGGCAACAGCCGGGTCTGATGGAGGAATAGCCGAGGAGGATGAGGTGGTTGCCATGGTAGCTGTTGCCATTGGCAGGGATTTCCGAGTCAGCCTTTATGTGTTGTCAAGTCATGAGCTATTCCGTGGGAATTCATGCATATTTTTTTTTATCTCTCGGCCACTTTTGTCGAAACATTGCCAAGACATGATTTCTGTCACTGTGTAGAAAAAATGGGGAAAATATGTCTGAGACACGGATTAAACACAGAGAAAGCAATTCCCATGTTTAAGATCTACCGTCCCTGGTCCGTTGCCCTTCAACAAATTCAATTTTTCCCTCCCTTAAATACTTATTTTCAACTTTTTTTATAAGTGTATCTGAACTCCTCTGAGAAAAAGTTTTATATTTTGTGCATAGTTTTATATTTTGTGACGGGCTGAAAATTCAGCCTGCGAAAATTGAATTATCATACTTCATAGTGACGCAAATATAAAATCATCTAAATTTGTTAAAGAAGTTATTCCTTATTTGAACATGGGCCGATTCTTTTGTTTGTCCTTTCAATCATTCAAAAGTCATGAAAGTGCAAGTACAAGTACAACTGTAGCCTATATCAATTTTTTTGCTAGGCCGCTTTAGTTTAGGGCTAATTAATAAAAACTTTTTGTATGATCAGTGACGATGAATGTAGTATCCTGAGACTACTCCTAGAACTATGAGGCTCCGCTCACGCGGAGCCTCATAGTTCTAGGAGTATCCTGAGACCTGACAGTGACACCACTTAAGAAATACGCAGTGGCTATTGTTACGGCAGCCGTAACGCATTTCCCATTTTCTATCGTTACGGTAGACTGCAACCTGGCAACTTTTATAAAAAAAACATGACAAGAAAATATAAAATTAGAAGGAAAAAAGTGAATTTGAACTTTATGAAATTCGGACTTTATTTCCCTTTTAAAAAAAATCCTCCAAAGCCTCAGGTTAGAAAAGGAAAAAAATTCGAGTGCAAAACTGAAATTCGAACCCGCAACCTCGCGGTGCAAAATCCTACCCTCTATCGGCTGAGCTGGCGCACTGCTCGATAAAACGTGGGGAAACAAATAATTATATACCTGCGTGCGTATCAAAAAAAAATCGTAGAGGGCGCTAAACAACGAGTGCCGTAACGATAGCCACTTCGTAAGAAATAAAACACAAATAATTTTCAATTAATGGTAATACCCCAGCGAGAAATTACCGCCCCCCCCCCCCCCCCCGCCCCAAAATGTGTACTAAGTCTTGGTACTTGGTGTTCTTCTAGCTTCTCCTAAGGACTTCCACAAAACAGTGTATGTACATGATGTACTGCACAAAAAAATGTATTGACCTTAATTGGTCAAAGATAGTCGGATACCCGATAAATCATGGTTCATATTACGAACCCAGCTGTAGAACAACAGGACCCAGACTCGATTGAACGGCGTGTGATCCGCGGCAGCGAAAGTTCTCCCTCGACGATCGACTTCGCGCCGTGCAATATGCAACTTAAAAAAAAGAGGGATTTAGACGAAACTTAGCAAAAATTGTCTTGATGCATTATCACGACTCCAGTAAGTACTAACTATTTATCCAGTTTTACCTTCTTTATCCGTTGAAATTTCCGGGAAAAAACCTGCTTTTCTTGTCAGCTTGTGGAGTTCATTGACATTATGTTGTTTTATACGCGCGTGTGTATGGTGCAGACGTCTGGTGTTGACGTAGAGGGCGCAATTTCTTCTAGTGAACCGGTGTATTTTCTTGATTGAGCTGAGCCCATGACCATATTAATTTTGTTTGTCAGATTACATGTTTTTTATAAGTATTAATTATTTTGCAATTGTGACAATGAGAGAACCAAAAACTTGTTTGTCATCAATGTAGTGAGTTCAGCGTAAAACGTAAACATGACGAATGAATCTGAAAGCGCATGAAAAATGGCTGAAAATTTCTTGTTATTAAAAATAGTTCCTGTTGCTCAAATTCGACTTTAAAATGATTTCTGAAGATATGGAGGATGTTTTTCTTTCTAATAAGATAGTGGATATTTTGCCGGAGGTAATGACGGCAAACTAACGATTACTAAAGGTTTGCCGGCGGCAATCCATATCAACAGACGGCGCTGTACTCTTTAAAATAGGGCTGAATTATAAGATGTATTAAATTCCCACCAAAAGTTGTGTAGCACGTTTGGTGTAATGGTTAAGCAAAGGCTCTAGTAAGCAGGATGACTCGCGTTCGATTCCGACCGCAACACATTTTTAAGTTTTTTTTTCTCATCCCCAAATAAATAAGAATATTCTTCTTTTATTATTTGAACATGTCTCAAACATTTCTTGCAGAGTATTACATTTTCTTTTTCAGATCATTTGTGGCTCTGGAGGATTTTTTTTAAAAGGGAAATAAAGTCCGAAATTATAAAATGGTCTGAATCCCATCTTGTGAATACGAGGTAACAACAATAATTTTGGCATGGAGCCAGACTAAAACTTTTCACTGGAAAATGTTTAAGTACAAAAAAACAGTAACTGCGCATGTTCAGTGCATATCCGGCAAACTAACGTTTACTAAAGGTTTGCCGTCTCCGGCAAAATATACACTGCCTTCTAATAATGGCTATCAGTAATGGGGCGATCGTGAAGTGTAGGGCCCCTGTTTTGTTTTGATCAAATTAGAGTCAAAAATGTTTTTTATTGCTCAAAAATTGCCTTTACAATCAAAAGCAGACTTTCCTCAATTCTAATGACACCCTTTTTGCAATTTTGAACAGATTCTTGGTCTTGAACTATTGAAGTGAAATGGGAAAGAATGTTGCAACCTGATGCTACTTCAGCGGTTGTGTACAAACTTTATATAGAGTCAAGAAAATTTTCTAAGTATTTCCGAACAAAATTGTAAATGTTTCTCAGTCTCTGATTCATGTCTTATCATCATTTTTGCAATTACTGACCTTCATTGAGATGATATACATGTATGAAGAAAAAAAGCAGTGTCAGGTTGCAACATTCTTTCCCTGAAATCATTCTCGAGTCTGGAGTGCTGAATGGTAACACACAGCATTATAGTACATGCATGTCATTTTTATTTTTAACTGTGCGTTTGACAGATTGTTTCCAGTGGAACTTTTAAGCAAGTTGCCAAATTGACGTAATCCACAGTCACCATGTCTCTGTACGATGGGCTAGGGGTGGATACTGCCCCTAAGAAAGACACCACGCCAGACACCAAGAAACCAGATGTCTGTAAGTACAATTGAGTCTGATACAGTAGCGAGTACAAGGTCAACCTTTATTTTTCATCATTGCAATTTTGCATGGGGAAGATGTACACTTACGCTCACACTTAACTTACAATTGGATGGCTAATTGATAGACTCTAGTCTAGGGTTGTCCATTTTAAAAGTTTTCAAATAATTTAGTATTTATTTACTCGAAACTGCGTTTGACCGAATATTCGAAACTGTCAGCTGCAACTGCGTGCTGCACCGGTAAAAAGTTGCACAAAAAGTGTGCCAGTTCAAATTGGCATGCAGCAATCAATATGGGGCGCTGTTTTGCAGGACGTATTTTAAAACTGTAAAAAGGCTTTAACCTGCTAAAAGAAGGTGAACAATGAACCGCCGTCATTACCATCGACAAAAACAGTGGCACCTGACCATAAAGTGCCACAACTTTATAATAAATAACGTCACAGTTACTTTTTTTTTTGTGTTTTCAAATATTCAAACTGAAAAAAGCTAATTGGAATATTCGTTTGATGATCGATTATTCGAGTATTCAATATGTTCAGGACAGCGCTAATAGACTGTAGTCTTCAGTACCCAATATCTTTGCCAGTAATTATCTAACTCACTTTTGAAGGTGTTCACAGCATTGACTACACATGGTGGGAAGTTGTTGACAGTACGTTGCGAGAAGAATTCTCGTCTGCAGCGAATTGATTTACGTAGACCTGGTTTTGAAGAGGTTGTGCCCCCCAGACTTTTCCAACTGAAAAAAACTTGCCTGGCTGTTTTTTTTTTTTCCAAAGCCATTCAGGATTTTGGATACTTCTTTAACATCCTCCCGTTTCCTCCTCTGCTCCAAACTATAAAGCCTTAGGTCTCCCTGAGTATTCAAGATGTTGTAGTTCTGGCACTAGCTTTGTGGCCAATCTCTGTACTTTCTCAAGAACCTGTATACATACATGTGTCCTTTTCATCCCAGGATTCCATGATTGGATGCAGTAATCCAAATGTGTCCGCATGTTTGTTTTGTACAGAATATGGAAGCTGTCTTTTTGGAAGGGGTTTGAATATTCTTTTGATGTACATGTAGGTCTCTCTCAAAGAAGGCCATCTCTGTAGGAGAACTGCAACTGCGTATTTTACGCAATCAAGCACGCATTGTGGCAGTGTTGAAAATGTTCCAACCACGCGCGCTTGTTGTTCGAAATGTGTTCGAAATACGACGCAACCGATGTGCGTTATGCAAGTTGATGCTCAAAATGCCGATGCACGTGGCTGATCTGTAGGAAATGACGTTATTTGAGAGAGACCTATTGGTTTTTCTGCTTTTAACTGATGTAATTTATCTCTCTCTTTTTAGCTGGGTGGTCAGCAGGCATCCGGATGATGCAATCTCATCTCCGCATGAAGAAAGCCTCGCTCACTGAGGCCCAGCGCAAGATCAGAGCCGCCACCCTGGCACCTGTCATTGACTTGAAGAAAGGAGGGGCCAGCGCTGAGGAGGCGACCCAGCTGACCCCACCCTCTCCATCCCCACCCAGGCCGTCCTTTGCGCCAGTCAAGCCGGTGAGACCAAGAAGCAGTCTTGTATTTTGAAGCCTTGTAGTTGGGAAATTGTAATAAAAAGCTATATCCTCTCTGAGTGATCCCCGTTTTGCAGCATTTTTCCAGGTTTGCAGCATTGCTAATGTTGCTAGCATCGTGACTTTGGGTGTGATCCCTGGCTACATGGCATATATGGGTTAATGGCTTCCAACTATCTTGAAAAAATACATTGATAGAAATGGGTACCTTAGTTGGTAGAGCGCCGGAACGCTAATCCGGGGTCATAGGTTCAAAGCCCGCTCCAGTCAATTTCTTTGTTCAGCTTTAAAAAGTAAAAAAGTGTTGTTTTGCATAATCTACACACATATCATAGACGCTTGCTGTCTATTCTATAAAGTACTATTCAAGAGGTCACATGTTAAAATCTCGCTGAACATGGTTTTGAAAAAGCGTATCTTTAACAGTAATATCTAATTGGCTTTTTTTTGTAACAGAGTACGTCTAAGTCTTCGCAGCCCGCGTTCATCGAAGCGATGCCCATCGCTTCCGACGTGGAGAACGAGTATGACCCGGCCTTCCCCAACGAGTACGAGAAGATTGTCAAGAAGATGCGAGACAAAGTCATGCAGGAGATGTTGAGAGTTGAGCGACAAAGAGACGGCGACAACTACAGGTGAGAGGGTAACGTTAAGGAAATAGATACTCACTAACCCTCCGGTGCAGACATGCATTCTGTGCCAAGTTGTTCTTTCAGTCAAAATCAAGTGACTGTTTTCAACAGTTAAGAACTCCCAGCCTACAAAAAGCAGGCTGTGGCTGTGACTGTTTATGTAACTTGATATAGCAATGCTTTGACTGTAGGTGATTGATAAGCCAGCTGTAAAGTAAGTAAAGTCTGTCACGAACCAATGTGGCTCATCAGGCCGGCATTTGTCTTCGGTTTCAGTAGCATGAAACAACTGAGAATATTTCTACTCCCCCTGAATGGGATGCTAGTCCATCGCAGGTTACTCCCCGGCTATTGCAGGTACCCATTTATACTCCTGGGTGGAGAGGGCAAGTGGGGGTGAAGTGGCTTGCCAAAGGACACAACATATGACCAGCAGCTGGATTCGAACCCTGGACCCTCTGATCATGAGTCACGAACCCTAACCACTACGCCACACACTCCCCCTTAAGCCAGCTGTGCCTACCACTTTCTGCTTTTGTCTGTTGACTAATGCTTTCTTGAAATATGATCTGACTGTTGGTGACTAGCCTAAAGGCATGGCAGGGGAAGAGGATTGACTTTTTGACTGTCTGTGACTGTTCAGATAGCAGGAGGGTTAACGGATTGATTAACCCTAATGAGCCAGCCTGGTGTTTTCCGAAGTAAATACATATTTTCAAAACGCTTTGACAGAAAAGTTTTTTAGGTGTTTCGTATGTCCCAACATTTGTGCAAACAAAAGTTTTCATCAGTTTTTTGATTGCGTAAAAAGATGCAGAATTCAGATTTGGCTACCATGTCCCCCCATTGACTGGTGTGTGCATTTATCTGCCACATTTATCCCGATGAAAAAAATTGTCAGATCTTATATGCGCACAACAAAGTCTCAGGAAGTTGGTAGTGTCCTCAAGATTAGCTCGCAGAATCCAACCATGCACTAGTGATGATAGTGGTGATTGCAGGGACACTTGTGCTGTTGCATTCAACAGGTATTACCTAGTAATTAAGCTTTTGTTGACCAGTTCAGGTCAGACTACGTGTATGCATGCATAGGTTTTGCCGTATTTTGAAAAGAGGAATAATAAACACACAAGGAGCGAGGCCGGAAATATCTGTCTGCGACCCGCTCGCAGCGAGCGAGGCCGGAAATATCAGGGTGTGCTACCGGCAGATGACAGCCTGAACCCCTCTGGCATCAAGGTCTGTGAAAAACAATCCTGCACCTGGGCCCAGTCAATGTCAAAATAATCCCAGCACGAACTGGTTAAGGTACTTAAATGTAACATTGCTTACAGTTGTGAACTTTCCTTGTTTTTACAGAGGAAGAGATCGCGACAGGGATCGTGATCGAGACCGTGACAGGGACCGCGATAGAGATCGTGACAGGGACCGTGACAGGGATCGGGACAGAGGCAGGGACCGGGACCGAGATAGGGACAGATCAGACCGCAGGAGAGACAGGGACAGGGACAGGGATAGAGAGAGATCCCCACCCAGGGGATTCTCGCGTCGGCCCGATGAAGAAGAAGAAGAGGAGAGAGACAGGGCAAGACGGAAAGGTAAAGTGGCTTTCCTAATTCCACTTAGCCCATGTAAATGCACAAGTTGTCTTGTTTTCCTTAGCATTAAGGCCATATAAGATGTCAATCAACCAACCAACTCTGGCAAGGTTTCTACCCGAGTGGATAATGCAATATAAGCAGCTCACATGTCTGCAAATGCAAGCTTCACAAGTAGAGCAAAAAAACAATCTTTAACCCTAACCCCAAAGGCATTTTTGCTAAGATGCAGCCCAATCCTGCAAAATCCTCAAACTACCTCCATGTAAAAATTGCATACAACCTGAATCCTGCAAAATCCTCCATTATTTCTTGAAATGTGGTCCTTGGAGGGGTGACCACTGCCTCAATCCTGCAACATCCATCAGCAGCAATCACTGTCAATATGTTGAGGCAGAGCCAGTGACATTCTGGAGCAGTGCGGAGTGCATCTTCCAAATTTAGCCACACATTTTTGCCATATAGCCTTAATCCTGCAAAATCCTCCATTTCGCAAAGAGGATTTTGGAGGATTTAGGAAGGTTAGGGTTGATGCAGGTGTATTGGGATGATTTTTGTTTATGTGCCATCAAATTACTGGGTTGTTCCCCTTTTTTGTAGTCTGAGTATCACCCGTTATCCACGGAGCCATCTCCTGTCTAACGTCCGATATGTCAAAGCATGCAGATTTATGCAAGCCGCGCGCCAGCCAATCGGAGGCGACTTTACTAAATCCTGACGTCATTTCATCCCAAAAGCAGGACTAATGCTGTGATTGGTCAATTCGAATGCAGCGTTTTGTAATACAACAACAGCCGGGAGTGCACCGAGCACCGCGCGCCGTGACATTTTTTTTTAAATCCATGTCTATGACGCGCAACGGGTGAATGACCGAAGACCCGATAGACCTATAGAAAGCGCCTGCTGATTGGTCAAAATCTAGGAAGTCAAGAGGCGGGGTCTTGCCTAATTAATCAGCAAATCTGTTTGCGCGTAATAGACCACGGCATTCTCTATTACATAGACTACCTTTTTTGTGTGTGCATTGCAAATCCATGTTGAGGTATGAATTGATTTCTTATTGGCAGGTCTAGCTGGTAGCGGGGCTGCAATTGCACCGCCAACTTCACTGATCTATGAAGATACATCCACTGCAGATGAACCATGTGAGTATGAATGCTTGAAAAATAGATGCTTCAGTGTTTGAGAAAATTGGAGTGATCTGATCTCGTTTTTGGAATAAGAAACTATCAGAAACAGGCAACGTTTAATGTTGGTTTTGTTCTGAGAAAGAGGCAAAGTTGTTGATCCTCAATGCTGTGTTGAAGCCTGGGTTTTCTATGCTAGGAGGGGAAAGGAATGCTTGAAGAGAAGTTTCCAAAATGCGATAAATGCCATTTTGTTATCTTTTAGAATCACACCCTCTACTGGCTGTCCAAAAGTCAGTTTCGACGGTTGTTGTGTAGTTAAACACAATTTATAGAAAACAATAAAAGCGAAAAATGAAGTTTCGAACAACTGTTATGTTGTTTTTATTCCTTAAAGTTCCTCTTTCCGTGAAAATGTTTCACTTTTTTTTTCAAATGGATAAATATCGCGTTTTGAAAATAAACTTTATTTATTTCTTGGTAAGGCTCAATTCAATGAGGGAAAAAACAGGGGCAGTGTCGGAACATTTTTCCAGGACTTGGTATGGGCTCCATGCGCCAACAAAAAGAGGGCGCGTTGTTACCACTTTTGAGAGCTCCGTAGACGGGACATACAGGGGAAGCGTATTGTACTGTTCTGGTTCGCGAGCAAAGTACGCACGACTTCCTGAATGTGCAAAAGCTATAGCCACAGCGTCTTTGCGTGTGCGTCGGGCGTCGTCAGCGAGCAAATACGTTCAAATTTATCTTGCCATGGTCTCCCAGATTAATCCCCGCCCCCCAATAACTTTGGATCATATGAAATACGCAGTGGATGGACCGGGAACCAGTCTAGGTCTCCCCCAACACCTTCTTTTTCTGGCCGTTGAAGGAGTACTTGTGCACGGAGCCCATATTAAAATCAAGTTTGATTTTAGTACGTTAGCTTTACTTTCCTCAACCCAGCAAAATACCGCAAAAATTCCTATCCTAATTGTATCAGGATCCTGCTCCAGAATCTCCCGCCTTAACGGTCCACTGAATAGCATCCACTACTTGAACTACTACACCAACCAGAGTCCGGCAGTCTCCTGATGACGAGCAGAGCATACTGTTCGAAGCGTCGAGTTAAACCAACTGGTTCTTCTCAAGAGCCATACAGCTCACAAAGAGATATCATTCACATATGGTGTTACGGCAAACCTCCCATTCCTTGATCATGTCCACCATGCAAACATTTAAGTCTCAGTTGATTGTTTTGGTTTTGTTACTGATTTCAGTTGCAGCACCTGCTGGCCCGCCCAAGACAAAGCGTCCGTACGCCGACATCATGAAGGGAAAGAAAGACGGCACCTATGAGCAAGATCCCGAGAGATCTCAAACCCCTCCATTGTCAGACGGCTCGGATGAATTCAGTCGGCCGATGGGTCCGCCACTGGCTGCTAAAGGCGGAGGATTCCAGGTGCCAGTCGGTATGGGGTGAGTACGATAAAAATCTTGTGCTTTCTCAAACCCAGAAAATCCACGTTTCCAAAAAGGGTTTCATTACACCATAATTCTGATGGTCATAGTCGGTCTGTGTAACAATGAGACAATAGCTACATCGATGTGACATTGACATGTTATACCTTCAAACAGAGTAAACTGAATCAACATCCTATCACAAATGTCCACATGTTTCAATGGAACACAAATTAATACTTACACCTTGTGCTTATGTCTTCTTCCCGCTATCAAGTTAGTCTGAGTATCACCCGTTGTCTAACGGAGCCCTCTCTGTATCCAATGCCTGATATATCTGAGCAATGCAAATTTTATGACACCGCGTGCCAGCAAATCGAAGTCATTTGTGACGTCATTGCAATCAGAAATCTGGACTAAGGTGTTGATTGGTCAATTTGGCTGACATATGTTTGTAATACAACGGGTTACGGAAGACCCGACAGAAGGCACCCACTGAGTGGTCAGAATCCGGAGGTCAAGACGTAGTCTGGTTTTGCTTAATTGATCACCACATCTGCACGCATACCATAGACCTTTGCTGTGCACTATCCCATAGACTACTAGCAAGTATGCTTTGTAAAGGTGGGTTTTTTTTCCATTTACAAAGCATTAACAGGACTTTAATAATGAATCGCATTTACATTGCTGGTAACTTTTCAATTTTACCAGCAACTTGTAATTTTGTAAGGTCACAGAGAACTTGACTGAAAATCAAAACGTTGCTTTTATTAATATACTTTTCATGTCTCTTTCCCCCCCCCCCCCCTCACTCCTGTATAGTTCCAACTCCGTAGCAGCCAAGATTATGGCCAAATACGGTTTCCAAGAAGGCAGAGGTTTAGGCAAGTCAGAGCAGGGCATCAGCACAGCACTGCAGGTAGAGAAGACTAGTAAGAGAGGAGGCAAGATCATCGAGAGAAAAACAGGTCAGACTTCAAAGCGTTTAGCTATTTCAGATTCCTTAGATACCAGTAAAGAAAGACAATATAACCTTCTAGCTGCAAAATTAATTGCTACAATTTATAGGCAGAATTTTAACAATGGACAATCGATGTCGAGTTGATGTATCAGCTTGTCACAGTGCTATCACCATTTGAAACTAGGCGTCGCTATTTATAATAGAATCTTGTATACATACATAAGTACATAATATCAAAGTAAAAGTAAAGTCTGTCCCGATCCCATATGACTCATCAGGCTGGTGTCTGTCCCCGGTGTCCTTGGCATGAAAGGACTGAGACTATTACTCCTTAGGTTATTCCCCAGCTAATGCCAGTATACCCATTTACACTCCAGGGTGGAGAGAGGCAAGTGGGGGTGAAGTGGCTTGCCCAAGTACACAACACACCACTAGCAGCTGGATTTGAACCCCTGACCCTCTGATCATGAGTCACGAATGCTAACCACTAGGCCCCCCCCCCCCCCCCCCACGTAATGTACCTCAATATATTGGCTAGCCACTTGCTAAAAGTCTATCTAACTGTCACACCGCAATTCAAAAGTTGGGCAAACTTGCATGCTTACCACAACTATAAAAGGCAGTTTACAAGTCTTCAAGTAAACAGCATTTCACTTTTGCAAGCTGTCATTCAGCAATGAGTATATACAGTACTTATAAAATGACATCAGTGATGGGCAAAAGACTGATCCGAATCGCTCACTTTTTGCAATCGCTCAGGCGGCTTTCCGTCGTAACTGGGATGCTACATAGCTCGTCTGGGTATTTTACACAACGCACTTTCCTTTAGTGACGTTTTTAGAGCTTTACAAAATGCATACATGTACGTGTGCTATGGGCATTCAGGCAACGAAATGTCCAAGTAATGGAGTTCAAAATCGAAGCCACAATTTCAAAATCTGATTGGCGTATACCATGAATTAAAGCTTAAAAGGCAGAATGTTATTTTTCCCGTTTTACTTTGTTTTATTTCAATGTAGATTCCCCTCCGGTTATGGCGCCCCCACCTGGGCCAAATCTTCCTGGTCCTGCTGGTCCTAGTATACCTGGTCCCGGTATACCTGGTCCCGGTATACCTGCTCCCGGTATACCTGGCCCTGCTATACCTGGTCCGTCGTCGGCCATGATGCCCCCGCCAAAACCAGACATCAAATCGGTCATCAAGAACCCTACCAAGGTGGTGCTGCTCATGGTGAGTCACAGACAGGCATGAGACTGGGGACCGGTCCTCATATGACAAGATTATACGAGGACAGGCAATTCCCTCAATGATTCTAAAATCCCATTGTTAGCTTTTCCCCCTTACGTTTTTCTACAAGGCATACGACAACCCAAAAGGCTGCAACAGAATCTGGCAACCAGAATTCGGGTACTTCACAATGCAGTGCACCACCAAGAGTTTACCATGGAGAGTTAATTTTTCCCAATGCATTGTGGGAGATGGTCGACAAATTTGCAGCGCGGGACATTTGAAATTGTTAGTTTTTCCGGTCAGTTGTTTCGTAAGCGTATGATTCGAGTATAATGTTTGCCCTTTTCTTTTTATCAATATGGTGTTTTTTGTAAGGCGGCAGAACAATATGCCCTAATCTATAACAAATTAGCTGAAGTTGTCTACCGACACTCATTCAAACAGGCCATGTTTTGTCGACCGTAAACTTGAAAAATGGACTCTCCGTGGCAAACTCTTGGTGGCGCACTGCATTGTGGATCGCCCGAATTCCCTCAATGATTCTAAAATCCCATTGGTAGCTTTCCCCCTTTCGCTTAGTGTGACTGGCCTATTTCTACAAGCCATACGACAACCCAAAAGACAGTGCCCTGTAGCAGAATCTGGCAACCAGAATTTTAGAAGCTGTTACTGCGGTGGTGCTATGCTTCTGCTCACACCCTTAAGGACGAGGCGGGCGCAATGTGGTAACCCTATTGGTCAAAGGAGTCTGGAGTGCATGCGTACTACCTGAGTGCGACTTGCATGAGCCTGGTGCCACCTCATGAAATGACTGTCGTCAAGTTAGTCTTTTCATAAGCATGTGGATTATTTAATTTAGGTAGACCCTTACACCGCAGGCCAACGATTCTAAATCCAAGATGAGAGATTATGAGGCTGCATTCAGACCAAGACAGGTGTAGGCCTACAGGATTCCATGCTTGATCAGTAGATGGTACTTTGCCTAGAGCTCTGCAGAAGGGGCGCATTGCATGCAGCACAGGTGTGCTGCCATATGGCACGAAGTACGCACTATTAATTTTATCCTGAATGTGCACAAACCTGTATCGTCTTTGCCTGAGCGTCAAGTGTACCGCGGCAATGTGTTGGAGTCCCACCTAACTCTCTCTTTGTATAATGCACGTGAGGGGGTACTTGTGCACGGAGTCCCTGGTCACTCCAACATTTTTGGAATCAATTCCGAGTCTGTTCAGGAAACAATTCCGTTCTTGTCCAACTCTGAAAACCCTGGCATTGAAATCCACAAATGAACCGTACTTGTGGTTTCTAAAACACAGTCACCAAGTCATTAACCCTAACCCTGCCAGACTCAACACAGTGCATCAGGTGGAAAAGTCTGATGCACTTTGATGCATTCAGCTACCAACACCAGTGCATAAACGGCCACTTCTGAGACGATGAGAGCTAGTCCCATTGAACAATGCCACAGTTGTATCCTGCTGCATTCAGTGACCACAGACTCTGAGGCAGTTTTGCCTTTCGACTTTTGGCCTGATGGATCTTGCTACACTGGGTAGGCTTGTTACATAGACAAGTGTTGCATGTTGCTGCGTTTGGCAGGGTTTCTAGCCAAAATATCCTGGAGGGTTAGTGTTAAGAGGTGTTATAACTCCATTCAAATTTTCTTGCCACTTAGTTATACAAAATCACTGCTGTTTTATGGATCATGACTGCAGAGCCAAGCCACTAATTCTTGACATAAACTTGATGCCCAAATGTTGTCATCATTCAGTAAATGTGCCAATCGCTTATAAACAAGTGTTGCAACATATACAGTAAGCTACCAACCAAAACTACGTCTCAGGGTTAATGCTGAGGGATAACCTTCAGATGTTCTTTGTTTAATCCAGAATATGGTTGGACCGGGTGAGGTGGATGACGATCTACAGCCAGAGACAGCTGAAGAGTGTGCCAAATATGGGGAAGTAGTCAGAGTTATCATTTACGAGGTAAAAATAATGCTTTAATATTTTTTTTTCTGTGTGTAAAAAAATATATTGCCATACTCTTTCTTGAAATGATTCATTTAGTGTGAAAAGTTTACGGTAGTAGCATTGGACAAGTCTCTTTTCTGAGTTTGTGAGGTTCGGTCTGAAAAGAACCGAGGAGGGAAAGTCAGCGTTTCGGACAGTACACTCTGCCCGTCTCCTGACGACAGGCAGAGCATACCGTCCGAAATGTTGAGGTTCCCCCGGTTCTATTCAGAACCTCACAAACTCACAAAAGAGATTTGTCACATGTTGATACCGTAAACCTTTACCTTATTGCTATCTTCACCAGGCAAAGCTTCAAACTTATTTCATTTACTATTAGCACCAGGATGGGGCATGGAAACAAATCTTGGCCATGTTGGCTGCAAAAAGCTTTGTAACACTCTTTCTCCAAATGTGTAGTTGAATATTTACCCATGTGTGTGTTCCTGAGCAGGACACTTTACCGAAACGATGGGTAACTGTGAGGGCAAATGGGTCAGTTTAACCCTAACTCCCTCTGCATTTTGCTGGGGTGTAACCTCAATCCTGCAAAATGCTCCAACTGCCTCCATGTAAAAATAGCGGCCTCAATCCTCTAAAAGCCTCCGTTATTTCTTGAATGTGGTCCTTGGAGGGGTGACCACTGCCCCAATCCTGTAAAATCCTCCGGCAATCACTGTCAATATGTTGAGGCAAAGCTAGTGACATCTCGGAGCAGTGCGGAGGATTTCAAGTATAATCTAGGCCTAAATTTATGCACAGCTGAGCAAAAACAACACAACACTTTTGCCATAATCCTCAATCCTACAAAATCCTCCATTTTTTTCAAAGATGATTTGGGATGATTTGGGAAGGTTAGCGTTAATGTGTAAATCTGATAAACAGCCCAGAGCTGTAGAACAGGTGTCTCTACATAATGTTTTATTATCTTGGAATTTGGCTTTGTTGGGTGCTTGACCCTGAAAGACAGAACACTGGTTTGTAGGATGGACTGTTTGGCACAGCTAAAAACACATGTAAAAGGGCAGTCGATGAGATCCATTTCTTGAAAACAGTGAGTTATTAACCATTACTGACCCGTTCTGTGATCTTTCTTCTTACCCGTGGTAAGCAGAAACTATTGGTCAGCTAACTTGCTAAGCAAACATCAGTTTAGAGCCAGTCACAAACAACGGGATCTAAAATTTTGGCAGGGTAATGTGGATTTGTTAATTACTTTTTCTTTGAGATTCTTTCTTAAAATATGAATTTTAATTTTTTTCGTGGTGATTTTTTTTATTAGGAGCCCAATAGTGCTGATGATAGCGCTGTGAGGATATTTGTGGAGTTCCAGCGGATTGAAGCAGCTATCAAAGGTGAGGAAAGGCATTGAAGTATTTGATCAAAGATCTTTTCCAAACAGAAGAGTAACTCACAAAAATGTCATTTGCTTGTTATTTTACGGATTACAACAGAGCACACTTTGTCTGCCAATTATTTTACAGAAAACAGCAAAGCCATTTTATATAAATTGATATCAATAATTTAAAATTATTTTTCACAGCCGTGGTGGACTTGAACGGAAGATATTTCGGAGGCAGGCAGGTCAGGGCAGGTTTCTACGAAGTCGACAAGTTCCAGCGATATGAGCTGAATGCTTTAGAATGATCCCAGAGCATGGACTCATATCTGGCATTACATTGAACAGTGCCCTCATGCGTCACGTATATGATTGTGCAGTGAGGGATGAGTGACTCCAGACTTCAAATTTTAGCCCCAGTTGTAATTAATAGTAGATGGTCGTTATTGTTATTTTGGGATCTTTACTTCAACCCTTTGGTACCATATAATTTCATTTCGGCCAAGTAGTAGATTCCAGTAGCTTTGGGTGCGCACATCCCAAATTTATGGAGCGGGCCAACTTTTGGGAGCCCTGTGGATGGGACACACCATGTGTGAGTACTGGTTCGCGCACGTACGCCCTGAAATACGGATGACTGACTAATGTGAGGCGTTCTGGCAAAATTAGACGGAACTGGGCACAAGCCATAGTGGAGAAAAATGCAAAAAAATCGAATGGTAATGATTTTTTTTCTTCAGTTTTCAGATTTATTGATATTTGTAATCTTTGATATGCCTACTTCACTTATTTTACAAAAATATTATAAAATGGTGGAATGAAAGTGTGAATGAAAGGATGAAAGGAAAAACAATTGGCATCTATTTTCACGAATACAAAACTCAAAACTGTAAAGGCCTTTTCTCAGTATTTTACTTTTTTGACATGTCGATAAATGCGAAGTTTAAATAGCCTCAACTTGTCAACGGAATGAAGTGCAACAAGCAGTATAGCAAGGAGAATTTTATTCTCTTTCCTAATACCCGCAAACCCTCATTTCCTCCTCTGCCCAGTTCTGTCTCAATTTGCCAGAACGCCTCACTAATGTGCACAAAGTCTTCACATGAGCATCGGGCATCATCGGCAATGCGTTCGAATGTCTCTCTCTCTCCTTCCCCCCCCCCCCAACTCTCCCTTTCTTACTGTTGAGGGGGTACTTGTGCACGGAGCCCATATCCCAGCAGGGAAGAATTTTTAGTGTTTCTAGTATCCGAACTTCGGGCTCTGTGTCTTCTCTACAATATTTGTGCTCCTCGTAACTTTCATACATCATGGGTCCCCCTTACCCTACAAGGTGTACGTGTGGGATCCTGGGAGTGGATAGGATGGCATATGACAAAGCCAAGGTATACAGTACATATACCACGTTTGATTACTTTCCTCCCTTACCTTCGTCTTGGGTATAGATGCACATGCGCAATCTGTAGCAACAAACAAATGATCTCGGGTTGCTCGAGGTCATGCGCTATTAAATGCCTTTGCAAATGGAATCGAGCCGTCAAAAGTGAGCCATGGTGGCCACTGTACGTGCACGCTCTGCCAAATTGAGCTATAAATGCCGATAAGTTTAAAATTAACTTAACTATCCTCCTGTCTGGTACTAGTGTGAAGTGAAGCTGAGACACTTTTGAATCCCCCACCGCTACAGAAGACGCGAAGTACTAACCTGTGTAGCGCTCGGTTCGCAAACTTTGTTCAGTAGCCGGGGTGTAGTATTATTAACAAATACATGTACTCTGATTAAACATTTGCATTAATCACTGTAGAACATGATTTTCTGCAATTAATAACAGTTTTTATTTGGTGTAAAATATACATTTTGAAATAAAAACAATCTTGAAATTGTATATTAGTTTTGATTGTTTCTGATATTTTCCATTCATTACAGGCCTAAACTGGAGGCCATGTGTATGAAGTCCAGATTTTGTTGTCTTGAAAACAAAGATTCATATCACTGATTAGCTTAGCTGACACTGTTAAGTTCAGACCCATGAGAAAGAAGCTACCATTCTGCCACAGTTCCAATTATCATTTCAGAATAGTAGAAACTCCTGGATTGGCTGGGCCAGTGTTTTCAAGATCTCAGTGTGCAATGAAATGCGTGCTACCATCCTGCAGATGACATGATCTGGGCCCGTGCAGTTTACTAGGAAGCCACTGATTGGCCAATGCCTGCCACACGAATGTATGCAACTCCAATCCATTGTTGGAAGCAAGTCTCTGATTGGTTGAACCAAATCCAGAATGAGGTTTTTGTCCAATCATTCGACAGCTACCGTCATGTTGGTGCTTCAGGCTGTTGTCCATTTTGTGCCTCAGGTACCACCTCAGTTTCTTTGGAAGACGTTGCCGCTTCTAATGGCAAATAAAAAGCAAAAAGATCTTTCAAAAATTCATATAATTTTTCTAAAGAAAAACGAACTGGTCCAAGTACTGGTCCCATATCCATGGGCTGCTAAATAAGCGCATATGATGTTTATGCTAAGCAAATATAGTCTGTGTTAAGCAGAATTCCATGTTAAGCGGTTCAGTGACATTAGTTCCTGGATCTTACCCTGGGTTTTGTTTTTGGGTTTGAGGTGGGCCCGCTGCATGTTCAATTTCTTGTCCGTGTGACACTTGTACTTCCACTTCAGATTCCCTGATCCTTGCTCTGGGGAAAAAAAATACAGTACATGTACATGGTACGTAAGTTTCAAATGTTGCGTACACGTTTTCGTAAGCCAGAAAGGACAGTTTCAATTTCAGTGGTGGACAACCATCCCCAGTCGCAGATAACCAAATGGGTTGTTTGTCTCTCGTGTAGCGAACTCAAATAATAGACCCAAAAATCATGGAGGCCTCCAGTAACATTCGCAGCATTGTGCCATTCATTGTCCTTGACTACCAGATCCCTGGCAACTATCCACGTGGCCATCCAAAAAAAAGGTGGAGCGACAACATCAACAATGACCTGAGGTGCCTGCTAATCAATGCCAGTCTGGCACTGAACCGAGTAGAGTGGGGGAAAGCTGTCCAACCAAGAGGACATGATCATCATGGAGTCCAACCCTCGAGATTGGGGACAGATGGACTATAAACAGATGGACGGATGTATGGATGTCCAGAATAACTGATGAGAGCAAGTTCGGACAAGGACCATCAGTCGTCTAGTGGATAATTTGAGACGTAATTTATGCCTGCGCAATGATGACCTTGTGGGAACGCCTCTATTCAAATGATGATCAAAACGTCACCAAACTTTCGCCTTATCTGGCTCCCTGCTGTGCGTTATGATGCCTGCAGCTACTGGTAACCAGCAATGCAACCGTGCCCTGTGACTGGATTCCAAATGGTCGACTAGGGTAGTCAAACCATCCTGCATAATTTAGTCCAACTATGGTTAACTATACTTTGCCCCTGAACTTGCTCAATGATCACTGGAATGATGACTGGAACTATAGCAGGAACAACGTTTTTGCCATTACTGGAGGCCTATTTGAGCGTATAGACAAATCCGGCAGCAGCCATTTTCTCGGGTATTACGCACACACTCCGGGCTCCTTCAACCAATGGGAATACCAAAATACGCTTGCGCTTCGTCTTTAAGAACGCGTGCAGCATGCACGTGAGCGTGACACCACCGCATTGAAAAGCTTCTAATTCTGGTCGCCGGATTCCACTATAGTGATTTACTGCCAGGATTAGTCTACACTCTACTTTTAGTTTCCTACATCCAGAGATACTGGGCACTGGCACAGTATGACCGTTCCTTCGTTCCTGCAATGATTCCAGTATGGAACAGCCTGCCCGACACCACTGTGGCTCATCCTTTGACAACAGAAACCGAGGCCTTCTGCTCAACGCCACATAACTTTCTTAATAATTTGTACTTTTTCTTCTTTAGTTCCTTTTGGTGCAAGTGGACACTGCTTTATTTTCAGTGCTTATCTTTAAAAAAAAAAAATTATAAAGGGGGAGGGATATACCCTCAGTAATGGCTTTTGAGGATACCGAATAGTCTACAGAAGGACTTGCTCATCTTCTCACCTTGATTATTTTCTGTCTTCTCAAATATGACGGCAGTGCCCAGCATGCTCTTGTGCTGCCCAGTGAAGATGTAGCTACCAAGCTGCATCACAGGTTCATCCGTCTCTATCCCCTGAGGAGTTTACAGTAATCCAAGTTTATACATCGGTTTAAGTATACTCCACATTTATACATTGGTTAGTTACTCATAGTCCATCATTTGCAGCCATCCGAAAAGTAACTGGCATAATCATTGTTGAAAAACATACTTGGTTGAAAGATAGTAAGTGGACTATACTCGCTGTGAAATTATAAGGCCTTTCCAACGGTCTTAAGACGCACCGTAGGAAATTTAAATTAGCAGTTCGTTTTGTTATTCGGCGAAGCGCGCGCAAGCATTGGCACGACGCACACGCGCGCGCGGCTGCTATAATTTGTCGGATCAGTGCCAACATCGCGTATAGCTGCAATTCAAAACAATTCAAAACATGATTCAGCAACTTTTGATTTGAAATTGAGATCCTAGAATGCTGTTTTTCTCGGAATACACAGCTGAAACTAAGCTGAAACTTCATCAGATAGTTGTTCAGTATCCTTCATTAGATTTTGAACACTTTTGTTGCTTCAAACGAACAAAATGCACAAATTACAAATGATGGACTATATCTTTAAACACACATTTGGGTACTATAAGTTTGGAAAAGACTATCACAAGTTGAGACATCCTGTGGAAATGAGCTCGACTCCAAATCAGCAAAGCAAAAGTTCAAGCTTCAAGCAACAGCCGGTTCAGAAAAACTGCACAATTTGAAACAATTTAAGTATTGCATAATATTGCATTTAAGTATTGGGATGTATTGCAAACCACTTCGTTATCTTCAGTAATTGACACCGGACCCTCCATCCTGAGAGAATTGAAAACATTTTGTGTTAGAGAATAAAGATAGGCCCGCCATGAAGTAGATGATTCACTTACAAGCACTTTCAGACTAGACCTTCTACATTTGGACAGGTAGTCTGGGTCTACTATGCCCGACAGTTCAACTACAACCAGCTCCTCCTGTGGGAAACACAAAATATGAGATTGTACAAGATATTTCTTTCATCTCAAAGAAGTAACTACAGTAGTGGAGTGACATGACCTACCAGTTCAAAGCACCAGACTCATGCTCTGGTGTTTCAGAGGCAACAGTGGCGTGGGTTCGAGCCCAGGTGGACACTTGTGCCCTTAAGCAAGGCACTTAACCATTATTGCTTCCTCCTTCGGATGGGACGTAAAGCCGTAGGTCCCGTGTGTTGTGTAATGTACTGCACGTAAAAGAACCCAGTGACATTTATTGCTAAGAAAGAGAAGGGGGGGGGGGGGGTTGCCCTGGTGTTTCTGGCCTCCTGTTAAAACTCCCCCGCGGAGTATTTAGGAGAAGAACCAACCAATTACCAAGTGGCAATAGGACTTATCGCAAAATACTGCAGGGGTGGATAAGCCTTTTTGATATTTGCAAATGCAATACATCTTTGTGCAAATGAAACGTCACTTTATGGTGCGACTGAGGAACTGATCATGAATTCACCTATTTATCAATGCACAGAATATAAGGACCAAAAAAAAAAGTCTCCGGTTTCTGGTATGGAGCTTGCCCAAAAAGTGGTGCGGCGACGCGGCTTTTTTTTTTTTTTAACTTACTTTTTTGCTTCAAATGTCGGCTGATGACTGCAAATGGTGCCCGACTAAACTTAGTGCAAATATATGGGAGTCCAGAGAGGCCACATAAAGCTTATTTTTGATCATAACCCCTTCTAAAAACACGATAAAATTGTGCAGCAGCAGCAGGATTCCAGTCAAACCAGTGAGTTTGGCGGTTTTGAGACCGTCTTTCTTTCATCTTTCATTGGAAAAAAAACTTCATTATTTTGCCAACGCGCATGGCTACGGCGACGCGCGCGCATACCAGAGACCGGAGACTTTTTTTTCTTGGCCTAAGAAATAATGATTTGCAAATAAAATTAAGGTTTTATTTTAAACTTTAGAAAAAGTGAAAAAAAAAGAAGTAATATAAGTATGAGTCATCAGGCCGAGTGTAACTATTGTGATTGGTCAGTGTTTGAGTCACAAGCTTGAAATCGTGATCCTGATTGGTAGCGGGCAACTCGAAAGCAGACAGTACCAGCTAGGTGACGAATTAAGCTGCTTGGGGGAGACTAATACATTTTTCGAATAAATTTCTACATTTGTTTGTGATGTGGTTTTGCTGGGAGAGTCATAAAAAAAAAAGTTTAATTCAAGTTGGGATTCCATTGGACACTGCAAAGCAAAGAAAAATTGATTTAAGGCCAAAGAAATAAAAAATGTTTAGCGTCCTGCATTTTTGAAAAAAAGGAAGGAGGCGGCCCTTTTTTTTTCTATCCAAAACGACCAGCCGGGCTATTTTTCAAGATGGCTGCCAGCTTTTTGTTTTAAATTGCTGCCACTTGGACTCAGGAAATGACATAGGCCTAAGTACCACTACCAGCTTTATAGGGCTAAACGCAACAAAGAGGCCAAAATGATGTCACTGTTTAAGATTTATCTCTTTTTTTTCAGGTTTAAAAAAAAATAAATTAGAAAAAAATAAACAGGCGGCCTCCAAAAAGGAAGCGGGCGGGGACGCTAAACATGTTTGTTTTTTTATTTGGCCTAAAGCAGGGTTTTTTGTCACTAAAATATTTACGTTTATTAAAATTAACGAAGTGGCTATCGTTACGGCACTCGTTGTTTAGCGCCCTCTACGATATTTTTTTGATACGCACGCAGGTATATAATTATTTGTTTCCCCACGTTTTATCGAGCAGTGCGCCAGCTCAGCCGATAGAGGGTAGGATTTTGCACCGCGAGGTTGCGGGTTCGAATCTCAGTTTTGCACTCGAATTTTTTTCCTTTTCTAACCTGAGGCTTTGGAGGATTTTTTTTAAAAGGGAAATAAAGTCCGAATTTCATAAAGTTCAAATTCACTTTTTTCCTTCTAATTTTATATTTTCTTGTCATGTTTTTTTATAAAAGTTGCCAGGTTGCAGTCTACCGTAACGATAGAAAATGGGAAATGCGTTACGGCTGCCGTAACAATAGCCACTGCGTAAAATTAATGCAGCGTAACTAAAGTGTGATTAATTTGCATACAAATTACAAATCAGAGTCTAGATTATGACTGAAATGCAATAAAACCCACATTTTCTCCAAATCGTCGTCTTTATTCATGCCTTATTTCAATGAATGAAAGGTAGACGCAATCATGATTTCAAAATTTCTGATATTTGAATATAAATAGGCCTAGACACTATGAATGAGCAAAAACAATCAAACTTAGTTTTAATAACAATTTTAATGTGTCATCAAATGAACAGTGCTCTCAAGTCCCCAGTCTATTTATTGTAATGTAACCACACCGTCCTAACCTTTTCAGCTCGACCTTTTCTAAATATCATTAACCATATATAGCCTGGATAATATCCATACCTCTTCAACCCATTCATCTTCATTATGTGCGTGCATTTTTATAGAACACCGGACAACTTCAACTTGAACAACTTCGCGTCGTCTGTTTTTTTTCTAAATAAATGTGCATTGTCAGAAATTGGATTGTACCCAGACGTCCTAGGTTAAAACTAGACTGATGTAAGCTTGGACCAAGGGTGCCAGTCTTTCCATCAGTAGAGACTGCCTCGTACTCAGGTCAAAGAGTACACCTGCTGTTATAAACAACATAAAATGCGACTTACAGATTCGAGGTTGTTGGCTCTGGTGTGAGTGACTCCTCAGCTCCGATCCGTGACAGGTACCAAAACTGGTGTGGTGGGAGGTAGGTAGCCTGGGAGCACTAGGGAGGTGACTGTCAGTGTTGTCACTGCAGGTATCAATGTTAATATATTGTACTTGTTTAATAGTTTCGTCATTTTTTTCGTTGCTCTAGGTTTATATCATTATTATACCAATTGCTTAATATAATGAATACATTTTCATTTAGTATAAAACTAGACCCGTGAACGTGGCTTGTAAACTACGCCACGTTCTTATGTCATTTCGAACCTGGCGAACGTGTCCCTCTGACTCCCTCCGTTACACACACTGGACGTTATTTTGCCCATGTAATAAGTACTCACATATGAAGCTGTCTTGAATTCTATTTGTACGTCCAAACTTGCATTTGACGAAAATTGAGGAAAATTCTGGCCCCGGTTCATGAAGTCCGTCCGCTACTGCTAGCTGCCATTTTCTCCCAACTGACGCATGCGCATTGCGTTTTATTTTCGTATGATTCGACGGCTGTTTACTGTCGCAGCTAAAACAGACATCGTTTTAGACAAGTTTCAAGTCCTTTCCTCTCTCACCGCACCGCACGCGGTCGCACGTGCGCCCGCGTGTGTGTGCACACACGTACTGTACACGAGATGAGCCGAGCAGCCAATCGTCTGCGTGGTTTTTTTTTTCGGGGTTGCGACATGAAACAGCCGTCAATCTGTCCAAGCGACTCAGACGCGTCCGGGGTTATTTGTCAGGGTCAGGTTAAAATCTAATTTCTACACGTTCGTATGGGTCTTTACTGATGGGCAAATTTCGTCAAAATTACACAGCCGAAACAATCGGACGGGCAAATTTAGATTTCTAGGTGAGTACTCAACACCCATACGGAATTATGTATGTCGGATCGATTTCGCCAGGTTCGAAATGAAACAAGAACGTGGCGTTGTATACAACGCCACGTTCACGGGTCTAGTATAAAACTAACTGTTTTTCAGTGGCATGAGTGCGGTAATTTTTGCATAAATGTTTACGGGAATTACGGGGCGGGGGGGAGGGAGGGAGGGGGGGGGGGGGGGGCTGAAGGGAAATGATATTTAACATATTTTAGTTCAATTTAAGATTTACGAGGGCAACCGGGGGCATGGGCACCTGCTGCACCCCCCCCCCCCTGTAATACGCCCCTGTACCTTCAGAATTTTCTTCTGCCAATGCCATTTGAATCACCTAACTTATCGCAAATGTAATAGTGCTTGTGTCAAGCCTTGAATGAATTAGCACTTGACCTTTTTTTACTCAAGCGTATTACATACACGTTTTGTTTACTTATTTGCATAGTTACTTCAACTTAGACATGTTAGAAGGACATTAACTCACAAATATTAAACTTGTTGATGACATTGATAATCGTTAAAATTTATTGAACTATTTGTTGAGTTTTATTGTTTTTGTTTTGTTGGTTTTAGTGTTATAAATCAGTCACAGGTGCTTCAGCATAGACCCAATCAGCCACTGTAAAAGTAACGTCCAGAAATGCAGTCTTCCATGAGTTGTGTTCGCCTCTTAAGGCGATACGCCTGCAGAGTACCAGCTCTCCACAAGCTGTCCCGGAGACCCCCATCATGCAGTCTTCATCTGTCCAGTCGAAATGCCAGCCTCCTCCGCGATAAAGCCTATATCGGTGGCGCGTGGGTGTCGGGTGATAAGACGTTCCCCGTAACCGACCCGGCCAACGGAATGGAAATTGCCTGCGTCCCGGATCTCGGGGTCACGGAAACCACGGATGCCATCCAGGCAGCCTACGATGCGTTCCAGGGGTGGGCGGAGACTACTGCTAAAGAGAGGGGTGTGATCCTGAGACGTTGGTACGACCTCATGATCAAGAACCAGGATGAATTAGCCCAGATTCTCACAACCGAAATGGTGAGAGTTAGAGCTCTGGCCCTATAAAATGGAACTCTGATGCTGGACTGTCTGAAATATCCTGGGCCCCATTGCAACCTGTGGGAAAATGTGATGTGGAAAATCTGCTGCTTCCTGGGCACTGTGAAACAAAGGAGAAACTGAGTTTGGAATTCCTAGATTTTGTTTGAATTCTAGAGGACATTTTTTAGATTTGTTTGTCCAGGAATGCCCAACTGAGTGTTTTTGCAGCTGTAAATTGTGTGTGTGTTCGTTCCAACCTGGAAAAAATTTCACAACTGAAAAAAAGAACATTTTCCACTAACAGTGGGTCCCAGACTACAGATGCAGTCAAGAATCTGGGTTCCGTGTATGGGGCAAGGTCAAAGCCAGAGATGGTAGGGAAGTCCTTGCTATTATGTGCCTAACAAATGTCTCCCATATAAACTTAAATGCTGAATTTATGCAAGGGGAAATACTCCTCTAATTAAAATACCTGAGCAATTTGCAAGTAAAAGTTGTCTCTGCCCCACTCCCACAAATAGAGAAATTAAAGTGATTTTTGGGTTGTTTTTTTGGTTTGTTTTTTAAGTTTTCCGATAACGTCAGATCATGATATGCAATTGAATAGAACAGAAGATGAGTTTTTTTTTATTGAAAGCTCAGGAAATCTTCACAAGTCCTCCTTTAACAAGCTGTTCAAGTGAACTGAGATGAAGGAATTCCTTTTTCAGTGTTCATCGCTTTTACTTAATATGACCTGACTTCAACCTTTTTATTCTACAGGGAAAACCTCTGGCCGAAGCCAAGTCCGAAATCCTCTACGGCGCATCCTTCTTTGATTGGTTCTCTGAGGAGGCCAAGCGTTGCTATGGCGACGTCGTGCCCACCATCATGAAGAACAAACGTCAGATATTCTTGAAGCAACCTGTCGGCGTGGCAGCATTGATTACACCGGTGAGGGTTGTCTGTCCACTCAAGGGGAGGGGCTAGTGTGTACAGGGGGAGGGGGATAGGACACAGTGACGAGCAAACGTGTACATTTTTTTGAAGCAGTCCATTGGCATTTGCTGCCATTTCGGCGCAAAGCAGCTCAATCACAGTAACCATCTCTGCCCCAATTACCCCAGGGTGGGAGAAGCAATGAGTGACAAAGTGCCTTGCCCAATGCAAGGGCACAGCACCCCATATTGGACTCAAACCCACAACCTGCAGCATGACCCGCAGACCACGAATTCAATGCTCCAGACCACGAGGCACTCCACAAATAGGATATGCCGGCTAGACCATGAATCCTGTTTATACCCTGTGGTTTTATAAATCTTATTTATAAATAATTGTCCAGTTTTTTTCCTCCTTGTAGTGGAATTTTCCGAATGCCATGATCACACGTAAATTGGGAGCTGCCCTAGCTGCTGGCTGTACCACGGTCGTCAAACCTGCGGAGGACACGCCCCTGTCTGCACTTGCTTTGATACCGGTAATTAGTTTGGACTCTGTACGTGAACCTCAGATAGCAGTGTGTGTTGCTTATGCACAGCAGTCAGTCAATTGAAAAGTACTAATGATATATGAGTTTGTATCTAGTGCATTTATGGTCCACACTCTCAAAGAACTTTATGTTAAGAACATTAAGTGAACAAACCAAAGCAGTCTAGAAAAGATAGGGAAGAAAGTATGTGGTGTATGAATTTAATCAAATTAAAAGTCCTGTTCAGTGCAAACAAAAAGACTGTTTTACACATGACTTACCATGGAATTTAAGGTGTTACTTTTGAATATGGAGTATCAGAATCACTCAGATCCACACAAATTTTTGTGCGATAAATGCAATCTTGCCAAAAGTTTTCTGAACACTGGCTTTGTTTCGATCGATGCCCATTACGCATCAATTTTGCATATGTCTGTCCCTGAAAATTGAACAGAAGAAGCCCCCTAAGTTTCCCATAAAATATATCTACCAAATAGAAATTAAACAAAAAAAGCAAACAAAGTACATTTAATACTGGACAAAAGGTGTTTGTAACAATTCAGAAAGATGTTTATGAAAAGTTTGTAAATGGAGCCATAATATGTGCAGTAATGTCATAGTCACGTGGTATATAGTATACAAATATTGAATGCTTTGAGTGGTGTAGTAAAACTAGACTCCCGAGGTGATCCATGGCCGAGGGAAAATAGAATGCTCCATGGATCACCGAAGGAGGCTAGTTTTACTTGGCCACGAGATAAAGCATTCAATATTTGTTTTATAACATTTCACCCACAGATTCTGCTTGGTTGTAATATTTTTAATATTTTTAACTTCAATTTCAATACAAAATTGGTGGAAAATGTATTTCTCTCTTCCAAACTACCCATTCACAAAATGTTTGAACCCAACTCTGCGGCGCGCTCTTTTCGGAAAAATATGCGCAACGCGCACACCAGCATGCATTTGCACATAAATACCTCGCTGTGGATATAGTACTTTGGTTGCAAATGGTATAGGTATAGTACTTTTGGCCATGCACAGAAAGATAGCGAAAATAGAAAGTATCATGTGACTCGCTCTCGGCCAATCAAGACACAGAATCTGTGGGTGAGGTGTTATAATGCGCTATGCACCGTGCTATATAGCATGCTATATTTTATGGGAAACTTAGGGAGTTAATTTTGGTACAGACTATACTAGCCAAGCGTGCTTTTCACTTGGGACGGTGACTCGGGCTTGTACGCACAATCTCTGGTCAACGTTACCGTCAGTTGCACGGTGAAATCATGACACAGTCTGACAAAGATTTAATTAGTTAATTAATTAACTAATCAGTTGATTTCCTTGGTCCAACTTCTTTTCTGGATAGTTAGCTGAGGAAGCTGGTCTACCCCCAGGCGTCTTCAATGTCGTGACCTGCTCTAGAGACAATGCTTCAGATGTGGGCAAAGTCCTGTGTGAAAGTCCCCTAGTTGCCAAGATATCCTTCACTGGATCCACCGCTACAGGCAAGGTGAAAAACTCATTTTGATTAAAGATTTTTAATTCCTACTCATTTATACTGTTTCTCAATATACCCCATGTGCTGAATCAAAGTCAATCTGGGGGGGGATGCTTTCATATTGATATGAAGAATGAATGAGTCCTGTTGTTTTAGCCCTAACCCCTTGAGCACTTTTACTAGAAAGTGTCCTGAATCGGCCAAAACTTATCCACCAATTTTGTTATGCAAAAAAAATGTTGGTGTCCTGAGTCCATCAGAATCTACCAGTGAGTCCAACAGAATCCATCAGTGTAATACATACGTACCGCGTACATACCAAACATATAGCCAAGGAGTTAAAGTGTTGAGATCCTGAATCCATCAAGTCCCCCATCTGCTCAATATGGAGGTGTCCTGATTCCATCAAAATCCTGCAGTACTGCTAAGCTTACTGTCCTGAATTCAATATGGAGGTATACTGAATCCGCAGAAATCCTCCAAAACTGGGTGTGGAGTTTGATGGATTCAGGTACATCAGGGTCAATTTTAATTATAGGGTTTGGTTGATTAGGTAGGAATATTATATGGCTGTCTGTTGACATCAACTGCAGTGTCCATACAAGCCTGGAAACTTGCTTAAAGGGTCCATGCAGTGAATTTTTCTTAGGAACACATTTTGTTAACTTTCTACTCGTCTTAAATGTATGAAAACTATTTGGCATCCCTTTTTGGTAAATTTCATTAAAATGTGCATTTCTGTAAACATTTCAAAAATCCCATGCTTTTCTTGACAACTGAGGGCGCTGTTGCTGTGATGTCATTTCAGAAAGACAGTGTTCAGTTTAGGGGTTTTCTTTTCAAGCTGTGAATCAAAAATTTGCTCAATGAAAACGTTTGTGAGAAAGGCTTGCTCACTGGCTTACTGCCATGTACTTACACAACAACGAATCACCAAAGTAAAGAACTTTACCACAGCAAAATATCCAAACTTCTAGCAACTTTCTGTGCTGATAATAGCTGTAACATTGAGGTTTCTGCCCGGAATGACATCACAGTTTTGCTCATGAATGTGGAAATTTTAACTTGCATTATCCAGACCAAAGACAACTGTTGCTAATCACATGATTCGGGGCATGCTGTTGCATAGTTACGTAAGAGACGCTCAGCATCAATACATTGTTCACAATAGACCATTATCATGTTGTGGCCATCTTGATTTTTTCCCATTCAAATCAACGTAACCAAAGCGATGCTGGAAGGAAAAATAGTCTGGTTCCTTTTTGCACAAAAAACATTATCGTTCAGTACTGTTATTGGATACAGGGAACATGACTGAAATGTGGCAGCATGATAAAGGTCTATGGGTGAGAATGGCACAAAGACACCAGACCATGCTGGAGCTGGGGGTTGCTAACTTGCTAGCATATTGGCTTGCCCCAAATCACGTGAAATAGTAACAATCTCTTTGGTCGGGAGTATGCAAAGTTAAAATGTGCAAAGCATTGGATTAAGTCAGCATTCTAGATTTTATTCAAATTTAACTAGCAAATGGCTTATTGAATATGATGTTTATCCTTGTGAATTGAAAATGGGAGACTTTTTTTCTTATAATGATCTTAAGATTATTCAGTTTGCAGTGTACTGTGGTGGTTATTAGGGTTTGTGACTCATGATCAGAGGGTCTGTGGTTCAAATACAGCTGATTTCAATATGTCCTAGGGCAAGCCATTTAACCCCCACTTGCCTCTCTCCACCCAGGGGTTATTAATTGGTACTGGTATTAGCTGGGGAGTAACCCGCAATGGACTGGCATGTCACCCGGAGGGAATAGAAATATTCTGAATTTGTTTTATGCCAAAGAAAAACACAGATAAATTCTGGCCTGATGATTCACACAGACTCGACTTTATTTACTTAGAAGTGTATTCCTAGAAAACTGAGGCCTAAATACCTCAATGGGTGTGTGTATTCTGAAACAACTTAAATGAAATCATTTTCCTTTTTTTCTCAGATTCTTCTTGAACAAGCTGCCAGCACAGTGAAGCGAGTTTCCATGGAGCTAGGCGGCAACGCCCCCTTCATCGTCTTTGACTCGGCTGATGTGGACGCAGCAGTGGCTGGAGCCATTGCCTGCAAATTCCGCGGCATGGGACAGGTTAGTAGTTGTGTGTGGTGTTGTTGAGCCATTTTCAAAGACCCCAAATATTCTGAAAGGCGTGTAAGAACATTGGCAAATACTGCATCTCATAAATATTCATGATCAAATTGGAGTACATCATAGGCCGTTTCCGCCGCGCACCCAGGAAGTAAAATGATACGCGCCCAGACGACGTCATCCCGGTGAGTATCCAGCTTTACTGCTGTGGGTTATTTCTTCTGACAGCATCAAAAAGTCTCCCTGGAACCTGCATTGTAGACATGAAGTCTGTGGCTTGTAATCTTTACGGAACCAGTCTGTTGTCGTAGTCCTTGTAACTACTGCAGTAAAGACACGTTAAAGAGTGTTGGCACCAGACTATACCAACCCTGTTGCCATGACACACGGAACTCTGCACTTCAGAAACAACAATGGCGTCTACGAGTACAAGTTACGGTACTAGATTTTTATTTCTTTATTTTATTTCTTTCTGGTAATGAAACCAAGGATTCCTCTAAAGTGTCCTAGGCACCGTAGCTCGAAAGCCCGAAGAAACATTGAGAGTAGAAATTACAGATTTCCGTCATTGACTGACAAAGAACTTGAATATCTTGTGCTGAATAAAGATGCAAAATCTACGAAGTCCATTATTGACAAGGCAGTGAGGCTACTAAATACTTTTGAGGTGAAGTAAAACAAATACAGCATGGTTTATTTCGCGTTGGGAGGTAGTCAAGCTGACCTACACCGAAGGACCAGTAATTACCACTACTTCCCCTCAAACCATGCTGTATTTGTATATTACTTGTACTACATACCCTGTGAAATCATTCAGCTGAAATGGTAACATTTACTACTTTTTGGGAGCATTGTTTTGTTAAGCCACCTCAATCTCACATTGATTGTTGGTATTTCTTTATTTCTTCATGCATGTATGTAGACCTGTGTATGTGCCAATCGCATCCTTGTACAGGATGGGGTCTACGAGGAATTCTGCCAGAAGCTCACTGAAAAGGTCGGCCATCTTGTGGTCGGAGACGGGAAGGAACCAGGGGTGACGCAGGGACCGCTCATCAATGAGAAAGCTATCGAGAAAGTAAGTAACCCACTACGGATGCAAAAATGTACACATTTTTGAAACTTAACCAAATTTTGTGATGGATCTATTTTCGTGAAACTTCGGGAGCATATCATAAGGCTATACTGCTTAGGCAGCCTCTAAACTATAATTGATTGATAAATGAAAGAAGTTGGCCTGGCAAGTTGAAAGAAGTAGGCGTGGCATGTTGAAAGAAGTGGGCATGGCAAGTTGAAGGATGCGGGCGTGGCAAGTTGAAAAAGTGGGTGTGGCAAGTTGAAAAAAGTTGGTGTGGCAAGTTGAAAAAGTGGGCATGGCAAGTTGAAAAAGTGGGCATGGCAAGTTGAAAGATGCGGGCGTGGCAAGTTGAAAAAAGTGGGTGTGGCAAGTTGAAAAAGTGGGTGTGGCAAGTTGAAAAAGTGGGTGTGGCAAGTTGAAAGAAGTGGGCATGGCAAGTTGAAAGGAGTAGGCATGGCAAGTTGAAAGAAGTGGGCGTGCCAAGTTGAAAAAGTGGGTGTGGCAAGTTGAAAGAAGTGGACATGGCAAGTTGAAAGGAGTAGGCATGGCAAGTTGAAAGAAGTGGGCGTGCCAAGTTGAAAAAGTGGGTGTGGCAAGTTGAAAGAAGTGGACATGGCAAGTTGAAAGGAGTAGGCATGGCAAGTTGAAAGAAGTGGGCGTGCCAAGTTGAAAGAAGTGGGCGTGCCAAGTTTGGAGATGTGGGTGTAGCAGTGTTCTTCACCCAAGGACACAAGAACCCACATAAGCCAAACAGTGTTTTCTGTGACTTGACAAATCCTCAAATCTCTTTCTTCTCAGGTGGAGAAGCACATTGAGGACGCAGTGAAACGCGGGGCCAAGGTCCTGATGGGAGGTAAACGACACGAACTCGGCAGGACATTCTTTCAGCCCACCCTCCTGTCAGACGTTCCCCAAGATGCCCTGGTGTGCAAGGAGGAGACGTTTGGACCCCTTGCTCCAGTTATCAGGTATACTGGCATTGGCAGGCCATTCTTATGGAGGGAAGTAGAGGGAGGGTGGAGGGGGTATGACCACAATTTGCAGACAGACCATTAACCCTCCTATGCAAACATGAATTCTATACAAAGTTGTTCTTTCAGTCATAATCAATCTAGTGACTGTTTTCAACAGTTAAGAGCTCCCAGCCTACATAAAGCAGGATTGACTGGCTGTGACTGTTTATGTAACTTGACGCAGCTATACTTTGACTGCAGGTGATTGATAAGCCAGCTGTGCCTACTTCTTGCCTGATTTGGCTGTTGACCGAATTTGACGAGTCACAGTACTTGCTTGCCTGGTTTTGTCTGTTGACTGAATTTGTCGCAGTGCTTGCTTGAAATATGATGTGACTGTTGGTGACTAGCCTGTGTAAAAGGCATGGCCAGGGCAAGAGGATTGATTTTTTGACTGTCTGTGACTGTTCAGACAGCACAGTCAGTTCTGGTCAGTCATTTAGCCATAAACCCGTCAAACTGGATGCCGAATGCAAAGGAATGCAACAACATAAAAAACGTCTGCGGTGAAAATAGCTGGAGTTATATTTGTAGTGCGAACACTTCCTGTGGCATCAAAACTCCCTAGTCCCATTCACTTCTGTTGTGCCTGTCATGAACTGGCTTCTCCACTGTTCCACTGATCAGGTCACATTTTTAATGTAGCGGTACGCCATTAAGAAGGTCCGCTCAAATGATCAGATATAAGGACGCCAAGGACAAATCAAGACAAACAGACAAATAATCAAAACACCAGGAGGAGTCAACTTATGTTTGGTCTCATGAACTTGTTACAGATTACTTGTTTACAAAATCAATTACAATAGTTCTGGATCTGAATCTCAATCTTACTCACAAAACAAGTGTTACAAAAATCATAGAACTTAGATTCAACTTCCAGCTCTATAAATTGTAATAAACTTGCCAATGATAAATTATAATCACAAGTTGTATTTCTAAAATTGCCCCAGTTCCTAAGATTCCCAGGTTCCCGGTTCCCCGAACGCCTGGCCAGTGTACGGCTGTGTTGTGAACTAGGCCTCCAAATTGCACACTTTGGTCTGCAGGCAGAGTGCGCATTTGTATACATTTTTCTGGGCTGTGTGCCAATTGTACGGTGCCTCATAAAAGACGTCTCACTACATTAATTTTTTTTTTCAGATTCCAGACTGAGGCTGAGGCTGTTGCTTTAGCCAACGCATCCGAATTTGGCCTGGCCAGTTACTTCTACTCCAACAACATCGGCCAGATCTGGCGAGTCGCCGAGAAGCTGGAATCAGGCATAGTGGGCATCAACGAGAGCCTTGTGTCATCAGAGGCCGGGGCCTTTACCGGCATCAAGCAGTCAGGGCTTGGGACGGAGGGCTCCAAGTACGGAATCAATGAATACCTGAACGTCAAGTACTGCTGCTTTGGGGGCATTTGATCTCCAATCTGGACGGGTTTCTCCAAGCCCACTTTCATCTGCCGGAGATTTTTAACCTCTTGATTTTGACAGTATTCTGGTTTATATCAAATCATGTAGTGATGCCAAAGTTTAGATTATTCACATTGTATATTCAGAGGTCACGAAAATTGATTTGGGATCCTTAGATGGAGCAAAATCTGGAAGCAAAGACGCACTTTGAAAAACTGTCCAGACTGCAAAGTTGTAATCATGCCAATCACAAATCAATCGTAAGTCATCCAGTTTCAATTCAGGTGATGAACCTGCCAAACAAAACTGTGATAAAGGCATTTCTGTACCTCTGTTCAACTCCAGCCTCTGTTACTTCCGCCCTTACTTGTGATTTAACTTGCGATTCGACTCGTGATTGGCTGTGATTGACTTGCGATTTGGGTAAAGATGGACTGGCAATCTAATTGGCTACAAATCTGTTGCTTGAGCTGCTCATAAGTACAAGCATTTTCAACTGTAAATCACACCAAACAATGATGGAAAGTTTATGGTGGATGGCATAGCCTTTTTTCTGCCCCCCTGCATACTTTTATCTGCTGGCTATGATAAAAATTCAGTATTGGGTTCTGCCCTTCAGTGATGTATTTTATAAACACTGCATACAGTGGAACGTTGCTATAACGAAACATCGCGGGATCCACAGAAATTGTTCGTAGTAGCGATTGTTAGGCTTAACGAATTTAATACTTACCAGCTTGTGATTTTTCACACATTAGTCAATCTAACTTTTGACCATTGTTAGATTGTAGTTGCATTTACAATTTACAATTCGCCAAACTTGTCCATTCATCTTTTCAATTCCATAATCATTACTTCACCCTGAATGCCCTGTTAGTTACTGAAAGACAACTTTGAACATGTGCGACTATTGAATCATGTAATTACAAAGTTTTTGAGCTTCATGGGTGGCTTTTCCCTTCTATTCCTGGGGAAGTTATGGGCCTTATTCACAAGTCGGCCATGTTGAATTGAAAGTGAGGTAAAAATCTTCATTTTTCGAACTTGCGAAGGGAAATTAAAGCCAGCACGTTACTAAATAATTCAAGTCTGCTTAAATAAATTATTTAAAATTTGTAATTAAACATTCCCTAATGTTTTAAGCCAGATTTAAAAAAAAATGAAAGTAAAATAAGGCTGCATTAATAGTCTGGCGCCATCCCATTCAACAGTTAACAATTTATGAAATACATTCAGGGAACACGACAAAAATGGCTACCTTGTGAATAAGGTCCATAGCCATTTGTCAATGTTCTGTTGACATTCTCCAACAACACTGTTCGGTACGTTTTGTACACAAAAATTGGAAGCAAAGGATGATGTTCAGTATAGCGGTGTTCGATATAGCGACACTCCAGTGTACTCATTGTTTTCCGAGGACTTGCCAGAACAAAATTCACAAGCTTACTCGCATAAAATAATTTACATAAAATTATTTGCATAAAATTTATTTACCTTTCCCCGACACAAATTCCATCATATTTAAAAAGTTATGAAAATTCTTTGGAATTTAGCAACTCACATTGTTGACTCAATGGAAATTTGCAAGTTTCTGTGATTGTATTTTATTAGTTTATTGTAAATAAATTCCCACCAAAGACTATGATCCAAAGACTCATGTTTACTAACAAAATAACTTTGGTACAGTGAAGCTGAAAATTGGTCACGCAAAAAAAAAAAAAAAAAAAACCCATGGAGTTGTTCAATTTTAAAGAGGTGGGAACGACATAGGCTTACCCTGCAGAGGAACAATGCTATAAAATAGATTCTGGCAACAAAATTGATGTAAATATAGGTTTTCCCGGCCAATTTCCTAAAATGTTCATTCACTTTTGAAAATTGTCATTCATTTCCGTCTGCATTTGAATGCATGTCTTTAATCCCATTTCAATTCAACAAAAGTCCAATGTTTTCATTGTCCGTGCATTCGGTTTTGAGAAACAGACGGCCAATTACGTTACCTGTGCATTCATTTACGAAAGCATGCCTTTTCTACATTGACTTCAGGTACAGCTAATTTGATCATTTTCCTTGCTCCATGATTTGATTGACGGTTCATGAAAATGAAACCCCTAATTGTATCTGGTGCCGATGGCATTAAAGTAAAAGTGAAATAGAATGGTGAATGTTTGAAATCACCCTCTAAAAGCGAAAAAGAAGTCTTGTAAATGAATCATAATGGACATAAACAAAAGGTGCTGCTGGAATCGAACATGGAATCGAATGCTCTGGAAGCTAAAATGAAACGCATGTTCAGAGCGATTCTCAAATTCAGACGAAAATGAATGACCGATTTTCAGAAGTGAATGAATATTATATATATGTAATATATTGTAATATAGGAAAACCTATATTACAAAGTATTTGTTTGCTTAAAAAAAACACGATATCCAAACTACTGATCCCTAATACTGCCAACATTGTATAGTTGGTCGGGTTACCAGAAACATTTTTGTTCGGCCTCATAAACATACATTACATAGCTATTGTTTTGCCTGTTTGTTTGAAAGCTAAATATCATTTTATTTTTTTGTTTAACTTTACAGTATGATTATGGCAGTTACTATGCACACAAAGTTTCTTTGGGATTTAGTTCGGCAATATGGATATTTTACTCACATGCCATCTTGTGCTGATTTTTAAATTTTCTGGCCATACTGATGATACTGATCATTTGAAAATAAGGTGTGAATGCTAGAAATAATTTAAGACAGCAGCAGTTCAAAAATATTTTAATAGCACTGAAAAGTAAGCTTTACTTGTTTTTTCTTTTTTATGTATGTATTTTTTTTCTGATCCTTTCCCTTTCTGAAATTCATTGAAGTTAACTGAAATCAAGTTTAAAAAAAAGCAAATTGCATATTTTAATTGCATTATGTAACTGCATGTGAACGTCCTTTATAAATATGACTGTAATTTAACTTGTAAATTAAATTTAATATACAATTTATTTTATGAGTCCAACTTTGATTGAGGAAAGAATAAATTGGAGTTTTACATGTTTACTGTGCTTTAATCAAGTGGCATGGAAAAAATAATATTTAATTTATTTTCACAACATCCATCAGCGCAGCTACATCGACAGGGCCAAAAAAATTTAACAGTCAAAAACCAATTAAGGTATGTTGCATGTGGGTTTTGGAATTTTTTCACATTACCTCTTAAAGTCAGATAACCATCTACCATACAAACTTTATTTCATTCAAATCAATGCATTGGAACAAACGCTATGCTCCATCGAACTCGGGGGTTGAAAATCGTCTTGGGCCACTTTCCTTGAAAGTGAGAAAGCGCAGTTAGAGAAACACACAAAGGATTTATTTCCTTTGCTCAAGAGTAACGTGTGACTTATTCTACCGGCTTCGATCTGTAAACTTGATAAATAAAAAAAAGTTGCCCAAATGTTTTTTTCTTCAAGTCCCGTATTGTGATTGCTGTATCTTTTGAACAAAACATTCATTTTCTGAAAACATGCCCGATTCGACTGTTCAGGCGCGGTTCTAGGGGGGGGGGGGGGGGCTGGGGGGGGTGTCTAGCCCCCCCCCCCAAAAAATAAATTCCGTAAAAAAAAAAATTGCATTAGCAAAAAGAAAGATTGTGATGTACATGCGAACGGTCTCCCTAAAAAAAATAGTCGTGACAAGGGTGCATTAGTTAATACAGTGTCAATGATTTTAGGATTTTATTGGCGCTCCCCATTGAAAATATGGCATGAGGCCCCCCCCCCCCCCCCCCCCCCCCCCCCCCCCCCCCCCCCACCTCTTGATTTTCGGAGGCCTAAGTGTCTGGAAAAAAATAACCGGTCTACATCCACCCTGCTAGCCCCCAAAAATATTGGTTCTAGAACCGCGCCTGCGACTGTTAGTTTTGTTTGTGACACAAGTTGTATTTTCTATCTTAAAGTTTGTTCCCCGTGCATCCTCTTCAAACAATTTAAAAAAATTCTATTAATAAGTTTTCCCCCTTTTTGGACGCCTACAAACCTCCGGAGGAAAAAAGGTTTTTATTTTGGGCGCAAAAACAGATTCGCTTTACGAGCAGACTGGCTCCCGGTCCGTAATATCAATACTGATTGAGGGGCGGGAACCATTACCAGTATACCCGGTTGAATATATGATTGTTATGAATATAATATCGGAAGTCAAAGCTTTGTCACAAATTGGCTCTAAAGAAAGGCTGGAACTATGTTTCGATATCCATTATTGTGTCACAATGAGGTGGTAGGATGATGCATTTCCTTAGACTTTTTCCAGCACTTTGGATGAAACCAATTGTTTGTATTGGCCCCATTTGTCGTTCTTTTCGGTAAAATTGTACCACTCTCGACAAAACGGAAACCCTGAAGGAAAATAAGCCAAAAAGGTGCTTAAAACGCGATACAGGTCGGACACCCCCCCCCCATGCAAACCTGAATCATTTGCCTTTTTTTCACGAACGTGATCTTTGAATTTGTATGTTTTGGATATCAAGTTAAAAGCTGAGAGTTTGTTTCTTTCAAATACTAAAACAAATCATGAAAACAGCACATTGGGTTGCTGAGAAACTGCCAATTATGTAACACAACTCCTTTTTGGTCCATTCCAATGGCATATACGGGATTTACAATACATGTAGCGCATTTTGTCGTAAATCTTACAAACAACACGGCACATGACAAGAGTACAATTTTGATGGTAATATCTTTTATTTCCCACCTGAACAGGTATCTTATCTTTTTTAGTGCTATTTGACACCTTTTCAGGCATCATAAATATGTCAAAATATTAAAGATTGCACAAATGAAAGCTGTTTGGAGCACCATTGGAAAGGATGAAAAAATCACTTCTTTTACATAATTGGCTTTTTCTCAGCAACCCAATGTGCTGTTTTCATGATTTTTTTTCTCTTCAGTATTTGAATGAAAAAACTCTCATTTGGGTAAAGAATGTCACTTAAGACCTGTACTAAACTCAGAGAATCTGCACTGGCCCAATCGGGGAGGGGGGGGGGGGGGGTTCCTACATAAAAATGCACAGATCACATTTTTGAGGGAAAAAAAGGCAAAATGTTTCAGGGTTGCATTTTTTTTCGGGGGTACATCGAAAAGTGCAGTGTGAACGGTGAATAAGTTTCACCATGATTAAAATGGTGTACACCTTCTCTCGGCAGCCCGTACGACCGGCTTGCATGGCGGTGAACGTCATGGGACAGTCGGATACCTGACAACTCAACAAGGTCACCGTTTGGTCAGATTGACGCGGCTAAGCAACTTTCTGGCGCAGAAAAACTGCCAGAATTAAGAGATCCAGTGACTTGCTAAATGGCAAGCTATAGGCAGGTTGCCTTTATAGGAAATATGTTTTGAAGATGCGGCCTTGTGCTATTTTCGAGTTTCGCCTCGAAAAACACGTTTTATTCCTGGCAATATAAAAGTTATTCACTTTAGAATGAATGAGACATTGCATAAAAAAAAATCCACCGATGTTTAGTTATTTAATCATTTCTTCACAACATTCGAATTATTGGCTGTCAGACGGCTCTCGCAAGGCGGGTTATTTGTGGACAAAATGAAAGCCCCTTTTCCGAGGGTTGCAGTCGCCTCGAAAACGGAATGAAGAAGGTTTTTTTTTTTCGTTAAAAAACTTGTTAAAAAAAATGCAAATTGAAAATTCGCTTGTAGAAAAAGAAATCTATTTTTGGAAGAGAATAATGGGTATGATCTTTAACTACGGTTTGAATTTAACAAACTTTGGGGGAAAAAACATCGTGATCTGCTTTTGGGCCGTCGTGTTAGTAGACAGATAATAAAAATGTAAACAGCACAGTTCCAAGAATGATGACCGTTGTGCTCATTTTAAAATACACAGACATTACTGGGGCCGTGAAAAATTGCCGATTTCCGATGTCCATTCAGGGCCACCGTAACAAAAACCGGATCGTTCTGGATGACAGTTCGGCGGCATTATTCCATGTGACCGTTTTAAATGCCTTTGTACACACGTGTATTTTACGCTAACCTGGGCCAGATTTCCCACGAGAAGTGACGAATGCTAAAGGAAAATCCTCACATTTTTAGCAACTTCGGTGCATTTTCATCTCAATTTTTTACCGTGCTCCATCTTGGGGATTATTTTGCAATCTAGTGGAGACATTGTGAGAATTTTTCATCAAGGGTAAGGCAATTTAGGTGTGAATTTCTTTCACCGAGATGGGTGATTCTGGCAACGATGCTGGGCCAGGCGAAGCAGCGGTCGATGCCCCGCCGCCAAAGAGAGGCCGTGGACGGCCACGCAAACACCCCAAACCTGAAGAGGTAAACCTTCATGCAACTCGTTTTTATTCAATTTTGTAAAGCTCACTTTTGAGATTTAGGTTGGGTAAATGATGACAATTGCTCGGCAGATTTTAAAGATCCTATGGAAGATTGGTGTGGGCATAGAGCAAGGAACAGTTGAGTTGTGGGGTTGTTTCTTGAAAAAATTGACGCGCTGCGTCGTCATCAGTGTGTGATATCGTAAATCAGTGTTACAGAATTGTCATGTGAATAAACAATTTGCATCTCTCGTGGTGGTTGGGCTGGACATTTGTAAACACTCTGTCTTCCTAAAAAAAAAAAAAAAAATGTTTGCACAAAGGAGGAGGAAGGTTGCACACAAAAAAATATGAAATTTTAGTGTACTATTTAAATTTTCCTAATAATGTAACTTGAGGCCAATAAAAAAAAAATCAGGTTCCCCTCCCGCTTCTTTTTTTCCCACCCGTTTTTTTTTTTTTTTTTAATTTACAATACATTTGCAATATACTTTAGGGAAAGAATTCCATATACGGCCTCCACTCATATTCCTTAATATAACCTATAAAGTACCAAAAAATGGTAAATCTGATGAAGAAACGCTATTTTAAGAGTGCAAAAATTCTTTGATAATACTCTTAACTTTTTCTGTCATGGCCCATACTTTGTGCAGGAGGCCTGATGAGGGAGGCCGTGTATGGAATTCTTTCCTTTTTTACATTGCGAATGTATTTTCTTTTTATTTGTTTCCAGTAAAACAGTATTTGTTTTATCAAAAGAGTTTCGAAAATGGAATGCCATCTTGGAAAATCTGCCACGGGTGGGGAAAAAATGTCGACGTCCAACTTTTTCAAAAAGCCTGGATGAGAAACTGCGTTTTTTTTGTAATTGGCCTAACATTTTCTTATTTTTGTTAAAAAAATGTATAGTCTGCCTTTGTATTTTTTTCCAGGTAAGTTTTCAAAGACTGTTCATATGTAAATCCCAGATAACATTCGGAGAAGTTTTTGTTTGGTTTTGTTGTTAGGGGTGGGGTCTTTTTTTTTTGGGGGGGGGGTGGACGGTTGGGGGAGGGGGAAGGAATTTTGGAAGGGGATGGGGAGTTAGGCCCCCTACTTTTTTTCGGGGGGGGGGGGGGGGGGGGGTGGGTTGTGGCAAAATCTTTCTGTAAGTGTAAGTGGAAGGGCACTGTCCATAATGTCTCCATGGTAGGGCATCCAAAAGCCTTTAGTGTGAAAAAGTCAAGGGAGGAGGGGACAATTTCTCCCTTGCCACCCCTTTCTCCTGCTTATTACAAAAAATATTAGGGGTAGAAGGGGCTTTCTTTACTCGCCTATCTGCCCACTACCAACAATACAAACATTTATAATGTTCACTTAATTATCTGAAAATTAACTCCCAATTTTTTAATTGTCTTGATTTTTAATAAATCGTGACCCCCCCCCCCCCCCACCCCAAAATAACCCCCACAACTCAAGCTTACCAAAAGAAATCAAACCAAATAAGCACTCATTCCGACTGGAGCCTTTAAACCTAAAAAAAACTGTTGTAGATTAGGGCAGCAAATTGTATTGATCAACTTTTCTTCTAAAAGGTGCCTGAAGAGAAACCGAAGGGAAAAGCAGCCAAGAAGAAGGCTGATGCCGCAGGAGATACCGCTGCTAAGACCGAGGCGAAAGCCACGAAAACTAAAGCACAGCCACCAAAGGTACATAGAAATGCAGATATGTGGCTATCAACCAAAACAACCTTCAAAATCCACCCAACGATTCTGGAGGATTTTGTAGGAAGATGGAAGATGAACTAGAGCTAATGTTTTAAGTTTAAATTTCAAACAGTGGTGGATTTTGGAAGAATTTGCCCCCCCCCCCCAAAAAAAGAAGCCTGTGGAGTTCATGTGAAGAGTGGCATAGTGCATTAGTTCCCCTGTTGTGCCCATTCTTGAAAATCACACAATGATCTTAAGAATGCGCGCGCATTCTTAAGAATGAGCGCGCATTCTTAAGAATGAGCACGCGTTCTTAAGAATGAGCGCTCATTCTTAAGATTGCGTGGGAATATCACGTGCACAATTTATGAATTTTGCACAATCTTAACAAACATTGCACGACATAATTATGTTAAATGAAATGTTTAGCGGTTAAAAGGGAAACAATTCATATAAAGAGGAAAGAAAATGTTCTATGCTTCTGTACTCGTATAACTACGATAATTTGAATCAAATTAAACCTGTTATTATTGCTTTTTTCTGCCCACTATGGGAAGTTTTGTAATAACGGAGGACTGGGAACTAGTCTGGGAAGTGCTTTGTTTAGGCTGGACAAGTTACAAGTCCCTGTATGTATCATATGCATGCCACGAAAAAAAAACGATGTCCAGAAGCTGCCAAAATTGCTCTTTTGACTAGATAGAATCCAGCTCTGCAGCGTAATGGTGGGGGTGTGAACAATAAATTGGTGGCAATTTAAATGGGAAATTTGCATTAGCACTATGGGATGTCACAGTATTCATTCTCATTCTTCACATTTTCATTCTTACGTCCCCCCCCCCCCCCCCCCCCCCCCCGCTTTTATTATCCCAAAAATCAGAATTCTTTCCAATACACTATTATTATGTCTCTTATTTTTTTTTTCGGTCCCCCCCCCCCATACACGTATACTTTTCATATCCAATCTACTTTTCAGCGCCTTGCGTTGCAACAGTATCAGTGAACGAGGATGCAGCTAGACTTGCCAAGCACAGCAGGTGCTCGGTATCGACAAGACCGTTATCTTGTCGCGCATTCTTAAGAATGTGCGCTCAATCTGGAAGAGTTATTTTTTGCGAAGATTGCGCAAGGATCCAGTTGCACAATCATAAGAATGTGCATGCGCATTCTTAAGAATGCGTGATTTTCAAGAAAGCGCACAACACCCCCAAAACACTGTACAAACTTTTAATTGTACAATCACAAGTAGTTATTCACACAGGATTTTGATGAAAAAGTGGAATATCTTAAATACTAAACAAGGATGACAGGAAATATCTACTGGGCAAGGATAATTCAGCATTTTGTTTGCATTGTTAATTCACATATTCCAGGTGCTTGTTATGAAAAAAATAATATGTTTTCCTTCCTTAACCCTAACTCCCTAGCATAATTTACTAGGACCTTACCCATCCAGGCAAATTCCAACACCATATGGAAACTGCACACACATATTTCCGACTTTGATTCTGGAGGTGTGCCAACCCAATGTAAAAGACTGTCAGTTACTGTACCCATCCTGACAGATTCCAACAAAACATGACGTTGGGGTTTGATGGGTTGAGTTCTGTTAGAGTTAACATCCCTTTAATTCCTTCATCAACAGAAGGCTGCACCACCCGAGAAAAAGAAGAGGGGGCGAAAACCTAAGGTAAAGAGTTTTTTTTGTTTTTTGTATTCACTTATTTTTTTTCAATGCGTGAATGAAATATTGTTTTTGCTGAACCATTTACTACAGTTCTGGTTCACGCATCCTTAGTGCCACTAGTCTTGATGTAGTAAAGTGTTCTGCATCTGATCAACCCGATCAATTTTAATTGGATACAAACTTTAAGCTGATGGATGCTGAGCTCTAAACCTTCCCCTTTGTGGAGAAAACCGAACCGCTGGAGCATTCACTAAAGATCTGACCCAATCGGCGTGTCGGTACAGATCAGTGGGTGTACATTCGGAACGGAGGAAGTTTAAGATTGTGGCTTTGCACAAATTAAAAGGGGACCTTTTGACAAGACTTTTCAAGGAATTTGTTGATTAGAGTTGTCCATGTGGCACATTATCTTCTAGAGTGGAAGGACTCAAACCCACCCACCCCCCCCCCCCCCCAAAAAAAAGGTTTAAAAAAAATGGTAAAGGGGACGAACCTGTGTTCACAGGAACGGAGTGCCCATCGCTCTTTAGCGATTGGGCCAGACTCATATATGCTGCTGTGGGGGATCTCCACACCTCCACAGCAAGTCTGTTAACTTCCCAGCATTGGATAATGCCGGTACCCATTTAACACCTGGGTTGAGAGGAATAATTGAGGTAAAGCGCCTTACTCAAGGGCACAACAGTGAACACGCATGGCAACGGCGGGGCTCGAACCCACAACCTCACGATCATGAAGCCTGTGCTCTACCACTGGACCACACGTGCACTACAAATTGGTCATACGTAGGCTAATTTTCAAAATGACAGAATTTCTATTAATTGGGCCGAGTGACTATGGAGCAAAATGGCAATGGGGCGAAGTGGTTTAGGGAGAAGTGACATGAATGGGTGGGTGACCGACACCCATTCCCTGCAACACATCAGCACCCGATTTCATCAAACTCTTCGTAACTTACGATGCATCGCAGCGATGCAACGCGTCGTATCTCTACGATGCATCGCAGCTGCGACGCGTCCTGCAATCCATTTCACTAAACACGTTGTAAGTGCAACGCGTCGTAGGTGTATTTGTAGCACAACTCGGTGACTGTTTTATGTATTTAGTCAGCGTACAGTAAATAGTCGTCTGATATTCAACAAAGAGTCGTCGGATCTCAGCTCGAAATTTGTTAAAACGTAAAACAAAATGGCGGCCGTGCGATGCAATTTTGAAGGAAAACAAACTCTCATTGGACTGTATAGCTACTTTGAAATTTCAGTTCTAATATTCCGGTCTAATTCATAATTATTCAATGAATTTTCTATTTACAACTTTACACACATTGCCTCGGTATTATTATCTCGTTAATGTAATGTTTATGGCATAAAACTGGCTTAGAAATGACTCTTCTTATTTTGTGACGACCACTAGACACGTCTTAACTTGCGACGTGTTTTAAGCCGTTGTCAAGGAACTTACGACGCGTCCAACACATCGCAACTTTCGTGAAATGGAAGATACGACGCGTCGCGAGTTGCGACGTGTTACACGTCGTAACTCGAGTTGCGACGCGTCGCAGCGCTTCGTGAAATCGGGTGCTGGTCTATTCTCTATTGTTTCAGTTTGCGTTAACACCATGTTGTAATAACTACTGTAGCTCAGTAAAGCCTAAAATCTTATGTCTGTTCTCTACCCTCTCATTTCCAAACTGATCGAATTCATCTTTTTTTTCTGCTAAACAGCAAAAGCCCAAGGAGCCATCATCTGACGAGGAAGAGGAAGCAGATGCAGCCAATGATTCTGCGTCCACTGAAGAGTCATAGTAACCGTGGCAACCCTTGTATCACCTCCAGTAGTCTTGAATTTGCAAGACTGTTTTTCTCCTCAGACATTGTGTAACATTGTAGAGATGTGTCATTAGATGGCACTGTGTTTTCACTCTTTTGCAGCTTTTATAGTTTGTTTCTAGTGTCAAGTTGCTTCCCACATGCTGTTGTCAAGTTTTACCCTGAAAAATAGATTAATTTGTATTTTTCTAGCAATACAAAAAGTTAATCAATTTTGAATGAGACATCGAACAAAAAACTGTGTTCATGTTTGTAAACGTGCAAGCTTGATAATAATTCAGGTGTATCTCTTGTGCATTATGGGTGCTTAAGCAACGTACAATAAAAGCATATTTTCATCAGGTTAAGAACCTCCAAAATAGAGAAGAGTAGTTTTTACGTTAAAATATAACATACAAATGAAAAATTTGTTGGGGGAAAAAAAATCCACATGTTGAAGAGCTCAGGTAGAGCACTTTGAACAACTGTATCGACTGAACTTATTTTGAAGCCCGTCAGAAAATATTATTGGCTTCATTAGAACCCACCGATATTAAAAATTGGAGGAATTTGTGACATTAAAAATGTATTCTGTGGACCTGGAGTTTTGCAGCTGATTTCAATACCTCAAGAAAGGACTAGATTTTTTAAATCCAAAAACCATCGTTAAATATTAATCAGGATCAACTCACATACTTCAGTTTTATGTTTTCAAGATGCAATGTATTTGTGTTGGATGTTTTCCTGTTGTTGGCTGAATAAAACTTAAAAGAGTGTTAAACTGACAGTCGAATTGATCCGAGTATAATTTGTTCTTGTTCAACTACTTTAACCTTTACTAATTGTAAAAGTGATCATCTTGTCTTGCAAATCGCGTTCATGCAGCATTCAAGTTATGTGAAAAGATGATTGAAGTAAGATTGTAGTCTGTAAAGAGCCAATATGGCCCATCAGGCCGGCGTCTATCTCCAGTTTCAGTGGCATGAAACGACTTGGAATATTTCTATTCCACCTGGATGGATGCTAGTCCATTGCAGGTTACTCTCCAGCTAATGCTGGTACCCATTTATACTCCTGGGTAGAGAGAGGCAAAGTGACTTGCCCAAGGACACAACATATGACCAGCAGCTGGATTGGAACCCCTGACCCTCTGGTTTTGAGTCATGAACCCTAACCACTAGGCCACACTCCCACTAAAAGACGATTACCCCCCAAAAATTAGAAATTTGAAGTGTTTAAATTTCACCTCAAAACGCTGTATCGAGATATCGCATAGATTTCCAGTCGTTTGCCTGAGATTTGAAGAAAATGTAACGAAAGACCCACAACTGTAGTCATTACAAAAACATTCCACAAACTTGCCAATCAGTTCCGAGATCTGTTAAAGGTTTCTTTTTAATCCAAAACGGGGTAAATTTACAATTGTCCCATTGCACAAAATGTACACCTCATAAATGTCCAGCAAACTCATTATTATTATTGCATATATTTATGTAAAAATGTTGGAAATATAATCAAGCAACAGCAAAATTTTGTTGGAAAATTCCAAGGACAATTTGCATACAATTTTATATTAGAAGTGATACTTCATATATTTTAAATCAGTTCTATAATATAAGGCAAAGCACATAGCATGATCAGCTAGACCACTAAAAATGAAAGAAATTGTAAGAATTATATAAATTTATTGACCATAAAATACAAAGAAAATTCCCCAAAAAGGTCGAAATCAACTTTGATTGTTGTAATTACAGTTGCAGTTTTTTGTCACAAATCTAAGTGAAAGTGACTTTACTTTTTCCCCCTAAAGGTGTGTATATGTATTTCAAAGCTTCATAGCTGTATTCTACAATTGCTAAAACCTGACCTATTAAATTATTTTACTTGACCAAGGCCTCCAATTTTTTTTTAATTTTCTGTTGACGAGTCAGCTCTGACTTTTAAAAACGAGATTCCCAAAATCTTTTGCTAGGAAAAATACAGCATATGGAAACTACCTCTTCAAGCTACAAAAATCTGTTCTGGCCATTTGACAAAAATAAAAATCTTTTGTAGGCGAAACCGCTATTCTACTTAAAAAAAAAAAAAAAAAGCCTGACGAGTCCAGAATTCAGACTATATTTTCAATTAAAATGATCCAAATATTATGGACAAATAGGCTGGTACATGCAATGAATATCCAAATCCCATTAAAACCTTTTAACCACAATTAACTTCAACCTAATCATGATTCTCAACTGTTCTGCACTACATACTTTAATCATAATGCAAAAATGATTCAGCAAAATATACAGACAACATGATTCGAAACAAGGAATGTATGTGAAAAAAGTGGCAAATAAAAGAACATGTTTCTTCCTCAAGCCCAACAAATTCTAGACCAAATTGAAGGACACGTTGAAGTTTTGCCCCCAAAAAACCTATACATGTGTAAATACACATGAATTATCTTGCTCTACAGTTAAGTTACGCTGTGTCAAAAATAATGTTTTTAGGAGGGGAGGGTTGAACAAAGAGCGTGTGATGGAAATGGGTTTTCTTAAAAAGCACAAAAATGAAGAGGTAAATGATCTGGGTGGGATAACTTCAAACCAACACTCCTTCAACCCTTTTCATCTGTGGACAAGAAAAAGATGGAAAAAAAGATGGATAAAGAAATGGGGAATAAACTCGGCAACTTCAAAGGTGAGTCGAAAAGCGACTGAATATGATTCATTGAACACAATGAACCTGTCAGATTTGAGATGGTCAATCCCAAGTCAATCCCAAGTCAATCCCAAGTCAATCCCAAGTCAATTACAAGTCAACCACAACTCAATCACAAGTAAATCACAAGTCAATCACAAGTCAATCACAAGTCAATCACGAGTCAAGTCACAAGTCAATCACAAGTCAATCACAAGTCAATCACAAGTCAATCACGAGTCAAGTCATAAGTCAATTACAAGTCAACCACAACTCAATCACAAGTCAATCACAAGTCAATCACAAGTCAATCCCAAGTCAATCCCAAGTCAATCCCAAGTCAAACACAAGTCAATTCCAAGTCAATCCCAAGTCAATCCCAAGTCAATCGCAATTCAATCGCAATTCAATCGCAAGTCAATCGCAAGTCAATCGCAAGTCAATCGCAAGTCAATCGCAAGTCAATCCCAAGTCAATCCCAAGTCAATCCCAAGTCAATCACAAGTCAATCCCAAGTCAATCCCAAGTCAATTCCAAGTCAATCGCAAGTCAATCCCAAGTCAATCTCAAGTCAATCGCAAGTCAATCGCAATTCAATCCCAAATCAATCCCAAGTCATTCCCAAGTCAATCCCAAGTCAATCCCAAGTCAATCCCAAGTCAATCCCAAGTCAATCCCAAGTCAATCCCAAGTCAATCCCAAGTCAATCCCAAGTCAATCACAAGTCAATCACAAGTCAATCCCAAGTCAATCCCAAGTCAATCCCAAGTCAATCCCAAGTCAATCACAAGTCAATCACAAGTCAATCCCAAGTCAATCCCAAGTCAATCCCAAGTCAATCACAAGTCAATCCCAAGTCAATCCCAAGTCAATCGCAAGTCAATCGCAAGTCAATCGCAAGTCAATCACAAGTCCTCCAGTCTCAAGTCAAGCAATAAACTATTCAAATGAACTGTGGCAAAGGCATTCCTTTGTCATTGTTTATCCTCAGTGACTTGGGATTTGACTTGTGACTGGACTTGATTACAGCTCTGTCAATAGACTTACTCATTCTGCCTGGATTGGATAAAACTGCTGCAGCCTTCGGCCGGTTGACAAAGTAAACCGTTTTGCTGCCTACCAGGAGGAAATGGTTACCCTTATGTGTAAATCTGCGATGTCAAAGCATAAATAAAAACAACCAGTTACAAAAAGAAAAAAACAAGGCAAGGCTGGCCGAGTTGAGCTGGCCCACAAAGTCTCAAGTTTAGGACATCGTTTATACTCAGAGGACAATAGGCCGGGCTCAAAGTATTTCAGTATTAGAGAAGTGACCTCCTGGAATTTTTCTCACGGCACAGATTTGCAATTTTAGAGCAAAATGGACAGTTGCACCTCCAACGTAAAGTGGCCAAACGTGGGTAGGTATGCAGGTTGTGGGTTCGAGTTCAGCCTGGGGTTGTGGTGCGTGTGCCCTTAGGCAAGGCACTTTGTCACTCATTGCTTCTCTCCACCCAGGAGTAAATGGGTACCTGTGAGGGTAGAGATGGTTTTCAACCGAAATGGCAGCATCGAGCTGTATGCTCCCCAGGGAGCTGAGATTGTCTTTGGAATGTTTCGTTGGTCCAACAATCCGGGGGTAATAATACAGTATCCATTATTATTATTATTAACTCAACCATGCAACTGGGACAATTTATTTCTGACTTAACCTAAGTTCATTACTTTTGGATTTAACGCACTCTGAATGAAGTTCCATATTAAAACTTTAGGATCATTAATTAGCCCAAGTTGGTAACGGAACAAACAAATATTCAGTAAATTTTGGACATTTTTTTGAAGACTTTGGGACAAATTCCGATGATGATTCCAGTAATTTTTACTCACCTAATGATTCCCTTATGCATGTTAGTTAACGGAACGTCTTCAAACACAAACAGGCCAAAACATTTGCATAGCCGTCTGAGAAGAGTGTGGTCATCAACCGAGTCCTGCTCGTAGAAAACAGCATAGATTTTTCTGGAAACCAAAAATGAAATTATTTACAGGTTGACATTTGTGAAAACATTTCTCGCATTTAAAAAAACAAAAACAATGTTGTAGATAAATGCGGCATACTGGTAAGGAAGATTAATTCAATTTGGGTTAATGAGGTTTGGGGAATCATAAGCACAAAAGTAATGTCCTCAGGCAGGATGCTTTACCACAATTGTTTCCCTCTACTCAAGAACACAATGGAAATTTAACTTGTCAGGGATGCGAGTGGACTGACATTTTTGCCTGAAATTTGAGGAATGAAGGAAAAGTATACACACATGTATGGTGCCATAATTATTAGGTTATTTACAACTTGAATATCGTGTAACTGGGCAATATTTCACAAGCTGCGTTGACGCCATTCTACCACGATTAATTGCAGGAGGATTTATAGACTGGTGAGGAGCGTTTATTACTTAAGCAGTTAAGCGGATCACAGGCTTTCCAACACGGCTGTTTAACCCAGTAGCATAACCTGGGGGGACGGAGAGTGGCAGATTGCAACACGATGGAGATTTTTTTTTTTTAAATCAGGATGCTAATAGTAGCAAAATCTGGACGGTAAAAATGGGTATCGGGATGAAAATTTTGCAACGCAACATTCTCTAATGATTGCCCTTTTTGCACTATGCCATTTTTCACGATCATCCTTTGTTCACTAGTGCACTTGTTTACGTCGAACCAATGTTTGTAATTGTCCCGCCTTGAAGAGCACCACCTATTGTCCGAAAGTCACCAGTTTGAACAGCGCCCCAATAGGTAGAAGTCTTCAATAGGCAAACCAAATACTCTAAATTCTGGACTCGAATTATAGAATGTGGAGGTCCTGAAGCAGAACATCGATCCATATTAAGCCAACGTTCCCCAAAGTCAGAGGACTACAATACCATGAAGCCAAAAACCACAGACAAGCTAAGTTTCATTTTTAAAAAAAATTGTAAAATCTGGTAAAGCTTAATAAACACAGTCAAAAACAAACAAGACTATGCGAGCCTGGTGAAGCTGGAAAAGCTGGTCGCAGAGTGCACACAATTCTATTCAATTGATTCAGAATGGCTTTTCACGGATGTCTTTTCATGCATCTGGTCTACACGATGTGCCAGATTTAACCCACTCATTGGTATTACGGGGTAATCCTATACAACAGCACTGCCCGGCTGACAAGTGACAGTTAGTCAGTCAGTGAGTCAGTCAGCGGTACAAAACGGATTCTAGGCTGGCCTCTAGGACCAGACAAAATCAACTATAAATGCGTTGGGGTTTAAGGGGGGCAATCAAACAGGGAGACTCGTGAAATGTCTACTTACTGAGCGTGAGCTTTGAACGTTAACGACAGATTCCCCTCTGTAAGGCACTTGTTGATATCATCTGGTTTCAGGGGCACGCTGTGGGTGATGAGACGCAAGATTTCATTCTCATATTCTGTGGCTTCTAGTTTGTAGACCATGGTTGGCTCTGATAGAGGACCAGCGCTACATAAAAAAAAACCAAAAAAAACCATAAGAGATAGTTATACGAATACAGGGTCTAATTTCACAAAGCTACTACACGATATTTTGGATGTTAAAGGCATATACATATAGGATCATTTGCATTTATCCCAAAAGTAACCAACTAAATTATTATCAAAAGCTTACTTGGATTATTAAGCACCACATGGAATTAATGCGTCTCGCTTGATGTCATTTAAAAGGAACCAAGAAGTGTTGGTGATCTGCAACAATCAGTCAATTGGCTGATTTTTGGAATAAAGAGTGCTATTGACAAAATTGTGTTTCGTAGACAAAACTTTGTGTATGGTTTTCACTGTTTTCTCAAAAAGTCTTATTTCCACTGAGCTGAAACTTCAACAGGTTAGGTTTTGAACTCTCTTCTTGGGATTTTGAGTGGTGTTATAAATAGATATGAAAAAAGATGCATGCAAAGCAAATTATCCTGTATGCCTTTAAATTGTGGTTTTTTGGGGGGGTTGTTTTTTGGGATAAGCAAAACCTATTGTGAGCTTGTCAATGTTTTCTTTGACTGTATATCAGAACCTCCCCCCCCCCAAAAAAAAACACCTCATACCTAGAGCTGGTTCGGCTGAGCAAGTACTGACTCATGAAAGGTTTGTCCTCATAGAAGCCACCTTGTCTCTGGATCCGTTTGACCCTTGACACGTCGGGGATGATGGACCCACCTCCTACCAAATCCCCCAAGGACCACCCCCTCCAGGTGGAGAGGGAGCAACACTCCTTCTGGTTCTGCAGCTTGTCCGTCCACAGGGAACGACGAACGATCCACCTGGGGACAGAAAGTTGGTAAAATATAAAATATTGACCCATTAGAAACCTGTACTGGGTGGAGGTGGGGGTGGGATGTGGTGGGGGTTGGGGTGTGGTGGGGGTTGGGGTGGGGTGGGGTGGGGGTGGGGTTGGGGTTGGGTTGGGGTGGGGTGTGGTGGGGGTTGGGGTGGGGTGGGGGTTGGGGTGGGGTGGGGGTGGGGTTGGGGTTGGGTTGGGGTGGGGTGTGGTGGGGGTTGGGGTGGGGTTGGGGATGGGGGTGGGGGTGGGGTTGGGGATGGGGGTGGGGGTGGGGGTGGGGTTGGGGTTGGGGGTAGGGTTGGGGGGGTGTGTGGTGGGGGTTGGGGTGGGTGTGGGGATGGGGGTGGAGTTAGGGTTGGGGTTGGGGGTAGGGTTGCAGGTGGGGTTAGGAGTAGGGAGCGGGGGCTGGGAGTTGGGGAGAGCTTGACAAAGCTAAAGACTTTTTAATCGTAAAAGCTGAGACTTATCAAGTTGGCACTGGCGTGCATTCAATGAAATTACAATACAACTTTTTAACATCAGATTCTGAAGACGCTGTGAATATGACCTACAAGCCAAATAGAATGTACTCGCATTCTGTCAGACAATACAGCACATCTATCAAAAGTTGCAAACATATTACGCCTTACTGAACTCACCCAAATCCGGGGAAGTCGTCTGTCCTGTACACCAGATTCTCATCCCCAGAGGTAGCGGCGAAACCTATCAAAAGACAAATGAGTATTCAAGAAACACGCAACACAGTCATTCCGTGCCAGATAGCCTAGGTCAATAAGTCAAATCAGGAAAATTCTTTTTTTTAAAAGCCTCTTTTCAACAAACGAACACAAAACAAATATAAGCTCCCAATTGACCTATCGTGGTAGAATCGCGTCAACGCAGCTTGTGAAATATTGTGCAATTACATGATATACAAATGGACCCGGAATGCAAAAAATCTGAGACAGACAAACATTTGTGTACAAAAACTCCATATGGTTGTCTAAGGGGCGTGGCTAACTCGCTAACGGCGATAGGTCAATTCCATTTTTCCCCTGAAATTTTTATATTTGTTTAAATCTAAGCTCAGCCTTAGAGAGGAACCTTGATTTTCCTCATGTTATTGTCACATGACATCAATACTTGTCTGCATATGGTAGGCTGATAACAACAGTAACTTGATTTTCCATTTCTTGTTCGAGAATTGCACCTTTATTAGTGGTTCACAAATTGAACATGATGCCACGTGTCAGTTTTAATAGTACTTTGCATTTTATTGCCAGGCATGACTTAACAAACTTAAATTTTCAGCTTTAAACTGTGGCTTATCTAAAATAACCTAAAACAGCCAAAAAAGTAAAAAGTTCTAGCAGAATTCTTCAACCAACAAACAGGAGACAAAATTTAAAAATTTAAAAAAATATCTTTTTCTCACCATTCGGGTTCCAGGCTGAGACGGTCAGAATAGTCGGGTCCTTGGTCAACATGTGCAACGTCTGTGAGAAGTACCTTAAGAAGTCAGGGGTCACCTCCAGGTAGCCCTCCAAGAGAATGATATTCTCCTTGCCTTTGAACAGTTCCAGTGCCCGCCCGATGGCATCGTACAGGAAAGCTACAAAAGTGACAAATTTAAACCAACAATTGTTGTTTTTTTATCAGACTTTTACGATTTTGATGTCATATCTGTCTTTTTGAATCATTTAATAGCCTTTGTACATGTTCGTTTCATATGGTTATGCTCTAAAGCCAAGTAAAAAAATAAACTAGTTTCACGTCCCCGCCCGCTCCCTTTCTACATGCCCGCCTCTTTTTTCTCCCCCTTTTTTTTTTTTTTAATCATATATTTGCAATATTTCCAGCAAAATTGTAGCTACCGGTATGTAATAATAATAATAACAAATTTAAATTTGTATAGCACGGTCTTCATAACAATGATCATTCGCACATTACATAATGTACCACAGAAATTAACATTAAAATAGCAAGAATTAAAGCAAATTAAATCCTATGTATGCAAGTTCAAAATCTGATAGAAAGGGTGATTTCTATTTTGGACACAAAAAGTATCGGCAAAAGAGTCAAGACAATGGAAGAATCCATCTTGAATCCACCCTCCCTTTTTTCAAAAATCCCAGATGAATATCAATTTTTATGGTTTAATTAGCCTAAACTTTGGCTTAGAAGCAGAAAATGGACCAATTATTGAGTCAGAGTCCAACAACTACTGAACATAGTTATTACCTGGATAGTCTGCTTTGGGCTTGATGTACTCAATGGCAAAGTCATACAGCTTGACTAGGTCGTTGGGCTCAGGGTAATTCCCGTTCAGTATCACCTACAAAGAAAAAGTTTCGAGAACTTCAACACTTCAAGTAAGAAAGTGGAAATCATAACAAAAATGCAAAATCTTGACAGAACTTGTCAAAAAACACAGGATTTCTCAACAAAAGAACTGAGCGGCACACATTTTACCCCCAAAAAACGAATGACGATTGAAACAACAAATGTTCTAGAAAGCAGCGTTGCAAAACTTAATCATTTTCATATCCATATTCATGTACTTTTTGTACTTATCCCATTCAACGACAAAAGAAGGTTGCATAACTTGTAAAACTTTTCCTGTCCTTATTCTCATATTCATGCAAATGTGACAAGCCATTCCATATTTGGACATAAGCTCCGCCCACTTTTTTGTTTGTCTACATTTCTCACAGTGCTTGTGACTGAGTTTGACTGAGCTACTGTGGTCACCTGATCAAAAGCAGTGATCCTATTGGTCAGAGCGCTGTTTGAATGACAATCAGGAAGGATCAGTGATGGAAAAAAAATACTCTTGAAAGCAAACATGAGCGGCCAACCAACCAAGACGTTGCTAGGCTTTATGCCGGGCACAGCGATCAGCGAGGACAGACTTCTCTGCAGAGGCTCCAGTTCAATTCCTGAAAAAAATACAAACAACACTTACTCCAATTGGGACTGAAACTCCAATTTCATGAAACTTTCCAAGAGTTTGCCATATGTTTGCATCACAGAATTACATGTAGATTCTGACAGATTTTTCATCAATTTTCCGACAAAAAAAATGCCCAGGAACGTTCTATGTAGGATTAAAAAAATATTGCTTGAAGAGTTATGCCAAGTTGAACATTTGTAAGTTAACTTTTTTTTCATATTGACTCAAAGCACGAAGGGCTACTGCTGAGTACTGCACAGCTGCAAACTGTGTACCAATCAAGAAAGATTTGATCAGGAAAATAATTGTCTTCAGGAATTATTTTGACCGAAATCCAATCAACCTTTCTGAGGTCCCTAGTTCAAATTATTTTCAACTTATTTCAAAAGTTATACAGACAGAAATACACACACACTCTTGTAGGCTTACAGTTTACAAGGTGAGAAAAAAAAAACCCAAATGTCGGGACTATTGTTTTAGTGAAGCTCTGCATGTAGCACTTTCAAAATCCAGGATATGAAAGCTTTCTTTTAGCACAAGAATCATTCAAGTCACTCATGTACTTTTCAAGTTACAGAGTTTTAAACACAACCACCATTTTAAAGTTCTGTCCATGGATCACAAAAAAAGGTGTGTAGTCTTTCAGCAAAACGAAAACAATTCACACACATCCCTATGTGCTTTGTTTTCGTTTGCTGAAAGAACACTGAACCTTTTGTGATCTGTGGACAGAACCTTAAAATGGTGGTTGTGTTTAAAATTCCGTAACCTGAAAAGTACACGAGTGATTTGAATGATTCTTGTACTAAAAGAAAGTTTATGAATTGGGCTTTTATATCCTAGAATTTGAAAGTGCTACATGTAGAACTTCACTAAAACAATGGTCCCAACATTTGGGTTTCGTTGTTTTTTTTACTCACCCTGTAGAGTAAAGAAAGTTATACACATTGTCTGAGGAGGGCATACAGAAGTAGCACAAGATGTTGCTAAATTTCTTTTGAGGGAAGAGGTTTCTTGGGGTTTATTTTTCTGACTCACCAGGTACAACAACAATGGGTAGATTGTAAGCAGGATTGCTGGTCAGTGTCGGGTCGTCCAGGGGCAAAGGGCGCAGGGTTTTGTTGACATTTTCTCCTGCAAAAAAATCAAACAATGTCAGGAATACAGAAACATCAATCTGTACAAATAGAATGGTATTAAAATTAATTTTCGGTATTTTAATTTTGTTATGATGTCTTCTTGCTTAGATGGACTGTTTATGGGTACCCCCTGAACTGTGAAAAACTGTGTGGAAGGACGTTTGAGCGCCACATGTCCACACTAAGGTGCGTTCCTCTGCAGAGGTGTGACTAATTGGTTCAAATTCAAATTCAAATTAGTCACATGACTCTACATCATCTGTGTGCACATATCGGTGGAGCACTGATCTCGGCTGCAGATTGCGCTGATCTCGGCTGTAAGAAAGGGGTCTCAAGTCCTGATGAAGAGGGGTAATAAATGTGAGGCGCTTTGAGACCTCACTTTGGGGGGACGATACACACTATTATTATTATTGTTAGCCAGTGAGTAAGAATGTAAGTTCTTGTTTCGTAGTTGTAGGGACTTACACTTGTCCCCACGAGGTATTTGTGGGGATCGAAAATGCTATGGGGACAGCAGAAAGTCCCCATAACTCGGTCCTAATTTCCCTAACAATAAAAAACTTCCCCATAACGTGGTGTATGCCTACCTAATGTATCCTACACTGATTATAAGGGCAAGTGAATGGAAAACTTAAAAATACCGCAAGTGAAACTTGCGCGATCCCCCTGGCATGCAGGCAGTTTGTATACCGCCAGTGTACCTAACCAAAATGGAATCAATATACAGTCCACAACTGTGAAGCTATAAAGGGGCCATTTACTTACAAAGCAATAACATTCACAACACCAGAGAAAGAAAGTGACATAAACCATGGGCTACCTAAGACCAAGGCCTGCAGAGTAACCCTGGAGGTCATGACCTGTTGCCTGCATCTAATCTCTTTAACAGATACCATGAACAATAACCACATATCAAGTTTGGTTGAGATTGATGACTGAGCCTACAGTGAACCAAACCAAAATGGAACACACACACGCACACCCATACTTGTTTCACATGACTTGGGTGGACTTTCCATTGCTTTCGTGTAGTTAAGAAAAACCAGTGAAAAAACTCATTTTTCTCAAACTGTGAAAACTCTTTCAACCCAATTTTTTTTCTATGATTCCCTTTAGTGTTTCTCTTCATTCTGCTACAGATAAACCTAACCCAAAAATGCCTCTAAACCTGTTTTCCAGAAATGGGGAAACACTGTGTGGACGTGGGGTAAGTCCACACAACGTCGGTGCTACCTACATTATGTGGACGTCTTTTGTTCGGAAGTCCACACTGCGTATGTAAGACAAACTCACACATACTAGCACATTTGTTCACGGTGTAAATCGAGGATTTTCTATTGTTCCTCTTCCCTTTTCCTTTGTTTATACTCTCATTGCAACAGCTCTCATTGGTTTTGTACACGTTTTCTAACCGAGTCCACCTTGATTTGGTTCCTGTCCTCAATTCATTGATGATGTTGCACGTGTGTGTCCTCGATTTACACCATAAACAAACGCATACATACAGACAGACAGACACAGGAATGTGAATGACCACAGATAAAAATAGCTGAAAACAGCTGAAAAAGGTGTAAAAAAGCTGAACTTTGGAAATCTGCTATACCTTTGTATACAGCAAGTGAGGAAAAACAAGCTGAAATCCAAAACAAAAAAAGCTGAAATCCAAAAAAAAAGAAGCTGAAATCAGCTTTAAAGCTGAGATTTCACACCCCTGCACACAGAAGGAATACGCTATAAAAATGATGAAAACAAATCCTTAAGAAATGCAAGACTGGATGAAAACTCAACTCACCAGAACACAAATCAGGGTAATTGTCGTACTGTTTGCAGAAGTCTCTCCTCTTTCGATTGCCGAGGGCTGAGGGAACAGCTACCCCTTCAACTGGGGGATAAACAGCAAACCAAATATCAAAACAGAAACAACATCCAGATCTGCTACGAAAACAATAATACAATGTTAACATCTATTTCACACCGGTTATCTACAGTTGCACCATACCAAATATTAGGAGCGACTTCAATCAAGTCAAATAAGTATTGGATTCAGAGAGCATCATTTGAATAAAGAGGCTTTAGAAATGTTAACAAATGACTGCAACCCTCAATCTTCTGCTCCCGTTTCAAACGTCAAACATTTGATGTACTTTATTTTAAAGTTCCCAAAAATTATTGACTAAAGCGGGGTTTGCACCCGAGACCTCCGGATTGCTGTTCTAGTGCTCTACCAACTCAGCTATCCAGCCCTATGTTGGTGGTTCTCCATTTTGTTAATGTATTTTGTTCAAGGGGCACTAATCAGAAGCCATAACCCATCATTGACAAAATGGGGAATTGCCAACTGGCTAGCTCAGTTGGAAGAGCACCGGAACAGCAATCCGGAGGTCACAGGTTCAAACTCCTCTCGTCAATTTCTTTGTTCAACTTTGCTTTCCATTGTGAGTTGATCTGAAAATTCCATAGATTTCATTGAAATCATCAGAATGATTGTATTCAGCTGGAACACAGACTCTGGAGCACACAATCATGTTTTTCTATATGCTCGAGGACAATGCTTTGTGTTTCCCTTTGTCCCTGTAATATAACACTCTCCCATAGACTAAGCACGTAACCGTACGATTGAGGGCCATTTTCAACAAAAGACCCAATGCTCACGGACTGAAAGGATCTTCTGTTCTCCCTTTGTGTGTCTGTCCTCTATCGTAAAGCCGTACATGTAGACCACTCTAAAACGAGTGTTTTGAAGCGTCTTACTTTTGAGCGGGATGCACTCCTTGATTTCCACCTTGGGTCCCCATCCGGTCCCTTCCCTGAAGCCAATCTTCTCATAGGGAGAGAAGCCTTGGCTCCCCCGCTGGCCCACAAAGACCCACGTGTCTCGGAAATTCAACTCCTCAATCTGGCTGCTGCCCAGGACTTTGAGGACAGTTTTTGTATTGAAGGATAACCTGGGGGAAAACAAAACATCTAAATTAGGAAAAAGTGTTATGTTACATCAAATGTTCCAATTGGAATTGCTTCTTTAACAAGTCCAAATGTTCATATTTACAAATAAAAGTTGATGCTCGTTGCATGCTTTCAACTTTTCAAATTCCAAATTCGAGAGAATTTGGGAATGCCAAGTAAAGGGGAAAAAAATCACAAAATCAGCAACAGCAAAGTCAAATTAGTTAAACAGTGTAGTTTTTAGCTAATAATAATAATAACAGTAGCAGAGTCTTACATAGCGCACATATATACCAACAATTAGGTACTCAAGGCGCTGGTAATTATGTCTGTTTTTAGACAGGAAATGAAGTAGCACCTTTTATAAAGGGTATACAAGATGCTGCGGCGCATATTGCAGCCACTGCCAGAAACCCCGGGGCTAACCCCTTCTCTTAGCGATAAGTGTAACTGGTTTTTTTGACGTGCATTACACAACACACGGGACCTACGGCTTTACATCTCATCCGAACAACGAAGCAATAATGGTAAAATCCCTTGCTCAAGAGCACAAGGACCATGTTCCCCGTCAGTATTCCAACCCATGTACCACGGCACAAGAGTCCAACACCGTAACCATTGGACCACAGCTCCTCATGCTATGGGATAGCAGCTCAACAAATCATCATGTCTCTCCATCTGTTAGTTATTAACAAACGTTGACATTGTCTATTGCTCCTACATATGTTGACCGATCTCAACCAAACTTTGTCAAAAGTATCAGTAGCCCAGCCCCAACCTGTCACATGACCAAACTGGGGTCAAAAGTCATCTTGGGGTCACTGGGCTCAAAAGCCTGATTAATTTTTACTCAAAACACTACTACTTCCAGAAATTACATGGCACAATCACATTAATCATGCACGGACACGAATTCGTTGGCCCTCAGATTCCAAGCTATTTCCAATCGAGAGTGTTCAACATTAAACCAAATATGGGTTCTTTTTTTAGTCAGACATCTCCTGAACACTCGCGATACATCCTTTCAATTCAAATAATGGAACCAATCGGAATTGCAATGGAAATGGTTTCTAATGGTTTTTATTGAACTACTAGTTTTATTGAACAGATTATTACTCACTTTCTGGACGCCTCATCATGTGAAGCTATAATGATGATCTGTCCGACCTCTAAACTCCCCAAGAATGTCTGAATTAAGTTGTCATCAACAGCTGAAAGAAACAAACAAGATCAAAACATCAGTGTTAACCCTTCAATAGATCGCTACCAGACCGAAAATGTGCAATAGAAGCATATGGGCTCAGTGCACAAGTATTCCTTCAACGGCCAGAAAATTAGGAGAGTTGGGGGAGACCTAGACTGGTTCCCGGTTCATCCACTGCGTATTTCGAATGATCCAAAGTAGTTGGGGGCGGGGATTAGTCTGGGAGACCATCGCAAGTTAAATCTGAACGAATTCGCGCGCCAAGGACGCCCGACGCTCACGCGAAGATGCTGTGGCTAATAGCTTTGGCACATTCAGGAAATCGTGCGTACATGTACTTCGTGCGCGAACCAGTACAGTACAGTATGCACACGCTGTGAGTCCTGCCCATTGTGCTCTCAAAAGTGGTAGAAACGCGCCCTCTTTTGTTGGCGCACGGAGCCCATATCCTGTTGCATTGTGGGACGGTTTGGGCTACACATACCAATGTTGCACACTGCAACGTAGGCTGATATGTACTCCATGTAAGAACACATGATGGTGTTTTAGGTTCCCATTTAAGCCCCAGTGGGAGGGACACATCACATGTACGTACAACTTCACTGTGCCTATGGCACAAGGTACGTACAACAAATTTATTCTAAATGTGCACAAACCCATATCGTCTTCTCATGAGCGTCAGGTGCCACAAGTAATGCGCTCAATCAAGAGACTTGTCATGTGTTCTCTCCCATCTTTTTCTAGCGATCTCACTAGCGTTTTTTTTTTTAACATCAAGTGGGATTTCTTTTCACTACCTGAGTTGTACGTGTCAAAACGGCCAATTTTGACAACTTTCATCTGCACAGGGTCATAGATGATGCAGTTCAGTCCTCGGGAGCCCGGATCATATTGTTTGATCCTCACTGGACCCATCACTCTACGATAAAGGAAACACGTCAAGATGATAATGAACTTCTGTTTTTGCCAGAAACGAAGGACCAGTCCATTGTCCTCTAACTGACTATCTGACTGACTGACTCCCCCTGTCACTCCCTGACTGACTCCCTGACTCCCCGACTGACTGACTCCCCGAGTCACTGTAGGACTGATTGACCAAGTCACTGAGTATAAGAAATTTCCCCAACTGCGACTTTCAGCCCCATCTCGTTTGGTCCAAGTTCACCCTCTGCATTTAAGATTCACACAAAGATAAGAGACTTTCCACCGAGTCATCCGATGCCTGAACTTACTGCTGTCCATCGATACAGACGCTTGGGGGTTGCTGGACCTTCTTGACAGTGACGCCTGCTTGGACAGTGACAGGGAACATGTTGTTGGCACACTCTGGCTGGTTGCAGTTACTGGATAAGTCCCGCCCTGGCTCTATGGTGCTGGTGTTGGTGCTCACTAGGAGTGGAATGAAATTTGAAATAAAGCATATAAAGGGCAAGGGAGTTTTTAAAGAGAAGTTAATTAGACAAAACTTATAATTAAAAAAAAATTACTTTGGAAGTTAGTATTTTGCTAGTGGTGGGAGAAATTGGAGAGTTTAGAATCTGGTTATCCTATTTTTTTTCAAACCAAGTAACGGTTATTTGATATCACTGGAAGCTCCCATTATAATTTTAATTTTTTTTGATCAGTCACGCCAACAATAAGTGACAAATAGGGTGCCGCATGAAATGCCCTCCCAATGAATGTGTAGTTGGTTTGCGGGATTCAATGACCACTGGGCCTTTTACACTCCGGAGCTGTAATGTTAATTAAAAAAATGACGGCAAGCTATTCATACAGGTACCAAGAAGAATGCAGTTAAAACCAGAGACCCTGGAGTTATTTGGGGGATGTTTCAGTTGTTTTCTTTAGCCTGAGTTATCAAAAAAATGGAAGGCTTAATTTTTTTTTAGGGTTGGTTTCGAATATCTGGTTTCCAAACTTGAAATTGAATAGTGGAATGCAAACCAAATTTTAAGAAATCCAGATGTAAATCCAACCACTAAATATTGCTGAACATGTTGAACTCCACAGAATGCGTATGAAAACAATGACAAGAAAATGCAAACATGTGAAACCAACTATCTGCGAAAACTGTGTCAAATAAAAATGGGTTAGTCTAATAAAAACTGGGATTTTTAACAAAAATTATCTGCGAAAGTGTTGCAGGTAAATATTACAGCTCTATCTTTTTAACTCTTTCAGTGCCAAAGTCGTACATGTATGAGGTATATTTGTTAGTTCGAAATCGCCAACCTCGTACATGTACGAGGTATTATGTTCATACTTAAAATTGCCAAACCTCGTACATGTACGAGGTAGAGTAAGCATGTTATCACAATGGGGCGCTCTCGCTCTTTCTAATTGTTTCATTCGAGTTCTTGCGAGAGGGCACAGCACTGACACTGAATTCCCCTGTGTGCAGGATAGTGTTTCAGGGTGTATCACTATGTACGTGACTACTATTGACTTTCCAATATACCAAGGATATACCAGAGAGCAACAACAACAAATTTAGTGAGTAAAACTTATTTACTTTTTTTTTTACAGAATTTTGAACAATTAACAAAAGCGCTCGAAGTTGGGCACTTTAGGGTTAAACTTTTCAAATTTTGCGGGCACTGAAAGAGTTAAAACAACAAATGCTACACATTTCTTCAATAAGTTAGTGGGTTTTATTAGCTTTTATGTTAAGTTTCTAGGGGATAAAATGGACATTATCAGTTGTGCTCAATACAAAAAAAGTGGTTGAGCATGACAGCAAAATGATTTTGAGGCTTGTTTCAAGCTTACTTGGTAAGGACAAGCATCCGCGAAGTTCAATTTTATCAGCCCACTGCCCATGTATCAAATTCAACTGAAGGAAAAGAAAAAAAACGAACAAGTAGTGTAGACATGCTCGTGTGGTTAAAACAAAAACACAGGCATGACGATTTCATACAAGACATATATTAATATGGGCACCGTGCATAAAAACAGCCTCGGCAGTGATATAAAAAGATGTTACTGTAAGGCAAAAAAAAATAAAATAGTCGGTCTCTGGTCAGCGCGCGCGTCGATTTTAACCATGCGCGTCAATCTTTTTTTTTTCCCAAAATGTTCCACGGTAGCTCCAACAGTGCCCTCTATTGCCACACCTCCTCAATTTTTTTTACCAAAGAGCACCAAGGAATGGGAAATTGCACCACGGCAAATGGTTGAGGGCACTAAGGCAAATTATGCAGGACACCAATGTACATGAGGACACCAAAAAAAGCAAAATAGTACCCCATTTTGTCTGTACAATCCAAGCTTGAAAAAAAAAAAAAAAAAAAAAAAAAAAAGCCGCGTCGCCGCATCAATTCTGGAACTTTGGTCTGACCAGAGACCGAGTATTATTTTTTTTTTGGCTTAACTGACAGACACTGAAATGAAATTTAGTTGTAGGGCCACACTAACACGCATTCCTGCCATATGTTTGTGCACAGTTAACTGAAAGCTTAGCAGCATGTATACTGATATTGAATTCCATCACGTTGATGAGAAATATTTAGATACCTTTTTGGAATCAAAAATATTGCAGCGACTTAGCTTTCGATGTCATTGCGACATCTTCATTCAGCGTAGTGAATACGGGCGATTCCCAATAGTGCGCCTCCAAGAGTTTGCAACGCGTTGACCAATCACAATGCGCGAAATCAGTCGACCTTTTCCAAACGCGCATTGGGTCGACAGATTTTGCGCATTGTGATTGGCCAACGCGTTGCAAACTCTTGGAGGCGCACTATTGGGAATCGCCCGTATTAAACCACTCCGGTCATGTGACCGTCTTTTGGGCAATCACAAACCAGCAGGGAATGAAGATGTCGAGATGACATCGAAAGCTACGTCGCTGCAATATTTCTTATTCCAAAAAGGTATCTAAATATTTCTTAACTGAAAGCTTGTTGCAAGCACAATGTGCCTTCTGCAGTCATTAACTTTACTGTAATTTTTTACTAGTCGTATGACATTCTCATTGGCGTATTTGCATTCAGTTGACTCACAAATCTGTATTGTTAACAACAAGGTTTGAACAAAGAAATTGACTGGAGCAGGGTTTGAACCTGCAACCTCCGGATTGCCGTTCTGGTAATCTACCATCTGAGCTATCTATGCTTTAATGCTCAACCCATAAAGAAATTGCCATTGACATCCCTTATTACATTTTTGTACATCACGTCAGTAGAAAGATCACAAAGAAATAGACATAATCAGTGCTACGCTTCCTTGCAATGCCGCACGCAAGCGTACCCCCAATTTTTTTTTCAAAAATGCTTGTAGACTGGAACAAGCTCCCTGATGAACTTATCCATCAAACATCATCATCCCAATTTAAGACAACCCTAGGAAAACATCTTTCATCACAACCTTAATCTCACGCTTGCACGGCACCGGCGTGAAGTCAAACTGGATGATGATGCCTAGCGGCGATGTCCAGTCAACATTCTGAGATTCTAAAAAAACTGCAAACCTCGGATAGAGCAAAGGGGGATCACTCAGAGAGGATACATTAATTTAATTTTTTCGGACTAAAAATTTGAGCTAAAGTAATCGCCATTAACATAATCCAAAGACAGCACAATCTCACCTTTTCAATTCCGGCTGAAGTTTTGACCCCTTTCTGTCCAACGAACACCCAGGAAGACCGGTAAGCCATCTGGTTGATATACTGACTTTTGAAGTCGTTGGCCAACATGTCTTTGACTTCTTTGGACAACTTACGGAATGCGTCGTCAAAGGTGGTGATGATGAGCACGTCCTTGGGAGCAATTTTCTTAAGGAAGTTTATCAGTGCTGGTGGCGCTGGAATAAAAATAACAATAGAAGTGTGTCTTCCACAGGATACTGTTACCCCTGATTGGAATACTTAGAGTCAACTGAATCTGGATATTTTGTTGTACTTTTCCTGACACAGATTGTCAACCTCCCACTTTGTAAACAAAACTAAAGTAAAGTTGAAGGTTTAATATGAGCGGCTGTTAAAATTATGAACAGCATTTTACATGTGTTATTTTTTAGCGCAGTTTCAAACCGAAAAAAAGTCACAAAATTGTCCTCACTTCAGAAAATCTCTCGGCCAAATTTCATGATAACCGAGCTCGTGTCTATTTAATGGAGACAGTATGCAGCATGAACAGCAAAAGGCATGCTTACCCCAGAGGAGAAAAATTGCTTAAATCAGTGGCGTAACAATAGAAATATCCATGCGTGCGCAACTCTTAGCACATCCATGCCTAATGTTAGCACAATTTTTCTACGATAAGCAAAACTTTTCTGCTAACTGTTAAGCAGCGCCATGAAATTGGGACTTGGGCATGAAGCACTGAACTAAAAAAAAAGTGGCCATGACAAAAGTCCTAAATTTGCGATGGCAGAGCAACAGTGCTATAATTCTTATATTCCTTAAAATCAATCCAAGGTGGGTATTGGATATGATAGATTTGAGCGCAGGAAGTAAATAAAAATTACTTAGCTACTCACATTCTAAATATGTATCTGCATGCCAACTAACAACAACTTCTTTGATATTTCCTGCAAAACAAACAATTTAATATAACATTAAAACCTAAGAACTGTTATGCCATAGGAACTATTATGCACGTTTGTTCAGGCTCATGTGTATCAAAACATATGAAGTAAATTTTAGAATATCAAACTTCTTACCGTCTAAGACTACCATGTTCAGTCCTCTGCCCGAAACTTCATCCTTCAAAACTCTAACAAGAAAAGCAGTTCCAATATTGTTAAAAGTTTCAAAAAGTACTCATGTTAAGTAGTTTCTGAGAAATTTAAGGATATCTGCTTGCACATCTTGTATGGGGAGGATTTCCTGTAATGTGGTGCTTTCAATGTATAGGCCTATAGCGCTTATGCTACAGGTCTCAGAGCGCTTCACAACTATTACCCCTGTTCATCAGGCCAGTGTTTCCCCTGCCCATTCAAACGTGAGGCGGCCCACCTCGCTACTTTCAGTGACCACCTCGCTCAATTTTTGCCAATATCACCACCTCGCTGTGAAGATTTGCAATAAAGGAAATACTAATCAAAAAATTTTCATTTTGTGTAATTTATGAGCCTTTTCCTTGAATCCTAGACTCTATGTATCAAGAACTCACAATTTGGATGTGTAGATATGGAATCATCACGTATTTTTTTGTGAGCGCTGCATTCTTTTCAGTTTGCAGACTGCGTAAATTTTGTTTCAATCATCAATTTGAATTTTTACCACCTCGCTCAGTTCATTAGCCCGGGGAAACACTGCATCAGGCCATGAGACCAGTTTTTGCAGCAGCTTGAGATCAGCGCATTCTGGTCTCTAGCCTCACAGGTACCCATTTATACTCCTGGGTGGAGGGAGGCAAAAGTAGTTTACATGTACATGTAAGTGTCTTGCCCAAGAACACAAGCATCATGCCCCCCGTCAGGGTTCAAACCAACATACATGTACCACAGCACATGAGTCAAACGCCATAACCATTGGACGACAGCGCTCCTTATAACATACATGTAAGGTATATTTCAACTTGGGATAGACTTGTGTAGATTTGTGATTGACTCGACTACAACACGTAGAGCAGCCTTTGTAGCTTGTTTGGGACGGGAAAATATGCGACATATTTCATTATAGCACTTACATTTTGTTGTTAAGACACATGTAGGGCTTCTTTGCGTTCTCAAACCCAGACATTAAATGGAAGCCCACTTGACCAACCCGACATGCCCGACGGTTGCTGCAGACCGTCGATTTCTCGTAAACGACCTTTGCCCCTGAGAAATACGCAAATGAAGAAATAGGAAATCTGAATCTTCAAGATGGCTACGCCACTGGCACTCGCACTCAGAATTCCTTACACCAATAGGATTTTCAAATCAGATGTCGCTCACCCGGGTACAACACATATGTGATGCAATCGAGCTAAATAAGTCGTTTGGCGACCCAGGTAAAAAAAAAATTTACTATATGAAAGGAACACAATCTCAGCATTACTGCTGTGAAAACCACATGCTGATACCATCTTTAGTTCAAAAATTATGGAAGTCGGAACACCAAAACATGTGATGAAGTGATGTGATGAAGTGGCCCTATTTTGGCCTGAATCTCCAAATAAAAATTCCTGACAAACGAATCATTTAGCTTGATCGCATCACATATATTTAGCTTGATCGCATCACATACCGGTATATTAGCCTATTTGTCATGTTTGTGTGTTAAGAATGACAAGCACTCCCTACCATTTGCCTACTGTAAACTGCTGTCCACCCTCCCCCTCCCCCTATTTCGGTTTGGGCATGCTGACCGAGTTGCAGTCATGGTAAGCAAATATTTCCTGTGCTTGGCAAATTTGTTGCTAAGCATCACCATGACATAGGCTCTGCACTCATGAGATCATGCTCTTGAGCAAGAGGAGGAGCTGAACAAAACCTCTTATGGTACGGACTTTTGAGCACAAGTAGTCGCTCAATGGTTACAATGAGGACATTGGGAAAACCTTAGACTTGTCCCTTGCCCCCCCCCCCCTTAAAATATGGGGACCAGTAGCTAGTTCCCATTTAAAGCATTGATTGGATCACCTCTGTGCGTGCTCAACATCATCTTTTATTTTTAAATGACGCTGACAGCTCAGTGCGAGGATGCTGTTTGAACACGCGGCTATAAAAAAAAAACTCACTCTATATCGTAACGAGTAGGCAAAATCGCCAGTGTCTCCACGTAGGCAAATTTTAAGCATTTCAACTGGATAGACATGATAGGTTTCGAATACTGAAAAAAAAAAATCAGTTGCATGAATTTTGTGCCATCCACCTGCAAACAGTGCACCTTAGGTGTGTCCCTCCCACTGGTGCTCATGTGAGCGGTAACCAAGCACCATGTACAGTTCAAGCACAGAATCAAGCGAAATTTGACCTACCGGCTGTGGCGGAATGCGACTGCGCCTGCGCCTGATGGATGTGCCTCTGCATCTCCAAATGTTGGTCCTCTTCCATTGCCGACCCTGTCAAGACCCGGGACACGCACAGATACGCCAGGCCAATGGCAAGCAGAATAAGCACTTGGTACTGAACTGAAACACAACCCAAAACAAATAATACTGGAAATGTATACCAATCAACCAAATTGGATGAACTCTGACCCTCATAGGTCCTTCAATATGATTTGGAAGGATTGGGGAAGGTAAAGTTCAGTGTATTATTTCTTTACATGGAATTGTATGCTTCTAGAAGGTGGAACTGCAAAGAACATGTCACTGGGTTCCTGCAAAGTGGATATTTTGCAGGATTCAGGAGGCTATTCTGGCAAGAGAGCCTAAGCAATTGGGGTTAAGGGAGACTTGGGCCGGGTTCACATTGGAGTAAATTTTGTAAAACGTTAGCCTGTAATTAATTGTTAACATTCTGTTGTGGTTAATTCTACTATGCGTCCGTACTTAATTATTAATTAATTTCAGCCTGTGGGAAAGTCATTCGTTACATATTTCTATAAAAATTGTATTTCTCCCGCGACCTAGTTGGCCCTGTAAAAGTTACCACTGCAGACGGTAAAACTTACAACCAACAGCTGAAACTTGACAGTTTGGGAACTGGAGGTTAGCTGGCTGTCTGCACTGGACTTACATGTAATTTGGTAAAGTTGGTAATTCTCTGTAAAGTTGACAGCAGTCTCCCCTAGTTTTGCTCCCTTTAAAATCCAATGTGAACACGGCATTGGATAGGTGACAAACTGATAACGTTACTACCGGTAATGTTTCACATTTCCTTTAACCCTAACCTTCCCAAATCCTCTTTGCAAAATGTAGGATTTTGCAGGATTGAGGCTATATATATGGCAAAAATGTGTGGCTGTTTTTGGAGGTTGTAAGGTCTTAGGCTGGATCTTGTGTTGTTTATGCCCAGCCTTGCATGATAAATTTAGGCCTTATACTTGAAATCCTCTGCACTGCTCCAGGATGTCACTGGCTCTGCCTCAACATTTGAACATGGAGGATTTTGCAAGATTGAGGCAGTGGTCACCCCTCCAAGGACCACATTCAAGAAATAAGGGGGGATTTGAGAGGCTTGAGGTTGTACGCTATTTTTTACATGGAGGCAGTTGGAGGATTTTGCAGGATTGAGGTTACATCCTAGCCAAAATGCCTAGGGAGTTAGGGTTACTCTAGAGCTGGGATTTTTCCCCCTTTAAACATTTACATGCACACTGACATATCCTGCTTGTCCATGTCTGCAATGAAATGATACACATTCCTTGGCTTGCATCCAGACAAATTGTCCAGTTAAAGAGCTATGATCGTTGTCCCAATTTCTTGGCAAGAACTTGAAATGTAATCTCTCTGAAAAACAACTCCCCTGCTTGAATTAAATGTCAGTTGGACTAGCTGTCACACCACATTTGACATTACTAAGAAGATGATGTCAACACTTGATGTCTTAGTGCAACAAGCAAGATCATTCTATTGTACATGACACACGCACAATTTCTTTTCTATTACAGGCACTGTCTTTTCATAAGCCAGACAAATAAAAATTAAACTACCTTTCAGCTTGTAAAAATAACAGCTGCTGTTAAAACAGACACTGGCAGCAAAGTTCAAGTGGCACCATAAAATGTACAATGAACTACGTGTAGTTCAGGGGAAAAGCATAAAGAAAAATGTGTGATCTACCGGTATCTAGAAGCAATTTTCATGATGTTCATGATTTGTGTCTGTGTGTTCCTGTATTGTATTACGCTCGAGGACAGACAACAAAAGGAGCACAAAGGGGCCATTCATCCTCGAACGACGGTGCCTATTGTCCTCGAACGCAGGTTTGTGCACTAAGTCTATGGAAAAGGTTTAGATCAGGGAACAAAGGAAAACACAAAGCCAATCCTCGGAAGCATAGCAAAAAACGACGGTGTGTGTGTGTGTGGGGGGGGGGGGGGGTCCCCGTAGTTCCTCTTAAATATGTAATTAATATAAAAATGAACATATACATGCCTGCGTACATGTGCAACGTCTATTTCCTCCTGCTGCTGCACAATTTTAACGTGTTTTTAGATTGGGTTATGGTCGAGCTTTAGCTTTAAGCTTTATGTGGCCTCTCTGGACTCCCATATATTTGCACTAAGTTTAGTTGGGCACCATTTGCAGTCATCAGCCGACATTTGAAGCAAAAAAATTAGGTAAAAAAAAAAAAAAGCCGCGTCGCCGCACCACTTTTTGGGCAAGCTCCATACCAGAAACCGGAGACTTTTTTGGGGGGCCTTAACCAGCAGAGTAAACAAGTCCTACTACAGTACTAGGTAGCATACCACCCTCATCAAGCTTGTCAAGCCTCCAGTTATTTTGAGGTACATGCATATTCTACAACATGCACAAGGTACAAGGTACAACACCTCTAGTCTGCGAGTCTAAAACTGTTAATGATTCAGTACAGGATTGTTGGACAATTCAGACCTGTAAATGTCAATTGTTATCACCATTATGCCATGGGCAAATTCATTCTATTTTACTTGCACATGAAACAGATTGACCAGCTGCCATTAACTCTACTAAATTGGATTTCAATAGCCTCAATCCTACAGAATCATCCGTTATTTCATGAATTTGTTCAGTGGAGGGGCGGCCATTGCCTCAATCCTTCAAAATCCTCCAACAAGACCTGTTAATTGATGATGCGGATGATACCAAGCATACATCATGTACATGTAATACAGGCCTCAATTATGCATGGCTTAACATTTCAACAATGCAGGATTCCGCCTATAAACTCGACACAATGCATCCTCCAAAATCAACCAACATTTTTTTTGCCATTCAGCCTCAATCCTCCAAAATCCCCCAAAACTGCCTGAAGGATTTTGGCGGGTTGAGGGTTAGGGCTAATCCTCCAAAATTCATCACTGTTATGTGCTGATTCTTCATTAATTTCAAATAGATTCATCATACAAAATGACTGAGCACATCAAAAAAATATGATATTTTATATTTTCTACCTGTTTAAAACAGTTTGAAAATGTCAAATATCAAATAAAATTTCTTGCTCTATACACGATATACATGTAGAATGCAATTTTTTGGGGGGGGAGGAGGGGGTGGGAGGAGGGGTGTGGGGATCGGTCGGGGGGGTGTGAGGGTGGGTGTTATTTACTTACGTCTCATCCTTCTCATTTGCCTGAGCAGTACTCCGGCTACCTTGTAAGGGAACATGAGGCAGTGTTTACAGACTCCGTGTGACTCATGGTCCAACCCTCGCCTCCTCTGGTACAGTGTCTTCCTCGCGTAGCGATTCTGATAGGCGGACGGCGGCCGGGACTGCGGAGAAAATCAAAAGATCAAGATTTAATTTGAGCAATTAGGCCAACAAAAAAATAGTTCTGCTTCCGATTACATGGCATTTGAAAATAGGGTAGGTAGGTAGGGAATTTTTTTTTTTTGGGCAAATTTTTTTTGTGTATGATCATTTGGAGGCGTCTGTGTGTTGTCAAGGGTAAAAGGTAGAAATTGATGGTTTGGGGTGATTTTTTCTCATTTTTCCAATAAAAAAATTAGGGTAGGGGCTGTCAGAATAGGGTACCGGTACGTAGGGAAACCGGAAGCAGAACTATTTTTTTTTTTGGCCTTATCGATATGGCAACTAAAGTCGTCCGAGCTAAGTTTGCATATTTTGGGTAAATGAAATTTTTGTTTCTCCTTTTGTACCAAAATTATTATTAATTTTACCAAAAAAATTGACTGGAGCGGAATTTGAACCCATGGCATCCGGATTGTCGTTCCAGTGCTCTACCAACTGAGCTAGCCAGCCGTATGTTTTGGCAGTATTCAGTTTCCGTTTATGACTTATTTCAAAATTATTTGTAGTCATTTCATTTTCAAATCAATCTGTATTTGAAGATGAACTTTTTTTTATTTATTTACAATAGAAACCCAGTCAGTTTCCATTTGTAGTTTAATCTGATTAATAGAATTTTTGTTGTTAAAAAAATGAGTGAAATACAGACAGAGACAAAAAAATTATTCGTGAATTTAATTATTTCCAGCCTACCGATTTTGGGCATAAATTTGTTAACTTTGTAACAACTAATCTAGCAGAGCCAAGTCTTTCACAAGTCAATAACTTTTGTATTGCTAGAAAAATAGCAATTTAGAAAAAGAATCTATATTTTTGGGGATGAAACTCAAAATACCGTAGCACAGGGAATGCAACTTAAATAATGCAATAAAAAATGCTGAAAGAGTTATTACACTACGTGACTGTAATGTGCCATGTACCACTAGAGCAATGGACGATACAACTAAGTACTTGTAAAAAAAAAAAATATCCTACTTTTGATCCTAACTAACTCTGTTGTTCACCAATGGAATTAAACAAAAATTTCAGATCATGTAAACGCGGCATGACAACATTTTATAGAGCGACTTTCATCAGCCTTGTACAGAGGGTGAGATTTAAACGCCATACGAGAAAAATACTCACTTTCAGAATGTCGACACAGCGTTGGAGACAGTGGTGGAAGGCGCACGCTGCGGCCGAAAGCTTTTGAAGGAATGCAGGATCATCCCTGATGTCATTGCACACCTCCTTGGTTGTGTGTTGCGCCAAAAGATGAAGGTGTGCAATGACATCAGAGCTGATCCTGCATTCCTTCAAAAGCTTTCGGCCACACCACGCGCCTTCCGCCACCGTCTCCAGTGCTTTATCAACATTGGAGGACACTACAAATACAATGTAAGTCGAAAGTGACAGATTCTGAAAGCGAGTATTTTTTGGTATGGCGTTTAAATCTCGACGTAAGACATTTTTTTTTACACGTAGTACAAACACTATTAACGATGCAGTAATGTATATTTGCCTGCATTATACAGTTATACTCTTTATGTTTTAAATGTTTACAACTTTCTCCAGTTTGCCCATAAGATGTCACGTAAAACTGCTCAGAATCAAAATAAGAAACTGACCGCAGAGGATGCAATGTTACAAAAATGCAGCAGCAAATTATTTCAAGATATGTTCTTAAATTGTGAGAATGCCTCACTGCTCCTTATTCCCCAACTTTCTATAAGGCAGAGGAAAACAAATTGTTTCTCATCTGGACTTGTTGAAAAAAGGAAGGATGCAACCAGCCATATTTCCCCCCTCCCTCAAGATTACAGGGTTTTGATACTTTTGTGTCCACATAAGCCGTCAGCCTTTAGTTTCTAGCAGGCAGGCGCAAAACAGAAAGCAGGCGGGAATGAGAAACTGGTTTATTTTTTTATTTGGCCTCATTCACAAAGCTCAAGGAAAGCCAATAAAAGGCACAGCTGGATTCATTACTCAGACAAAAAAGGAGAATTTGTTGGATATGGCTCCATTCATATTGTGTAGCATGCAGGCCCAACTGCATGGTTCTATAAAATTCATAATAATACTGCAAAACCAGGTAATTGCATTTTGGAGATTTAGGTCGCTAGGGCCAACGGTCAATACCCATACATGTACCTGATAAAATTCCATACCGATGATGTGAAGCATTCACTTTTCACAGCCAGCAAGTACAAGAACATGTACATACATGTATATGTAGCTAACAATCTTCAAAACAGTCTCTTATTCCACTAGCTTCCTTGTATATGTTGAATGCCTTGCCTTGTTTCCAAGTCTCTGAAACCACTCACTCCATGACGCTACTTAACGACTACAGCTGGCTAATTACCAGTTACTTCTTGAAACAGAGAGCATCCAGATCCTCAGTCAAAAATCCACCCTCACCAATTCGGGAGGACGCACTGTACAAGTTCACTGAATACTTCAGATGCAAATACATGTGATTCATTGATACACGAATAAAGTACATTGACATCAGTTTGCAGAAATCCTCCCAGACATACAAGAGTACACTAGACTGTACAGACATGTACCGGTAGCTGAACAACCCGATGAACCACATCTGTGTACTGGTCGCATATAGTTGGTGTCATTTTGGAAGTGCTAGTAACGGTTGATGCATTCTCGACCACTGCAAAATTATCTATTCTAAATACATCTAGAGATAATGCTTTCTGTGGGTCCTAGCAACATGATAACTGATCGTACATGAACAGGACCATTGCAGTGCATTGACAGTCACTACATTGCAGCATCCTCTGTATTAGGATGGCAGCTATTTTTTAAGTTATAGGCATGCATACCAGGAACATTCGTCTTTACATGTATGTTGCCCAGAGCACTACTGGCAATATCCAGTTTCACTACAGTTCGGCAAGTTCATGCAGACCTGCAAATAAATATGTGGACAATACGAAGCTAGTTTCTCAACCTGGGCAACAACTGGACAGTTTGTGTTCTCCTTTATCAATAAATGATCCGAAAGTTTCACAAACATTGTTATGAACAGGATGCTTCTAAAATCCTCGGAATCGTTGTCAATTACAGCAGAGTATAGACCGAGGCTGGCACAGTGATGCAGGAACAGTTCCGGGAGGTTTGGATATTGTACAATAGCAAATTTGTGATTGCACCATATGTGAGAAATATCTTGGAGAACCACGAGGCTTTGTGTGTTTCTGAAAAAAGAACCAGAGGAAACTCAATGTTTGGAAGAGTATAATACTCTGCCTGTTTTCAGGTGACTGAGGGATTCCAGCAATTGGCAGGTGGACTGTATAGTTTGTCTGTGAAAAACAAACTGCAGGTTCCGGGAGGTGGTTTCGAGCAAATTGATCACAGCGATTCCTCTCTTGAAAAATCTATCTTTGCGACAGGCCAGCGATATCTATGTCCCTTACAAAATGATACAGGATCCAGCGAGCTTCTGAAGTCATCCCGACGGTCAAATCTACCAGATCGCATGTACTGCTTGCTAAGCACAACCGCATGTTGTCAATTTGTCAATTTTACACAACATTCAGTTTAGTCGTAACTTCAGGAAACACCAATAATGAAGGTAGCAATAACAGGAACTTCCCCTTCCGGGTTTTGACCGGTATGCTTGTGGACACTGCCTCCAACGGTACAAAAAATCAATAAGTGACTGCACAGGTTTTCCTCCCAAAAATCATACCACACTATCATGCAACACAATTTGAATGCCAAGTCAACACATAACCCTCCCCATAAATGTACATTGTACTGGTATGGTAAACCAGACAAACAAATCTAGTCCAATTTATTCTAGTCCCTTGAGTTACGAGCACCGTGAACTTGGGTGAACCCTAGGTCAACAGCTACATGAAGAATTGTTAAAGTCCCAAAGGACGTAGCTGTGTTCCTGCGAATTGTAAATAGGGTTGTACGTATGTACACAGATGTCATTTATAAATTTATGACTTTTCTGCAAGTGCCCAGGGTAGGGGTGGATCTAGCTTTCAGGAAATTGGGAGGGGGTTCAGGTGAAGGCCGGCACACCCTCCTTAGGGGGTCGGGGGGGGGGGGGGAGGGCCCCTGGAAAATGTTGAAATCTACATGTAGGATGCTTTCTCCTGCATTCTTAGGCAATTTGATAATAAATTTAGGAACTTCAGCACTCCATTGATAACTTTCGGCCCCATCACTTAGAACATTTGTCACCGGCTAAATGATATTGCTCAGTAAACTGATACGCTCAGCAACAATCAGTCAAGAACAGTCAAAAAGCAATAATTTACATTGTATGGTGTATAAGCACATTACTGCTAAGCAACATTTTTATATTGTGCTTAGCAAAGTCCATACAATTGAACCTTGATCTTTGAACACCA